>NC_133623.1:11531925-12731925 GCF_048593235.1 Sminthopsis crassicaudata | reverse complement strand
GTGCTTTTTTCAGCTTTCACCCTTTGCTCCAAGTTCTGCCACATGAAGCCTTATCTCGCCCTAGTCTAGGACTCCAAGCTATATACTCAGATGAGCTTTAGCCAAGCAGTTTCTACCCACCACTGTCACCTTCACGTCCTCAGTACTGGCAACTGGCATTCAGCCTTGAGATCCTTTTGCTGTGATAGATCTGCAAGTTGCCTTGGCCTCTCCCAATGCAGGCCTCCATGCCTCTTCTCACCTGCTCCTTGCCATGGGACAGATCAAGCACCTTCCTCTCCTCATCCCCTCCAGGTCTCGTTTCCCTCCTATAGATCAAGTTCCTTGGGAGCAGGACTTGTCTTGCCCATGATTGGCTTAGCATCTGATACACAGTAAGAGATTAATAAAGACTCTTTTTATCAGAAGCCAAATGGAACAAATCCAATCCCTTTTTTAATGGGCTAGCCCTCCAAATATTTGAAGACACCTAACATATTCCTTAAGTGTTCTCTGCCAAGGGCTAAATGTTCTCAGTCCCTTCAAATAATCCTCATTGGACATGATCTTAAAGTCCTCTACTATTCTGGTAGCCTTCCTTCTGTAAAACAAGGATGGTAATAGTTCCAGCCTCACAGGGCTGTCATGAGGATAAAATGAGTTAACCTTTGCAAACTTTAAAGCAATATACAAAACACAGTTTCAACACAAGGAGAGGAATGCTCTGTTCTACAGCTCCTAATGGGGCATGATCCATGAAGGGAGTCTCTCAATAGGTATCATTATGGGTCACCAGGTGGCACTGTACTCTGACCTTTGGGCCTAGAGTTAGGAAGAAGAGCTCAAATGTGAGCTCAAGAGCCATAGATTACATTAGGACAATTCCCTAATTCTCTATGTGCCTTAGTTTCCTTATTAATATGATAAGGATAATAACACTTCCTGCAAGGATCAAATGAGGTGATATTTGTAAAATATTTGTAGATTCTCCCTAATTGCTCATTGTTAGTACAGCTATTATTGCTCTGCATACTCTACAGATTACCAATGTCTTTCCCAAAACAGAGTGCCCAGAACTGAATGCAGTATACCCCAGCTTCGATGTGACCAGGACAGAACAGAGCTAGATTTTGCCCTCCTCGTTCCTACCAATAGCTGTCTAAAAGGTGCACAAGACCAGACAGTAGTTTTATTACCTAAAACGTCAGATTTTTATGCTTCCATAAAACATGTGCCTTCCTTATATTCCTCAGATCCTTTGCAGTTTACTAAAAAGATCTTTTTCAGACAAGGACATAACCACTTTGTACATGTAAAACAGATTTTGGAGAAGCAAATGAGATAATACTTGTAAAGTATTTAGCACAGTGCCTGACACACAGTAGGCATCACATAAACATTAAATGATGGTGGTAGTAGTAAAAGGAGGAGGAGGGACATCAACAGAAATTGCACCTCACAGCAAGCAGAAAATGAAAATGCCATTGAAGTATGGCATCAATCTCTCAATTCTCTCAGGGAATTCTCTCAGGGATTTTAGTTTATTTGTTCAATGGACAAAATGGGGTCCAAGCTTGGTAACCCCAATACGCAAGTACTTCCAAACCCTCAAATGGATCCAACATAAAAGGGAATCTGCTGAGCTAATTTGAGAGAAAATGACTGACTGCCATTCTTGGGTGATCACCCTCCCTTGAGTAGTGACAAACGATGCTCTTTTCTCAACATCCTCCAAGGTGGTCTATACCATCCTACTTGATGGATATTGATGACAACTTAATTCACAAGAAGTACTTCTCGTTCATCCAACATTTCTTTGGAAAGCATAAATACTGGTTTGTGACTTGTAACTCAATTTCTTTGTTTTGATTTATTCAGAATAAGATCATCAGAAGAGGCTGTAGGGAATGCATTGCAACTGAGACCTCATGGATGAAAAGGGATTGTATTTTCTACATTAGCTTATGATAAGAATAATAGTTCTTTATTTTTAATATCAAAGCACTAAGTAGGAATTCTATATAGCAGTCCTAAAAGGTTTAGTTAATTGACTTCCTTTTAAAATGGATTCAAATTTATGAGAATGAGAAACATCCCCCAATAGTCAAAGCATATGAATAGGTAATTTCATAGAAAGAAATCCAAGCTGTCAACAGTCATAATTTTTAATGCTCTGAATCACCAACAATGAATTAAATGAAAATTAAAGCAACTCTAAGGCTTTACTACACCTCAGACTCATAAGATTTGAAAAATTGGGGAAAATAAAGGAAAATGAAAAATGCTGGAGGTGCTGTGGTAAAATAGGTACAATAATGCACTGTTAGAACTGTGAAAAGGTATAACCATTCCGGAAAACAATTTTAAACTATTTTTCAACAATTACAGCTAGGTCCTGATTAGTGCAAATAATTAATCCTGTGAAGTAGCTGAATTATTTGAATTTTAATTGCATATTTTCATTGGGCATATTTTACTCATCATTATAAATTTGACAAGTTCAAATTCAATAAATTGACTTCACAGGATTCAGGAGTCATACTAATCAAAATCTATCTGTATGTGTGTATGTATAAATATCACTTGATCCTTATAATAATCCTGTGAAATAAGTGCTATTATTATCCCCATTTCACAGAAGAGAAAACAGAGGCTGAGAGAAGTTAAGTCACTTGCCCTGACTGTCACAACTAGCCTCCAAGACAGGATATGGTCTTTCTCACCCCCAAGTCCAATACTGTTCCAGCAAGCTCAACTGGGCCCTTTGACCCATTCCAAACAGATCAAAGAAAGAAGAAAAGGACCTGTTATCATTTGCAGGTAGCAAAAAATAGTAAACTAAAAGAGTGCCCTGAACCAATTAAGGTATAGGAATGGGATAGAATACTACTGTGAAATGATCAAAAGGGCGGGTACAGAGACCTGGGAATACTTGTATGAATTGACAGGGTGAAATAAGCAGAAAAAGGAAATAAACTTTATAAAAACTGCATCGTAGAGACAAAAAAAAAAAAAACATTGAAAGACTTAGGAGCACTTATCAATGCAATGACCAATCCTAATGCTAAAAGACTCACAATGGAACCTACTACCTATTTCCTGGGAGAGAGATGATGGACTCACTACGGAGAATCTCAACATGGTCAGTGTGGGAATTTGTTTTGCTTGAACTATGTATATTTATTACAGAGGTTCTACTTTACTTTTTTTCAATGGATTTCGAACGAGAATACAAAAGAAAGAAAATAAATTAAGTGAAAAAACATAAAACATTTCCTGCTTTCAAAGAACTTACTTTCTACGTGGAGGGATAATATGTCAATCCAAGATATCTACAGAAATGATAGAAGATAGAGCAGAGGGTAAAGTATGAGCAGCTGGGGAGGGGACAAGACAGGCCTCCTAGAGAAGCCAGTGATTTGAAGTACATCTTGATGGAAGTCAGGCAAATTCATCCATGGCAGAAAAAGGTTCAAACTTCCCAGAAATGTTTCTGATAATGTTGCTAAGATGTTCCCTAACTCAACTAGTATGGGGCCTTTCTAAAACTGTGGGCCAACTGAGTCAGTAACCAAGCAAAGAAGAAAGGGTTGCTGATATACTTCAGAAGAAGGAGCTTTTTGGGGGGTGGGGACTTCCTCCCATGCTAATTAAGTGACAAGTCTGAACCAAAAGACAGTTGACAATACCTACCTACAAGCAGTTGACAAAACGTAACTATAAATTGTCAGGATGAATTTTTTTCTCTGGTGATCTGAATATATTTTGGTCTTTCACATGTGGTACCTCAGTTTCATCATTTACAACTGTGGATGGACAATATGTTGAAATTTAATCCCACAGGGTTGGTTGCTAGAAGATTTGAATGAGATTATGTTTCTTGGATCACAGAGCTTATATATATATATATATATGTAGGTATATCTTGGGGTAATGGTGCCCAACGAAGGGAGGATCATATTACAGATTAGTAAGTAAGCAGGCAGCTCTAACTGGACTCCAGATCTTCTGATTCCAGATCCCCCAAAGTTCCCCAACTGAGATACTCTAGATTCCCATGATATAAACCACTCTGGAGGAGAGCCTGAAGGAACTATACCAATGGCAGCTATTATCATCACCACTGCTTTCTCAACCAATTATTATAACCTTTCCAACCAAAAAGTTATTTTCTCATTTCACATGTAAATTGAACAAAAAAGCTGTGAACCAAATTTTATAATTTCAAAGACTTAGGAAAATCTATCTGCTCCAGTGAATACTGACTAGCAATGGCACTTCTTTTGGGTCATCCTGGAAATCCTCATAATACAATCCTAAGAGTCCATAATACAATCCTAAGAGGACTCTTCTTTACCAGTCCAGAAAGCTGTAAACGAAAAGTGTGGAACAAATGTGTCCATCTACATTTGGCCATTAGAACCTACAGTAGTTGAAATTAAGGGGGGGGGGGTGTGTGTGTATGTGTGTGTTTTCCTTTGGTTTTGACCTGTGGTTTTCTCAGTATTAGGAATTTCCAGTATGACTTCCTCCACCTAGGAAATCATCCTAACACTATTGTCTGAGAGAGTTGTCTGGAGGCACAGAGAGGTTAAATAACTTGGACACCCACAGAAGTAGTACACACAAGAACCAGGACCTGCCCTGCAGGGGTCCCTGACTCCATCCATTACATCTCACAGCTCCTTACAGATCATCTTACATGCACTCATGGTAACATCCATTCACCTCAGGACAAAGTACTTGCTTCACAACAACCTTTTGAAGCAGGGAGCTGAAATCTTTCTATTCTCAATTTGTTTCCAGATGAGGAATTGGTTCCAGTGACTTCAAGGTCACACAGTAGGGGTATGTCAGAGACAGGGCTGGGCTGCCCTCCTTACTCCAAGTCCAATGTTCTTGCCACTAGGCTCCGCTGCACCTCCTCAGAATGAATACTGGCCAAACAGTCCATTTCAAAATCTGGCCAGAACATTTTCACAGGTAATTTGGGAAATATGACTTCCCTATAATAGTATGCTAGCTCAGTGTCAGTGGTCATAAACTATTTCAAAAGGAAAAATGTGAACAAGCACTGCTTGAGATTAGAGAGAGAAGATTTGTGCTAAATCAAGATGTGAAGCCCAGTCAGATCCTAAAAACTGGTTTTCCAGGTTCGAAGACATTGGGACTTCAAAGGCTAACCTTCAAATTCACCCATCTCTGACATTTTTTAAAGGACAGTAAAAGAAAAATAACCTTGAAGGAGCATCACTTTCTTGTCAAAAGCATTTGATTGTTGTTTTCCCAAAATAATTAGAATGTTTTCTTCTGTTGCAAAGGCTGCGTGTTTTGAGAAAATAGTTTTCTGCTGTCTGAGAAGCATTGACAAAGTCAGTTTTCAAAATTCCAGCATTTTCTCAGTAACATCAAAGCATCTGACTTAGGGGTCCTTTCATGCTGACAATTTAACAAGCTCAGCAGAAAACAAGCAATCCAACCCAACCCAACAAGTAATTATGAAGTAGCTACTTCAAGCAAAGCACTCTTCTGGTGTCAGACACCTAGTCCCAAATTGACCCTTCAAGGTGCTATGCTTGGGGCAGCTAGGTGGCGCTGCTGGAGTCAGGAGGACCTGAGTTCAACTTCAACCTCAGACACTTGACATTTATCAGTGTGTGACTTGGCAAATCACTAAACCCCTACTACCTCACAAATGTTTTTTTTTTTAAATTAAAATTAATTAAAATAAAAGATGTTACACTTTACTAGAGTGCAGTGGATTGCAGTGGAGGGGGAATAAGGAATTGCCAAAGCTCCTTACCTAGGGTCTCTAAGGTTGAGGCTCCAAATGAATAAGGGAGGAAGAAGAAAGCCTGTTGCCGGATGGAACCCAGTATGATCCCCCAAACAACTCATCTTTCCCTCTTTGAATCTTCTTCTTATTTCTCCTCTTTCCTGAAGGCCGTATGTCCTGGCCCACATTAAAGCCTCAAAACCAACTGTTAACCTGTTTTGCTTTTTGCTCACTTGTGGGTACAAAAATGCCTGCTGTAATGATGGAGACCTGATGTTTCAATCATAAAAAGGTTAATTCAAAGGTTAGTTTTCCATCTCTTTCTTCTAGTTCCTCAATCTCACAGCACTCACCTTGCTTTCTATACCCTTTCCCATTTCCCTTCTGTCCATCTCCCATAACTTGTATCTGTGAGATTTCATTTCTTCCCCATCTCTTCATTTCTACTCACCATATGGCTAATTTAGCTGCAAGATTATTAAAGGACATTTTCTGAAGCCACCAAGAAACAAATGGCTTGCAAACAGGTGGGCATCAAGGGGGCCTGACTATGGTTAACGCCTAGGCAAAGGTAGAGGAATGAGTGGGAGATGAAGAGATGCAGCCCCTCTGGGACCCCAATTTGGCCTCTCTACCTTTTAACTATGCAAGCATAAGGCATAAGGGTTAATGCACAAGACCATGCCAGACATGAATTCCAATTAGGTTATTAGATGTGGTCATCTGTGATCCCACTCTGGGGGGGGGTGGCAGAAAGAACATGGAAACCAGTCAGAATTTGAATCCCAGATAAAGCCCTGTGACTTTAAGCAAGTCATTTCCTACCTAATGGTTACAGTTTCACCCTTTATAAAACCAGGGGTTTTATATCAGTTAATCTATGAAGCCCCTTCCAACTCTCTCTATAAAAATGGGACTGTGTGAAGCTCCATTGAATTACTACTCGTATTAGCTGAATTGTATAACTCCTGAGACCTGCAAAACCCAGTGAGCTCTGCTTGGCCCAGGCCAGCAAGGCAGGTTCATTGTCCCATGCCCATGGAGGTCTGGGGGCCAACACTACATGACACTAACTCTCACTACTGGAGCAGCCAAGCCTGGCTCAAGGATTAAGGGGCCAGTCCCAGGACTGCCTGGGCAAGCCTACGGGTCCTGGTCCTGGCCCTGGGTGAAAGCGGGGCTGGAAGGTCAGCTTTGGAGCTCTTCAGATTTTCTAGCTCTATGCATCTCAGAGCCTACTTCTCTTTTTCTGCCAGCCTGGGCCCGAGAGAACCCTTGTCACGGGATGAGCACAGGAGGCCAGCTCTTTCCTCCCCCCTAGACTTCCAGAGCTGCCCTAGGTTTGGAGGCTGCATGGGCTGGCAAGGAAGGCTCTTCTGGGGAATGAAGGCCAGCAAGGGCCTTCGCTGCCTGGCTCCTACTTCAGCCCAAGGCCCAGAGTGCTGTGCTCTGGCCCCCACCCAGCAGGGGAAAAAAGTCCCATTTTTGTGAGACAAGAAGGGGGGACCCAGGGTACAAACGCTGTCACAGACACATTCAAAAATCCTCTCTGCTTTAAGGAAAACACAGAAAACCCTGTTACCACAAAGGTTCTCTTACATCACTCCATTTCTGCTCAGCCTTCTTATCCTCTGGAACCCTCAGAACGGCACTTCAGTGACTCGCTGCTGGCTCTTGGAAATCCAGGGGCCCTCCCTCCAAAGTAGCACGACAGGATGAAAAATGACACCCCGGGAAAGCCATCGGGGCTTTCTCCTGCTAGAAGGTCACATCCCATTTTAAACCCCCCATTGCCATAAATGGAGCCGCAACTACCTGTGGTGGGGGGAAGGGCGTCCTGGAAAGTCTCAAGCAGTCCTCGGCCAGCCGTCCCCCAACTCACCCCGCCCCCGGCCTCAGTCTCCCCAAACCGCAGGTTTACCCGGGGCTCTGTCTTGAGAGAAGTTGACCACAGCTGGTGGTAGAGAGCTCGAGGCGGAGGCCGCAGGGGAGGTGGGTAAACCGAGAGATTTTCTCCTATCTGGGCCAGCCATCTTCACCCACGAAATAGGGGTCCGCCATATCCGTAAGCTCCATCTCCCTCACTTGGCCAGGGAGCAGCTGAAAGGAGGCCTTTAAAGGACACTTCGCTTTTCCCTCACGCCCCGAATTCCCATGCCGCCGGAGGCCAGGCCGAGCCGAGAAACGGGGGGCAGCGGCCAGCCTCAGCTCCGGGTCCTTCTCCCCCAGATTTCTGCTCCGTGTGGTGGAGCTCGGAAATCACGGGGCCGCGAGAGGCCCGAGCACCAGCCGCACGGACCTGTGAGTGGGGGAGGAGCGGGGGGCGCGAGGCTCTGGGAGTAGCAGGAGCAGCTTCCGGGAACCACACGTGCGGCACCTGCGCATTGGCGGGAAGCAGATTTTCCCTCTAGGGCCAGGTGTGAATGCGCGAGGAGCAGCCCGCCCTCCCTCCGCCTCCCGGCAGTCCTTAGCGGTTTCTCTGACAACTAGGCTGGGATCCCCTGGACCTTACTGTTAGGCCACTTCCAGTTTCCTTGCATAACCGCCCCCGGGCAGCGTGGGCTGTCCCGGGGACTCAGGGGGGCCCCAGAGCCGGGTTTTCCTCCCTTCTGGACGGACAGAGGAGAAGCGCTTCATCCCGCCATCCCTGCCTCGCCCTTTCATGTGTAAAGTGGGGATTCCAGTGCCCCAGGGAGGGGGGGGGGCAGGCTTTCTCTGCTTTAAATCCTCCTACAGCAGAAGCACCGGCAGACTCCCGGGACACTGTTCCCGAAGCCCCGCGCCAGACAGCGGAAGCTTCTGGCGCCGGGCCCTGCTTCCCTTTTGTCCTTAGCATCCCATGGGCCCCCCCCCCCTTTTATTTGTTTTTTGCTAAACCTGCTATTTTTTCAGTCTGGAGAGTGAAGGTGTGAGCACCTTCTCTGCCACCTATTGTCTTCAAAGGTACCCCCAGGCCCTAAGAGGTAGCTTGCTCAAGGCCACACAGTCGGGATATGTCCGGCATCTAACACTTTTTTGTCCTGATGGGAGCAAAGCTCTATTTCTATGCACTCTGTCATGCTGTTTGTGACAGAAAAGATTTTCTGTCATGGAGGAAATCATATTTAGCGGCAGAATCTAAAAAAACTGTTTCCAAACTGATTTGTCAGAAACTCCTGAATGATTCCTGTTATCATCTGCCTCTCTAACAAACAGTAGTTCACAGATACTTAATTGTCCAGAAAAAAACAAAACAAAACAAAAACAACATTGCTATGAAAGAATCAGAAAGAAAAGAAGCATATAGGTGCCTACCATGTGCTAGCAATTTTCAAATTTCTCATTTAATTCTGACACCCACCCTGGGAGAGAGGTGCTATTATTGTCCAATTTTACAGCTAGAGAAACTGAGATGGTCAAAAGCTAAGTTATTTACCCAACATCCCACAGGCAGCAAGGGTCCAAAGTCAAGTCTGAAGGCAGGCCTTTGTGAACCCAGGCCCAGTACTCTCCCCAATGAGACACTCAGCTGCCTCACTGGAGAAAAAAGTAAGAAAGCCCGAGAACCACAAACCTACTGGGAGATGGGTAAATGGCTTATTTCTTTGATTTGGCCATTCTTGGGCATCACTGCAGACTGCCCTTCCCTCCCCCATGAGGCATTCACCACGGGAAAATTGGCCAGAGAGCTAGCTATTTTCATGGGACTGGTGGTGATTCTCTCCATTCTCAGTGAGTAAAAGCTGCCAAGACTTGAGCAGCTATTCTGGTCCCAAACTGAGCTCACTTCCTAAGACAGAGAATCAGGAAAGATTTAGAGAACAAACATCACATATTCTTAGGCATTCAATGGTGAATCTGCCACTGTAATTAGTAGAGGAGGATTAAATTCTGAGTTTCTTAGAGCAGTTCCTTTCCCCTTGCCTTCTGTTAATTGTAAAACTGTACACAAAAAAAAGACAAAGCTCGTGCAGAATCTTAGGATCACAGCATCAGATTTAGGGTTAAAGAGCCTCAGAAACCATTTAGTTCAATACACTAATTTTAGTGATTAGAAAACTGAGGCCCAAAGAAATCAACTAATGTGTCCAACATTACACAGGCAAGGATAAGTATCAAACTTGAGATGTGAACCCATATCCTAATAGCAAATCTATCAATCTTACTGCTGAGGTTCAAAAAGAAAACCCCAAAAGATTAGGGTCACAGACCGGTGTCACAAAGTATGTCAAAAGAATTTGCAGTCTTGAACTCATCTCCCAGTCAATGGGCAAAATCTACTGTGATTGTAATACAGATTGAACCGGGCTAAGTTCCAAAAGGATTTAGCAAACGACCAGGAGCAGGAAGATAAATTTATAGGACAAAGTTAGAGAGACCAGAACTTCATGTTCCTTATTTGCTAATTTTGTGGCCTACAAAGTAAGTTTCAGAGGGGCTCTATTCACTTATAGCTCAGGAACTTGGTTATCACTGACCAGCAGATTATCTGACAGTCACCAATGTTTGTAGGACTATCCTAAGGCCAGAAAACTTTAGAATTATTGACATATTGTTAGAACAAAAGCATGCTAAAGTCAGGGGACCTCAGAATCACTGCTATATTTCCCCTAGAAGCTATACGCCATCATTGCCACTGTACCTCTTAAAACTTTTCCCACTCACGACCCTTTTTCACACAAGAAATATTTACATGACTCCAGATATATAGGCATTTAAATCAAACTCTTAAGGATAATAATTATAATTTCATGACCTCTACATTCAGTTACAAAACTCCATATGGGGTCACACCCCACAGTTTGAGAAGCTTTGCTATCAGAAACACACCATCCTTGCTTTGGTTGGTTCTGTTCTGGTCAGTTACTATATCTATATGTCTAGATATACATATAGATATATGGCAATGGTTTCCATAAAGGGTGTCAGATTTTATTTTTTAATTTAATTTAATTTTTTTTATTTAGAATTTTTTTCCACAGTATATATGCATGAGTAATTTTTTAAAATAATATTATCCCTTGTATTCATTTTTCCAAATTATCCCTCCCTCCCTCTACTCCCTCCCCTAGATGACAGGCAATCCCATACATTTTATATGTGTTACAGTATAACCTAGATACAATATATGTGTGTAAATCCCCTTTTCTTGTTGCACATTAAGTATTAGATTCCCAAGGTGTAAGTAACCTGGGTAGATAGACAGTAGTGCTAACAATTTACATTCACTTCCCAGTGTTCCATCTCTGGGTGTAGTTGTTTCTGTCCATCATTGATCAACTGGAAATGAGTTGGATCTTCTTTATGTTGAAGATTTCCACTTCCATCAGAATACATCCTCATACAGCACTGAAGTACACAGCGATCTTCTGGTTCTATTCATTTCACTCAGCATCAGTGGATGTAAGTCTCTCCAAGCCTCTCTGTATTCCTCTTGCTGGTCATTTCTTACAGAACAATAATTTTCCATAACCTTCATATACCATAATTTACCCAACCATTCTCCAATGGATGGACATCCATTCATCTTCCAGTTTCTAGCCACTACGAAAAGGGCTGCCACAAACATTTTGGCACATACAGGTCCCTTTCCCCTCTTTAGTATTTCTTTGGGATATAAGCCCAAGGGTGTCAGATTTTAGAGAAGACATTAATAAAGTGGAAAGAACCCAAACAAAAATGGCAAAGAAGCTTGATATCATATTATATAAGGATTGGTTGGAGGAGATCAGGATATTAAAACTGTAGAAGGCAGAAGAAAGCTTGAAGGCAGATGTTTCCAACTACATGATGGGTGTTCGCTTAAAAAGGTTACCCATTTGCTTTGTGTGTCCTTGGAGGGCAGGATAAGGAGCCATCTGCTTACCAAAAGCAAATTTTAAATGCCTGGAAAATATTTATTAATAGTTCAAATTATGCCACACAAATGGACAGTAAGTTTCCTCTCCCCAGAGTTCTTCAAACTGAGTCTGGATGATTGCTTTTCTAGAATTTCACATGTTTCGGGGACAAATTCTTCAGCAGATATTAGCTTTTCCCATCTTCCTTTTCCTTATTACTGCTTAGGAATGGCTGGAAAATCCATGAGCCAGGTTCTAAGTATACATTACTGGTTGACATTAACAGACCAGAGCAATTAAGCTATTTTGAGCTCCACAAGCTACTGAGATCAAGACCTCTGAACAAATCCAAAGTGAATGTGCTTAGTAAACAATCACATGAGCAAGATTGCTACCATATTGGATATCAACATTGCTCATTAAATTAGATATTCTTTGCTCATTGTTGATCAAAACATCTTGGTTTTGAACCAGTGGAAATAATCTGAGATTTCTAGCTGTACAGTTCTTTGCATAACAAAGACACTGTCAGAAACTTTCCCCTCCAGAGTAATCGATAGAGAACTTCAGCATCGAGGGCTGTTATTTTGACACTTTCCCTCAGCACTGAATTAACTTTCAAAAGCAAAGATGTAAGAAAGTTGCTCACAGGGCTGCAGTGAAGAAATAGGCGATTTTTTTCTTCAGAAAAGTTATCCCTTTCATATACTTTTGCCAGTTTAGCAGACAAAGGTATAGATACCCATCTAAAGCTTCTCCAATGAGCAATCGGTAGGAATTCAGCAAGTGGCCTTCAAGTTACTTCTTTTTCTCACCACGGAGAATCCAAAGAGGATGTCAGTAGATTCTTTTGTTTTGGTCTTCTTTTTCAATGGAGAAAAATGAGCTGCCTCGGGATCTATTAAGAAGGGCTCTTCTCAGGACAACTATCCTTAACTTTAATATTGGTCTAGATACTTCCAGGGAAATGGCAGGCTAGTCACTTTCTTCAAACCACTTCTCTCTCCAACCTGATAAAAATAGGATATTATGTGCCAGATATGGAGTAATTATAGGTAAATCCAGAGGAGAAAAAAAAAAGATACAACTTCAACAAGAGGATGAATGAATAGATTTCAGAAGGTCTATATATAGGAAATGTGAATAGGAAAAAAATGACAATTATTTATTCAAATAATTATCACCCTTATACTTGGAAGCAATGTAGAACTGTATACCCAAAGTCATTAAGCTCTATTTATCTTTTGACCCAGAAATGCCATTATTGGGTAAATATTACAAGGAGATTAATTACAGAGGAAAAAGAACCAAATATATAAAACTTTTTACAGTAACAAAGAACTAGAAAAATGTGGGTGGTCATCAGTTGGAGAAAGGCTAAGTCTTTTATGAATGTTGCTGTTTAATTTTTTTCAGTCATATCTGACTCCTCATGACCTCTTCTGAAGTTTTCCTGGCAATTTATGAATTTAAGAGGATATTTTTGTACCATTAGAAATGAGAAAATAGACTGATTCAGAGAACTTTATAAAGACCTGTATGAACTGATGCAAAATCAAGGAAAAAGGAGGTCAGAGGAGAAACAAACTGTGAATATTTTTAACCTATCAATACCACTCCTAGGGCTATATCCCAAAGAGATCATAAAAAGGGGAAAGAAACAAACCAAGAACAAAAGAAAAACACAAGAAAGAATAAAATGTTTTTTAAAAAAATATGACAATCTACCCTCAGAGTTAATCAGTTTTGTTTTGTTTTGTTTTTGTTTTTGTTTTAGTTTTTTTTTTGGTCTGGATACAGATAGCATTTTCCTTCATTAGTCTTTTATACCTGTCTTGGATCATTGTGTTGTTGAGAAGAGCTGAGTAGTTATTCATAGTTAACCATTACATAATGTTGCTGATTCTGTATACAATGTTTTTCTAGTTCTGTTCGTTTCATTTTGTATCAGTTTTTATAAGTTCCAGGTTCTTCTGAAATCTGCCTGTTCATCATTTCTCACTGTACAATAATATTCCATTACATTTATATAGTATAGCTTGTTCAGGCATTCCCTGATAAGGAATAAATATTTTCTCATATGTAGATCCTTTCCCCTTTGTATGATCTCTTTGGGATACAGCCCCAGTCTGTCCTGTGGGCAGAGTTCCAAATTTCTCTCCAGAATGGTTTCATTAGTTCACAATTGGACCAGCAATATATGTGTGTCCCAATTTTTCCACATCCTTGCCAACACTTATTATGTTGCTTTTTATTTATTTATATTTTTATTTCTCCCCAGTTAAAAAAGCAAAAGTAAATGATTTTTTACATTTGTTTTTGAAACTTTGAGTTTCTGATTCTCTCCCTTATTCCCACACCAACCCCAATTAAGAAAGTACAAATGAAGTTATGAAAAATTTCTTTAACTCATATTATGTTCTCTTTTTGTCATATTAGCCAATCTGATAGATGTGAGGTGGTACCTCAGAGTTGTTTTAATTTCCCTACTCAAAAATTATTTAGAACGCTTCTTCACATACTCATAGATAGCTCTGATTTCTTTATTTGAATTTATCAGTTGGGGAATGGCTTGTATTTCTTAGACATTTGACTCAGTTCTCTATTACATTTAAGAAATGAGGCCTTTATCAGAAATACTTGCTGTAAAGATAGTTTCCCAGCATTCTGCTTTTCTTCTAATCATTGGTCTTATTTTTTGCAAAAGTTATTTAATTTAATATAATCACAATGGTATATTTTACATTTTGTAATGGGCTCTATCTATTATTTTTTTTCACAAACCTGTAACTCACTTAACTTCTCCTTTAATAATTTGGATGGTATACCAACATATATGTTCAGAATTAATTACTTCAGTATTTATGGTACCTTTTAGCAATACAATTTCCTTCCTTATTTCTTTTAATTAGCTCTATTTTTGCTTTTGCTGTGTCAGAATTGCTACTCGTGTGTGTGTGTGTGTGTGTGTGTGTGTGTGTGTGTGTGTGTGTGTGTTTAACTTCACCTTAAGGATAATAGTTTCTTCTCCAGCCTCTTATTTTTGCTCTATATATGTCTCCCGGTTGCAGGTATATTTCTTATAAACAACATATTTTAAGATTCTGGTTTTTGATCCACTTTATTATCCATTTATGTTTTATGGGAGATGTCATCCCATTCATATTCACAGCTATAATTACTATGTGTGTGAATGGATGCCCATCAGTGGAGGAATGGCTGAATAAATTATGGTTATATGAATGTAATGGAATGTTATTATTCTATATGAAACAATCAGCAGGATGATTTCAGAAAAGCCTGGAGAGACTTGCATGAACTAATGCTAAGTGAAGTGAGTAGATCCAAGAGAATACTGTACACAGCAACAACAAGATTATGTGATGATCAACTGTGATGGACATGGTTCTTCAACAACAAGGTGATTCAGGCCAATTCCAATAGATTTATGATGGAGAGAGCCATCTGGATCCAGAAAGAAAACTAGGGACTGAATGAGGATCTCACAACATAGTATTTTCACCTTTTTTGGGTCTTTTTGTTGTTTTTTAATCTTTCTCATTTTTTTTTCCTTTTTGATCTGATTTTTCTTGTACAGCATGATAATTGTGTAAATATGTTTAGAAGAACTGCACTTGTGTAATCTATACTAGATTACTTGCTATCTAGAGGAAGGGGGAAGGGAAAGGAGGGGAAAATCTGAAACACAACATTTTGCAAGGGTGAATGTTGAAAATTATCTTTGCATGTATTTTGAAAATAAAAAACTGTTGGGATTACTAGGTGAGAACTGAGGTTGTCTGGATGGTGACAAGGTGAGAATTCAGGTTTTCTGGACAATTACAAGGTGAGAACTCAGGTTGACTTGATAGAGGGGGCAAGCTCATTGGCTGGGGTGGTTCTTCCCAGAAGCCCTTGCATTATCCCACGCCCATTCTCTGGGAGGATAAAAAGAGACAGCAATGGGCGCAGACAGCAGATCGGCCTGGAGAAGGATAAGAGCTGGAGGAGATTCAGAGCCAGGATTCAAGAAGGAAGACTCTCTGCATTACATCAGGCCTGACGGGGCTCTCTGCAGGAAGGGAAGTCACTTCTAAGGACAAGAGTTAACAGCAACTGCCTGGAGACAACGGTTCACTACAGGAAGAAGAATCTGTCTTAAAGATTTGAGTAGACACAGCAGATCTCTTCCCAGAGAGCGATCCAGCAGCTTCTAGAGACGACAGCTCACTACATTTGGCGTCCACACGTGGGGCCAGGACTTTTGCTTATCCTGACAAGAGGAGCTAGACCAGACCTTCGCAATTTGGCGCCCGAACAGGGACAGACACAGTCCTGATTCCAGTGGAAAAGCTTCCAATCTAGATCTCAGTCTCTCTGACCCAGAACCGTGAGTAACGAGGAAACTTTGTTAAAGATTAAGTGAGCGTGCTAATAGATAAATAAGGAACTTAACTTGTTAAGGGCTAAACCAGGAATCTCTTATAGCTGAAATGGGGCAGATGTTAGCTATATTCAATCCCTGGACCTCAGCCGACTCAACCTCAGCCCCAGACGCAACCTCAGCTCCATTCAGGAGTGGTACTATAGAGAGTATAATCAAGATAATTGAGGAGCAGAGTTTACTTGTAACCTGGGTACAGATTGCTAAACTCTTGGCTGCATTAAGACGCACATCCCCTTGGTTCTTAGAGGAAGAAAAGATAGATGTAGATAAATGGAAGCTAGTGGGATATGAAATGAAAGAATTTCAAGCAAAAAATGGGCCTCGTTCAATTTCTGCAGAAGTATTTTATATCTACAACATAGTTCAATTAGCCTTAAACTATCAAGCAAGTTGTAGGAGAAGGAAAAGTTCTAAAAATGAACAGAGGAGGAAGTGTGAGGAAAAAAGGAAAGATCAAGATCTTTCCCTAGAGCAAGAGGATTTAAATGAGGAATTATGGTATGATTCTCTTGAAGAAGCTTCAACCCTGCCTAGAGAACAGATTATTGACAGGCCCACATCAACCCCAGCTTCAGAGATGGAGGAAGAAAGAGGGGAAGAGGCAGAAACACAAACTGAATTGCCTGTGAAGAAGCCTAAGCCTATGACAAGATTAGAAAAAGCATTGGTTAAAGCTAAGAGAGAAGGACAGGATATAAGTGATTTTATACATGCATATCCTGTGATTGAAAATACTGACTCTGTAGGTAAAAAAAGGAGAAGATATGCACCTTTAGATTTGAATACAATTAAGGATTTGAAAAAAGGTTGTACCCTTTATGGGGCTACATCAGCTTATGTCAAAATGTTACTAGATGGTTTGTCTTATGAAGTCCTAACCCCGAATGATTGGAAATCCATAGCAAGGACATGTCTGGAGCCTGGAGAAAATTTATTATGGCTTGCGGAATTTCATGAATTATGTAAAATTCAAGTCAGATGCAATTTGGAAATAGGAGTTAACACACAATTCACTTTTGAGCACTTAGCTGGTGAAGGTCAATATGGAGAGAATTCGGAACAGATTAATTATACCATGACAATATATGAGCAAATTGCTAAGGCTGCAATAAAAGCTTGGGGTGTCCTTCCTGGACAGAAAGATCGTGGAGAGGCTTTCACTAAAATACAGCAAGGTCCCAATGAACCTTTTGCAGATTTTGTGGGACGTTTGCAAACTGCTGTCAAAAGAACTATTGGAGAAAATTCAGCTACAGAAATAATGACCAGACATCTGGCTAAGGAAAATGCCAATGAGATTTGCAAAAGAATTATATGGGGATTAGACAAAGATGCTCCTTTAGAGGAGATCATAAGACGCTGTGCTACAGTGGGATCAAATGCTTTTTACACCCGGACAATGATGAATGTGGAAAGACAGGGTCCCTCCTGGCAAGGGCCTTCTAGAGAAAATCGGCGATGTTTTCAATGTGGAAAAATAGGGCATCTAAGAGCTCAGTGTAGATATGGAGATACAGTGAGAAGACAGGGTGAAAGAAGACCTAAAACCCCATGTCCAAAATGCAACAGAGGACTCCATTGGGCATCAGAGTGTAGAATAATTCAGGGAAATGGGATGAGGGGTCCAGGTCCAGGGCCCCAGGCAAAAAAGACTTGGGGCATGATGGCAGCTGATGTTACACCTAAAGAGCCTTTAGAAGGCCAGGACTCTGATTTAATCAATCAGCAGAGAAGCAATCACATGGCAGAAAGGGATTACCTGATAAGTGAGCCAAAAGGCAATCAGATTGCAAAAATGGATTACACTTGGGGAGAATACAGGCCTTTTAAACCAATATGGCTGTATCCAGTGCAAACAATTCCAATGTAATTGCTAGATGATGTGGAGAGATCCAGAAAGTGGTGAATGGAAGGGACCAGATAGGTTAACTGCCTGGGGGAGAGGGTTTGCTTGTATTTCTTCAGCAGGAGAAGGAATCAGATGGGTGCCAACGAGTCATATTCGCCTTGTCCACCAGAGAGAGACAGAAAAAGAGAAAGACCTCAAAATAAAGGAGAAGATCTAAGAAACATCTGACACTGAAAGAGCATGGATAATAAGAAGACTGTTAAAGAACTTAAAAACCAGCAGGAATCATTGGACTTCCTCACACAAGATGAGAATAATGGACAATGGACTTATGGACATTTATAAATTTTCAATTTATGATTATGATTATGTTATATACTTCTAGCATGTGTTATGTTACTATGTTACTATGTGCTTATGTAATTTATGTAATTATCTGTAATACTTCCCATATTGATGGATTTATGTTTCAAGGTCATGACTGTCCTATGTTCTAAATCAAAAGAAAGGGGGAGATGTTGGGAATACTAGGTGAGAACTGAGGTTGTCTGGATGGTGACAAGGTGAGAATTCAGGTTTTCTGGACAATTACAAGGTGAGAACTCAGGTTGACTTGATAGAGGGGGCAAGCTCATTGGCTGGGGTGGTTCTTCCCAGAAGCCCTTGCATTATCCCACGCCCATTCTCTGGGAGGATAAAAAGAGACAGCAATGGGCGCAGACAGCAGATCGGCCTGGAGAAGGATAAGAGCTGGAGGAGATTCAGAGCCAGGATTCAAGAAGGAAGACTCTCTGCATTACATCAGGCCTGACGGGGCTCTCTGCAGGAAGGGAAGTCACTTCTAAGGACAAGAGTTAACAGCAACTGCCTGGAGACAACGGTTCACTACAGGAAGAAGAATCTGTCTTAAAGATTTGAGTAGACACAGCAGATCTCTTCCCAGAGAGCGATCCAGCAGCTTCTAGAGACGACAGCTCACTACATTTGGCGTCCACACGTGGGGCCAGGACTTTTGCTTATCCTGACAAGAGGAGCTAGACCAGACCTTCGCAAAAAACTATTGTTAAAAAATTACTCATTGTGTATTTCTCTACATCTTATATTTCCACCAGTTTGTTCTGCTTCTCTTTTCACCCTTCTCCTCCTCAACAGTGTTTTGCCTTTGTCTACTGACTGCCTCTATCTTCCCTCTCTTCTGTCAGTCCCCCCCCCCACATACCCCTTGCTTACTCTTCTTCCCTCCTATTTTTCTGTCAGGTAAGACAGATTTCTATATTTAAATGATTATGTATGATATTCCCTCTTTGAGCTAATATTGATGAGAGCAAGATTCAAGCAATTCCCATTGCTCACCCTCCGATCTTTCCCTCCATTGTAATAGCTTTTTCACACTTTGTCATGTGAAATAATTTACCTCTTTCACCCTTTCCCTTCTATACCCAGTGTATCCTTCTTTCTAATCCCTTAATTATTTTTATGTCACAATATATCCATACCTTCTGTCTCCTTCTACATATATACACACATATATACATGTGTATATACATATATGTATATATACACATACTTATATCTATAAATATAAATGTATATACATGTATATGTATACATATACATACTTATATCTATATAGGTATATATTCCTTCTAGCTGGGCTATTAGTGGTGCAATTTTTAAGAATTACAAAGAAAGATTCTGGAAAGAATGGAATAAGTTAGAAAAGTTCAAGCTCTTCAGATTTCTCCCAGAAAGAGAACAAATTTGTGCCTTGGGATAAACACAGAGCAGTGAAAAACAAAGACTTTGAGCAGAATAGGAGTCCCTCTGGGACAACCTGAGAAGACTTGAAGAAAGGCCCCAGGACAGGGTTTATTTAACCAGTATGAAGTGCAAACTCTTCCAGACTAGCTCCACAGAAACAGCAAGTGGGGGATCCTGGGGCTAGATGGCTTTGACTGGCGCCTCATATGGAACCACAGGAACTTTCACATCCCAGATAGTATAAGGAGTCGGGTTCTGAGTCTGGGAATATTGAGGGAACCTCTGCTGATTGGGAACACTGGGCACAGCTGAACTGCTGAGAAATGGCCCAGGACAAGAAGGAATCACCTAACCAGATGAATGCAAAAAAGGTTGCGCAGGGAGAGTGCTATGGGGTATTAGCAAGAGGGTGGAGCTTTTGGTTTGGGTTCCAGGTCAGAAGGGAGAGTTAAAGTGAAGCCAGAGGCACTATTCCCCCCTCACATTCCCCAGGATTAGAAATGCTTACACTAATAGTTCTTGTTTTTTTTTGTTTTTTTTTTTGGTTTGTTTTTTTTTAAATAAGCAAAGAAGAATTCAATCACTGAAACTTACTATGAGAATAAGGAAGACTGGTTGTCATCTTCAGATGAAGAGAGTGAAACATAAAAGACACTTCTACCACAAAGAGTAACATTAAATGGCTATCTCCCCAGAACTCAAGAAACTCAAGAAAGCAGAACTCAAAAAAAATTTAGAAATCAAGGGAGAAAGACTGAGGAAAAACTTGTAAAAATAAAAATAAAAATCATCCTAGAAAAACAAAATTATGAAAAATAAATTCACCAACTAGAAAAGAAGATACAGAATCTTAAAGAAGAAAATAATTCTTTGAAAATTAGAATTGGGAAAGGGGGAGCCAGTGAAGCTATGAGACCAAGAAAGAATGTAAAAAATAGTAGAGAATGTGAAACATTTTATAAGAAAAACAACAGATCTGGAGAATAGATCAAGAAGAGAAAAAGAATAATTAGACCACATGAAAGCTGTTACCAAAACAAAATCCTTGACACAAAAATGCAAGAAATAATCCAAGGAACTGTGAATGGATCCAACCATCCTAGAGAGCAATTTGGGACTATGCTCTAAAAGTTATCAAACTGTGCATACCCTTTGACCCAGCAGTGTTTCTATTGGATCTGTATCCCAAAGAGATCTTAAGTAGGGAAAGAGACCCACATGTGCCAAAATGGTTGTGGCAGCCCTCTTTGTAGTGGCCATAAATTGGAAACTGAGTGGATGCCCGTCAGTTGGGGAATGACTGAATAAATTGTGGTATATGAATATTATGGAATATTATAGATTGATTTCAAGTAATTCAACATGGACAAATTGTTTATGTTTTTTACATGAAAATGTATACCATATGTTTAAGACTGACAACAGCAATTGGCTACATCAAAAGAAAGACTGAGGCAGAGTTGTGTATAATATGATTCTAAAAAGCAAAATGTCTACTAGGAATAGGTAAAAACACTAATTATGTTATACAAATGAGATGCAGAAGAAGAACTGACACTGAATCATTAGAGGGCTTATAGCCAAAGAAAAAAGAAGAGACGGCATCTACCCTGTCTCTTTGGGGTGAGGGAGGGAGGGACAGAACACACATGTCTGAGGTTAGGGGGTGTCCTTGGGTGTGGACCTGTACATATAATTTCAGATTTGTTTTTGATGTATTAGTTTTGCTGAATTTCTTTTTTTTAGTTTTTTTGTAAAAAGGGATGCCTTTCAGAGTGATAGAAGGGAGGGAAATATTGAGAAAATGCAGACAAGGTAAAAACAAAATATATCAACAACATTTATTTATAAAAAAATTCTTATCAGGGAGTATTGTTTGAAAAGTAATTAGGCAGCTCAAACTAATGAAATTACCAATGCCCATGGAGTAAGATGACTGACATCTGTGCACATTTGATAAAACTAAGTAATGTCTTCTAACAAAATTGTCATTTTTAAATTATGCAGCTTGAAACTACTAGGTGACTTCCTTTTTCTTTCTACTTATAATCCTACTTCAATGACAATAATCTGTTAATTTCTATAAATATTATTAATTTCACACATACCTACTACTAGGGGCTCTTATCCTGGAGTCTTGAACTTGTTTTAAAAAATTTCCCAACTGCATTTAAATACAATTAATTTCCTCTGTAACCATATGTATTTTATTTTATGCTTTTGCAAACATTACTCAGAGAAGAGATTCATAGACTCCATCTGTCTGTCAAGGGGTCCAGGATCATCCCAAAGCTTAAGAATCCCTGCCTGGTAAATAACGCAGATACCTTAAAATATTTTATTAATGAGCAATTCCTTTTAAAAAAAATTAGGAATGCTTAAAAGCTCTGAGCACATCATCACTTATTTTCTCAACAATGCTCACAGACTCAGTGGAAACTATTCTCTTAATGAGAAATATGAGTTCTCACTAGATAACTTGCCTTTACAGGAGAACTGGTAGCTGGGGGAACCTGAGACATGTGGCAGCTACGATTCTGAAGCATCCCCTAATCATCTCTTTCAAAAAATGTTTTCTCCAAGGAAACCGGAAGAAAGAAAAGCACCAAAAAATCTGATTTCTATCTTTCCTGTGGTGAGAAACTTCAAGATCAACTTGTCTTTTGAGTCAAGCAGAGTTAGTGATGGCTGGATTTTCCTGTTGAGGACCTTGGTATTAACCAATACTTCTAGTGTGTTCTGTGTCAAAGACACTGAGTCATAGGAGAAGAACATTCAGAGAAGGAGAAAACAAAGTCACCTCCCTCCAGGAATTTATGATGTATTAGGAGACCAGCTCTAGATACACATAGGCAAGCAATGAGGGACCTCTTCAGTATCAGAGAATTCCACATATGGGATCTCCTTCTATCCATACCAATGCAGCATATTGATTAGGTGCCAGGATTTGACTCAAGGTACTAAGGACCTTATAAAAATGAGAGAATACAACTTTGTGTAACTGAATGAAGCAATTTTCTGACTTGAGTACATAAATCGTAAAGATGTGGCTGAGACTTCACAAAGATGAAATGTCTTGCCCAAGTCAGACAGCTAGCAAGCATCGAGAGCAGAATTTGAACTGTTCAACTTACCTTCAAGCCCAGAACTGTATCCACTGGGCAAGATTCCGAGTACAGGCCAACCATACAGAGGCAGCAGCTAAGGGCGTGGAGTCAGAAAGCTGCTTTCAAGTTTAGTCGCAGACATTTTGGTAGTTGTGTGACTGTGGCCCAAACCTCAATTTCTTCACGTGTATAAGGAAGGTAGTAACTGTCCTAAGGATGAAAAAAGATAATATTTATAAAAAGACTTTACAAACCTTAAAGTACTTTGTCAACACTAGTTATAATTGCTATTAGCATAATAAGTGCCACAATGTTTATGATTAAATAAAAGTTTAAAAAATTGGCAATGAGACTAGAGGAAGGTGAGATCTTCTCTGGGCTAGAGTAATCTCTGAGGGAGGAGGGACTTGAGCTCGGCTCTGAAGGACACTTATTGTATCATCAACATAGCTCAGGTTTATAAAGTGCTTTATAGAAGCTATTATGCTATACATTAAATTTCGATTAAATCAGATAATGTCTGAAAAGCATAAAACACAGTGTCTGGCATATAGTAGGTACTTAATAAGTGTTTATCCTCTTTTCCTCTATATGGTACTGAGAAGAGAATGCTCAATGATATGAACATAGAAAAGGGAATTTAGGGAATGGGAAATAATACAGCATTTAAGGTCATGTAGATAAAATAAGACCAGTTCAGGGTCTCTTCTCTTTTTTTTCCACTTAATGATATTTTATTTTTTTCTAACTGCATGTAAAGATAGTTTTCAACATTCACATTTGTAGGGTTTCGAGTTCCAAATTTTTCCTCCCTCCCATTCCTCTCCCCTCCCAAAGACAGCAAGCAGTCTGTTACAGGTTATACATGTATACAAATCACTTTGGATATATTTCTATATCAGTCATGTTGTGTAAGGAAAATCAAAGCCAAAGAAAAAACCATGGGAAAGAAAAAAACAACAAAAAAGTGAAAATAGTATGTTTTGATCTGTATTCAATCTCCATAGTTCTTTCTCTAGATATGAATGGCATTTTCCACCACAAGTCTATTGGAATTGTCCTGGGTCACTGTATTGATGAGAAGAGCTAAATCATAGCTGCTCATCATACAGTCTTGTGGTTACTATATACAAAGTTCAGGTTCTGCCCACTTCACTCAGCATCAGTTCATATAAGTCTTTCCAGATTTTTCTGAAATCTTCCAGTTCATCATTTTTATAGAACAATAATATTCATTACATTCACATACCCTAACTTATTCAATGTATTACCCAACTTTTGGGCATCCCCTCAATTTCCAATTCCTTGTCACCACAAAAAAGAGCTGTAACAAAATTTTTGTATATGTGGGCCCTTTTCCTTTTATTTAATGATCTTTTTGGGATATAGAGCTAGAAATGACACTGCTAGATCAAAGGGTATGCACAGTATTATGGCCCTTTGGGCACAGTTCCAAATTGTTCTCTAGAATAGTTGGATCATTTCACAGTCCATTCATTAATGCATTCATGTCCCAATTTTCCCCTCCATCATTTACCATTTTATTTTCCTGTCATCTTATCCAATCTGGTAGGTATGCGGTGGTATCTCAGAGTTGTTTTTATTTGCATTTCTTTAATCACTAGTGATTTAGAAAAAATTTTCATATGACTATAGATAGCTTTAATTTCTTCATCTGAACACTGCCTGTTCATATCCTTTTACCATTTACCCATTGGGGAATGACTTGAATTCTTATAATTTTGATCAAGTTATCTATATATTTGAAAATAAGGCCTTTATCAGAAACACTGAGTATAAAAATTGTTTCCCATTTTCTGCTTGCCCTTTAATCTTGGTTGCATTGGTTTTGTTTGTACAGAAACTTTTAAATTCAATATAATCAAAATCATCCATTTTGCATTTTATAATGATCTTTATTTCTTGTTTGGATATAAAGTCCTTCTTTCTCCAAAGATCTGTCAAGTTAAACTATCCCTTACTTTCCTCATTTGCTTATAGTATTACCCTTTATGTCTAAATCATGATCTCATTTCGACCTCATATTGGTATAGTTTGTCAGATGATAATATATGTCTAGTTATTGCCATACTAGTTTCCAGTTTTCTCTGGGCCTCTTTTCTACAAAGTACCTCACTGGAGATTTATGACTATCTACTAAAAATAGAAATGCTTGATAAAAAAAGGTTCAAAGAGTAATGTGGGGTTAGAATTCAAATCCCAGCTTGCCATTTATTATGTGACATTGACAAGATAATTTACCTCGCTGGGCCTCAGTTTCCTCATTTGTCAAATATGTCAAAAACCTATTGTTGGAAGATAGTCTGGAAGGTTTTTTCAGCCTCCAAATCTATGGTCCTATGATTTAGAGGTATTTTTCTTATAAACTTAAATCATTTAAAATTTCCAAAATCTTAGAAAGGATGCCTACAAAGTAATCTTCTGAGGTTTCTCTTTTTCTTTTATATTTTAAAAATAATTATACTTTATTTTACCATTTTAAAAAATTAGTTTTAAGTTCTCTCTTTCCCTTATGATTCCTCATATCCCACCCCATATTAAGAAAAGGAAGTAATAAGATGTCAATTATGCCTGTAAAGTCATGAAAACCTATTTTCATATTAGCCATGTTGCAAAAAAAGCAAGAGAAATAAAAGAAAAAAGAAAAAAGAAAAACGATATGCTTCGTTCTGCACGCAGAGTCCATCAGATCTCTCTCTAGAGGTGGGTAGCTTTTTTTCATCATGTGCCCTATAGAAAGATTCTTAAGTTTCTACCTTAAATATATAGTTCCATAAATACTAAACTGAACAAGTGGCTCTTTGGGAAGAAATGCCTCTTAGAGATTGTCAAAAAAAAAATCATTTATTTGGAGAGGCCAGTTGAACTCCAATTTGGCCCTGAACTTAAACATTTTAGGACTCCCACATAAAGAATGAAGGGGTAATGAGTCATAGGTCAGGTACCAGATCATGTGATCACTGGTAGTCAGAGGCAGCATAGGGTTACAGACAGGAATGAGGTTCAAATCCAGTCTTAGACATTTAAGACCTGTGCAAACCTGTTGGCTTTATAGAACTTCGAATGGCTGCTGGAGGAGAAGACTGATTAGGGAGGGAGAAGGAGGTGATGGCATCTTAAGAACTAAACAATCCCATTTGCTTTCAGCCTGCTACCCAAATGCTACAAATCAACAAAATCAGTTATTTGTCTCTCTACTTATCCATCATCCTTTAAGCTGGCCGAGTCCAACTTAGCACATTCTCTACCACTCCGGGTATTCCACTGGTTTTGTTGTTGTTCATGATTACCCCTAGTGCTTCTTTGTCACTTCTGCCTCTTTTTCCTTACCACCCAATCGCCATCTGCCAAGCTGCTGCCTCATATGTTCAAATCACCATGACAGCTGAAGCCCATGTTTGAGAAAACTGACGTCCAGGCAAATTCAGTATTGCTCCTTGGCCATCCGGCCTTATGTCCCTGCCAGGGCCCATTTTTCTCAGTAGCTCCACAACTGTAAAGTCCCACGCAGCTCTATCATGCAAGGTGATAATGATGATGATAGAAATTTTATTTGGCAGAAGTGGAAATGGGAAGTGAGGCAGAGCCTCCGGAATTCTCAATGCCTCTTTGATGTTTTCCCTCCGCCTAGGCAAGGCCACAATTATACAGAAAGGACTGAATGTACAATTCAAACAATGGCATAATAATTCTAATTAGTGAGAAGATGGGAAAGAAGAAATTGATTTCTTTTAATTACAGTGATGAATTCCATGGCCTTTCACATTTTCTCCCTGTTGCAGTTGAGACCCTTTAGTCAGGGGACATGGATATTCTACAATACTGGGGTGATGAATGGGTTGGGGGATGACAAACGCGGCCAGTCTGGTTCACTGCAGCTTGTTACAAGAGTTAGATCATTCTTGGCTCAAGCTGCCCAGTGTTGCTGGGCATGGCTGTGGCAAAGAGGGCAAAGGGGCATCTGCCCCAATTCACTATGAAACATTAAATGAGCTGTAATTGGGAACTGATGTGTCTGGAGCAAACAGCACAAAATACACCCTTAGGAGGGATAGGGATGTGACCCATAAACACCATCCCAAGGCAGAAGCTGTTTGGAGGGGGAGAGGTGAAAATCTTGGCAGGCTGCGATAGAAATTAACCCATCTAGTCACCTAGTAGCTTCATGTTTGACACCGATGAAGCAATTAATATGATGACAGTGCCTTCTGAATTGTAACCTTAAGCCAGAACTCTGGTTGCTTCACCCACCCTAGTGATAGCTCTGGTCCATGAAATGAAAAAAAGAGCTTTTTTTCCTATTCCTCCTCTGTGAGCAGACACTACATTTAACCCTTGTTATTTGATATCCGAGTGAAAAGAGAAAATTCGTTTAGCTGTCACATATGAGCTTATGAATCTCCTTCCTCAGTGTCATTCTGCTTACATTACCACATGATGGTTGCCATGGATAGAACCATTATGCACCCAGGCTTTGTAATCACTATAGCTCTGAGATCCTCTGAATTTATGTCCAGCTCATTCTACAACATTGCCAAGAGCATGTGAGGGAAGTAGTTCAGCTTTCCTTGTCTAAGCACTTCATGTGGCCTTTTCAGCTCGATAATATCAAGTCGCTTCAAGCCTTAAAAGATTCTCACTTGTCCATTATCTGTCCATTCTCATTAACTATCATCATATCTCTCTCCTCCCTTTCATGGCTAAGCTCCTTGAGAAAGTCTTCAGGAAGTGTGTTGCCTCCACTTCCTTTACTGTTATACTTAATTTTTTATAGATGACTTCCAACCTCATAATTTGACTCTTTCCAGTGTTACTAATTCTCTCTTAATGAATAAATCTATGACCCTTTTTCAGCCTTAATCCTTCTTGACCTGTTGGCAGCCTCTGACACTGGTGATCACTCTTCTCCTGGGTACTCTCCCCTAGAGATTTTCATGACCCTGCTCTCTCCTGGTTCTCCTCCTACCTGCAGTCTCCTTTGCTAGATCTTTATCCCTATCATACCCACTAAACAAGGGTGTTTTCCAAGGAGCTATCCCAGGTCCTCTTTTCTTCTGCCTCTATATTATTGCACTTGATGATCTCTCCAGTTCTCATGGTTCAGTTATCATCTCTGTGCAAGTGATTCTCATCTTTCTCTAGTCCTAACCTTTTCCTTGACTTCTTGTCTTGTATTTCCAACTGCCTATCTTGAACTGAATGTCCAGCAGACATCCTAAACTCAAGTTCAATCTTAGACATATTATCTTTCCTCTCAATCACCTCCTTTATCCAAACTTTCCTATTCCTTAATCAAGAGCACTACCATGTTTCTAATCACCAAGGCTTGCAACTCATGGGCCACACTTAACTCCAGACCCAATTTCACTTATCCCCTCTCTTGAATACACTCCTCTCCTTTTCTCCTGTAACCCAGGCTCCCACTCTGCTGGAGACCCTCATCACCTCAGTCCTCAGTTACTGAACCAATCTACTGGTAGGTCTGCCAATCTCAAGTCTTTTCCAACTCTACTCTATCCTCCTTTCCAATAAACAAACTGATCTTCCTAAAGCCCAGGTCTGGCCATGCCACCTTTCTATTTAGCCTCAATTTGTGTAATTACAAACTATTATAAAAGCTTTCCTGGGATACATAAATAAAGGTAGGTACCAGGAGTCTAAAAATTTCAGTGCTTCCCTATAATCGTGAAGAACAAATACAAATTCCTCCCTTCCTAACCTAGCTCCTTGGTATCTTTCGAATCTTCTTACATTTTAGTTCTCCTCCTCTCTAACTATACCGCTCCACATACAATCATTCTAGTGCCACTGGCCTCCTTGTGGTTCCTCCTAAAAGAAACTCCATCTATTTAGCTCAAGTTTTTCCACTGGCTGTCCATCATGCCAGGAATGCTCTCCCTCCCTCCTTGTGTCTAACTTCTGGCCTTGGCTTCCTTCAAGTCTCAGCTCAAATCCTACTTTCTGCAAGAAGCTTTCACAGACCTGCTTAATCTTAGTGTCCTCCCTCTGACATTGCTCCCATTTTATCCTTTATATATTTTGCTTGAACATAATTGTTTGTCTCCACTATTAGAATGTGAGCTTCTTAAAGCCAGGAACTGGTTTTTTCTCCAGTGTATACCCTGCATTTAGAACAGTTCTTGGTATATACTAAATATCTAATAAATGCTTGTCAATGATGGAAATACATTCATTTTTGTAAAATTAATTAACATGATTTAAATTCCTAGCATCTGAGAGTAGTAATAATCTTTATGCCTTGAAGGCTTTGTAGTGGGGAATCAGTGCTTTTTCCACATTACTAATTTGGAAACTGAGTTATAGGAACATTGAGAGTAAATAACAAAGCTATGGGGCTTGGAGTGAAAGTATGGGTCTAGAGATCCAGTTCTGATATCAGAACAATCAGCAGTACCCTCACCTTGCATGTGATGAATTCTTGGACTTAATTTCTGCTTGTGATAGAGTTAACATTTTCTAAGAACACTTTTTTGTAGATTTGTAAAACACTTTCAAATCCATCATTTTTAAAGTGGCACATTTTAAAACTTAATTTTTCTTTCTTTGGCTTTATAATTTTGCTTGAAAACCCTTCATTTGCAAAAGTATTTATGTGTACATATGTAGATCTATACATACACATACATATACCCCCTACATAAACATGTCTTTTCTATCCCTGCTGACTCTTTGCTTTAATTCTGTTCCTTAACTTTCCTTGCTATTCCTTAACTTCCCCCCACCCATGGATCACTCTCTTGTCTTCTTCCCTCACTCTTTGCTTCCCTCCTCCCATATTTCCGTCTAGATTTCAAATAGAATTTGAAAACTGATATTTACCAACTTATTCAGCCATCTTCCCAGAATTCTCCTCATATGCAAAACTAAACAACAGCAAAGACAAAAAAACTAAATATATAAATCCAAACAGTTAAAGTTCGAATTCCAGCTAAATCACTTACTACCTATTTAACCTTGCACAAATCTGTACTATTCCTTGAGCCTCAGTTTTCTCATGTGGAAGGGATTGAGCATAATGGCT
Organism: Sminthopsis crassicaudata; assembly: GCF_048593235.1. NCBI lineage: Eukaryota > Metazoa > Chordata > Mammalia > Dasyuromorphia > Dasyuridae > Sminthopsis > Sminthopsis crassicaudata. The sequence goes on along the minus strand of NC_133623.1, from coordinate 12,702,124 downwards.
TCTAAGGTCCTAGTTCTAAATCTATGAGCCTACTGTCCATCACAGACAGCTAAAAATCCTCATTAGGAAAGAACAAAATACCTTAATGTATTTTAGAAGAGTGAGATAAGTTATGAAGGCAAGCAAGAGAACACCTCTCAAACCTTTAATTCAATAAGCATTAATCAAATATCTGCCATATGCCTGGCACAGGGGCTACAAAGACAAAAAAAATGAAAATAATCCCTACTCTCAAGGAGCTTATGTGCTAATGAGGGAAAACTCTGATCAAGATGAATTTATAGCAAGAATGCAAGAGTAATTCAACCTCAGGAAAACAAGTCAATTATGAATTTTATTAAATGCAACATCCTAAATCACATGGTTATATTACTAGAAGTTAAAAAAAAGGCATTTCACAGAGTGTTGTACTCTTTTATGCTAAAATTTCCATGAAGCAGGGATAAAGGATGATTTTGATAAGTGATAAGAAGTTCTATTTAAAACCCCAAATAAGCATTATATTCAATGGGGAAATACAAGACCCCTTTCCAATACAAGCAAAAGTAAAGAAGATTGTTTTTCTTTCCCACTTTTATTCAGTATAATTCTAGAAATAGTAGATATAGCAACAAAATAAGAGAAAGAAAATTAAGGTATAACAAATGGGTCAAAAAGTAGACATAATGATTGCTGTTTGCTGGTGACGTGACTGTTTTTGTAGAAAATCTACAAGATGCAGAGAAATTGAGACAACAGTTTCAGGAATGTACCATAGTATAAAGTAAACCCACAAAATTGAGCAGAATATCTATATGGTAATGACAAAATCCAGTAACAAATAACAGAAACAGATGCCCCACTCAAAGTTCCTACAAACTGTAACATCCAAGAGTCAGTCTACCAACACAAACTCAAGACCTACATAGATACAATTACAAAATGTTCCAAGAAAGAAAGAAAGAAAGAAAGAAAGAAAGAAAGAAAGAAAGAAAGAAAGAAAGAAAGAAAGAAAGAAAGAAAGAAAGAAAGAAAGAAAGAAAGAAAGAAAGAAAGAAAGAAAGAAAGAAAGAACTGGTAAGATATTCAGCCCCATGCCTGGTCCTTGCCAAAGTAGTGAAAGTGACAACCTAAATTAATTTACAAGTCTAGCAGTACACTAATCAAAACACCCAAGGGTTATGTTATAGATATAGATAAAATAATAAAATGTATTTGAAGAATAACCTCACAAGTTAAGTATTTTAAAAAGTAGGTAAATTGGTATTCCTGACCTCAAATTATACTATTAAGTAATAAATTTCAATATTACTTGTAACTGATTAAAGAAATAGAAAACTATGTTTATGGAATGTAATGAATAATTAGAATGAAAGACAGTGGCCTAGTTTCTGCCATACTAATTTCCAATTTTCCCAGCAATTTTTGTCAAACATTGAGTTTTTATCTTAAAATCTTGTAGCCATGTATGATGATCTCCTGGTTCTGCTCATTTCACTCAGCATGAATTCATGTAAGTCTCTCCAGGCCTTTCTGAAATCATCCTGCTGGTCATATCTTACAGAAAAATAATATTCCATAACATTCATATACTACAATTTATTCAGCCCTTCTCCAACTGATGGGCATCCATTCAATTTCCAGTTTCTGGCCACCACAAAAATGGCTGCAACAAAGAGTTTTCACATGTGGGTCCCTATCCATCCTTTAAGATCTCTTTGGGATGTAAGCCCAGTAGTAGCACTGCTGGATCAAAGGGTATGCACAGTTTGACAACTTTTTGAACATAGTTCTAAATTGTTCTCCAGAATAGTTGGATTCATTTACAATTCCACTAACAATGTATCAGTGTACATGGGCTAAGAAATAGACTAGTTGATCAGTGGAATAGGTTAGGTTTAAAGGACAAAACAGTCAATAATTTTAATAATCTAGTGTTTGACAAACCCAAAGACCCAGCTTTTGGGATAAGAACTCAATATTTGACAAAAATTGCTGGGAAAATTGGAAATTAATATGGCAGAAACTAGGCACTGACCCACACTTAACACCATACATCAAGATAAGGTCAAAATGGCTTTATGACCTAGGCATAAAGAATGAGATTATAAATAAATTAGAGGAACATAGAATAGTTTACCTCTCAGACCTGTGGAAGAGGAATGAATTTATGACCAAAGACGAACTACAGATCATTATTGATCACAAAATAGAAAATTTTGATTATATCAAATTGAAAAGTTTTTGTGCAAACAAAACTAATGCAGATAAGATTAGAAGGGAAGCAATAAACTGGGAAAACATTTTTACAGTCAAAGGTTCTGATAAAGGCCTCATTTCCAAAATATATAGGAAATTGACCATAATTTAAGAAATCAAGCCATTTTCCAACTGATAAATGGTCAAAGGATATGAACAGACATTTCTCAGATGAAGAAATTGAAACTATTTCTAGCCATATGAAAAGATGCTCCAAGTCATTACTAATCAGAGAACTGCAAATTAAGACAACTCTGAGATATCACTACACATCTGCTAGATTGGCTAGAATGGCAAGAAAAGATAATGCGAAATGTTAGAGGGGATGTGGGAAAACTGGGGCACTGATACATTGTTGGTGGAATTGTGAATGGATCCAGCCATTCTGGAGAGCAATTTGGAACTATGCTCAAAAAGTTATTAAACTGTGTATACCGTTTGATACAGCAGTGTTATTACTGGGCTTATATCCCAAAGAGATCTTAAAGAAGGGAAAGGGACTTGTATGTGCAAGAATGCTTGTGGCAGCCCTCTTTGTAGTGGCCAGAAACTGGAAATTAAGTGGATGCCCATCAATTAGAGAATGGCTGAATAAATTGTGGTATATGAATATTATGCAATTTTATTGTTCTGTAAGAAATGACCAGCAGGAAGATTTCAGAAAGGCCTAGAGAGACTTACAGGAACTGATGCTGAGTGAAATGAGCAGGACCAGGAGATCATTATATACTTCAACAGTAATATTATACGATGATCAATTCTTATGGACGTGGCCATCAATAGAACAGTAATGAATTGAACCATCTACACCCAGCGAAAGAACTCTGGGAGATGACTATGAATCCCTACATAGAATTCCCAGTCCCTCTATTTTTGTCTGCCTGCATTTTTTATTTCCTTCACAAACTAATTGTACAATATTTCAAAGTCCAATCTTTTTGTAAAGCAAAATAACTGCTTGGACATGTATACATATATTGTATTTAATTTATACTTTAACATATTTAATATATATTGGTCTACCTGCCATCTGGGGGAAGGGGTGGGGGAAGAAGGGGAAAAGTTGGAACAAAAGGTTTTGCAATTGTTAATGCTGAAAAATTACCCATGCATATAGCTTGTAAATAAAAAGCTATAATAAAAAATTTAAAAAAAAGAAATGATCAGCAGCATAATTTTAGGGAGGCCTGGAGAGACTTGCATGAACTGATGCTAAGTGAAATGAGCAGAACCAGGAGATCATTATACATGGGAACATCAATCTTATATGATGATCAATTCTGATGAACGTGACTTTTTCCAACAATGAGATGACAGATGCCAGTTCCAGTGATCTTGTGATGAAGAGAGTCATCTACACTCAGAAAGGGGACTGTGGGAAATGAATGTGGATCACAACATAACATTTTCACTCTTTTTTTGTTGTTTACTCGCATTTTGTTTCCTTACTCATTTACTTTCTTTTTTTGATCTGATTTTTCTTGTACAGCAAGAGACTTATATAAATATGTTTGTGCATATTGGATTTAACATATATTTTAACATGTCTAACATATATTGGATTGCTTGCCATATTGGGGGGGATGGGAGGAAGGAGGAGAAAATATGAAACACAAGGCTATGAAAGGATCGATGTTGTCAAATTATCCATGTTTTGAAAATAAAAAGCTTTAAAAGATTTTAAAAGACTTTGGTTTGAAATAGACCATATAATAGGGCACAAAAGCTCTAAAATCAGATTTCAAAAGGCAGAAATATTAAATATATTCTTTTCAGATCATAATGCAATACAAATTGTATTAAACAAAGGACAGTGGGAACATAGACTAAACATTCATTGGAAATAATCTAATCCTAAAGAATAAATGAGTCAAAGAACAAATCATAGAAATGATCAATAATTTCATTAAAGAGAATGACAACAATGAAACAACATCTGAAAATTTATGGGATGCAGGCAAAGCAGTAAGTACTTGGGGGAAAATTTATTTCTCTAAATTCGTACATCAACAAAATGGAAAAAGAAGAAATCGATGAATTGGGAATGCTGCAACAACACCAACAACAAACTTTAGGCAGAACAAACAAAAATCCCAAAATGAGCACTAAATTGGAAACCTTGAAAATCAAGGAGAGATTAATATGCTTGAAAGTAAAAAAAAGCACTCAACTACCGAGCTAATAAATAAATCTAGGACCTGGTTTTATGAAAATGCCAATAAGATAGATAATTTATTAGTTAATCTGATTTTTTAAAATAAAAATGAAAACCAAATATTCAGTATCAAAAAATGAAAAGGGTGAAATCACCACTAATGAGGAAGAAATTAAAGAAATCACTAGGAAATATTTTATCCTGTTATATGCCAGTAAATTTGACAATCTGAGAGAAATCAATGAATATTTACAAAAATATAAATTACTTTGGTTAACAGACCAGAAAATAGGAAACCTAAATAATCTCATCTTAGGAAAAAACATTGAACAAGCCATTAACTAACTCCCTAGGAAAAAAATTTCCAGGGCCAGATGAATTCCACCAAACATTGAAAGAACAATTTATTCCAATATTATACAAACTATTTGAAAAAGTAGGTAAAGAAGAAACCCTACCAAACCCTACCCTTTTTATGATGCAAATATGGCACTGATACCTAAACTGGGAAGAGCTAAAATAGAGAAAGAAAATGATAGACCAATTACCCTATTAAATATTTATGGAAAAATTTTGAGCAAAATATTAGAAAGGCAATTACAGCCATATATCACAAGGATTTTACATTATGAACAGGTAGAATTTATACCAGGAATGGAAGGTTGGTTCAATATTAGGAAAACCATTAACATAATTGACCATATCAATAAGAAAACCAACAAAAATCATATGATTATCTCAATATATGATAAAAAAAACTTTTGACAAAATATAGCATATTAAAAATACTTAAAGTATAGGAATAAATCAAGTGTTCCTTAAAATAAGCAACTTCTAGCTAAAACCATCAGAAAGGAATACCTAAAATGAGGATAAGCTGGAAGCCTTACTAACAAGATCAGAAGTGAAGCAAGACTGCCCCGTATCAACACTATTATTCAATACAGTATTAGAAATGCCACTTTTAGCAATAAGAAAAGAAAAACAAATCCAAGGAATTAGAATAGGAAAAGAGGAAAAACTATTACTTTGCAAAGGATACGATGGTATAGTTAGAGAACCCTAGAGAATTAACTAAAATTTTACTTGAAATGATTAGAAACTTAAGAAAACTTGCACTATTATATAGGATAAACTCACATAAATCATCAGCATTTCTTTAAATGATCAACAAAGCCAAGCAACAAGAGATAGAAAAAGAAATTCCATTTAAAAGAAGTGTAAACAATATAAACAAGTATAAACAAAATAAAAATACTTAGGGGTCTGCCTGCCATGATAAACCAGGAAGTATATGAACACACCTACAAAACACTTTCACACAGTCAGATCTAAATAATGGGAAAATATCAATTGCTCAAGAGTAGACTAGGTCAATGTAAGAAAAATGACAATTCTGCCTAAATTAATTTACTTATTCAATGACATATCAAATTACCAAAAAACCCCGTGTGATAGAGCTAGAAAAAATAACAACAAAATTCACCTGGAAGAACAAAGTATCAAGAATATCAAGGGAATTAATTTTTAAAAATAAAAATGAAGGCAGCCTAGCAATATCAGATCTCAAACTACATTGTAAAGCAGCAACCATCAAAACCATCTGGTATTGGCTAAGAAATAGAGAGGTGGATCAGTGGAACTCATTAGATACACAAGACACAGGAGTCAATGACAAAAAGAAATCTAGTGTTTGATAAACCCAAAGACTCCAGCTTCTGGGATAAGAACTGTTTGACAAAAACTCCTGGAAAAATTAGAAAACAACAGGATACAAACTAGGGTTAGAGCAATATCTCACAACATATGCCAAGATAAAGTACATGATTTAGACGTAAAGGGGGACACCGTAAACAAATGAGAAGAGCAAGGAATAGTCTACCTGTAAGACCAATGGAAAGAGAAAAAAAAATTGATCAAATAGGAGATAGAGAGTTATAAAATGTAAAATTGACCATTTTGATTATATTAAATTAAAAAAAAAAACTTTTGTACAAACAAGACCAATGTAACCAAAATTAGAAAGAAATCAGAGGGCTGGGAAACTCTCTTTACAGCAAGTGTCTCTGATAAAGGCCTCATTTCTCAGATATATAGAGAACTGAGTCAAATTTATAAAATTAAAAGTCATTCCCCAATAGATAAAATGGTCAAAGCATATGAACAGGCAATTTTCAGATGAAGAATTCAAAGCTATCTATAGGCATATGAAGAAGTACTCACTTTTGATTAGAGAAATGTAAATGAAGACGATTCTGATAGCACCTATCTATCAGATTGGCTAATATGACAAAAAAGAATATGATAAGCATTGGAGAAGATGTGGGAAAATCAGGACACTAACGCACTGCTGGTGGAATTGTGAACTGATTCCACCATTGTGGAGATCAATTTGTAACTGTGCCCAAAGGACAACCTAGCAATGACACTCCTGGGTCTGTATCGCAAAGAGATCTTTAAAAAAAAAAAAGGGAAAGGATCCATATGTACAAAAATATTTATAGCAGCCCTTTTCATGGTGGCAAAATATTGGAAACTGGGGAATGTCCATTAACTGGGGAATGGCCGAATAAGTTGGGGTAACAGAAGAATACTGTACAGTAAGAAGTGATCAACAGGTAGATTTCAGAAAAACCAAGAAAGACTTCTACAAAATAATGTGAAGTAAAATACACAGAACCAGAAAAACACCGCACACAGTATCAGCAACAGTGTGTGATGATGTTATGATTGATTTAGCCTTTCTCTGTAATACAATGATCCAAGACACATACAAAGGACTCATGAAGGAAAATGCTCTCCATAACCAGATAAAGAACAGATGGAGTATGAATGCAGATCGAAGCATTTTCTTCATTTACTTTATTCTTTCTGCTGTTTTTTTTCTTTTTCCATCACTATGACTAATATGGAAATGTTTTACATGACAGCACATGTATAAACTAGATCAACTGTCTACCTTCAGAAGAGAGTAGAGGAAAGAGAAAACTTGACAATTCAAAATCCTCTAAAAATGAATGCTACATATTTTCATGTCATGTATTTGGGGGAAAATAAAATACTATTATATTTTTAAAAGCAACAACTTTGGTTTCTTTTGCTGAACTGTTTTTTGTAAAGGGTTTTTTTCTCTGAGAGAAGGAAATAGGATATATGAAGAGAGGTATTCGATATCAAAACAAAAGATATCAATAATTTTTTAAAAAGCCAGTGAGATGGTAGCAAAAAAAAAATTCCCAAATTCAATTGTGATCAAATACAATTTTTGGTAAGATACTATCAAAGTTCAAGGGCACAACTTTCCTTTCTGTTAACTTTCTTGCTTCCAATAAAATAAATTTATATATATATATATATATATGCATATATTACATGCATTTATGATATTCATTTCCAGATTGAAAAACAAAAATAAAAGGAGAAAAATAAAACAATCATCATAAACCTTGATACTTAAGCAACAACTCCAACAAGGACCAGGTCCCAAAATGTCTGTCTGCCTCTGAATTTTAGGTTCATCATTTCATTGGTAGGAGACGAGCAGCACATTTCATCTTTAGCATTCTGGACTCATGGGCTATCACTGCACATTTTTAAAATTGTTCTCTGACTTCTACTCAGTTATCTCTGCATCATTTCATAGCATTTCTAGCACTGTACCATTATAGTGGGCATCTTATTTTTTCTTATCAAAAAAGTCATTCCACTACATAAAATGTTTGCTCTTAGATTTCAATAAATATCCAAATTTGTGTCTTTTGAGATTATTGAAAATAACAAAATCACCCACATTTCCTATTTCATTTTACTTTTTCCTAAGATCTTTCAAGATTCTGAAGAGACATTTGTTTCTTTTACCTATATGTAAATAGTTCTTTCCAACAAGGCACATATTATTTATAGTTTGTCCATAACTTTCTGAAGTCTGGACAACAAATAATAAATCAAGCCCCGATTTGTAGTATTTTAAAAAAAAATATTTGTGCATTCTACTGTCTATCTACGCAGGTTACTTATACCTTCGGAAGCTAATAATTAATGTGCAACAAGAAAATGGTATTTACACACATATGTTGTATCTAGGTTATATTGTAACACATGTAAAATGTATGGGATTACCTGTCATCGGGGGGAGGGAGTAGAAGGAGGGGGAGGATAATTTGGAAAAATGAATAAAATTTTAAAAAAAATATTTGTGCATTACTAAGCCCTACTGGGCTATTTGCAGGGGATCTGAGTTCCTCTCTGTCCTGGCACGCCAAAATCTTCCTACCAATAAAATACTTCCAAGAATGCCCCCCCAAACCATTTTGTATCAGTTTGAGAGAGCTGATTGTTAAATTTTTAGTGTGAGCATTTACAAATCAGGGATTGATTTATTCTTGTCTGGATTGTCTAGACTAAAGAAAGCGATAGTGTTAATGTCCCACATCCAAATGAAACGTGTATTTTGCATACATTTTTTTCATATTTTTCATATTTCATGTTGTTAAATATTTATTTGCACACCTCTGTTTGTGGGAGGCTTCTGGTGGTAAATCTGTCAAAACAAACTATATCAATAAACATCTCCTTTCTCCCCATTATACCTGAAATGTATACCTGAAAAAATATACCTGAAAACATGTATTTCTTAGGGAAATGTGTTGGTTTGTCTGATATTTACCAGGAAGGAATATTCCATATTTGAGTGTTCTGAAAGGTTAATAAAGAAACGAACTTGATTTATGAACTCTAATCTCTCTGGTATGAGTGAAAAAGAGACATATGTCCTTCTTTCAGCAAAGAGAGTACACTGAGTATTATTTAACCTTTTCCTGATGACTTATCAACAGATGCTGTTTTGTTCTATGTGTGGCTGCTCCAAAGTCACTCTCCCAATTTCTGCGGACCCTAGCAGGTTCCCAGCAGATAGCTGGCTACCTCAGGAGTGCAGGAGTACCTGCTCATCTATATTATCTGGCTTCTGGAAAGTGGGTGCCTTTTTCTTACTGTATTGGCATTCTTCTTCATGGGGATACCGAGGCTATGTTCGCTAATTAATCTTATGTTTTATCATTTCTCCAAATGAATTAGCCCCTATATTTTACAGTGTGCTTTCTTTCACACCTCCATTCTTTGACACCCTGCAAAATAACCTCCAGGCACATGGAGCTTTCTGCAATTCTTCTTCCATTTTTATGTCAATCAATTTGCAAACATTTTCGAAATGAAATGGGGAAAGTGGATCATCCAAAGGATACTTGGGGTGAGCTCTCTGTAACTTGAACTTTTATAGCTAGGTAGGTTAGTCTAGCAAAGGTACATGGGACCTGTGGTACTACGCTCATGAACTGGGCTGTTGGTCATTCTCATTTGCATGTCCCCTTGTGTGGACCAAATGACTGCTCTTCTTAGTCACAACTTTCTCTTCCATTCACTTCCCAGGCTTCTCCTCTTCTAGAGGAGAATATTTTTTTTCAGATTGGTTCTCAGGAAACAATGGGAAGAAAAATGGCCAAGGCCACGCCTCAATACCAGCTTAATCAGTCAGGCCACCCGGCACATAATAAATGCTCTCTCACTCATACATCCTCTCCTCTCCTCTGCTTCTGTTCCCAGAACTCACCGACTGTCCCTCTCTACCACATTTAAGCAATGACATACCTAGATGAGCAACACACCATTTAACAGCATTGATCACAATTGCCAGTTTAAAAAGCAAAGTAAGCATAAAGGGTAAAGAACCCTTTTCAAAAATAGGATAAAAATTCCACCCTGCTTGGAGGGAAACATGGAAAGGAAAGCACCAGAGTTCGGAGGCATGGCATTGTCCACCTGGCAAAGGGGGTGGGCAGAAACGGGCAGAAAGGGAAATCAATAGGCTCTGGTTAGAGCCCAAAGGGGACTTTTGGTATTGGATGATCTGCCTCATTCAGTGAGCCCTTGCACTGGGTCCCCAGGGTGGCCCATGGCCGCAATTTCTGCTCTTTTGCTCTAGCATGTACTTTCTCTGGACCACTATCACTGCCCTTCCCCGATCTACATGCATCCCCTCTTTGGGGGTTCATCTGCCCCCCCCCAAAGTCAGATTCTCCACCAGTTCTAAGATCAGGGAAAACTCACTAGAAGATTCAAGAAAGGGGGGAATCATAGGAAATTTCTGCCTCCAACTGGTGAGCTTCCATCACCAGTGTTTTAGTTTCCTTAGCAAGCCCAAGACAATGCTGCAAAGGGTTTCCTCAAAGACAGTCCCGATGAAACAGGTTTGTCTCTGCAATGAAGAGAGTTCTCTCCCAACTCTCTGGCCCCCAGGGACTGTGCCCTCCAGATTTGTCATTTGTTTCATTAGAACATAATCAACTGTCCAGCAAAGTTCAAGGTATCCATTATTACAGTCCTTTTTTCCCAAGCACATTTGGCTATTGTCTCATATCTCAGTCTGAGTCAGTTACTATGGTTACAGACACTATAGAAATGCACAAGATAAATAATGGATTATGAATCTTCACAGGTGTCCAGTTAGGATATCTGTGGTAAAAGCCACTCCAAAACAGAATAGATTTTTTTCTAAAATACACGCTTTGGTCCCTATGCAGAAAATTATTTACAGATAGGTATGGAAGGGGAACTGGGTTCTGACCAAAATACAGAGATGCTTTGGGGGTCATAAGCTCTTCTTTGTGCTAAGTGGGATAAAGAAATTCTTTTAGGGAGGGAATGAGTTTAGCTGTTTTCCTTTCAAAGTCATTCAAGTCAAGTTCTCCAAGTCTGAATGTTTCACAAGCACATTCTAATGGGTTCCTTGTTTAGTTAGCTTGGCTCAAGTCAGAGACAACTTGACATTCACAGTGCCCTAAATTCTCTTTTGGAGATCTAATATGTTTAGGAGCATTTTGCCTGGAGAGACATTAACAAATCGGGGAAGGGGGCTATGGTGGTGAGGGGAATGGGATCTTTCAAATGAAGACTATTTGAAAGAATTGGCTATGTTTGTCCCAGAGGAGGGTAAGGAGGAGGAAGACGTGATGGATACTTTCAAGAATGTAAACTGTTTCCACATGGAAGAGAGATAAGACGTCTATCTCTGCTACCTCAGAAGATCAGTGGGCAGAAATCATAGTAGGTTACAAATTTTGGCTACAAATAAAGAAAGACTTCGGGAACATTCAGAGCTAGCAGAAAAATGCAACTAGTTGTCTCGTGAGAGGGTAAGGCTGGAAGTATTCAAGCAAAGCAAGAATGATCACCTGGATGTCACTGAAGAAAGTGCTAATTGTAGAAGGATGAGCACTCAGATTCCCGCCAATGCTCAGCTTCTATGAGAGTGCAAACTCTAACATGTCAGACTTATAAGCCACTCCCAGGCCCTCAAATCAGATTAAAATGTAATTGGGAAATTAAAATGGAATAGTTTATATACAACATGAATATGTGCCTTTCTAAATCAACATGCTTCCTTTTGGGATCCTTATGTATGCTTTGGTGACTCCATTTCCATTTGAATTTGCTACCACTGCTGTAGCCTATTTTGGGTATAAAAGACTTTTTAGGTCTCCAGTCAGGCATGTGTAGATCGACGCAAGTAGAGATCTGATAGATTTCCATAGGAGAGATGTTACATTATTACAATGAAATCTTCCTCTTCTTTCCTTAAAGTGAGCTCCAGTAGAATCACCGAATTATTGAAGGTAAAAGAAATGAAATTTTCTCTCTTAAAAATAGATTTTACTGCTATATTTTGTTTTTCTATCACTTAAGTTGGCCTTCTTCATCTTTCTTGAGACTGCTCCCCCATAGTCTTACAACAAATAATTTTTAAATGCAAAAAAATAAATAAAAGGAGGAAAAAACTGATCAATATAGTGAAAAGAATCTGAATCTTACCTAGGCAGTCAGTGTTTTTAACTGTGGACCCCTCACCCCTCTGGGTCTTTTCAGATACCTTCTTTGAGATCATGCTGATTTCTCCTTTCAAAACACTAGTCTTCAGGTGTTTTGTAACTGTTGTCCTTTCCATCTGCTTTGGTGTTGTCATTGTATACAGTGTTTTCCTGATTTTCCTAAATTCTCTTTGTAGCTGTTCATCTAAGTGTCTCCATGTGTGATGTGTCATGGTGGTAATATCTTCACCCCTCCCAGCATGAAATAACTCAGCTAGAGTCTTTTCCTAGGGTATTGGAAGAGTTTTCCTCAGGTAGAAATAGAGACTACCCTAGAAACACAGGCGATCTCACCAATTGTACTACTTTAGTGCTGTCTCTAAACCTTGCTGGTTCCAAGTTGAATAATTCAAGCTGTAGGTGGGAAGCTCTCTTCAAATAGTGGCCAGTTTCTCTATTGTGCCTTGAGGTGCTTTACAAATTCAGATCACATTTAATCCTCCCAACCCTGGGAGGCCAGTGCTATTATTACATGTTACAAATGAGCAAAGTCTACACAGAAGCAATATCCTTGAGACTTGATTGATCAGGGATCCTCAGAAAAGAAAAAAAATTATTATTATTATTATTATTATTATTATTATTGTAGAAATTCTGAAGTTTATATAATATCTAGCAGAGTTTTACTTTCTTTTTAAAAATTCTCATTTTACAGATGAAAACTGAATTACTTAAAGCCAAATAGCTTATAAAGTGAGAGACCCAGCACTTGAATGCAAGTCTTACTTACTCTCTAACAGAACAGATAATTTTGCTGACGAGAATGCAATATTTCTTTGGTAAAAGTCAGATCAGTCAGGGCAGGGGCACGATATGAGAGTAAATAGACAGCCATCATTAGTTGAATAAATCTGGGTTTAAAGCCAACCTCTAATGCTTATTACCTGTGTGACTCTAAACAAATAATGTCACTTCTCTGAGTCTCAGTTTTTACACTTGTAAAACAGAGATGATATTATCTGTAGCAGCTACCCTCATAGAATTATTATTATGTGGGTCAAATGGCATTATGTACATTAGGCAATTGACATATCTCTAAGTGTCACGTGTGTCAGTTATAATTATTATTATTAAATGAAATAGGGTTTACAGTTTCAGTTCAGTCATTTTCATTTGTGTCTGACTCTTCATGACTAAATTTGGGATTTTCTTGCCAAAGCTACTGAACTACGTGGCCACTTCCTTCTCCAGCTCATCTGACAGATGGAGATAGAGATGAGCAGAGTGAAGTGACCTACCCAGGATCACACAGCTAGGGTGTGTCTGAGACCAGATTTGAACTCAAGGAAATGTTTTTCTGACTCCAAGCCAGACTCTGCACTATGGCGCCGCCTAGCTGTCCTAAGAGTTGTGTTCAACAAATTAAAAGTACACATGTGAAACTCTTAATGTTCTTAACTAATAATTTTATGGACACATATCCCAAGCAAGAAACTGACAGAAACTAAGGTTCTATATGTAATAAGAAATTCATAAGAGCCTTTTGGGAGTAGCAACAAGTAAACAAATGGGGCCCATCAATTTGGGAATGGCTGACCAAAATGTGATATGGGAATATTATGGAATATTACTATGCTATTATAAGACAATGCTTGAGAGTAATTCAGAGCAACGTCGGGAGACTTGTCTGGAGCACTGATGAAGAAGCACACTTTTCTTCTCTCAACTGATGGGACATACAGGTATCATTTAAACCTATATAAATGGTTTTCTTTGGTTTAAAGAAAGGTTTGAGAGAAGCCTAAAGGAAAAGGATGTTGTTCAGGCCTTTCAGCTGTGACTGACTTTGTGACTTTGGAAGAGATTTATCATTTCCTTCTCCAGCTCATTTTACAGATGAGGAAACTGAGACAGGTAAAGTGACTTGCCATCTGAGGCTGTATTTGTTCTTCAAAATGAGTCTTCCTGATTCTAAGCTCAGTGCTTCCTTTTGACCACCAAGTCAAAGAAAATGACTTGGGGAAAAAATAAGACTGATGAGGTCTAGAATTGGGGTAGCCAAATGAAATTAGGATTAATTGGGGTCTAGTGGCAGGTTCAGGGTACAAGGAGTCAAATGGAGCTCCCCTGCAATCCCTTTACATTCAGCGCAAAGATACAGAGTTAAATGAGGTCTAGTAGCAGGGCAAGAGTCCTCTGTAAAGGAATTTACAGACCCCAAAATCTAGATTGATAAAAGAGGTTTATTATGGGGTTTGGAAGTAAGGTTAAAGTCTGGTTTGTAAAAGATAAAGATAGAAATAAAAAGGCACCACAAATAGGGTTCCAGTGGGCAGAGAGTCTTTGGTGCCAGACATGGTGCTGGCATGTTTAGACCCTCTGCAAAGAGAGGTCTCCAGTTTGGCTCTTTTATGATGAGAGATTTAGCTAAAGGGGCCTATGGATGGAGTCCCAAGTTGGCTCCTAGCTGGGTTTCATCGAGGGCTAGAATTTGCTTGGTGGGGGTTGGGAAACCTGAGCAGATCATTAGAATGGGGGCAGGGACAGTCTAAGTTGGCTCAGATCTGATGGGGATTGTGAGAGCCTGGATCTCCTATTGGAATTCAAAGAGGTGCCTTTGACCAGGATTTGTGAATCAAAGGTCCTAGCTTCTTGAATTGATCAGCGAGGAGGGGCTGGGAATCCGAAAGGAATAAATCCATCTGAAAGGACTAGTCTTAAAGGGACCACAACCTGCATCGCATCAAGAGGACAATATATTTTTAGTACATATTTTAAGTCCCAGATTTCATTACACTTTAGGGAACAAACTTATGTGCACCCAGTAGCAGAGCAGTGGGGCATAGCAGACCAAGTGAAATCACCAGTCCAATTTAAATACCCAATTGACCAGGCATATTGCTAAGTGCTGGGCATACCAAGAAAGGATGAAACAGTTCCTGTCCCAAAGAGTTTATAATGGAATGGGGGAGACAAATGGCAGACAACCAGGATAAAGCAAAGCTAATCTCAGAGACAAGGAACAGGAATTACGAGGGTCTGGGAAGGTTGAAAATAAGATCTCGTCTGAGAGCCAAAGGAAGAAGAATGCCACCGGGCCCCGAAGTCGGGAGATCCCTGCTCTTAGCTCTTACCTCGGACACTTCCTGCCTGTGAAAACCTGGGTAGTTCATTTCTCTTCCATTAATTGCAGGCAGCTGTACCTGCAGCACCTATCTGAGTTACTGTGAGGTCCTTCAGAAACCCTAAAGTGGTATACAAGTAGTCACTTATAAACTTATGTGTACTCCCACACATAGTACATAGCTATCGAGATCTATATAGCCCAGTAGAGAAAGCTACAACTATCTATTCATATATCTGTAGTCATATTTCTTTACATATTTGTCTGTCTAGTGAGAAAGCCCGGCACCCTACTAAGTCCAGGGATACAAATGTAAATAAGAGAGAAATATAAAGAAACAAGACAGTTATCAGTCCTCAAAGAGCTGCCATTTTAATGGGAAAAGACAATACCTAAAGGAGAGGTTGAAGAGGTTGGATAACGTAGAGATGGCCTGAGGGGGCATGGAGTCCTCCTTCCATATGTGTTAAGGGAAAAGCTCACCCATCACAGCCTGTCCTAGATTACAGGTTGCTGAACACATAATCCACAACCACATGTGGCCCACAACACTCAGAGCTTCCAGAACCAGACTAAAATGTAATGGGGAAATATTTAACAAAACAAATCCAAATACAATCAAACACAGATAATGTCAGTGGGTAGTTTTCTAAATCAGTATGTGCCCACGGGGATCCTTAAGTATAGGTTAGTGGTTTTCATTCTTTGAATTTGACACCGCTGTCCTGGATCGTTATGGGACATGATTGGACGAGAGCAATATAACCAGGCTGAAATATCTGGATGGCGGCTTTGTATAAACCATAAAAATAGGATAGATGCCCAGTGTGGATTCTTCACACTGCCAACCACTCTCCCAACCTATGGTACAAATGCTACTTCAT
This sequence comes from Sminthopsis crassicaudata, assembly GCF_048593235.1. Classification (NCBI taxonomy): domain Eukaryota; kingdom Metazoa; phylum Chordata; class Mammalia; order Dasyuromorphia; family Dasyuridae; genus Sminthopsis; species Sminthopsis crassicaudata. The sequence continues at coordinate 12,685,861 of NC_133623.1, read as the reverse complement.
ATACATAATTTATGGACCGGCTATCTTCAATGACCATCCCCTGGTTACTTCAATCATTCCTCTGCTGCACACTTGGTCTTTCTACCTCTGCTGGTTTATTGACTTCCCCAGAGGTTTTTAAGCAAAATAACTGTTTTAGAGGGAAATGGTAGAAAGGGTCTTTGGATAAGCAAGAGGTAGACTGGAAAGCCTCTGAGTTCCCTTCCAACTCAGAGATCCTTTGAAGAATAGGAACCCAAATTAAAGATTTAGAGTTGTAAGGGACTTTTGAGCTCATGCAATCCAATCTCTTCACATGAGACACAAAGAAGCTAAAGCCAAGAGGGAAAAAAGACCTTGGCCAAGGTTGGGATAGAAGAGTCAGAATGTGAATCTGAGGTTTCTTCCTCCAGAGTCAGTGACTCCACTCTGATTCCTGGGGACTGTTTTCAGTTTTCAAAGATATTTCCACATAGTAGAAAATAGTGGCTTGAGCAGCCAAGGAAGCTTTCTTACACAATGATATTTAAGAAAATGATCAGCAGACATAGAAGGGTTTCACACTTGTATGCTTACTTAAAGTGTCTTGGGGATTTTTCTTTTAAGCCTTTAACTGGGTAAGTATGATTTTTTAAAGTTTGCTATTACCAACTTGAATTTAGATTTTGTAACATTTTTGGTAATATCTGTGCGTTTAAAGGACTTGTAACTTCTGTACGCAGTTGTATTAGATGTCAAGGAAGGCACCATCTTAAGAAAACAAGACTGGGAGTCTATATTCAAAACCAATATGAAATCAGAATCAGATGGACCAAACTTCATTTCTTGGGCAATGTTTCTGGGAGAGCTCTAATCCAGAGAGCAAAGCACTCCCCTTCCAGTCAGTCTCCATGTCAAGAATCCTCTTATACCCTTACTGAGGTTAATGGAAATCTCTGGAACCGAATGGAAAAAAAGGTTAAGATAGCAAAACATGGCACGGTTTAGCCTCAGCAGTGGGGGATTTTTTCCAAAAGAAGAGGGCTCTGTAAGTCCAGCATTTGTTCAAATTACCCTGAATGTCCTGGGATGATAACAATTGTGCCCAATGGCAACCACCAAAGGGTTACTCCATATAAAGAGCAAGCAGAAAAGAAAATAAATAGGAAGTCAGGCTCCTGGGGAAGAAAACCAACCAAGCTAGATATGGAACAGCATCAACATATTATCCACCTCACCCCTGGAATAAAACATCTTTAGTAAAGTCTCATGAATTCAAAAGGACATGCTCTTTAATTTCTTTCCTGTATCTGTTAAGACAGATGGCCTAAGTAAATCAATGTTTCATTTATCATTTTGTGGCTTATATTAATAAGATTATAGAGAAATTATTAGTAATACAGATTAAATTTAAAATTGTGTAGTGGGGTTTCATAGTGTTGATTGTTATTTACTAGAATATGCCTGGTTTTATCCTACAGTGCTTCTATTTATATTAGGAAATGATAATTATTAGAATATTCCATTACCCATAAGATTTTACAAAAGAATTTGGATTCTATACCACTGTTGCACTTGGAAGCTATGTTTTTCAGCTTGCTTAATAAGTCAGCTATATATTACTTAATAAGAACTTATTTAAGTTTTTTTTTTAAAGTTTCTTTGATTACTTTGCTAGGGTAATGCATTTATATTAATTAAACTATATGAAATTAAAAAAAAAAAGATAGATGGCCTACAGTCAGGTATTTTATGGCTCTCTCTGCTCCTTCAGCCATTCAGATATTGGCCCTTCATTGGCCTGTTCCTTCCCTCTTAGCCATTCAGATGCAGCAACTGACATCACTGCCACAGATGCTCCTTCAACGATTCATCTTGTGTCATCACAGATACGTAGCTGCCCAATCTATGCAACTCATCCATACATCCTCCCATGGGCCTGCCACAGGAGCTCCACCTAACATGGACCTGCACACCACAATGCATTGAGATCAGCAGTGTAGAGGAGCTGCCCTCATCTTTTTTCAGTTGTCGGCTGAATGATGACAAAAGCACTTCCTTCATGACAAACTTTCCCGCAGTATTCCTTCACAACTCCTTATTTGTGATATTCCACAGCCTACCACGAGTCACCTACATTCCATTGTCAACTCTAATTCCAACGCTGCAGTGTCATATGACTGAAAACAGCTCGGTTGAAAAAAATCAGGTAAATGGGTAAACCGGGTCTTTAGTCTTGTCACCAATAAAATCACAGCTACTCTGTACCCACGATCCCCTACTCTCCTCCTCTCTCTTATGTTGTGCCACCATGTCCTGACGTCCTATTTTCTCTGCCTTCAACAGCCCCTCTTGACACTAACTGCAAGATGGAAGTACCTACAAGTATCTGTGCAGATGGGAAAATGTATCCTTTAAGAGGACTTTCTTAATTTTCCAAGATACTAGTGCTTCTCCACTTCCAAATTGCATCAGCTTTAGCTCACATATATCCTACCTATGTACATACAGAGAAACAACATGTATGGATAAATATTCAGGTATATATCCATATATATGTGTCCCTCCTCTCAGATACTTTCTTGCAGCACTCAGATTTTTGCATTTTCCACTTTATATGCACATGCATAGATGCACACATGCACACATATAGTTTCCCTCTTTAGGACCCCAGCTCCCTGTGGATGTGACTCATTTCATTTTTATGCTTCTATATCCGGAGCTTAGTATAGCACTTGGCAAACAGCAGGTCCTTAAGAAACACATGTCTACTTCCTGATTTCTTAGCCGAAACACACAAACGCATGGCTGGAAGGGTCTTCATTGTAGATCTGTATTTTAGCCTTTGATTTTGTCTCATTCAAAAACTTTCTTTTGCGAGAGGAAGGGTGGTGGAAGGAGAGGGGGAATATGTAGGCTGATTTCCTATCATAATACAAAGAATAACTTGCATTTCAATTGTCTGAAAAACTCAAGGACATCTTGCTATACTATCTTGATGGCTCTATGTATTATATTAGAAGGAAGTAACCCCCAAATTTCTTAATGGTAGAACAACACATTAGCAGACTAAATGACTTTGGTCTGTGTCATACTGTATAAATTCAACCCAGTCAAGTAGTGGAACTGGTAGGAGCTTTTGCATCTTTCTGTCTGATTTTATTTCAATTCCCCATCTTTTCCTTCCTACATCCCTGAAAAGAACAGAAATGAATGTCTAGAGGGCTTACACTGACTATTAAAGGCAGGGAAGAGATGCTGGGAAAAACAAGAGGGCCCTTTTCTTTCCTCTCCACATTTGACTCACATAAGACATCCTGCATTGGTACTCAGCATTCAAGGCATGCAGCCTGAGGCTCATGGATGAAGGCCCTTCATCCACAAGTCAACTCTGAGGCTGTCAGCTCCCATGTCAGTCTCTTCACAAGTTTTGTTTGTAAAAGAAACCCTGACCTGGCATGACCATCTCCTTCATGGTTCAGGAGTCATTGAAGAGCCAAAGAAGATCAGCTTTGGGTCTCTCTTGAAAGAAACTATTGACTGTGCCCAATTGTATATAATTATATGGAGAAAACGGTTCTCTTGGGACCAAGCAAAGGGGGAAAAAAGGATGGATTTCAGCTGCAGTGTTAGAGCGTAAAGGACAATGCTTGATTCTGTTAGCCCACCCAGCTGTAGGATTGGAGGACATATCACTGCTTAGCATTTGGACAGCCACATGCTTTGAAATCTATATCCTGTCCTGGGTGACATAGCTGAAGAAAGTGTTTTTTTTTTCCCCCCTTAGTTTCCAGACTTGGTAGCTGTGGGGCCATCTGTGGAAAGTCCACACTGATAAAACCAGGCGACGTTTATAGTCAGTGGAATGTTGGCACTCACTGAATCGACACCCCTTTGGGGAAGTGAAAAACTGAAGTCATTTCAGCCTTCTTGAGATCATGGGGAGGCATTGGGTTTTTGTATTAAGTTCAAGCTAATTTGGGAAACTGACATTTGAGATTTTTGACAACGGGAATCTGGGTAAAAAGCAAAAAGACTGTTTTGGAGAGTAAAATCTCCCAATCTCTCAGTTGCTTACAAAGATTAATTTGGAAGTTGAGGACGAGATTAAAGTTTGATTAACCAATGAGTCGATCAGTTCATAAAACTGAAGCTAGTTCGAAGCAAAGTGACTCTCCTGTCCTTCCCAGGTAGATTTGAGACCAAGAGCCAATTGTTGTTATGTTCCAGTGTTATATTTTTTTTTCCAGAACAATATCCTGCTTGGCGCCTTGCTGGGCTAGGCCCACATGCCACCTGCCTCTCTACTAGGCCTTCAGGCAGCATCATGTGGAGTACTCTGAGTGAGCCAACACACCATAAACACCTGCAGTCCTTCAAGGCCTGTTGGCTTCATATCCCTGTTCTGCTCCCCAGCCTCGCTCTCAGATACAGCAACAGTGGGAGACCATTTTCTGGCCAGATTTTTGGCACTTTAGTGCCTATACCGATGTGACAGTGACATGGCTTCATAATTCCTTTAAATGAAGTTCTCATTTTACTTGGCAGGCAATCGTAGAATAGTTAGCAAAGTTAGGTTTAACTACAAACACCAGATCGTTGGAAAATGTGTTCAAGTAACACAATTTGGGTTCCAAGTGGCCATTGACCACACTGGACAGAAATACCAAATTTAGTATACAGCTAAGAAATCCAGCCTCTTGATCCCCACTGTTAAATATGTCACCTAATACCACAGCAGGCCAGATGGATGATCTGTTGGACTTCAAATTCTCTCTCTTCTAGTGGTCCCAAGAGACATTCAGGCAGCAATGTTTTCCTCCAAAGCTAGTACTGAATCCTGAATCATCGGCTTAATGATTGCTCTGAAAACGTTCCTGGGGGGGTCAATGCCAAGCTCAAAGTCTGTGAAATGGACCTCTCTCCTCTCTGAAAATCAAGGTATTGGCTTCTGTTCAGCATTCTGAAATTCCCCCACTTTTCATTAGTTCTCAAAGATTACAGTTGAAGATGGGCTCCTAGATGCCACGGATCATGGTTCTCTTTGGTCTTGCCATTGCCAACAACTAGTTCAGTGCTTGGCCTGGGATAGGTGAATCATAAACGCTTTTGGGGGCAGATAGGATTACAGATGGTAAATTCTGGGTCATGCATCTCAATTCTTTCTCCACCCTGTAAGGTTGGTTCACTTGTGCTAAGGGACTGAGCACGTCTGAAGTGGTTTGTTGCTCTCTACTTTTGGCCACAGCCAGCACACATGCTTTTATGGAGACTCACAGTTGTTTAACCAAAGCAACCCTGGGAAATCTGTGAAGATTACCATTACTATTTTACAGATGAGAAGACTGACACAAGCAGGACTTGATTTAAGGTTTTATGACCACAAATCTGGTACTTCTGTACATACCTTTTCATCTGCATATTGTCTTCCCTTAGAGAATATTAGAAAATTCCTTCAGGGCAAAAATGGTTCTATTCTGATCTTTGTATTCCTAGCATCACGGAGCCTTGTGCACAGTAGGCACCTAAGAAATGTTTGTAGGATTGGCATGGCCCCCACGAGATGATTTCTAAGCACCTTCCAGGATGACCTCATCATTCTAAGCTCGAAGGTTTAGCCACTTGCAATGTTTATTTTTCAGGTTCATCTGCTGGCCCGCTTGCATGTGTCAAACTTGTCTGCCCCAAACCTCTGGCATAAAATATTCTTGACAGTACCACGGAAAGATCAAAGAGAAAGCCCACGTTCCCCCTTCTATTTTTTTCAGTAGTAGCTAGAGGGATTTTTCAAATAGAAAGTTGATGAAAAAATGTACCGGCCAGTTCTAAATGCTCTGACAATTACTGCCAAGAAGGATGTGGAACACAGGAAGAACTCCTCTATCCTTTCCTTCTGTTTCCTGGTGAAAGCAATCAGCATGCTGTGCGTGAGCAAACACACACTGCCACCAAGAGAAAGGCCGCTCCATTCTGTGCAGATGTGACCAGGAAACCCAGTACCAAATAAGCAGAGGCAACAGGCAGAGTCCTCCAGAGGCAACAGGAAGAGTTCTCCAGGCTCCTGATCTTGCTGTGAGCTACAATATGCCTGCTGACATGATGCAGGCTGTGTTACCTGACTACTTTTTCAATTCTCAGAAGTTTGGTAGAGTTGCTACATCTGATTTATTTCCTGGTCCGGGAAATAGCTTCAGGGATCCCTGGGGCTCAGTAGCCACCCTAGGGTTCAAAATGTGGACCGTGCTCCTTTTGTTACTGGGTAACAACTTAGAGGCAAGCAAATGAGACCCCAAAGCAAAGACTGGTGGGAAACTGGGTTTTTCTTGCAGAAGCCACATGTCCATCTCTGCCTGCTCCCAAATACTTACATTGAGGCAATTGTGATGATCATCTTTTGTAGTATGGAAACCTCACTGCAAAGCTGGAAGGATTTTTATACCACGTTACCACTTCCCTCTGAGTCAACCTGGATTTCATTAAGTGGGATGAAGTGCTGGCATTGCCATCCTAATTAATGAGAAATGGAGGGCAGAGAGGAAGAGGGACCAGAGAGATGGACCCCAGAACAATCCCAGATCTGGCTCCTAGTGCAGACAGACATGGAAATGAAAAAGGATCTTCTTTGGGAATTCCAAATCGTAGCTCATTAAATGAATAAAAACCTCAAATGATTGAAGAGTTTGACAAGTCATTTCCACTTTACTGTCTTGCCCATAATTCTAATGTTTATGTCACTTTTAAAAAATTGAAGCGGGGAGGCAGTTCGAGAAAGTGGATGAAAACAAAACAAAACAGCGACATTCAGTTCTCATATACTCTACCACTGAAAGACAGCTCAGTATAATGAAGTATTGAGCTGAGAATGGCCTGGGTTCAAATGTGACCTTCAGGGCTAACTAACTGTGCTCATTCATCCATGGCCTGTCACATACACATTCTCAATGTCTTCAGCAGCCTCATTTGCAAAAGAGGAATAATAACATGGGCAATATTTACCAAATGGGCTAGTTCAAAACCTTTGATGACTGATGTAATTATGTGCAGGGGGTGGTAGGATCACACCATCAGAGTACTACACTTGGAACTGGAAAGATCTGCTCAAGTCCTTCATTACACTTAGAACACAGATGGCTTTGGGGCAATTCTCTAAGATTCTGAGTTGCCTTTGTCACCCAGAATTCTTAACTGGAAAGAAATTCTCTCACCTCCACCCCTGTAGTATTTATTTATATACACATGTACATATTGCAGATTGTAGTCCCTGGAGGATGAAGCACCTCAAGGTCAGGGCCTGTTTTGTACCCTGGGATATTTTATCTTAGCATCCCCAGAACCCAGCCCTTGTTCACTGGGTGTTCAAACAATACTTGCTGGCTTGCTGTGGTACAGGGCCTTGCGAGCTTTGAAATGCGAAATAAAATGCCAGTTATTATGGATATATGGAAGCAGTCAAGGAGAGATTTACATGGCAAAACACAGAGAGAGGAGGGCAATGGGGATTTGTAGTATAAGAAATGGAAGACAGATGGGATAGAGAAAGTAAAGAATTACTCCAGGAGGGAGAAAAAGAATAAGGAAAGGAAAACAAAGTGAGACAATATTTGGGCTCTGTTGTGTGTTAATACATGCTGAGGAAAAGGAGATGCCATTGGACTGAGGTAAGAGGAAATCGAAGAAAGGTAGTTATGGGAAATGGGCCAGATTGTAATTCTAAACATTACACATCATGAAAATGATTGTTTTTTAAATCGCTTTTTTTCTGATCTTGGGAAGTAGGCAGGGGTGTGAACCACAGGCTACCATATCCAGGGTACTACTATGGGGCACAGGGGGGAGAGAGCGGCACCTATGTGGCACAGTGGATACAATGCCTGCTTTGGAGGCAGGAAGACAGACTGAAATCCAGCCACAGACACTTACTGTGTGGCCCTAGGCAAATCACTTAACCTTGTTTATCTCAGTTTCCTCATTTGTAAAATGAGCTGGAGAAGGAAATGGCAAATCACTATAGTATCTTTGCCAAGGAAACCACAAAAGGGGTCTCAAAGAGTCAGACATGACTGAAAACAACTAAACAAAAACTATTTTAGGGCAATTCTTTAATGAAAGTAAATAAAGGAAGAAAGTTCTTTTCATTGGCTGAGCTGGCTGTCCTTATGTCTCTGAAAGACAAAAGGTCTCTCCCTGTTCCCACAGTGGGCTAGATTGATCCCACGCACAGGTCTGAGCTAAGATGCTCATTGGCCTGAAAGCCTTTATTTGGGAAAAACGAGCTTCTCTGATCCCCTTCCATGCAGTTAGCATGTCCTGTAGACAAGATCCAAAGAGAAAATTGTCCTCTTAAAAATCTATATCACCCCGATTTTCCCAAATATGAGCAGCAATCTACTACCTACTTAGCAGTGAACACAAATTAAAAACCAGAGATATCTTTTTACTGTACCTCTTGTACTATATATGATCACCTTCTAATTCCTGCCAAGTTTCAACCACGCATGCCTTCCTTTTTAGTATCATAGATTACTGTGAGGGGTACATGTGCCCTGTTAAACAGTGGCCAAGCTCTCCTGTGGAGCATGGGACTGGCTTCCTATCTCTACATTATTCATCTCCGATTACATCAGATGACTGGTAGCTAGAAAGGACCACAGAGGTCAGCTAGTCCAGTCCCCTCCTTTTACAGCTAAGTAAACCGAGACCCAAGGAAGTCAAGTGACTTGCTCAATGTCATCCAGGTATTAAGAGTGAGAGGCAGGATTCAAGTGAGATCCTCCAACTCTAGAGTCAGTATTCTTGCCAGTTACTAAAAATATCCCCCAATTCTCTTAGCCATATAAGCTCTCCTTCCCTGTTGTTTTGCTTCCTTCCTTATTATGCCCTAATCAGTTGTCACGTTCAGTCAATTCTGCCTCTAAGTGTCTCATGTGCCTATTCTCCCTTCTTCCCATTTTCTGTCATTACCACCCTAGTTCAGGCTTTTATTATATCTCACCTGGATGACTGCAATGCCCAACTGAACTTGCTGCCTTTGCTTTGAGTATCTCAAGTCCCCATCCATCCTTCCCCCTGCTGCCACCGTAACCTTTCTGGTGCACTGTTTGAGCCACTTCCATTACCAACAACCTCCTGTGGCTCCCCATTACCCAGAAGGTCAAGTCTGAATTCCAAGGCTTAACATCTACAATCTGGCTCGAATTACTCTCTCAAATCTCAGCTGACAGATTCTGCCTTATCTGTTCCCTATACTCTGTATGTCAGCTTAACTGAATTACACAACCTTTTTCTATTCTCTAATAGTGTGTCCTATGTCCCCCATATAAGCAAGTATCACTCTGCCTCCCCACAATGATCTCCACCTGCTGGACTGTTTCCTTACCCCTAAAGGCCCAACTAATATAGTTGGATAGGCTTTCTGTCCTGCTGTCTTGATTTGTAAAAAAAATAATAATAATCAGGAAAATATCCAGAGATCTTTGGAAGAAGGTGAAGCAGTCTTGATGGGGGCAAGTTGTTAGAGATCAGAGATTTTCTGTAGGAACATGGAGCTACTTGATGTCAGATGATGGGTCGTTTCAACAACTATGAGGTCCAAATTCTTTTAGGTGAAATTCCAAGAGAATATTTGCCAAATGTATGTATCTATGTGCATGCACACACACACACACACACACACACACACACACACACACACACACACACACTCCTGATCACGACACAGAAAGCCTCAATAAAGTTTCTATATTGCATCTATCATGCATCCTCTGTCCCTACACTGGTTCTCATCAGCCAGGACTTCCGGCTCAATAGCTCTAGTCAATGAGCATCATTTCTTAGGTGCCTACTTCAGCCAAGGTAGACTATGGCTAATCCCAGGGGAAAAAATGAAAACAAATCCTTCCCACAGGAGCTTATATCTTACTACATCTTCACATGGACATATCCAATACATGGCCACATAAATAGATATAAAATGTAGAGAAAGTAATCTGGGGGTAGGGCGGTAAGTAATTTGGGGGGGGGTGGTCAGGAAGGACTTCAAGTAGGACAGGAGGCCTGTGATAAGTCTTGAAATGAGTTGGGGAATTTGAGAGGGGAAAGGGAGACAGCAGAGCAGGCCTGGCACAGGGGGCAGCCTGTACGAAGACCAAGGTGAGACAGCACTTTATGGAAGGGGAAGAGGGAGAGGCTCAGTTTGCCTGGAATGGAGAGTCCAGGATGGAGGAGAATGTGACAACATGGGGGAAAGGTGGCTTACAACTTCAGTGTGAAGGTCCTGAAAGGCCAAGCTGAGTAGTTTGTATTTTATGCCGGTGCTACCATTTGACCCATTGCTGACACTTCCTTGCACACGATGTTCCAAAAAAAGCCCGAGATTGGAGGGATGGCTTCATGCTGGTGAATGCTGCTGGGCAGCTCTGGAATTTGCATTCCTAAAGATGTCAGCAGAGGAGAAACATTTGCATTTGTGTGTCTAAACTTTTAAAAATAATTTCCATTTTAAAAGTGGTTGTAACCAAGAATGGAGAAATCCCCCAAATATTGATTTTTCAAAGGTTCTTTTAGATCTCTCAAAGGACAAGACCCTGGTTTTTAATATCCTAGGTCTGTTTATATACAATCAATGCTTCCCTTCTCCATCATCTGATAATTTCCTCACATCCCCCAAATATTTTTTCTTGCAAATAAAAGAACTTAATTATTTCTATAAAAAAAGGATTAAAATTCCCATGAGCCAACTCTCTCTGATTAAAAATCCTTGCAGGTATAAGAAAAATGTGAGTAGTTGATGATCAATGCAGCTGCTCCACAAATCACCGGAGTGAAAATGGAAAGAAGAAAGAAATTTGTAAAACGACATGTTTTTAAAGGAGAAAAAAGTGCAAATATCGGATGCTAACATTCAAACCATTCAGGTCAGGACCAAGGAGAATAAATTAGTGGGGTAAAGGCCCAGCACAAAGTGGATGGTCACACAATCTTTTCTGCCAGTGCAGTTGACATCGTCCCAGCTGCACGTGGATGCCAGTATGTCACATGACAATTGCCCAGAGAATTTCTCTTTGCCACAGTTACAATCAAAAAATGAAACTGTCCCACCCCACTTCCAAAGCAGCTTTTGGTTTGTTGGGATTCTGAGCTGCATGACCCTTTTGCTAGCTGGCTTCTTCTGGCCCCCAGCCTCCAATTACGCAGTGTGCTCAGCGCAAAGAGAGTGGGCTTTGGAGGCAGAGAGCTTGGATTCAAATCCAGACCCTTATCAGCCATAGGACCTTCCACAACTCATTCAACTTCTTGTGGCCTCAGTTTACTCAGCTGTAAAATAATGGAGTTAGAGTTGGTGGTCTCTGAGGACCTTTTGAACTCTGAGTCTATGCTTTTAAGATCCTTTCCTAGAAACCTTAAAGTTGCCAGTTTCCCCTTCTAATTAAATACCTTTGGAACTGGGTACTAATCTGGGTTCTGAGCAGCTGGACTACAAAAGTCTGCACTGTCTAGAAGATTTCTGCCTGGTTAAAAAGCAGCTGCCACCTGTACCCAGTGTTAATTTTGCTGGCAAATTTAATTAGTCTTTGTGCTTTTAGACAGTTTGGGTTCTTTGCAAAGCAATAGCAGCATTCAGGTAGTTTCTAGGCTATAACAGTCTGGCTTTTCCAAAGGAGGAAGCATCTTTACGGGTAGCAAGATAGATATATTACACTTATATAATGTGAGTGTGAATGTGTGTGTGTGTGTGTGTGTGTAGGGAGGGGGTACTCCTGTGTCTGTCCCCCAGATGTTTCTGAAAATTTATTTGAAATAAATCCTACAGCAGAACTTGCTAAAATCCCCATGGCTTCTGGGGAGGAATGAGTCTGTGTGATAAGAAGGTCTGCCGGAGAGACCTTCTGCTACATTTAGGAGATGGCAGGACTGTACTGAGCATTCACCACATCCCCCTAGGGAGATGGGTTTTAAGAGCTCACATGCTCAGATTCTGTGATTCTGAAACTGTAAGATTGTGAAACTCCACCTTTTTTTAAATTTAAAGCTTTCTATTTTCAAAATATATGCATAGTTTTTAACATTCACCCTTGCAAAACTCTGTGTTCCTTTTTTTTTTTCTCTTTCCTCCCTTCCATTCCTCCTCCTAGATGGCAAGTAATCCAATATATGTTAAACACATACAATTTTTCTACACATATTTCCACAATTATGTTGCTGTACAAGAAAAAGCAGATCAAAAAGAAGAAAAATGAGAAAGAAAAAAAAAAGCAATCAAAAACAAAAAAGGTGAAAATACCATGTTGTGAACCACACTCAGTGCCCACAGTCCTTTCTCTGGGTGTAGATGGCTCTCTCCATCACAAGTCTATTGGAACTGGCCTGAATCATCTCATTGTTGAAAAGAGCCATGTCCCAAAATGGACAACTTTGATTACATTAAATTTAAAAAACTTTTTGCACAAACAAAATCAACAGAAACAAGATTAAAAGGGAAGTACAAAGCTGGGAAAAAATCTTTACAGCAGTATTTCTGACAAAGCTCCAATTTCTAAAATATATAAAGAACTGTGTCAAATGTATAAGAATACTAGTCATTTCCCAATTGATAAATGGTCAAATGATATAAATAAACAATTTTTAGATGATAAAATTAAACTCATTTATAAGTATATGAAAAATGCTCTAAATCACTATTGATTAGAGAAAAGCAAATTAAAACAACTCTGAGGTGCCACCTCACATCTCTAAGATTGGCTAAGATGAGAGGAAAAGACAACAATAAATGTTGGAGGGGATGTGGGAAAACTGGGACACAATGCATTATTGGTGGAGTTGTGAAGTGATCCACTTATTCTGGAGAGCAATCTGGAACTATGCCCAAAGAGCTATCAAACTGAGCATACACTTTGACCCAGCAGTGCCATAACTGGGTCTGTATCCCAAGAAGATCATAAAGGAGGGAAAAGGACCCACATGTGCAAAAATGTTTGTAGCAGCTCTTTTTGTGGTAGCAAAGAATTGGGGGAAGAATGGATACCCATCAATTGGGGAATGCCTTAACAAGTTGTGGTATACAAAGGTAATGGACTACTATTTTTCTATAAAAAATGAAGAAGCTGATTACAGAAAGGCCTGAAAAGATTTACACTAACTGATGCCGAGCAAAATAAGAACCAGGAATACAATGTATCCAGTAACAGCAAGAATGTGTGATTATCAACTGTGAAAGACTTGGTTCTTCTCAGTGGTTCAGTGATCCAAAGGAATCCCAATAGACTTTGGACAGAAAATGCTATCTGCATCCAGAAAAAGAACTACGGAGACTGAATGTAAATCAACACATGCTTTGTTCACTTTTTTCTGCTTTTTTATCTCTGCCATGCTTTTTCCCTTTTGCTCTGATTTTTCTCTCCCAACATAATTCATAAAACAATATGTATTAAAAATAAACTATTAAAAAAGAAAAGAGTAACGTCCATCAGAACTGATTGCTGTATAATCTTGATGTCGCTGTGTACACTGATCTCCTGGTTCTGCTCACTTCACTCAGCTTCCCAGGTCTCTCTGAAATCATCCTGTTGATTGATTGTTTCTTACAGAACAATAATATTCCATAGCATTCATATACCATAACTTATTCAGCCATTCTCCAACCGATGGGCAGAATCCATTTATTTTCCAATTTCTTGCCACTACAAAAAGGGCTGCCACAAACATTTTGGCACACGTGGGTCCCTTTCCTTCCTTTAAGATCTCCTTGGGATACAAGCCCAGTAGAAAAATTACTGGATCAAAGGGTATGCACAGTTTGATAACTTTTTAAGCATAGTTCCAAACTGCTCTCCAGAATGGTTTGATCATTTCACAACTCCACCAACAATTTATCAGTGTCCCAGTTTTCCCACATCCCCTCCGACATGCATCATTATCTTTTCCTATCATCTTAGCCAATCTGACAGGTGTGTTGTAGTACCTCAGTGTCTTAATTTGCATTTCTCTAATCAAGTGACAAAGCATTTTTTTCATATGACTAGAAATGACTTTAATTTCATCATCTGAACATTGTTCACATCTTTTAATCATTTGTCAATTCAAGAATGGTTTATATTCTTATAAATTTGAGTCAATTCTCTATATATTTTAGAAATGAGGCCTTTCTCAGAACCCTTGGATGTAAATTTTTTCCCAGATAACTACTTCTCTTCTAATCTTGAAACTCTCACTTAAAAAAATCTTTAATTATTTAAACTAGCAATACCCTATATTTAGGTCTTTAGTTCTTATAATGAAATAATTACTGTGAAATAACCTAGTGGCAGCTTTTTTCTCAGCAAGCATGCATTAAAGTAGAGGGGACATTGATTTTCTTCCCAATGATAAGAGAAGGAAAGGTCATAGCTCCCCAAAAGTCTCATTCCAGGATGCTTCATGCCTAGAATACTGCATACTCAACTTAATGAGAATAAGCTATGTGGGCAGTAAAACAACTGTATCATTCCTGCCTTTGATTTCCCAGTGGAAATAATATCAAATACAATAATTTAAAACGTGTTAAAAATCTTTTATTAAGACTTAAGCAGCACAGCATAATCCATTTGAAACTGTAATATATGTGAAGCAACATTTACTATTAAAAAGTCTTTCATTTTCTCCATCTAATTTGTAGCATTGTTGAATCCTATTCTAAGCAATGCTAGCCTGAGGAAGCCCAGCTTGGGCCTAGGGGCCAATTGGTATTAGAGAAACAAACAACAAATCAGTGCTGACATTTGAACAGGCTTCTGTGGTGTCAAACCAGCGACTTTCTTCATTTTCTACATGGAGGAAGCAAAGGGATCACGGGGGACCCCAGGAGAAAGGAACAAAGACGGCCAAAGCTTGTGCCATGGGGAGCTAGCTGAAGGGCTTTTGTGGACAAGATGAGCATTTCTAGGGTTAAAGTAAAGCGTTGTGTCGCCCCCTTCTCTCCAACAACAACAAAAATTCCTCCACACATTTTATAATTTATTTTTGAGGCTGCTACAAAGAAACTTAAAAACTGGGATCTGTTTCATCTAATTCTTTACAGGAAGGAGTGAGTCTGTGCAGTTGTTTGAAAACGATAATCGCCCTACTTAATTGGACATTTTCAAACGAGTATTCGGACAACAAAAAAATTCTCCGAGGGCTGAGAACACACCTCCGGAGGTTCATATTTTGAACACCACATTACTGGCCAGAGGCGGGGTTAGGGTTTCAAAGTCCTGCCTCAGAACTGTAACTAGGAATCCTTGTGCCTGAGGCAAGATGGGTTGAGTGCTCTGTGGCCAGAGGAGAGAGGGCAGAGCACGGGTGCAAAGAGTACACTTGCATGACTGAAGGCATGATGGAAAGGCAA
Organism: Sminthopsis crassicaudata; assembly: GCF_048593235.1. Taxonomy (NCBI): domain Eukaryota; kingdom Metazoa; phylum Chordata; class Mammalia; order Dasyuromorphia; family Dasyuridae; genus Sminthopsis; species Sminthopsis crassicaudata. Next base: position 12,670,542 of record NC_133623.1, on the reverse strand, counting down.
AGCACTTCACCAATATCTAGTAAGTGTCAATATAAAGGGAGCTAGTCCCTGCTTTGAACAAGCTCCCCCTCTAGGAGGCTGTAGAGCAGGCAGAGTCTCAGAATCCCACGCTGGCACACAATGGAACCCACTCTAGCAGCAGATTTGGAAGGAGAGCAGACCCCCAAAGAGAAGCACCACTGGGACAAACCCTGCAGTGATCACACCACATGAGGGTGCTGATCACTGGAGGACCATTGGGGAAACGGAAGGGAGCCTCCTCCGATCCATCTTGGAAAAATTCCTAATTTCACCCTGCAAGTAGGAGCTGGGTCCTGCCAGAACAATAAATTATTGGAAGGATGGGTAGGAAAAGTGTCATAGGCACCGGAAAAGGAAATAAAAACAGGAAACTAATAAAAACCAATGACAGGTACTGCAGTGGAGAGAGTGTTTGCCCTGGAGTCTGGGAGACTCAAGTTCAAATTCAGGCACTTCCTAGCTGGGTGACCCTGGACAAGTCACTTCATCCTGTTTGCCTCAGTTTCCTCATCTGTAAAATGAGCTGGAGAAGGAAATGACCAACCAAGAAAACTCCAAACGGGGTCACAGAGAGTTGGACATGACTGAACCACAACCCATTTTCCCCTTCTCTTCCCCTTCTGCTTTCACTCTACTAAAATGGATTACTGGAAATAATACCAAACAAGAGCAGATATTGAATGAAGAGGACATCTGAAACACCTGCTATTCATCCAAAAAGTAGTGACTATCTCTTCTGAATCTCATTCTGACTTAAAGGAAAATTAACAAGCATTTAGTGAGTATTTACTATGTGCCAAGGCTGTGCTAAGTGTTAGAGATGCAAACAAAAACAAAGTCTCCGCCCTTAAGGATTATGAACATTCTAATGCTAAAATGCTAAAATATATACAAGAGGATAAAAAGGATAGGAAATGAGGGGAAGGGTGGTGATATGTGGAGGGTCAGAAGCAGAACTGAGAGAATAAGGAAGTATGGCCAGCCTGGACCCAGCCCCAAAACAAAGACCCCAGCAAGTGCTCACCAATGGGAGAATGGGACCACAAGGATATTCCAATGTGAAGTGGAAACAAGGGGAATCCTAGAAGAAAGTGATCCTATCCTCTTACACTTGATGATAGACAAGGAGGGCTAGTCAAGCCCTCGAGGATAAGTAGGGCCAAGGCCAAGCAGAATCCCCTAGGTTATTCTACCACACATCCCTTGACATGCTGACTGTGAACCAACAACTGTTCTTTGAGTTTGGCCATTCAACCAGTGTTATCAACCAGTGTCCATTCTTTATCTTTTCCACAAGAATAATGTGAAATTCTTTATCATATACTATTCAAAACCATAGTTAAACTGTATCCATAGCACTATCTTCACCAACCAGTTGAGTAACCTTTTCCAAAAAGGAAATCAAGTTCATCTTAATGAAGTTAATCCTGATGAATCATGGCTCCCCTTGCTACATATTCGCTTACATCTCTTGAGTGACCTCTTCAGGAATTTCTCTCAGTCTAACTCACTGGCTCATAGTATTTAAATTCTATTCTCTTCCCTTCCCTTCTCCAATCTTACTGTATCTCTTTCATTGGTGATGATTTTTCAGATGTTGCTGACAATAACTCAGTCATCATATCTGCTGATTTCAGTAGGAGTTCATATGGATCAGGAAACTTGAATTTCCCTATAGCATTTCAGTTCTGCTTACTAACACCTTACTTATCTTGAGGATCGACTTTTTGTTAGTCATTTTTTGTTTTCTCATTTCCAATACAAGTCAGTCTTCTTATCAGTGAATGGAGAAAAAAGTGAGAAAGAATAAGCACCTCTGCTTTCATTGTTTATCATTATTCTCTTCAATCCAAGCAAAGATCCCCATCCTTTCTTTAGAAAATTTCCCCTTTTCTCTCAGTATGGCTAAGAAGTAATCAAATAAACCCTAACCACCCTTCCTGTGGTCTTCAGCTTGCTTCAACTTTCCTGAAATTATTTTTATATGACTCATTACATAACCACCTTCTGTACATTATGCACAGGCTAGAAGTGAACTCGGGTCTTTGTTACTTGATGGTGTCTAGGGAAATCTAAGTAGATGGTTTCGGCTAAAATAATTAAGCAAAGATAAAATAATAAAAAATCAACCAAAACTCAACTGCTTTTGTTATGAATGAAATGTGATTGCAACATAATAAGAATGATTTTCATGCAAGGGTTGTGGGCTTGGTTTCAATCTGCATAAGACCTTACATTTTTTCTGATAACTCTAATTTTGAAAAACTAACCTAACATCTGAAAAAAGAAACATGTAGGCCACTGCCTAAATATATATGATATACAAAAGATGGGATGTGTGTGTGTGTGTGTTGCCGAGTTCCCTGCACATATGCAATAATCACTTCCAATTAATCCCAACTTCATTTCTCATTGGAATTGTATCCCTATGTGCATTTCCTTCTAGAGTATGTCTCATTCGCCCTGGTTGGAGTTCTTTTTCAAGTTTTTTTTTTTTTTTTTTTTAGTTGTATGTCTAATTCATTGATCTGTTCTTTTTCCATTTTGTTGATGTCACACGTTAGAGATAAAAATTTTCCCCTAAGTATTGCTTTGGCTGCATCCTATAAATTTTGTTATGTTGCCTCATCGTTGTCATTCTCTTTAATGAAATTATGATTTATTCTTTGATCCACTTATGTTTTAGGAATAGATTATTTAGTTTCCAATTAATTTTAATCTATTCTTCCATTGCCCTTTGTTGAATATAATTTTATTGCATTATGATCTGAAAATTTCTGCTTTTTATATTTGGTTTTGAGGGTTTGTGCCCTATTATATGGTCTATATTTGTGTAAGTGCCATGTGCTACTAAGAAAAAGATACATTCCTTTCTGTTTCCATTGAGTTTTCCCAAAAGGTCTGTCATCTTTTCTAATATTCTATTTACTTTCTTAGTCTCTTTCTTGTTTATTTTTTCTGAGAGGTGGCAGTTGAGGTCCCCTACTAGTATACTTTTGCTCTTTATTTCTTCCTGTCATTCACTTATTTCCTCCTTTAAGAATTTGGATGCTATATCACTTGGTGCATATATGTTTAGTATTGATATTGCTTCATTGTCTATGGTACCTTTTAGCAAGATGTAGTTTTCTTATCTCTTTTAATTAAGTCTATTTTTCTTTTGCTTTGCCTGAGATCAGGATTGCTACCCCTGCTTTTGTAAAACTTTAACTGAAGCATAAAAGATTCTTCTCCAGCCCCTCACCTTTGGTCTGCTTCAAGTGTGTTTCTTGTAAACAACAGCAGTTTTTGATCCACTCTGCTATCCATTTCTGTTTTATAGAAGATTTCATCCCATTCATATGCAGTTATGCTTACCAACTGTGTATTTCTCTCCATGCTATTTTTTCCCTCCTGTTTCTCTTCCCTCTCCTTTCATCCCTTCCCTCCTCAAATTGTTTTGCTTCCATCTACTGCCTCTCCCTGTCAGCTCCCCTTCCCATCTTTACTTAATCTCTTCCCCTCCTCCTTTCTATGGGGTAAGATATATCTCTATAATCAACTGCTGAAAGAACACATGGTAATTCCCACAGTTGAGGTCTGCAGGCTCTCCTTGTTTTTCTACTGCATGTTTGGGGCTCTGGTGTTGGTGTTTGTCTACTCTACCACGCTGGGACTCAGGATCTCCTGTTGATTTGACAAGGTAGGGCTTGTTACTGGCTACCTGAGTGAGCAGGATCCCTCCTGCTAATCCTCCCAGTTTTCTGGGCTAAAATATTGTTTCAAACTGTCTCCTTGCTAGTTTCTCCACTCCAGGTCCTGTCTTGGGACCTGGGACCTTTTATGGTTGCCCAGAGGTGAGCAAGGGAGTGTACGGTGATTTACTGCTTACTCTGCCATCTTGCTTTCTGAAATTTGAATCTCCCAAGACTGACTTCTGCAATAACGTTTTAATCTATGGGGATTCTACCTATCTTTCCCCTGAAACCTTGAAATCGGATTTCCCCAAATGTGGGGTTCCTTTCAGACTATGACCAGATTTACTCTTCTCCATCACAAATATCATGATGGAGGGGTAAGTTATTTCCCCTCAGACTTCCCATCATTTTCACTATGGCAATCAGTTTCTTGCCATTAGTGAGGATCATAGTCATGCTATAATGTGCTCCTTCACCCTTTGAGGGATGAAATTTAGACAAAGGCCATCCATGAAGTTATTAGCTGTTCTTATTTAAGCAGAGAATTCCAGCAGATGTCTGGATAACTGAAATCAACAATCCCTATTATACCGTGCCTCTGGCCACTATTAGGAACTGTTTCCCAAACTCCTCATCTGTACTCTTTCTGTCCAGGTGGTTTGTACAATACTCATTTCTGTTTTTTTCTCCTTTCTCCTGCAAATATTCTCTGCCATAGTTCTCCACTCTAGCTGGTTCCTAGATTATTTTGCAATATACAATGTTTCTTTTGAATAAGGTATACCCATTCAGAGCCACGGCCCAGCCACGTGTTTCATCCCGGTGAATATTTGTGATGACCACAAGGACAAAGCTGTAGTCTTCCTTCTTTGGTTTGTCATCCAAACTTTGAACATTTGTGTTCAGATACTTGAGGCCCTGGGTTTTATCACTACATAGTCTTTCTTCTTCATTGTCTTCCCACCTGCTGGTCTTTTTCACCCGTCTTTAGAGATACTCTATATTATTTTAAGCCATGATTCAGAAATCCAAATCCCATTCTTAGACACACCTTTCCTAGGCAGCTATTGATTTCCCAAATTAATTCCTCTTAATGAATTCTCTTCTTCATTGTTTGTCATAAATGGGTAGCAATGAGGAAAGCACAACCTGCCCCCTCCTAGGGTCTTCAGTTAGCTGCCCAAAACTTCATAATCATTAGCAATACTTTCTTAGGGTCTTTCTGGAAGTATCATTTGTATCCATGTGAATCACCCAAAAGGGGTAGTTGTCTTCTTAGGTAAGACTCGAAAGATTGTCTCTTACAACACCTTAGGAAGATCTTATTGCTATCAGGTTGAGAAATACGGACTCAGTCCCAGAGCAGAGAATCGCCAACTCCTCCACTTCCTCCTCCTCCACTTTATGTCTATTGGATGATTTTCTCTGTTTTACTCCTGGGGTGCTATTATTTTATTCTTGGGAGAATAAGTAGTTGCTCTCTTCTCAGAGGATCCTCTTCAGGGAGAAGCTTAAATATGTTTTTAAACACAAATTATGCAGGCGTCCTTTCCCTTCCCTTTCTCTCTTGAGTAGCACTCTTTCATATTCCATCATTCTGACAAGAGTAAATAAAGTATTCCATCTTTTTACTTCTTCCATCACTTTTGTTTCCCTTAAGGAATCTTTCATTTCCCCTAACAATTTGGAGCATGGAGAATTTATTCTTGTAGTTTTTTCATTTTCTTTTCCAGGAGGAAGATGAGTCTCCATCTGGAGCACAGATAACAGTCACTGGGCTTTTCGGCAGCAACCGAAAGTTACCCACTTGATTCAAGTCATTATGCGATTTCCCCTACTCTTTACAATGGTGGAAATTTTCAGCTTTGTTTCTTGGAACTACTTATGTGTGTTCATAGCTCACCTCAACCTTTTACAACTGATTACCACTTCCTAACTTCACATCTCCCCTCAAATTTCATTCCTTAGTCTGAAAAACTCTCAGCCACTTTTCTTCTTAAGCTTTGTGCCAATCTACTTTTTTCTGTTTTACCAAAATGCCCATGCACCATCATGCCAATTGTTCTACTTAAGTGTTGTTGCTTACCTTATCTTTTCTCCTAACTTCTCTTTATCTTACTTGAGTCTACCTCTTCATCTTTTCTGATTCTTAGAAATTTGATATTCTCCTTAAACATCTTTGATCCTATTTCTCTTCCAATCCAGCAGTAGAATGTGACCAGTATCCAGGCCAGGAGATTATTCTTTACATTTTCCTCCATATTTCCTCCTCAAAATTCAACCTCTGACCTACTGATTTCACTAATTCAAACCCTTTCAAGGAACTTGTTCTCCTTCTTATTGACTCCAAGCAATATTCCCTTGTCCTGCTACTTCTCCCAATGGAAACTCAATGCAGAAAAATAGTAAGAGAATTGCAAATTATAACAACTCTGAGATTTTACCTCATGCCCATGAGACTGGCAAAAAAGACGGAAAGGGAAAACAACAATTGTTAAAGGGGCTGTGGAAAGATGGCACCATGGTAGACTATATTTGAAGATTCAAAGTAGTGCAAACATCTCGGGGAGCTAGTTATTTAGAAATTTATCCAAGAAGTCAGTAAACTGTGTAGATTCTTTGACCCAATGATATCACTCCTGGGATTATATTGCAAAGGGAGTAACAAAAAAAGCAAAGCTCCAGATGTACAAAAGGTTTAAAGCAACATTTTTTGTTGTTGTTGTAACAAAAAACTAGAAACCAACTAGGAATCTAACTTTAGAGAATGACTGAACAAATTATGCTATGTAAATATAAAAGAACATTATTGTGCTGTGAAAAAGAGAGATGAATTCAATGAAATACAGGAAGATTTGTCTGGAAAGATATAGAGTGAAATGAGCAGAAACACTAGAACAATTTTTACAAAGACTCCAGTGCAAATGAAAACAACCATGAAAGGCTTAAACTATAATCAGAAAGATTTATTATCAATGAAAGACTTATTAACTATGATCAATGTGATGAACGCTAATAATTCCATAAGACTGATGATAAATATTAATAAATCCCACCCAGAGGAGTAGAGATTATAGTGCAGAATTAGACGATCATCTTCACACATAATTGATGTGGGACTATCTTGAATGATCACATGAGAAGAATTTTTTGGAGGGGTAGGAATTGAGGAGGAATAGAAGAATGGTGTTACTGATATTATACAAAAGAAAAAAAAGCAATGTTTATCATTAAGTCACTTAAAAATACACACAAGAGATCAGAAGTTGAGAATGGAACACAGAAAAATGGGGCAATGTTTTATTTACCATGTTAAACTTGAAATAAATAGAAAAAAAAATCCAATTTGTACATTATGAAGAGAAAAGAGTCCAACAGTGAGGTTGCACTGGAATCTGGGACAGAGATTAAGACCGGATTTCTATATAAACACAGGCATTTGTGTCTAATGGCAGCCTTCTCTAATGGGGATAGAGGAATGAAAATGTGCACAGCAGAAAACAAAAGAAAACTTAGAAGGAAGCAAAGACAATCAGGGTAGCTTTGAAAATGATGAGTGGTATTTGAATATGTTTTTAAAAGTAAATAGAGTGAAATGAAAATCATGGTTTTATACTGAATCTTCTTTTTCTGTTGTGTTGACAACATGGACATTTTTTTTGTCTTTTATGTTTTTAAGTTCAAAATTAATAATTTAGAGAATCCACCTAGCTGAAGTAGGAATATATAGAGAGATATACCATAAGAATCACAGAATAAAAATTCCTAAGAGAAGAATGGGTTAATGAAGAGAACAAAATGAAAAGAAAATCTTAGAAAAACACAAAGTATCAAAAACTCTAATAAACAGAAGAAGGGGGGGGATAAAGGAGGAAAGATTCTGAACTAGACATTTAACTGAAAGGGATAAGAGAAGGAACAAAAAAAACTAGGTGGCACAGAAAAGTAACTGATTAAAGGGGATAAAAAAATCGATAATTTTTAGAAAAGTCCTCACAAAACCAGGGAAAGAGTAGGTTAATGGCAGATATGATAGAGGAGAGCCCTATAGTATAGAGAATCACTAAAGTAGTTTAAGCAAAACTAAATGCAGTGTGTATAAAAGAGTAAGGGATAAAAATGTAAGGAAGACAATATCAAATAAAAAATCACAAACCTTACTCATAACTTCAATTGTGAATTGTCTAACATAATAGTTAATACTGAAAATACAAACAAGATACATGAAACTAAATGAAAATTTGACCTGTTGAATCATGAATAGGTAAAAGGAGAAATCATCAAAACAATGAATAATTACAGCAAAGTTAATGATAATTATGAGACAAAAAAGGTTTCAATGGAATTGAACTGCTTACATCCCTACATGGGAAGCCAATGCTTGTAATACTTAAAAATTGAACCATTAAAAGTAGAGGTAGAAGAAATATACATAGATACGGGGCATGGGCATAAGATAAATTTGACAGAATAGCATAAAAATAATTAAGAATGGGGTGCAGAAAGAATGGAGCGGTAAAATGGGGTAAATTATGAAGAGGCATGAAAAATCTACTACAGTGGAGGGAAAGACAGGAGGGTAGGTGATGGATATTGCTTAAACTTTGCTGTCATCAGTATTGGCAGCAAAGAGAGAATAATATACACAATCAATTGAATAAAGAAATTCATCTTATCTGACAGGAAAGTAGGAGGAGAGGAGATTAAGTAAAGGTGGGGGAGTAGGGAAAATTGTGACACATGCACTGTTGGTAGAGTTATGAACCGGTCCAACCATTCTGGAGAGCAATTGGCAACTATGCCCAAAGGGCTATCAAATTGTGTGTACCCTCTGAACTAACAATACTACCACTACGTCCGTGTCCCAAAGAGATCAACAAAAAGAAAAAATGATGTACATGTGCAAAAATAATAACAGCACTCCTTTTCATGGTGGCAAAATATTAGAAAATGATGGAATGCCCATCAATTGGGGAGTTGTTGAAAAAGTTATGATATAGGAATGTAATAGAATACTACTGTGCAATAAGAAATGATGAACAGGCAGATTTCAGAAAAATCTGGATTGATCTGATGCAAAGTGAGAAGAAGAGAACCAGGAAAATACTGTATACAGTATCAGCAACACTGTGTGATGATCTAACTGTGAATGATTGGCTCCTCTCAGCAGCACAATGGTCCAGCACAAGAACAAAGGACTCACGCATGAAGGAAAATGTTATCCACACATAGATACTTTACCAAAGATTCAGTTCTTTACTGATAGTATTTTTTCACTTCATTTTATTATTTTTCATAGTCTTTTCCCTTTTGATCTGTGTCTTCCTTCACAACTGTGACTAATATGTAAATGTTTTATATGATAGCGCACACATAACCTATGTCAAACTGCCTAGCCTTTTAGGAAGGGAGAGGAGAGGAAGGGAGAAAAAACTCAAAATCTCATAAAAATGAATGTACAGACGTGTCTTGATGTGTTAATGGGGGAAACAATTAAAATACTATCAAAGAAAAAAACAACAACAACAAAGACAAGCATCCCATTCTTACAGTCTTGCACTTTGCTTATGAAAAAGGCTAGGGAGAATCTGATCTTGATAAGGTCAGGAGCAAGGCCACTTAATATATTAATAAAATGGAGTTATGGCCCCCTAAATTTTCAGATGACTCTTTAAACTAATCCTAAAATCTGAAGTTGTACTCCAAAGCCAATGGCATTTTCATCTATCCAGGACCCTGCTGGAGCCCTGATTTCAGTGTGGTGGAAGACTCGAAAGTTCCCTTCTCCCTGTTTCCCAGAACCATGCCACTTGCCCTCAGCTAGTAGATTTATATAGTGAGAGTGAAGGAGAGAGCAGAGAGAGTGGATATAATAGGATGCACCAAGTTCCTGTTAATGGCTGTTAAGCCTTCCAAGTAACAATGGCCAGTTTTGCTCAGGAGGGCCTCCAGCTTTGCATTAACATTAATTCTGCAGGCTAATTAAGGTGATTCAACCTTCCCAAGAAAAATGCCTTGTCGCCCAAAGCAAATGCTGCAGTGTCTTTTGGGGGAGATGGATGAGAATGGGAGGGGTACGCCTGAGAGGACGGTCTTGACAGTAGATTGGCCACACAACTCCAATGAGATTAACTACTTTTTAAAATGTCACTTTCTAGGCAGGAGGAAGAGGAAAGGTTTGTGATCAGAGGGTTGTAATCAGGATGGAGCAGAGGAAAACACAGGATAAAGAAGTTGGATAATTTGACAAGTTACAGAATTCAACTTTCACGTCAACATCAATTAATATTTATTTAGCACATCCTGGAACATAGCACTGTTCAGAGTGCTCAGAAATGATCTACGGTGTGGCTCTGTAAAATATCATTAGTGGAAACTATTTTTGGCTATTTGTTTAAATTCATTTTTGCAAGAACAAGAAACTAGATGGGCTAGTAATCTGGACTCATTAATATAGCTGATTCCTGGGGAAGGTGCTGAAGGACAGAAAAGAAGGGCACATGGGAATGTTATTTTCTATTATCCCAATAATTACAATACGCACAGGTGGGAACAAACACTGCTATTTATAAGTTTTTGATTCCCCAATTCCAGCAATCTTTGCATCCACATGAGAAATAAGCATCTGTCAGAAATGAAGGCTGGGATCTAGCAAACTGCTTTCTGCCTCACTATACCCTAGGATCAATGCAGAGACCATGCAAGTTAGACACAGTGAGCCCAGGCTCCAAGGAAAAGCTTTGCCACTTTCGGCTCTGGGGCACACACTTCCTTCCTGCCTTTCTCATGGCCCATTTTCTAGTCTATTCCTTGACCCTATGGTCAGATTATTATCCAATTAACACTCTGTGCTTACAGGCTTTGGGGGAATATATCAACTGAGTCAGGTGAGGGGATTCACATCTACCTTCTATTACATGAGAATATTTGACATATGTATATAATCATGCATGTTGTATATATACACGTATAGTTAAGTGTATTTCAATGTCTGTATATATATATATATAAATATATATATATATATATATAAATATATATATATATATATATATACATCTCCATACATACATATATGATGCATGCTCCTTTAGGGTAGAAGGCATGAATGCTACTCTGATTAAATCAAGAATGGAGAAGCATAATCTGAGTAGTCAAATTAGATACACCTCTTGGGGCTTTAAATGGCTGAATCCAGGACGATTTTCTGAATTTTAGATTTGGAGACAATTATGGAGGAGGCTTTTTTTATGCCTACAGCATTTGGTAGGAAGCAGATTAGGAGGGGTTCTTTCTCCTCTCCCACTCCATTGGCCATCCCATGTGAGGTACTGCACCATGTGGGGTTTTCTCAGTAGAGATACTAGAATGGCTTTTGCCATTTTCTTCTCCAGCTCATTTTATAGATGAAGAAACTGAGGGTGAAGTGAAGTGACTCGTCCAGGGTCACAGAGCCCCCATACAGAATTGTCCAATGCCAATTAGGTAATAAATAGTGAATGTAGGGTTTGAACTCAATTTCCCTAACTCCAAATTTCCCCTCTCCTATTCTGTCTTAATATTATCTACATGGCATACTATGTTGCTAAATGTATATATGTGACAAATATACTACGAATATTTGAATAAGATAGAATGGAAAATAATTTGCCCCACTCTTGTGAAAATGATTTGCAGCTGGTTATAGACTTGGGGAGCTGTTTTGTGACTTATTTTCTCCCAGATTCTAAAAATTAAAATCAAATCACTGCTGAGGAAATCTGCAAAGCAAGGTGTAGGCAGACCAGCTAGGTGGGGCTCCCTCCCTTTGGGTGAAGGGGGGGGTCACTTTGGAGCTGGGTAGTCAGAGTACCATAGGCTGGACAATCTTAGAATTGCTGCTTTGCACCAAGCTTACTAGTGACAGGGAAATGATGCATTTGATGACGGTGAGCATGACTGCTTTGAGGCCCACTTCCAGGACTCCGGGTCATATTTCCAATTTTTATTAAAATGATGATTTGCCCTGGGCCTGTGGGAGTGTGCTTATCTTGCTGGTGTGATTTTATTCTCTCTGCAGGCATCCAAGGTGAAGAGTTTGCCATATATGAGAAAACGGCTTAGATGAATTTGCAAGGAAGCTGTTGAATTATATCTACTGTCCAGTCTCCATTTTTACCATACTTCTTAAAGCAACCGGCAGTGTCACTGAACAGACTGTTAATATTTGGGGCCCAATCCTATTAGCTGAGGAAAGTTAGTCATAATAAGCAGTGCCTGACAGTTTTCTCTGCAACACAGGAATCAAGAATATCTAGCAGTGTCAGGATAGAATAAAAAAGGGGGCCCAAAAATGAAAGAGGAAAGGGAAGAGGGGAAGACAAACTCTGAGAAATCAGTCCATACTCCCACCATATTTACCAGCTGTAATGCTGAATTTGGTATCAACTGTGCAGCCTACTCTGTTTCTGGAGCCTCACTACCCATTTCTAGGCATTGTATCCAAGGTTCTTCACCAATATATATATATATATATATATATATATATATATATATATATATATATATATATATATATATATATATATATATATATATATATATATATATATATATATATATATATATATATATATATATATATATATATACACTAATGTAAGAAAAAAGTTATATATATACACTAATGTAAGAAAAAAGTTTCCAGTAGCTTGAAGGCACCTCCAAAAAGGGAGTTGTTTATTTCTGATTCATTTTTTTCCCTGAGGCCATTGGGGTTAAGTGACTTGCTTAGGGTCACACAGCTAGGAAGCATTAAGTGTCTGAGGTCACATTTGAACTCAGGACCTCCTGACTTCAGGGCTGGTGCTCTATCCACTGCACCACCTAGCTGCCCCTTCCTGGTTCATTTCTGAACAACTCTAAGATCTGTCCTTTGGAATTTAATACCATCTCTGCTTAGGACATTTAGCTAGGTCCCTGAGTCATTGTTCTTTGAATAGATCTCCTTTTGTTCCCCTATCATGGCAGCTCATGATGGACTATTATTATATATAAAAAAAGAAAGAAATACTTAGGAAGGATATACTTCTATCCTTTCTAAGTATTTCTTTTTTATATAATAATAGCTTTTTGTTTTTTAAAATACAAAGACAGTTTTCAACATTTACTTTTCCAAAACCTTGAGTTCCAAATTTTTCTCCCTCCCTTTCCCCTGCCCCCTCCCCCAGGCAGCAAGTAATCCAATATAGGTTAGACATGTGCAGTTCTTCTATACACGTTTCCACAATGATCATGCTACACAAGAAAAATCAAATCAAAAAGGAAAAAAATGAGAAAAAAGCAAGCAAACAACAACAAAAAAAGTAAAAATACTAGGTTGTGATCTTCACTCAGTTCCTACAGTCCTCTCTCTGGGGGAAGATGGCTCTCTTTATCACAAGACTATTGAAACGGGCCTAAATCACTTCGCTGTTGAAAAGAGCCACATTCATCAGGAATAATAAGTGTATAATCTTGCTGTTGCTGTGTACAATGATCTCCCGGTTCTGCTCACTTCACATAAGTCTCTCCAGGCCTCTCTGAAATCATCCTGCCAATCAATTTTTATAAGACAGTAATATTCCATATTTCACATAATAATTCATATAATAATTATGGTATATTTCATATACCATAATTTATTCAGACATTCTCAAAGGGCTGCTACAAACATTTTGCACATGTGCATCTTTTTCCCTTTTTTATTATCTCTTTGGGTCACAGGCCCAGGAGAGATCTTGCTGGATTAAAGAATATGCACAGTTTGATAGCCCTTTGGACATAGTTCAACATTGCTCTCCAGAATGGTTGGATCAATTCACAACTCTACCAACAATGCATTAGTGCTCCAGTTTCCATACAACCCCTCTAACATTCATCATCATCTTTTTCTGTCATCTCAGCCATGTCAGAGGTGTGTTGTCTTAGTTTGCATTTCTCTGATCAATAGTGATTTAGAGCACCTTTTCATATGACTAGAAATGGTTTTAATTTCTTCATCTGAAAATTATCTGTTCGTATCCTTTGACCATGGCTTAAAATCTTATAAATGTGAGTCCATTTTCTATATATTTTAGAACTGAAGGCCTTTATCAGAACCCTTGGAAGTAAAATTTTCCCCACTTTTCTGCTTCCCATTGTAAGTATTTTTTGAGTGATATTAACAAGCACAAGATCTATTTTCCCAGAATACTGCTATACCTCAGAGCTAGATGAAACCTTAGCAGCCATCTAGTCTGACTTGTGTTTCAGCTGGAATCTCCTCTGCAAAATACCTGAAATTTAATTATCCAGGCTGGCCTGCAGGCTTACTCTAAGGGGAAACCTGATGAGAATCTGATGGCACGCCCAACTCTTCCTAGATAGCTATTTTCTTCCACTTGAGACAGCTCTCACAGTTAGGATGCTGCTTCTTGTAGCAAGCCACAACCTAACTCTCTGCTGCTTCACTCCTGGGCTGCCAGTTCTTTTTTTGAGACCAAGTAGAACAATTTTAATGCATTTTATGTAAGTGCATCCTTCAAAGTACCTGAAGACCTTCATATTTCATCACTAGTTATTTTGATAGATCTTGTGATCTAGTCTCCAATTTCCTTTCCATTCTTGTTATTCTCATGTGGCTTCTTTCAAGTTGCTTGATGGCCTTCCTAAAGGAACCGCCCATTCTGGAGGAGCTATGATTGGAGCCAAAGCACAAAGGGACTCAGCACTGTTTCTTCACTCTGAGTGCCATCTTTACTCAATCTAAAGTCATGTTTTGGGGTTCCTGTGTCACGGTGTTGATATTGAGCTTGTAGACTACCAAACCCCATAGCTATTTGTGGAAGACTTTTTACTTAGCTCATTTAATGAGCTTCAATCTAGCAAATCTAACCTCTCGAGCATTTCTCATCCTATGACATCCAAAACATTATGCTATCATTTCCAGCTTCATGTTATTTGCAAACAGGAGAAGCAAGTCAATGACACTCCAAAGGTACATGTTTATGATGTCCACCAATATTTTAACATTTGTTTTTACATTTAGTCACATTCTAAGTTTATGTGTTAGACAATGTTAGATGAACTTAAATCACAACCCAATCTAACCCTCAGGATAGAGTTGTGGTTTTTTATCCTAATTTATGGTACCTTTGAAAGCACATTTTCCAAGTGCTTGTCCTTGAAAGTAAATTTAAGAAGGAATTTGAAACTTGGCAAAATCTGGCACTGTTTTAAGAAGTACCTTCTACTAGCAGCTCATGTCCACCTCATAACTCATAATTCATGTTCTTCCATTTGTTTATTTTCATTAGTTTGGTACAGTTGAGAGGGTAAGGGCAGAGTTTTACATCAGCTTATAGTCGTCTTTTCTTCCAGAAGCTTTGCTAAAGACAAATTATATTCATCCCATCTATAGAAAAATAGATCCCAATGGAAATGATGCTCTCATTGGACACCAACTGTGAATGTGGATGGGTGTTATCAAATGGGGCAGGTTACAAACCAATAGAAAAGAGGTGAAGGTGAGGGGAACTGGGAGAAAGGAGAGGGAGAAGGAAGGGGGGAAGGGGGAAAAAGACCACTTAGCAACCTATCGGAGCCTGATGAAGCCTGATATAATTAACAAACTTGTGATATCTCCAGCAATTGTAATTCCAATTATTTGGTAGCTGACGGCAAGTTTCACTGCTCTAAGTTAGGAAATCATGTAAATAGCCTAATTAATATAATTTGCCTTATGCTCTACTAAGAAAACAAAAAACAAATATGTCATTTTTTAGAATAAATAGCATGGTATAGACTAAATATTATAAATATTCAGTCAGTTTGCAGAACAAATATTGCATATTATGGCTCCTTTCTGCAATTCTCAGAAGTTCAACATGATTTAATGAAATGATGATGGCTGTTTTAGGTTGACAATGAGAAGAAAGCCCTTCTTGCACTGGGATAAGAGGAAGCTCCGTGACAAAATGCTTGGGCACAGCTTAGGATGCAATGGGCCTAAGGAGACAAAGACGATTTTATGATTTCTTTATTTTCCATTGCTGTTCCTCTAATCTTAAGAGAACCCCAAAGTTAAAATTAATCTTTAAAAAATTCCTTATACCAGTGGTGGAGAGACATAATAAATAATTATTTGGCTTTTCATCATGTAGAATTGAGAGATTGAGCTGTTTATAAAATCCTAAAAGACTTACAAATCATTTCAACATGGTGTCATATGTTAATGTTGGTGAAAATGTAATCACTCAATGTACAAAGCAGTCAGAGACTCATAGGTGGGGTGGATTTCTCTGTCTCTCTAAGTTTCATTTCATTTCTGTTTATGGCATCATCAGCCGTATCTCTCGCTGCCAAATATCTCTTGAGAACAAAGTGATTTTTAGAGGAGAAGAGGAAAAAACTCAACAGATTCAATTTCTCATTCAGAGAGGAGGTAGGGCCTGGGCTGAGAAAAGTCAGAACTGTGAGGAAGAGAGGCAGAGGAAGGCTATTACAAATAATAGGAAACAAGCCAAGACAGGGAAGAAATGGGATGGTCTAGAGAAGGCCTTTAAAGGAGTCAGACCGAAGATCCTGAGATTGAATGCAGGTAGCCAGTACACAAATATTTATGAAGCTCTTTGTACAGAGTACTGTGCTGGGCTCTGGGAGAGAAGGAAAGTCCAGATTAATCAAGGTTATCTTAATGCATAAGATACCACAAAGATAATACAAAACTACAAGAAACTATGCTTTCCTTAGGGAATTCCACTTAGTACATAAGGAGATGGGAAAGAGGGACAAAGGAGGAGAGGAAGATGAGGAAGATAGAGACATGCTAGCAAGAGACTTAAGGAAGAGAATGGCTCCTAAAAGTACTAGGTTGGATACCCTCTCAGCAGTGTAGGGGCCAAAGTACATAGGAGAAAGCTCATTCCAACTCAGGGAAATAAGAATCTAGCCCAGGACCCAATTGATGCCTTCTTTCTCATGGTACGGAACTTCGAAAATATAATAAGTAGTGGGCCAGAGAGGAGTAAAGGATTGAGCAAAACAGATTCCTAGAGTAACTGAGCTCTCAGAAGAAGGAGCAACAGTATGGAGAGAGAAAAATGGAGCTCCAGAGGAGGGGGACCTGTACTGGAAGAAAGAAAAGAAAAAAAAAAAAAAGCCAAGAAGATTTGCTTGGGCCTCTGTCCTTGCGTTAAGGGCCGGAATTTAAAAGCCAATTCTGATTTTTCTTGCTTTTCATGTATAAAATGGGCAGATCTCTGTTCTTATCTTTAGACACGTGGAATGAATACTGGCAAAACAAATGCTGGGATAAAATTTGCTCTTGAAAAGCAAATTAGATATTTTTTCATGATTCAGTTCATTAATTTTAATCACCTTCTTAATACTGTTTATCTTACACTATACCTCACTTGTTTTTTTTGTGAAGAAACTGCTTTTTACATTTGTTGTTTTGTCTTGTTTTGTTTGGTTTTTTTAAACATGGACAGAGTGTCAGACTTGGAACCAGGAAGACCTGGCTTCAAATTCAGTCACTGATAGCTACTAGTTGCCTGGCCTTGGACTATCTAGAGTATATTTGGTGAATAGGGGCTATCCCAAAGAAGACCAGGCAACATTCTTTCCAGTCTGCCAGCCTTTTGGATGTGGATCTTCCTTAGCCAGACTGATTCTTCTTCTTCTTTTTCTTTTTTCTTTTTGGTTCACTAGGTTAAAAAAAAAGCCATTCTTTGGCTCCTTCCTTACCTAGCCTTAACCATTGAATGGGTGTTGCCTTAGGCAGACTGTTAAAGACTTTAGCTTAAAAAGTCTCTCACTGAATTCAGGGCCATCTCCAGTCATACTGATCTATGGATGGCCACTAAATCCAGATAGCTCTGGAGAGGCCCTCCTTCAATCAAATCCAGTTCATTTACATGATACATGTTATGGTTCTCTTCAGGAACAAAGAACAAGCATCAGCCATCTGGAGGATATGACTCCAGAGACAGAGACACATTGAGATTTGCATTGATCTTGGATTTCCCACACCAGGAGTTCCATATACTTTCAGTTCCATTTCAGGAGATATTTTTAAGTTCCCACTAAGTGGGGCAGAGGGTAGAGAAGGGAATAAGTATGTATCTAGAGCCTACTAAGTACCTCACATTATGCCATGTTTTACAAATGATCCTAACAACAAAGGTGCCATTGATGGGAGTGAATAAAGACCTCACAGGGGCATTAACTAGAGAGGGCCTGAATTACTGAAAAACATTAGGAAGCCAAGCTATTCCCAGAGGCAAGCTAGAGGAGGACTGACTAGATTATCTTATCCTTAAGTGGGCCTTTTGTTATCCCTAAGTGGGCCTTTACTGCTGTGGGCCCAGTTGAATTCAAATACCTTCCTCTCCCCTTTGGAGTCCAAAGATTCCCTCAGTCTCCACATTTGGAGCAGATGACAGTAGCTTCATCATTAGAGTTTCAGACTTAAATGGGATGAGACCAAACAAAAATGGGAACTGAACTATAGGAAAATCTTGATTTTTCTCTGAGTTCTATGCTTGCTCATTGAGAGCTGGTAGGTGGGGTCCTAGAAATGGGCAGAAAATGAGGAATCCTGGGCCTCTGGGACCCCTTTCCTCACAAAGCTGCTGGGTGACATTGGCCAAGCCTTCTTTAGACATCGGTGGTTCAGGGGCTTCTTTAGACTGTATGTAATGACCTTGTCTTGACATTAGCTTCTCAACAGTTTCCTTAATTGATTTCTTTGCTCTTCTGTGCCCCTCTCAAAAGTTTATATTCCTTGTGTGTGGAAAAAGTGAAGAACTTACAGATTAAGTACATATTGATCGGAGACTGTTAGCTAAATTAATTGAAGCCTTAAGGCCTCAGATTCGGTCTCTCCAGAGTCACGTGATTTTAGATAAGGCCTGGACTACGTTCCATTGTCCAAAAAAAGTATACATGGCCAAAGAAGCTATACATCACTTTATCCATTGCATTCCACTGACCAAATAGGGGAATAGAGACTTATGTGCAATCACAACATATAGAGGGTGGGATTTTGAGGATTCTTTGTCTGAAATGTAAAAAACTGTGAACATTTTCAAGGGAGTGGCTCTCTCCTGCTGTGAAATTTTGCTCACAGATCAGGATGGGGTCCGCTTCTATGAGTGATCTCTGGGTAGTCAATCTGGGTAGGTCTCTTCATCCCACACACTTGCCTTTTTTGCTTTGTTCTGAGTTTTGCCTATCTATATATGTCGTACACAGAAAAGGAAGGCAGCATGAAAAGTTACATTGGGCACCATGGCTTCTGTGTTATGGGAGTTCAATAACTGCATAAATAATGAAAAAATTGATAATCCACCTAGAAACAGCTCAGTGAAGGTGTTTACAAATTCTCAGCCAAGTTCTGACCAAAAAGTCTTGATCACAAAGGACCATGCTAGATGCACAGGGGAAAATACTACTGAAGATATGACCACAACTGAAATGACTCAGTTTGTGACTCTGGCAGTGACTTAGGAAAGGAAGATGTGGATGGAAAAAGGGCCACAAGCTACAGGTAGCTGTATGGAGGCACATATCTACACAGAGGCCGAGTCTCTCTCTCTCTCCTCAGCAGCAGCCCTTAAAAATGCCTTAAGCTCACGCACTACCTCTATAGGAGTCCTTTCTAAGTCTCCATGGTTGTTACTATTATCACCTTGCCCTGAAAATGACTTCACATATATTTTGTATTTCTTATATCTATAACTATTGTTCCACAGTAGAATGTAAAAACCCGTGAGGGTTGGAAGTACTCCCCCCCCTTTTATTTGTGTCGTCAGCCTGGCACATTGTAGATGCTTAACCAACTCCTGTTGAACTGAATGATTCTTCATTAATTTGAAATTTACAATAAATTGGAGATTGGGCTAGTCTATTAAACAATACGTGAACCAGGGAGACCACTCTGAGCAAAAGCTCTCCTGCTACTCCCCTTCTCATCCCCTGGACCTAAATTAGGGAATTTTTGACCTCTTTTCCATCCAATGAAAGAAGTTCTTCTACATCATTTGGTACAAATGCTAACTGATAACCATGGAGCTGACAAATATAAGAAATTCAGAAATGCATGAAAAAGCTTCGAATGAATGGACAGTGGGAAGATAATGGAACCAAAGGAACAATGGACACAATAACCACAATAATACAAATGTAAACAATAGTGAAAGGCAGCTGAATTATGATGTAAGAGTAATAGAGAATCTTGGCTCTGGAACAGAGATGCTGAAACCAGAAAGAAAAAGGTGTAGGGCGTGTGCGTGTGTGTGCGTGTGTGTGCGTGTGTGTGTGTAGGGTGAAGATAAAGGGGAGCTATTGATGCAGACTGTTTTATAATATCCTTTTTCCTGACATGGCCAGTATGTGGACTGATTTTGTATGAATATGCATATTTAAGAGCTTTGTTTCTCTTTCTCTTTTAAAAAAAATGGAGGAAGGGGTTAGTAATAGGGTTATCAAAAAAAGGAAGGAAGGAAGCAAAGATGGCCATTGAAGCATTTCAAAGACAATGTTCAGGAAAAAAAACCAAACCAAACAAAACAAAAAAACAGACCAGAAGTTCAGAAAGAAACCCAGACAGCAGGAGAGTTTTCAAAATAAGATGCTGAATTTAATGTATGATTTTTTTAAAAAAAGCAATATATAACAAAAATTCATGGATTCCTATGTAATCATCTTTTTCAGTTCTATTGTTTTTGTGGAAATGCTATTTTTTTCTTGTTTGTTAAGCAGAGAACAAAAATAATTTATAACAAAAAATCGTGTTTCAGTAGTGGTCAGACTCCACAGATGCTGGCTGGTTTTATTTAAATATTTATTTATTTAAATGGGGGACATGGAGGGGGGGAGAATAAACCAGGAAAAGGACTATGCTATAGAAAAGCAAAAGGAATCAAGCTGAAAAACAAACCCCAAATATAAAGGCTAGCAGACTGTGAACTCCAAGCCTTCACAAGAACAATCAAAGTGTTTATTACAAATGTTTATCTCTTCATTAAAGCCTTAGCAGAAGCTCCTACAACCTGGATGTTTCCTGCCTCCTTCCGGTTCACAGTGTTATTTTCTGTACTGGAAGCATGGTTACATTTTGTAAGTGAGTTTTTTTTTTTTTCTTTTCTCTGTCAGACCAAGGCCAAGTGAAGATTAAGGGGAGGCTGTTCTATGGACACACACACACGCAAGATTCTATATGGTCTGACTGAAGGCTGCCCGCCCCCCTGCCCCTTACTCAGAAGACTTTAAATGGCTTTTATTTAGTATTGGTTACAATGTCCTCCCTAATGAAAGCCCTCTGCCCAACGGGCTGGGGCTGGTGTGCTAGCACAATGCTGTCTGTTAGCCTGTAATAGCAAATCCAACAGCTCATTTCACAGGCATCAAATACAAGCAGAGCTGCCTGGCTGCTTTATCTCTTTTGTCTTTTAGGATATAAAACCTAGCCTTATTTTATGAAAACACAGCTCTCTGTTATATAATAATTTAATTTACATATTAAGGTGACACTTAATAAAAATATATGAACCAAAATTGCAACAAAATTACACCACCATAAACTATTTTTTTACAGAATGTACTCCCCACCCCCCATACCCCTTCTTTTGCAAAGCTTCATTGCCTTTAGGACAGGAGATATTATTTCAGATTGCAAGATTTAAAGCATTTTTTCTCAGCTCATATTAAAAGTAACAAAGCTTTTATTGTCTAAAAAAGGCACTAAATATATTTAGTAATAACTTCCACAATTTGGAAGTATCTCAACATCTGTACTGAAAATATAAGGGTCATTGCCATGTAGGTATGTATCATCGGGAATTCTCTTCAACTCTATCGGCATGGCCGCTGACTATCTTTCCAAGGTTCTGCTAGAAATTGCCTCTAAAGAAGCTAGTTGGGTAGTGAAAGGCCTAGCAAAAAGAACATCCAGAGACTAGCTTGTTAGGTGACTGGCCATTCAGCTCCCTTTCATCACTTCAAAAATAAAAAAAGCAAGAGGTGCCAAATAAAGCAAAAGGAGTGCTAAACTAAAGGGAACTAAAGGGAAAAAGGAAAAATATCCTCAAAAGGAAAACCTTACAGGGAAAACATATACATGCATATATACATACATACACACACACATATATACACAAGGAAGAAATGAGTAAACAAAAACAGAACCCAATGTGATGCTATAATGTAGAATTTACAAATTCTGAGGAATCCTACCTTACACCAAAGAAATTCCCACTATAAGATAGCCTTGACTTGAAGACCTCCAATGAGGAGCCATACCAATCAAACTCCCAAGAAATTATTTTACAGATCTAGAAAAAATAATAACAAAGTTCACCTGGAAAACAAAAAGTCAAGAATTTCTAGGAAATTAATGAAAAAAAATGCAAAGGAAGGTGGCCTAGCTGTGCCAGGCCTAAAACTATATTAGAAAGCAGCAGTTACCAAAAACATTTGGTACTGGCTAAGAAAAAGATTAGATTCATAGGACAAAATAGTCAATGATGATAGTAATCTAGTGTTTGACAAACCCAAAGACCCCCGCTTTTGGGATAAGAACTCATTATTTGACAAAAACTGCTGGGAAAATTGGAAACTAGTATGGCAGAAACTAGGCATTGACCCGCACCAAACACCAAGATAATGCTGAAATGGTTTCATGATCTAGATAGATAGAGTGATATATGGAAATTAGAACAATAGAGTATAGTTCACCTCTCAGATCTGTGGAGAAGGAAGGTATCTGCGACCAAAGATGAACTGGAACTCATTATTGAACACAAAATAGATAGTTTTGATTATGTTAAATTAAAAAGGTTTTACACAAACAAAACTAATGCAGACAAGTTTAGAAGGGAAGCAATAAACTGGAAAACATTTTTACTTTCAAGGGTTCTGATAAAGGCCCCATTTCTAAAATACATAGCGAATTGACTCAAATTTATAAGAATTCAAACCATTCTCCAATTGACAAATGGTCAAAGGATATGAATAGACAATTTTCAGATGATGAAATTGAAACTATTTCTAGTCATATGAAAAGGTGCTCTAAGTCACTATTGATCAGAGAAATGCAAATTAAGACAACTCTGAGGTAACACTACACATCTCTCAGTTTGGCTAAGGTGACAGGAAAAAGATAATAACAAATGTTGGCAGGGATGTGGGAAAACTGGGACATAACTACATGGTTGGTAGAGTTATAAACTAATCCAACCCTTCTGGAGAGCAATTGGGAATTATGCTCAAAGGGCTATCAAAACCTGAATACCCTACGATCCATCAGTGTTTCTATTGGGCTTATATCCCAAAGAGGTCTTAAAGGAGGGAATGGGACTCTTATGTGCAAAAATGTTTGTGGCAGCCCTCTTTGTAGTGGCAAGAAATTGGAAACTGAGTGGATGCCCATCAATTGGAGAATGGCTGAATAAGTTTCATGATGTATGAATGTTTTGGAATATTACTGTTCTATAAGAAATGACCAACAGGATGATTTTAGAGAAGCCTGGAGAGATTTACATGAACTGATGCTAAATGAAATGAACAGAACCAGGAGATCATTGTACATGGTAATAGCAAGATTATACAATGATCAATTCTTATAGACATGGCTCTTTTCAACAATGAGATGATTCAGACCAATTCCAATGATTTTGTGGTGAAGAGAGCCATCTACACCCAGAGAGAGGACAATGGGAACTGAGGATAGATCACAACATAGCATTTTTACTCCTATTGTTGCTATTTACTTGGATTTTATTATATTTCTCATTTTTTATCCTTTTTGATCTGATTTTTCTTGTGCAGCAAGATAACTGTATAAATATGTATGCATATATTCCATTTAACATATATTTTACCATGTTTAACATATATCGCAATACTTGCCATCTAGGGAAAGGAGTAGGGGAAAGGGAGAGAAAATTGGAACACAAGGTTTTGTAAGAGTCAGTGTTGAAAAATTATCCATGCATATGTTTTGAAAATAAAAAAGCTTTAATCAAAAAAAAAAAAAGAATAAGGGTTTCTTATGACTAGTGAGTTAACTTGACAAAACCCTATTAGCCTCTGTCCTCATTTTGTACTCCAAGACCAAACCTGCAGTTTATATTATATATAATATATTATTATATAATATTATATAATATATAATATATTATATATATATATTATATTATATTATATATTATATATTATATATTATATATTATATATTATAATATATTATATATTATATATTATATATATTATATATATTATATTATATTATATATATTATATTATATAATATTATATAATATATTATTATATAATATATTACATATATTATATATAAAATTATTGTATTATATATTATTATGCATATATAATAATTATATAATTCTTTTAATTTCCTACTTTATCATTCCAATCCCCTATGATAAATATAATATCTTTCTTTGATGTTATTTCCAGATGATATTATAGGTACTTACAGAATTGAGCAAATTTTTGGTCTTTAGTGGTCAGAGCACAGACTTGTATTACTGTGATGTTGAACAGTATGCTTTATATTCAAACAGATATCATTCTGTCATTTTTGAGATTATACCCCACTCCTGCTTTTCTTACTTGTTGATTGACTAGGAGGGCTACTCCATTTCTTCTAAAGGATTTTTTACCTATAGTAGTATTTGTAACGAGCATCTGAATTAAATTTACAATGCCCTCTTATTCTATCTTTACTTGTTTGGTACCATAATTAGTGATGGTTGCTTTATTGTTTCCAGCATATGGGTTATTCTCCTCGGTTGAGAAAAAAAGAAGCAAAATAGGAACTTAGCAGCTCAATCTTTCTTCTCTTGTCATTCATCACTATTATTGTTCATCTTGCTAAATGGTGCTATACTTCCTTTGACGTGACTTTTTTCATTCAGTGTACTTAAAAAATAAACTTTTCCCCCTTGTTTCTAGCTTTATTTACCAGTTTTAACTCATTTTCACTTTAAGCAATCTTGATACTGTTTTTACATGACTGTGCCATGATCTTTTACTCATTTTCAGTTACCTTCCTTTGATATGATATTTGAATTTCTTTGTAAAATTTAAATTGGTTAGGGATTTCCTTGTGCATCTACATTAGTTTCTTCAGATGACGCTAAATTTGCTTCTTTAGTTGTGTCTTCAGATTTTCATTCTTGAGAATTTCCATTCTCTTGTTCTCATGTCTATCCACAGCTCCCACATTACTTATGGGATCCTATGCAACCTTCTCTGAACCTTTTGAAATCTTATCTACCAAACTCTAAAGTCCATGTCAAATTATGCCTATTTTTCTTCTCCTTCCATAGAAATAGTATTGTATAAAAAAGTAAAGAGAAATCACAAATATAAAGAAACACCAAAATGTCATCCCCAGAAATACAATGGAACAAATGTTGAACAGAGTTGTTGAGAATCTTAATAAAAGAATTAAAAGGAGTTATAATTTGGGAAACCAAATCTGTTAGAGAAGAACTCTTTAAAGACAGTAAGAGCAATGATGATATAGAACAGAAGGCAGAAAATGTTAACAAATTAGTGCATGCTCTAAAAAGAAAATTGGCAGAGGCAGAATACAAATACACAGATCTGATTAATGTCATTTCCCTACTAACATTTTTCAGCAACCCCTCATTTCTATAATAAAATGAAAAATTCTTTTCCTGGACCTTACCTCCTCTCACCCTCTCTAGCCTCCATTTGTGACCATGGGTATTTTATACTACTCCCCCTTATTCATTCTCCAATATAATCAACCTAGCTTACTAGCTATTACAGATATACAACATCTCATCTCCCACCTTGATGTTTTTCATGAATCATACCTAGAATACACTTTTTCCTTATTTTGCCTTGTTAAATTACTAATTTCCTTTAAAATACATCTTAAGGTCTACTTCTTACACAAGGCTTTGCCGGATTCTCCCAAAATATTAGGGTGTTTTCTCTCTCTTTCTCTCTCTCTCTCTCTCTCTCTCTCTCTCTCTCTCTCTCTCTCTCTCTCTCTCTCTCTCTCTCTCTCTCTCTCTCTCTTCCCTCTCCCTCTCCCCCCCCTCTCTCTCTCATTACTCTGTGCAGACTTATTTAATTATCTGGGTATCTGTGGCATTCTCCAAGGTCCCTGAGAAAAGAGCATGTTGTTCTTTTTTAAAGTTTTGTAAACCCCATGCTTGTCACAATGCTTTACACACAGTGCACACTAAATATTTGCTGAATTGTGTTTAAATGCAATAAAAATACTGTATCCAAGTCAAAACACATAAAATGGTATGTTACCTAAGCTATCTAAAACCAAACCACTAACTCTGAAAATGGATTTTAGTGACAAAGTATAAGAATCACTGGCACCTCAGAAAAAAACAAAACAAAACAAAACACATATAATTAAACGAAAGTCTGATCATCATATTATCAATAGAATCAAGGGATTTCCACAAGAAAGTAAAACCAAGTTTAACTTACCAAGAAATGCATTTGCCAAGTGTTAGTTCATAAGAGTCAAGAAGACAGTCTTTGCAAACTGTTAGGAGGTGGCAATCCACATATCAAGGAATAGGACACTGAGAAATTCTGATCTAAAATGAGAAATAAGAGAAAATATTGAAATGTAATGTATTGAAAAATGGAGAGAAATAATATACAACCTAAGATAAAATTTTGTATGATGGATTTTCTTATATAACAATAAAGTGAAATTTTATATATATCCATTTCTGTTTGGACTGCCAAAGTTGAGCAAGCCCTTGAAAATGCAAACCCAGGGCATGAAACTAATTTAATCAAGTTTAAAAAGTTGATATAACAAGAATAAGCTAGGTGATAACTCACTGTTTACTTGAGACAAGGAAGGAACAAGTCCTTTAGACATGCTATTTTGCATAAGGATCACTGAGGAAATAGAGAGAAAAGAGCTATGATCTAATTTCAGAAAGGTTTATCAGGGGAAAAATATTGTAGTACGGAAAGAAAGGAAATGGGGATGAAGTGATTTAATATTTATTGAAATCATTGAACCTTTTGAAATTAAGGTGCTATAGTTAAAGGTCATTCTCACAAAGTGGTCAGGAAATGGAAGTGGAGCAGTCTCCTGAATCACATTTTTATCTGGACTGTGCAAGGAAAGTATGACTATATATATCTGGAGATATATAAAGATAGAGATTGGTAGATATGAATATATATATATGCATATATAGATAGATAGATAGATACATATAAATATAGCTATGGACATGTGTGTGTGTATGTGTGTGTGTGTGTGTGTGTGTGTGTGTGTGTGTGTGTGTGTGTGTGTAAAAGTAAAAGCAAGGAACTGGGGCTAAACTTTGGAAAGGAATATTTCCTTCTTTTAATCATCAGCAAACCACAAGAGTGGGAAGTGATAGTCCTGTCAGATATAGAAACATTTTAAAGTGATTATGCTTAATTGGTAGGAGGAAAATACATTCCTGGGGTAGATATATGGAGGAGAGGTCTTAGAGAAAGGAAGATTTTTCAAGTAAAACAAGCAGAGAAAGTCCTTGGAGCTGTTTTAAACATATTCTGTAGAGAGAACTGAAGTGGGCTAGGGTAGTATCATAAAGGTGAATGAGATTAGAAAATGATTGCTCTGAGCATGACAAATTATAAGTACCTAATGATGGTACTTCATTTTAAAGGAATTAATATATTTAGATGGAAAGAAAAGCAAACAATTTTTGAAATGAGATTGAATGCTAAAGCATCTAGCCATCCAAAAATCTATGGGGAAGTGGATATAAATCCCTAAGATGAAAAGATATTATCCAACAGACAATTTATTGAAAGATTAGATTGTGGGTGTGGGTGGCATACATGTAAGTATATAAATATGTGTATATGAGTTTATTTATTTATTAGGTCTGTGCTATTTGCCAGGTACTTTTGTATCAAAGGGTGACAAAAACATTTTCAAAGAAAAAAAATTCAAACTAACAACTATTCAAAAATGATTTCTATTAATAATTAGTGGCATTATATATCATTATAAGCTGCATAAAATGCTTTGCATACACCATATGCCATTTGAGTTTTCAACAAACCTGAGATACAGATAATCTGTTTCATTTTACAGATGAGAAAACTGAAGTTTAGAGAGTTTAAATAACTTGTCCATGATCACAGAGCCAGTATCTGATAAAGAGTTAGAATACAGTTCTTCCTGAATCCAAATCCAGGTTTTTCATTCACAATGATATTAGTAATCAGATAAATGGAAATTATCACAACATTGAGATACTTCAAGGAGTCTTCTGTCTGCTCTTTGGCATATGATCCCAAGGCTTTCTTTGCCATTGTTTTTTCCCTTCTCTTAAAAAGTGTTTAAGAACTATAATGAAGGTGAATCACCTTTTGCCAATGACTTAAAGATTCAAGCTCACTTCTGCCCAGGTTGTTAAACACAGAGATTATATTTTAATTGACCCTCTGAAAAGAAAAGTGTTGGCACTTGCATCTCTCTCTCTCTCTCTCTCTCTCTCTCTCTCTCTCTCTCTCTCTCTCTCTCTCTCTTTCTCTCTCTCCTCACACACACACACACACACACACACACACACACACACACACACAGTGATATAAATATTATTATACCCGTTTTAGAGCTGAAGAAACTGAGGACCAGAGTAAGTGACTTGCCAGAGGTCACACAGCTAACAAACATCGAAGATGAAATCTGAACCTAGATCTGTCTGATTTTAAGTCCAACATTCCTTCCATTACACTACATTGCTCCAAATATGTCAATTCTGTACAGATGAGGCAAAAAGATGGGTCAGAGAATGACTTCAGACTCAGAATATTGTATTTGGGGTTGATGAGGTTTAGGTTTTGGGGTTCCCTTTCAGGGAACCAAACGATGAGTTCTAGATTCAGGGAACCAAAATGAGATTAGGGTTTCTGGTGGTCAGGGAGTTAAATGATAAGGTTCAGGGAACCAAATAGAGAGGTTTGGCTCCCCTGCACCCCCTTGGGATTTGGCACAAGGGTAGGGAGTTTGGGGGAACCCCCTTCTGGTGGAGATTTTCTGTAAAGGAATTTACAAACCGAAAACCTAGATTGATAAAAGAGTTTTATTATAGGGATTGGGAAGTAAGGTTAGAAATCCTGACAAAGAGGCATAAAGTCTCATTAGGGAAATAGGTGAGGGTAAAGAGAGGGTAGCACTGGAAAAGAATATTATCCAGTAGGCAGAGGCCTCCTTGGCATAGCAAGCTTGGCATAGCATGGCATCTTTAGAACCTCTGGAAAGAAAAGATTTTAGATTGGCTCTTTTATAATAGGAGCTTTGGCTACAAGCTGAAGGGGACTAGTGGGGGGAGTTCAAGTTGGCTCTATCTACAAGCTGGGTTTCAGCTTGAGCTGGAATTTGAGACAATCTTATTATTGAATGACTTTCTTTAATCGAATAGGGTTGGAATTCTTTTAGCTCTGGACTGAATCAACCCCACCTAGAGAACAGAATGAAGCTGTTTATCTTGTCTCCCTCAGGCAGGGTCCCTCACTGAGGCAGAGTTGAAGGAGATTTTCGTGGTCCCTTCTTCAGGGTGAGTGGACATTAGTTTGAATTCTTGATTTGCTGTTCGCTATCTGAGTGATCTTGGCAAAGTCATTTAACCTTTCTAGGTTTCAGTTTAGTTCACATCTAGCTTGAAGTCTCATGATCAAAGAGCAGCAGGGTAGAAAGGAAAGAAGAATGGATTAGGAGGCAATAGGTTTTAACTATAGTCCTAGTTCATTCACTACTTTACTCTGTGGCTTTAGGCAAATCACTTCTTTTACTACCTTAGTTTCCCCACTTGTAAAGTGAGAGGTCTGAAGTACATAGTTTCAACATAGTTCTGATCATAATAGTCTACATTTTTGGAGTTCTTTAAGATTTATAGAGTACTTTCCTCTGACCTCCAAGTAGATAGTAGAAGTCTGCTCCTTTAGAGAATGAGGATGCTGAGATAGAAAGAGCAAGTGAATAAGCTAATTTGGTCTAGAGTGAGGAGGGAGACTCAGATTTCCACACCTATAAGTCTTTGAGATCAGGATAGTCTAGTTCTATGATGGTATAGTAACAACCAATAATAATTCCAGGTCTCTGTCAATCATAGCTCCTGTGATTGGCCCTTACAAACTTTTATATCTGAAAGTTCTGGTGAGAAAGGTTCTATAGCCAACAAGTCTGTTGTTGTATTGTATGTTTGCCCTTAGGTCATGTCTGTCTGACACAGTGGAATTGGACATGACTGAAAGATTTGGTTATCTCCATTCTTTTAGCTATATATTGGTAGCCCTTGAATACAAATAGGTTAAAAGTGACATAACTGGAAATTTTCCCTGAATTGGGGATGATAAATTATGTTAATAAATTCATCAACTGAGGAACTTTTGCCCTGCTGGAATAAAATTCAGTAAGGCCTCATTTATCCAGCATCATCAGGGCCTGAGAAATTCTCCATTTGCCTTGCTGACAATTTCATCACTCACAAGGTAGAGGAAGCAATAAAGAGAAATGCTATTCCAGACTTAATTTTGATCAATAATGAAGAACTAATCTGCTGATATCCTACACTAGGAATTCTGGGGTAATTGTAGGGTGTTTGAAGAACTTAGTAAAAACCCTGGCATGGCCTACAGCAATCTGGAAAGTCTATGAGTTTGATCAGGGCACTAACTGGTGAGACTTAGGAGACCCATCATTTGAGGTGATTAAATCTAATACCAAAATAACTCATTAAGCAGGATTGTTAGAGATAAACTTGAGAGAAGGGAATGGAGCCTTATAGGAAAGTCATCACATCTTCTTAAACGCATAATAGTAATAGAAGGGAACACAAAGACAGACAAGGACTAGAGACTTTAGGGAACTCAGATTTCAAAAAGCAGGAGGAAATATCAATATGATTCCACAGATAGAAACTCTCAAAAAGAAAGAAGTGAAGTGGAGCTCAAAAAATGTAATTCTCACTACAAAGTCCTGAGTAATTCCAGTGAAGCAGAAAAAGGGGTAACTGAACAAAATCAATGTGGCTGAAAAGATAGGAGAGAAACATAACCAAAGCTCATTTTAAAAAATGCATCAACCCCTATGAATAGTATCATATCACAGAATCACTATTAATAATCTCTGAGAAATCATGGGGAAAAGGAAAAACAGCTGGAAACTAGGGCAGGCAAATGTCAGGAGTTTTTTTTTTTTATCTCAGAGTCTTTTATTTTTAATTTATAGAATAAAACAAGTACTTCCATAATAGGACAATAAAAAAGATGATTGAACATGAAACTTTGAATCTCCTATGCAAAATTCACCATTCCTTTCAAATATACAACCAAATCATTATTTAAATTCCTTTTTCCCCTTTATTCTTCCTTCCCCCATAGAAATGAATATTATTAAACACAAATTGATGTGTGTGTTTATGTGCATGTGTATGTATGTTTATATACACACATATATATATATATATACATATAAATATATAAATTTATTCTCTACATATTTCTATTGATCTCTGCACATAACATCTTTATTCATATGTCCTTTATAGTTAATTTTAGTATTTATAACGGACAAAATAATCTAGTCAAAGTAATTCTTAAAACAATATTGCTATTATTGTATACAATGTTTTCTTGGTTCTGCTCACTTTGTACTTCTTATTTTGTCAAGTTTTTTCATGTTTTTCTAAGATCACTGAGCTAATTATTTCTAAATGTCAGGACTTTTAAGCATAAGGGGAAAAGCATTAGTAATTATTTTATTAAGCAAAAAGCTTATAAAAGCATAGAGAATGAAGAGGTGATCACTAGAAACCAATCTGGGTTTATTAACAACTCCCACGAACTGATTCCAATGTCTTTATTTGATATAGTTACTACATTATTAAGTTATGAAAATGCCACAGATATAGTCCATTTGAAATAGTTCATGTCCTTGTACTATAAAGAATGACAAACATGAGAAACAGAGAAAATGGGACAACTTGCAGACACTAAAAAATCCAGGTGTGAGATGTTTGAATAGTTTCTCACATTGTAGGAATTTAATAGTTACTTCAGAAACTGATAAAATTGTGAACAAGGTCTTGTTGAGAAGGTTCTTCTCAGGGAAGAAGAATCCTTTTCTCTTTGTCTATTATTCCCTTGGAGACAGGCTCATCCTGAAAAACTCTAGAAAATCCGGACATCCTTCCACAAAAGCACTGTGTGTCTTACAAAGTACAATCATTTTTTCTCTTGGTGACAGTTTTCCCATATTCATTGCATTCACAGTCCCACCCTGCCATCTTTTTCTTCATTGGCTTCCAATACCTTCCTCCACAACTGAGATTTGAGATTGTGACTTCCAGATTTTATGGGAGGAAAGGGAGAAGAAACAAAGACTCAAAATGAATGAGGGGAAAAAAGGAAATTGAGAAGGTGATTTTGGGGGGAGATTTATCTTTTTAAAGACTAGAGACCACATTCACGGAAGCAAAATTTATGAGAATATGAAGAAAAGCTGAAAGAGACCAACATGAGCTGGAGAAAGATATAAACTCAAAGTAAAGTAGAATATAATCCCAAGGGAGAAAAGAAATGAGGAGAAAGGACTTGATGAGTAAGAAGAAAGTGAAGAGAAAGAAGTCAACACTTAAAAAGAAGAAATAGAAAGCTCTTAAAAAGGTAATGAAGACAAATGGATACATTGCATTATTAAGACAAACTGGTTACAAACAAGACAAGACAAAACAAATAAGAAATGAATGACATAAAGGGAAAGGATGTTGGATGTGACTAATAAGTTAAAAGGTGATAAGAGGTCTTAAGGAAATACATAGGAAGTGAGGCCTAAATATGCTCCCAAGGAATTCTAAAAACCAAGTTGAACTGCCCAGTAGCCAGCATAAAAAAAGCTGTCTCAAAAAAGAATTGTGAATCCTTAGCAACCACATTAAATGCTGCTCCAAATCATGAATAACAGCAGAAATGCAAATTTAGGAAACCTCAAGGTTTTACTTTTTACTTAGCAAAGAGAAAAAAGTACAAAAGATGGAAATAATCAATAAAGAAGGGGCTGTGGAAAAAGTCACATTAATGCAATTTTGGTAGAGCTATAAACTGTTCCACATATACTGTAATTTGAAATTATGCTAAGAAGGTAGCTAACTGTCCACACCCTTTGGCCCAGATAGCCTACTGCTATAGGATATACCTAGAGAAACCAATAACAAAAAGAAACCTCCATAAACACCAACATTCAAGAAGCACAGAACTGGGAAATTAAATACCCATTAATTAGGTCATGTAAACAAATTGTAGTACATCAGTACAACTGGATATACTTATATTATTATTTACATTATATATATATATATATACATATATATATATTATAAACATAATGAATACAAAGAAACTGTAAGAATACTTATATAAGTCAATGCAAAATAATTTATGTGGGACTAAGAAAATATATAAACAATGACTATAGTAATGTTCATGGAAATGACAACATTTACTTCTGTTTTCTTAGCCACAGACAATAGCCAAGACACAGCAAATTAGGACTAAAATAGGTAATAAAATAGGGAGAGAACACTAGTTGCACCAAATGAATTCAGGTTACTTGCCCCAGATAAATGATATATTCAGGTATTGGCAGAACTGGAAGAGATGACTGCTAAAGCACTATAAGTGATAGCTGCAAGATAGTAGAGAACCAAAGAGCTATCACAGGATTTGAGAGAGGGAAATGTCCTGGGTTTCAGAAAAGGGAAGAGAACAGTTCGAAAGCTATAAGCCAGTGAACTTGACGCCAATTTCTGAGAAAATTCTAAAATAAGCTTTTTGTTAAGTGAATTTTTAAAAAGGAAATAAGTTATCAAAAAAACTACCATGGCTTCATCATGATTGAGCCATGGTAAGCAAGTATTCTGATCAATGCAATGATCAACCATATTTACAGAGGAATAATAGTGAATCATGCTACTTCATCTCCGGACAGAGGGGTGATGGAGTCAAAATTTTCAGAAACAGCATGGTTCAGAATTTATTTTCTTTTATACTCTCTCTCTCTGTCTGTCTCTCTATCTTTCTCCATTCACACACACACACACACACACACACACACACAAATACATATATATATCCTTATATCAATATATATATAAAACCCTTACATATTATAAGGGTTTTCTTTTCTTTTAAGTTTGGAAGTGAAGAGGGAAGGGAGTCTAGAGATATAATTAACTAAATAAAAAATAGAAAGAAAAATAAAAGAAAAGACAGTTACTGGAACATTTCTTTAAAAGAACAGA
Source organism: Sminthopsis crassicaudata (assembly GCF_048593235.1). NCBI lineage: Eukaryota > Metazoa > Chordata > Mammalia > Dasyuromorphia > Dasyuridae > Sminthopsis > Sminthopsis crassicaudata. The sequence goes on along the minus strand of NC_133623.1, from coordinate 12,636,497 downwards.
AGAAAGGCCAGAAGGTCTCACAGAGAATAGCTTTTTAAGTTACATGTTGAACTTATTACATACTTATATGTTTAATATATAGTATGCTAGTACATGTTAGAAAACATTATATAAAATACATGTTATATACTTAAGAAGAAAAAGAGATAGCTTCATGAATTATTTTTCCATTTGATTATATATGTGGAAATACTCACTTTTTTTGGCATTTATTTGATTCACAAATCAAAACTAACAACAAAACTGGTCACGTCAGACTAAACTTCTTCCTCTTTTTGACACTTCCCTTTTCACTAATCTGGTGGATCCAAAGACATTCTATTTATGTCTTGTCCATATTTTAGCTAAGCACTGATGAAGTTTCTTGTGTTATCTCTGCAGAAAAGATGGAGAGTTGTGGCCTACATGACAGTATACTTAGGTAGTTTAAAGATTGGTTAAATGGTTAGATCTCAACATGGCAGAAGACTAAAATAATGAAGCAAATCAAGAAGATGAAATCATAATGCAAATAAATGAGAAATCTCACCCTCAGACCTCACTGGGATAAGATGGGTGAGACCAGAACTGCAGTGTATAGAAACTGCAAGCCTATTATGAGTCAACAGTATGATGTGCTGGCCACCAATATGAGTTTGGGAAGAATTAAAGAGAGCTTCTAAGAGTTAGAAGGCAACTGTATTGTTGCTTGCTGGCCTGCTCAGACCACATCGGGAGTATCACGTTCAATTTTGAACACCACAACTTGGGGAAGACATAGATAAACAAGAGCATGTTGAAAGGAGGGCAACTGAGATGGCAAAGAGCATCATACCCAAGATGTCCAAGCGTCATAAAGCTAATTTCAAGTGTTAGTCTAGGTAACCAAGTTCTGTCACAAAATAACCCAGCATTTAACAACTAATGTTCTCTAAATAAACTGATATGTGATAATTGTAACCTCGCACCGCTGAAAGGCGAAAGCAAAACCCGACATACAACTCATGTAAATGCTGATGAGATTTAGAGAAGAATATGAGTTATTTACTAGATGAATCAGAGGTGACTGGATCTTGGTGTGTGAATGCTGCTAAGAGTATTTACTGGACATTACCACATGAAGGGCATAGTCCTCTGGGCTTTTAAGTTTTCTTTTGATTTATGCAACTTTATTCATGTCAGTATAAGTACCTCTATCCACGTGGGTGTCATGGGACGTCTTTGGAATTAATGAGATTTACCTCCTGCCTATATGTGGAAGAAGCTGAGTTTCTGATACGTTTTTAACATATAAAGTCCTTAACCAAGTGTCCTTGAAGATTTACATGCACTAATTGACCATGTGGTATATGCTTAAACTAATGGGCAGTCTTTTTGGAGAACTAATTGGCCAGTGCAGACAATTCTAGCTTCCTTTCTGTATTTGCGATTAGTCTCTGACACTGCGTGGCCTCAGACATACCAGGGGAAACCTATGATGGACTGGTTCGTATAATTAACCTAAGGATGATATATGTTCTGTGACATTGGGAGGTGGTGGTTATCTCAGGATGGCCAGTCTCTTCAGCTTGTATAGTAATAAATATCCTAACAATGAGCTTGACAGGAGCTAGTCTTATCTTTTTTTGTGGTGGGAGGTAGGTGGGTGGAAAGACAAAGCCTTTGGCAGAAGTCAGGAGAAAAACAAAACCTGTCGCACTTTCGACAAGCAAATTTATGAGGCTAAAAGTGGCTACACTTCAGTGAAAACAACTGATTCTTAATATGCAAGCAAAAAGGATTACAATAAGCCACACACAACACAAGTTTCTTCTACTTAGGAAATGAGGCACTCCAAATGGAGGCAGAATTCGTAGTTGCGACAGATAAAAAGTAATGGCACTGATGGCCACAACAAGAAAAGGAATACAATGATAAAAACTTGATCCATCACTCAGGCTCACTTGTGTAGGTAGAAATTTGTATATCAGTAGCACGGCAATCCATGGAAGAAGCTGCAGCAGTTAAAACTAGGAACTAGACCATGGGGGAAAAAAAAGTCTATCCAGGACACACACAACTTGAGGATGGGCAGAGGAATTTGAAATTTGAGAGAAACGAACAGCCAAGTTCAGTGGCTACCTGATAGCTGCCTTCAGTTTGACAAGCTGGTGTATGTAAGAAGTTTGTTCTGTTTATCCTTGAGGGCAGAACCATGTGTAATGGAAGGGACTCACAAAAAGGAAAATTTGTTCTTGATCTAAGGAAATAATTTTTAATAATTAGAGATTTTTAAAAAATGGACTGGGCCATCATGGGAAGGAGATGAACCCCCCCTTGGAAACCTTCGGGCAATGGCTAGATGACCACTTGTCAGGTATGTGGTTATGGGGATTTCTTTTTCAGAAAATGGTTACACTAGGTAGCTGCTAAAGTCCAGGGCAAGTAAAATTGTGTGAAATAGGTACAGAAGAAGTCTGTGCTTAAAGTGATAGTTTTTTAAAGCAGTCAGGAAACAATTTTCAAGATATCCCTGAGAAAAGGCTTATTCCAAAAGAATGACAGAAATCACGGCTGGCATTATTTCCACAAAATGGTCCCCAAGAAAACATAAGTGAATAGCATCTCATGTTCCTACTTTCTCATTTCTAAAAAAATCTTTGTAAGACTGGTTTAGTCATATATCAAGAATGACTTTGAAAAGAGTTTTGCAGATGATTCTTGGCAGCAGAGTTTTTATCACGGCTTTATAAATTACATACTGGACTGAGAGGTACAAAGAATCTAAGTTTCCATTGTATATCTTCATCAATGATTACAAGAAAACATTTAACAAAGTGGAAGAAAAATTCTGCCTCAAATACTTAAATAAGATTTCCCACATTTATGTTAATATCATCATATGACATGATACATCCCATGTCATGTCCATGACAAATATGATCAGAGAGAAAATAACGAATCCGATAGTTAACATCAAGTAAGGCATAAAACAGGGAGAGAGATGATTACCCAATGTAGTAATTAGTGACATGGATGATATCCCACAGAAAGTCCAAATGAAAGGAAGGTTGTAGAGATGCTGCTTGTAGATGTAGTTACAGATGACACATTACACTGATTGCACTGAACACCAGAGCACTAACGTAAATGGATTCATATTTCTTATTTTGCTACAAGAGTAACCCATTGAGTTAACTTGGGTGTATGTACATGCCCATTTGTGAAAAAGATAAGTTGTATATGACATGTCAAAATCTGTTAGGATTCTTACAAGGTACTTATGTACTTAGTTCACACCTTTAAAGGAGTTCAAACCTTTAAAGAAGTTTACACCTTTAAAGGAGTTCGCTCATTCATCCACACATTAGACTCACACCTTTAGAGAGCATATAAAAGTCCACTCTCTGGGAGGGGATTCAGAGTCAGGATTCAGTCAAGGAGAGAACTTCCTGGGAGAACTTCAGGGGACTTCGGAGGAGAGGACTTTGGGAGATTCACAACTAGGATTGACTTCTGGGAGCTCCCATAAGCCCTCTGAAACCCACAATCCTACACTCTTGTAGGCAGAGGCAGAGTCATTCTCACTTCGACTTTTGTGCTGGCTGGAGACATTGGGAGGATGAGAGGCTGAAGCTGGCTGGAGACATTCGGACAAGAGCTCTCGGGAACCAAAGAGAAAGACAGGCCTCTAAAAAAGCTAGCCGGGCCCAGGAAAAGATTCAGGATTTTGAAGGAAACAATAAAGGATCTGGACTTTAACTCCTGGCTGCATTTTGGGATTATTGAACTGAACTGAAACTAAGGCTGCCTCCAGAAACTCCCCAAGAAATCTGCCCCCAAGAAAACAATTGCATTTTAGAGAAACAGAACATTACAAAAATCTATAATCAAAGGAAGTGGACTACTCTCATGGAAAGAAAATGAGGACTAAAAGATGGACTCCATGAATGATACACTGGTTATCCACAAAACAAAATAAATATTCAAAGGATGCCTTCAAAACATTAGCTAGCTCTTCTCAGGAAGATTTATGCCTTCAATGATTCAATACTTTTAAAATATTCAAAATCCAACAAAGATTTGTTAATAAGAATTGCAACGAAAACATAAGAATTACAAGACAGAGAAGATGGATTGTGATCTGCACCAAAACTGTACCGATGGCAACAGTATCTATTCTGATGAGATCATGAACCCATTGAAGTTTTGAAATAATGCACATTGAAGGTGAATGAAGCTGTTTTGTTTTGTTTTTATTTTTTAGGAGAAATATATTCAGAGAGCAGTAACTAGTTGTAATTACTATAAGATAGAAACATTATCTGAGAGATCAGTTATAGTGGCAAATCTGATAACATCATCAGATTGAGGAGGTAAAAATCACCCATGCCCCTAATATCTCTGCCACTGGGAAACATTCTGTCAATACTGCAAGAGAAATTCAAGACGGGAAAGACCCTCCAGGTCACATCATCTATTCCTCCATAGAAGGATTATTCCCAATAGTAATATGCTGAAATAGGTTGTCTACTTCAATTAGGAATGACTCAAACCAGACAACTTCTACCCTTTCCCTGAGTGTAGTAGTCAATAGCCTAAACTTATGGTCTGGAAATCTTCTGTGATATTCAGTCCACCTGACCTTTTACCAATTTAATTTGCATTTTTCAATTTATTTAATATTTTATTTTTCCTCAGGTACATTTAAAAACAATTTTATCATTCTTTTTTAAAAATTTGAATTCTAAACTTGCCCTTCTCCCTCCCAACTCTCTCCAATGAGAAGTCAAGCAATTTTATAGATTATAAATGTGTAGTCGTGCAAAATATTTCCATATAAGTCACGTGATTAAAAAACCCACAAATCAAAAAAAAACCCCTCCAGAAAAATAAAGTTTAAAAAGTAAGCTTCAATCTGTATTCAGAAATCATCAGTTACTTTCTTTGGCGATGGACAGCATTTTTCATCTTAAGTTCTTCAGAGTTGTCTTGGATCACTGTGTTGCTGAGAACAGCAAAGTCATTCACAGCTGATCATCTTACAATGTTGCTGTTACTGTGTACAATGTATATTTTACTTTGTCTCAGTTCGTGGAAGTCTTTCCATGTTTTTCCTCAAAGCATCCTGTTCATCATTTCTTACAACACAGTAGAATTCCATCATGACTATGTATCACGATTTATTCAACAATTCCCCCAATTGATGGAGATCCCTTTTCATCTTCCAATTGTGTGCCACCAGAAAAGAACTTTTTCCTTTATGAGGATTTTTTCCCCCTTACATTATTTTTCTCACAGTTCAGCATCACAGGGCTGAATCTAGAAAAAAAGGTTTTCTAATTGCCTCCTATGTTTTTTTATTATGTTTCCTCTAGAAATGGAGAAAAGTATTTTTATTCAGAGTAGAACAGGGTGTCCTTTAATTATGTTGAAAAGAGTTCTTTAAAAATAGAAAACCAATAACCTTTGATTATTTTTTCCTTTGTTCAAGTGATTATTAGAAGCAAGTCAATCTGGATTACTTTTTCCCTCATGTTGCTAAAGCAATGATCTGGAATGTTTTTCCTTTTAGCTAACCTTTCCTTAATGGTACCCAGGTATAGTTTTATTATTTGAGAAAAAAAAGCCTTACTTTTTTTTGTCCTAAACAGTGTGTGTGTGTGTGTGTGTGTGTGTGTGCGTGCGTGAGTGTGTGTGTGTATATATAGTACATATGTAATATATATAATACATATATATGTGTATGTATATGTATGTGTGTATGTATGTATGTGTATATATATATATATATATATAAACACACACACACACACACACATACACACACACACACACAAAAGTAATGTTTGGGAAAATATGTTTTTCCTGTAAGAACATAAAAATTGCAGAGATTGCTTAGAAAGAGTTTGAGTGCTATGAATAAAAACTCATCATAATGTGAAATTTGAAAGTGCAGGGTCAAATGTTAATCAAAATAATAAAAGCTAGCATTGATATACAGCTTTAAGATTTGCGTATTGTTTTACACCTTATCTCATTGGATCTCTGAGTCTATATTGATATTTGAAAATGAAATTCTTATATGAAACAATGGAATAAGATTATTTAGAAGCTTTGCATTGTGGGAGAAGAAAGTTCTTTAAATTTAGAATCAAAATCACAGAAGAAAAAAATGCTTCTGCCTTTGAAAAGATAGATACAGGCTTCAGCTTTGAGAATTTAGCCTTCTCCAAAAATGCCTATGCCAGGGGCCTGCAAACTTTTATGGCACTGTGAAAATATGTTATTAGTATTTTTTTTTGTTTCTATTATCTAAGAGGCTATTTCATTAATTAGAATCTATATCTTTAAGACATAGTCAGCAGAGACTCACCAGGGACTTTGTACACTAAACCACAGGCTTTTACCTCTCTTGTCTACAGACCTTGAGCTAAAATGAACTTTTTCTGTGAGAATATTTCCAAAACAATTTATGTGGAAAAAGAAAAATGCTGTCAGCTGAAAATTCAAGTGAGGATAAAAATTCTTTATGCTGAGGAGAAATTCCTGATTCTCATAAACTATGACAATTAGAAAATTGTTTTTAGATTTAAAAATCTCAGAATAAAAATACTTCCATGGATTTTGTTTGAAGCATTTTCTTCTACCTTTCATGGCGACTCGAGTTTGAATCCTACCACAGACACAGACTATGGACAAACAAGCTCTCTTAGCCTCAGTTTTCTTATTTATAAAATTACACTTCTTAGAGTTATTGTGAGGCTCAAATAAAATAACATATACATTTTGAAATCCTAAAGAACTACATATAAATAATATTACTATTATTATTAACATATATTTGTGAAGAGATTGCTTGGAATATATAAGTATACATAATTAATTAATTTGGTGATTTTTTTTTTCCCTATAAATCTGACTCCTACTGCTAAGGCCTATTTAAATAGTCGATTGTTAAAACATTGTTGTTGCTATTTTGTGCATCTGAGTTGGCTTACTTCCCTCTTACTTCCATTGCCTCTGACTATGTTCCAATTTTCACAAACCATAGCCACAGCAGACCCACATTTCAGGACTTAATACGGGCTCTTAAACTTTTGTGTACCATGGACACCTTTGGCAGTATGGGGAAGCCTATAGACCTTTTCTCAAAATAATATTTTAAAATGCATAGAATAAAACACATAGGATTACAAAATACACAAATTATGGTCAAATACAATTGTCAACAATATTTTTAAAAATAAGTTCATGGACTCCAGGATAAGAACCTCTGATTTAAGATCCCATAACCCCCTGGATTTTATTTATTTTTCTTTTTAGTTAGACTGAAATATATTGTGAAAAATATATTGATTAGCATTAAATTATTGTGGATTAGCATACTACCAGATTATCAAAATCTGAACTCAAAAATCTCATATCTTAACATGGTAATAACTGCAGAATAAATTGTACTGTTGGATTAACCACATTCCATGAAGCAAAAGCAAAGAACTTCCCATGGATATAGGGAAGCTACTGACACCTACAAAAGTAAATCCCAATTGTTTTTGAAATGTTATGGGCTTAACAGTCTGTCTTGACCTCTTGGAATCTGATTAATACCTATACCATAATTATTAAAGTTAAAGACTGAAGGAATGGAAATAAGAAGCGTGATACATGTTGAGGTTTAAAATAATGTCACTTTCTCCTTCTTAGTCCTTATTATGATTATAATATCAGATATCCCTCTAAAGAAATGAGGTAATTATCTGGTCACTCACCTATCTACAATATGTGAGCTAGAATTATACTCAACTAATGGGAAGATTACTGACCATTTATATGGTTATTATTGTTACTGATGGTTAGTTATTGATAACTGACTATACATTAAGTATCTGTTCTTGTTTACTGATTTGGGATTATCTATTGTTATGATTAGCATACTAATTTTTGGTTATTCACTTAATTATTGGCTTTTGATTGATCATTGTTGGTCATCAATAATAGAGTACTGATTATTAATGATTAATGATAGGTTATTTGTTTTGCATATTATTTACTTGAGTTTTGTGATTACTGACTTGGATTATTATTAAATCAATTGCTGGATAATCACTGGATATTTGTTTTGACTTATAAAATTATTTCTTCATGCTTCAGCACAAATCATCCACTTACTGGTGAACTTCAAAGCCTATTGGTCTACCCTACTGCTTGTCAATAGGGCAATACACTTAAAAGCTGAAAAAGTAGAGATCACTCTGATACTTTTAGGCAGAGTAAGTTCTCAAATCACTACTAATGTTTATCCCCAGCAACTAAAAATCTCTAGTCCAAGTCATCTCAAGGAGATCACGTGAAAAATTATTGTAACGACACTTACATGTGCTCTATCACTAACACCAGTACTGACTAAACCTTTCAATCCGGAATCCAGGATTTTGATTTAGAAGACGCAAGAGGTTGACAATGAAACAGAGAGACAGAGTGAATATGCTGGCAAAGTCTCTTCTCCCTGGGATAAAGAACAATAGATAGACAATACATTTCTTATTAGCTGACCTTAATAAGTGCCACTGGTGTCCTCAATACGCCCATACTGCTTCTCTAGAAATTCCCATGAATGAATTTACTACGTAAAATCTCATATCAGTGTCTTATTTTTTGTGAATATCAATTTATATAATTAATGTTTGCTATCAAAATAAGATCATACTGATGTAGGCATGTACTAGTGGCACCAAAGAAAAGGAAGTTAAATTGAAACATCTAATATGAACCCAGGGAGAACAAATGACGTTACGTACCGAGTTAAAGCTGTGAAGCAATCGTAAAGTTTTAGATAATTAATATTAACAAAGTAACAAGGACACCGTGCTCTAAAATGTAAGCAGCAAAACTAACTGTAGGATGTGGCAGCCTCTACAGTTTTGATTTGATCTCAGTTATAATTCAGGTAACAGTGTTTATGCTATGGAGTCAATAATACACCAAGCTCAGGAAAATGTCAACAGCTGCCCAAAAGGAATGATGACTGGTGCCTCCAGCTGTCTCAGTGAGTTACAGGTATCTGTAGTTTGCAGGGGAAATTGAGAAGATGGTTTTATGAAAGTAATGACAGCGGCCTCTCAAGTCACTACTCCCATGGTGTTATTTCCTTTTGAAAGGGAAAGCTTCCCACTGTTTTGCCAGAGGCATCTTATACCCCTTGGGTAATTACGTGGACCTATGAATTATGAGTTGACCATTCCAAAATTATTTTCTGACCTTTGCCCAGTATCAAAAAGATATAGGAAAATGTCTGTCTTAATTTGCCCTGCAAGAGATCAGTTTGTAATCGCCAGATCGAGACCTGAAAGAAGTTTAATCTTATCATGGTCATATCTGACTTCTCTTAAAATAAATTCATGTGCATACATTATATTACAGCATGGCCAGTGTCACTATGTGTCCTTATACTCTGTGATGGAAACAAAGGGGAAATACCTTTCCTTGAAGAATCACCCATTTCCTCATTTGTTATAGGTACCAATGTTTAAGTTATCATTTATGCTCAAAGCTTGATATAGGGTTTGGAGTCCATTAAGAAATAGAGTCAGAGAGTATGCCTTTTCAAACGCAAAGAGATATGGAGGAAGGAGAATGTGGATTATTATCACTGAAACAATTAGGAGACAGTTGTTTTAAACTTCCTTTTTTAACCTCAATGGTCCTGATTGAATTTTTCTTCTTGCCAAGAAAAATTCAATGCAAAGGAGAAACAGGAAGCTCTATATTCCCCCAACATATGGACCTTTTAAAAATATACAAAATGATTTATCTAATGTCTTCTGTTCTTTTGAATACGGATGGCAATATTCCTTGTGAAAAAAGCAGACATTATTATAATTACGACAAGATTTTGAAGGAATCTAGTTCCACTATCCTCTACTATCTACCAGTAGTAATAGAGCTCCACAGTTTATAGACCAAAATGTGAAAGTATAAAAGATAACAGATTCCATAGAATTTCTTGCAAGAAAGGGCTGTTTCATTTAAGATCTTTGTATTACTAGAACCTAAAAAGCACACCATTGAACATTGACTGCATATAATAAGTACTTAAGAAATGTGTGGTGATGGACAAAATGACTGCTTGATTTTCACTGTCCATGGTCCCCTGAGTCCACAAACACAGTAGAAAAACCAATAGTCATTCTGGGAAAAAAAATTCATGTAGTTAAGATTTGGAGCAAGACTGAAACGAAGGGGCCAGATGCATCTGAAAACTGTGGTCTAACTATGAGATGTTTGTATTTTTAAAAGTTTGTTTTCATTGAGAATTTAAACATCACATAAAATAAGAGCATTTACATTTCACAATAACATAAATAAGCAGATTGTATATCAAATCATTTTATATCAATTGCTTCTAAAATATATATTTATAGATATCTTTTTTACAGCATTTAATCTGCCCTGCAAGCATTCACTTGACTCCTTTCAGTCATCTAAGAAACCAAAGAATTTTGTAAAAGAAAAAGAGAAAGGAGATAAAAAGTAGCAAGTCAATCACATAAAAAAAATCAAACAACACATCCAAAAAAAAAGTCATTATATGAAATGCTCCACATCCAAGGATGTCCCAACTCAGCAAAGGAGTCTGGGCAGTTGACTTCTAGTTTCTGTTTTCTGGAGTGAAGCTTACTACTCTATTAATTTTGTGATATTCATCTGCAATTGTTTGTGATTGCTATTATTTTCACTTACATTTTTATAGTTATATATACTGTTTTCTTCACCTTGACTTCACCTTGAACCTTATCAGTTCATAAGTCTTTCCAAGCTTCTCTATAGTCACCATATTTTTTTCCCATAAGACACTAATATATCCCATTACATTTATGTAGTGTATTTTGTTAGTTATCCCCCACTCTATAGACATCAACCCCTTTTCCTCATTTCCTTGTTATTACAAAATAATGTCGCTATAGAATGTTTGGTAAATAAGGGATGATACTTCTTTGTCAAAGATCTCTTTGCTGTATTTGCTAAGCAGTAGAAACTCTGGGTCAAAGTAGACAGCTAGTGACTTTATTTGCTTAAGTCCAAATTGTTTTCCAAAACAGTTGTACTGATTCTCATCTTCACCAATTACACACTAGAGTTACACTGAAACAAAATGTGAACAACCTGTTGATTAGCATACACCTGGATTATCAGAATGTGAACGCAAAAATCTATCTTTCTATAACCCTTCCAACATTGCTCATTTCCATCTTTGGGCATCTTATCCAATTTGTAGGGTGTGAGTTAAAACTTCAGGGTTGTTTTAGTTTGCATTTTTTTCATTATTATTATTTGTAAAGCTTTCTTTCATATCATAGTTAATTTGCAATTCATCTGAGAATTGTTTATTCATATCAAAAAACTTATTGAAGAAATTTGATACAGAGAATATTTATTCCCAGACAACTTCTTTCCTTCTTATCCTAGATGCAATTACTTGCATACTGTACAGCATCTCATAAAAACATTGCAAATTAAATAGGAAGTCTACATTTCGTGCCACTTGTTTCAAATATAATAAATTCAAGATGTTACTATCTTCTGTGCTTCCTTTTGAATTTCCTTATGTTTTCTTATATACATTTTTAAAATGATTCAATCACCTTTTTTCATCATTATTGCTAACTCTCATTAACATACTTCCCCATTAAAAATGGAGGGGAATAAAATTCTTGTAAAAATAATCAACACAGTCAAGCAAAACAAATTCCACTGTTGACATGAATAAAAATAATATTTCATTATATTCATGTAACAATATTTGTTCAGACATTTACCAATCATTTGCTTTGCTTCTTCCTCTCCCCTTTTGAATTTCCATTTTTAGAGTAGTGTTTGTTTGGTACTTGAATTTTCTTCTTGCTAATTGCTGGATTTTGACCTTAATATGGGAGCTCTGAATTGTGGCTATGACATCCCTTGGAATTTTCCTGTTGTTGTTGGGATTGTTTTCCCAGAGTTGACTGGAGGATTCTTTCTTCACCTAGTCTATTGGTTCTAACACACCTCAGTATTTCCTCTCTTGTGATTTTTTGAAATAGTGCCATTTTGTTCCACTACAATTTTCAGGATTAAAATGATTCTTAAAATATCTCTCCTTGAACTGGTTATCCAGATCTGATTTTTAACAAAAATTTTCATCTATCTTAGATTTTTTTTTCTGTTTTTAATTTTTGAATATTTTAATTGTTTTAGAATATTCTTGTCTCACAGAATCAGTGTTTTTCAGGGAGTCCATTACTTGGGAAAGGCTAATCATTTTTTGTTCTTTTCCTCCCAGTTCTTTCCTCCAGAGTTTCAATTTCTTTATTTTTAAATCTTTTTCTTTATTTTTTCAGTAGTCATGTTGTCATTGTAGAAAATCCATTCTTTCCTTTGAGTACCTGGCACCTCCTGTCATAACTTCTAAGCAGAAGACCAAGCTCATTCCTGAGAAAAATTTTCTTCAACCCCATTGAAAGAGGGTTTGTTGTCCTCTTCTGTTTAACCTTTCAGCCTTTGTTCCTGAATTGCAGCTTTGTGCCAGGACCAGCCTCTGTTTCCTGTTGTGCTTTGAGATGGGCTGTTGATTTCAGTCTAGGTCACTTGAATTCTGAAGCGAATCCCTTCCTCCTGGGTTAACTCTCCATCCCAACTCTCAGGTTTTGAGGTTCAGGATAGTAGAGTCCTCTTAAGTATCTCAATACAGATTGCTAGAAATTTTCAGAGCCCTGAGGAATCTCAGTCTGAGTGCTCTCATGCTTATATTGGTCCCCATCATATCTGGTGGTTTTTAAGGCCCATGTAATTAATTTCTTACTGCCCTGGGATTCCTCTTGCTATAGCCAGCTATAAAACTTGGTAGGCTGTCTCTGGTCTGTCTCTGACAGTGTTGGGAAGTAATGTTTCCTATCTCAAGGACAAGATTTGTTGGTGCCTCCCATTTCCTGTTGCCCATGACCTTGTAGTTGACTTTTTAATGCATTTTTTGTTGTGAAATCATTTACTTTGTTTATTTATTGGATTTCTTGATCATTATTTAGCCTTATGTGATATTTAGGCTTCTACTAGAATATGATCTGCTTGCCTCCATTTAAACAGTCATTTTGGATAGATGCAAACATATGAGACTCTAGGTATCTAAAGAAAATACAAGACCAAACTTATCAAGGACAAATACTAATAAAATGTATTAAATGTATTCATCAAAAGGAATAAGAAGATCTGTCCTGACCACCCAGAAGTCTTCATTACAACGTCCAACCAGAAGACTGATCCATTAATGAGCAAAGCGCCCTTTAATTCCTTTGGAGGAATGCCTACCCTGTCCTGTTACTCAATGACAGTGCCATCCACCAGGAGAGTACCAACCAAGGAACCAAAACAGCAGCCTGGAGCAACCTTTTTCAATGGGATACTTGCGATCTTGCGTAACGTATTCACATCTCCTCTAGGAACCAGCTACTTCTGCCTTCCCTTCTGAATTACTAAACCTCACTAGATCTAAGGAAAATGAGTTCCAGAATGACATATACATCAGTCTTCCCCCAAACCATGTGTATTCTTTACCCCTGTGCAGTCTAGAAACTAACAGCTTGAGTCAAACCTTGTTCCTTGGATCCCTTGCCTAGGAATTTCATCCTGGGAGTCCCTTCTTTTCCCCCATCCTAGAGTCCATGTCCTTTGCTCTTTTGTTTTCCCTGTCACAAAGGTTCCTGACTGTATAACCAGAGCCCTCTGTCACCCTAAGGCTGGCAATAACTTCTGGTTCCTCCCCGAGGATTCCAAATGCTCATTTTGCATACATGGAACCATTAGGATTGAATTAAGTTAAAACTACTCCAAAACAGGGAAGTGTGGTGGCAGAGGAAAATGGGCACTATGGTTGCCTTTCTTGATATGAGTTATGCCATTGTAGACTAAGCCTCCACTTCAGTGTTCAGCAAGCAGTCATATCTAAGCCTTATGTTTTGCCATCCTTCACTCCAATTCTGTGAGCAAGGTCAATCAGAATACAAAGCTCAACCTTTCTTAGACCCCTGAAGTCAGTGGAAGATAGAAAGATTAAAAAGTCTTTGGACCCTCTCCCCTGTAACAAAACAAACTAGACCCAAAGCTGGTGCTTGAAAAACTAACTGTCCCTATGACCACTGTGACCATGCGCTTTAATGTATACCCTAAGAACTTACAGGAAATAGTTGGTATTCAGAAACCGACTTGTTCCACAGAGACATCTGCACATGGCGTCCCATGCCCCTACCTGCCAAGGATTGTTACAAATATATGGAACGAAGTATTTGTACTGATCTTTCAAACTTGTTTCTCATTACATGCTTGCTTTCATTGTGTGTTAGGTCTCTTCACTTCATTCTATATCAGTTCACACAGATCTCCCCAGTTTTCCCTGAAACTGTCCATTTCGTCATTTGTTTTGGTGCAATACTATTTTACCATATCACATGTCGTAATTTGTCTAGGTATTCTGCAATGTGTAGAAACCTCCTCTATCTTCAGCTTTCTGAGGTTTACAAAGACATCATTCGGCCAAAGATAATTTTTTTTTCCCCTATGGATGCCAGTCAGATTCTGAAAAACAAGTTTATGCGTACACACATACATACACACACACACACACACACACACACACACACACACTTCAATAACTTCAATGTAAAGTGGGCCTAGTTGAAGCTGGTGACATTATGTTCGAAAATATTAAGTTACAAAAAATGTAAAGCTCTGAAACTTAGTAGAATCCTCAGGAGTTCCAAAATTCTTTATCGTGAATATTTTCATCAGAAAGTGAGTCTACGCTTAACCCCAATTGCCAGAGGAGGAGGAGGAGGAGGAGGAGGAGGAGGAGGAGGAGGAGGAGGAGGAGGAGGAGGAAAAGTAGTAGTAGTAGTAGTAGTAGTAGTAGTAGTAGTAGTAGTAGTAGTAGTAGTAGTAGTGAGTCCAAAGGTACTCAACCATGCTAAGGACCAGGCAGTATCACAAAAAGTAAAACTGACCATATTCAATGAGTTCAATAACTATTTGTTAAGTACCTATTATATGTTGGGCATCATGCACATAGCACCCTGGGGATACAAGTAAAAAGAGAACAACTATTCCCTTCTTCAGGGAGCTTACAATCTATTAAATGCCCTTATCTTAATGGAATGAAAATTGTTGGCTGCTGACTGCAGTTGAGAACTTGAGTTAATCAGAGGGAAAATCACACTAAGGACTCTATATGCAATCACGGCAACCATTTGACCCATTCAAATTGATTATTGACTGAAACTGGGAGAAAGAGCAAGAGGGAGAAATTCTTATTGCCCCCATTTCCTAAGGAAGTTTAATTAATGTATAATAACATGGACTACCTTAAGAACCCCAGGAGAATCAAGGAGCCTCTTCAACCAGCAAAGACCTGATCTTACCAAATGGAAAGATATGACAGCCAATGTCTACATTGCTCCAAATCCGTTTGTAAAATGTCAGAGGTGATGATGGTAGGAGATTATAAGTGACATTGTCTTACTAAGAATAAAAGAGAAAATGACTAGACAGAAACCTTGGTATGAGACAAAGTCAGATCATCCCAGGAGCATTTATAAAAGGAACTGGAAATAGGACAATGAACAAATGAAAAATGGAATAGATCTTCCAATAATTCTATAGCAATCTATTTTCATCATTTGGACTCTAATATCTCAATCCCCGAAGTACTGTATCAAATAGTGGTAATGGGGCTAAAGAAAATAAAGATGGAAAGTACATCTGACCCAGACAAATTGGTCACAGAAAGAAACACAATTTTAAGGAGAGTCAGGCATCAATTTTCAAGAAATCTTAAAGGGAAGGGTAAAAAAATGGGGGGAAATTCCAAATGATATTCCCTCCAAATTTTTAGCAAAAATTTAGTTAACTATTTAGTAACAATTGACCCATACTGACTATTTTCTCATTTCTGTAAAATCATGACAATAATTATCTATTCACAAATTGAGAATGTCCTTGAAAATATGTGAAAAGGGAAAAAGGCAGGCTTTTGTCATTTCCCCCTCCCCCAGCAGACCATATATTTATAGTCAGACAACTAACTAGAAATTATAGGGAACAAGAGATCCTGCTGCTGCTAATTATTTTAAAAACACATTTAACTCAGTAAAACAAAATACCCTACCCTTAAAGACTCTCCCTCTGTAATTTTTCTCATAGATACAAAATCTGGAGAATATCCAAGAAATCTTGATAAAATGCAACCACAGAAATCAATGCTCCATCATCATCCTGTTATTATCAACATCAAATGAGATATAACCAATTAGGTCCTATGCTTATCCTTTCACTGAGCTTGACCTGTCCAGAATTTCAATCAAAGAGAAATAGGCTAGCCACAAAAGTATACCCCAGATGCTTCCATTTGGGGACAATGCTGATGGTATTGATTGCATTGAGCTCCAGAATGATCTGGAGTCTCCTCAATGAGACCTCTAAGCACTTTCCAAATTGACCACATTTTGAATGAAGACCTTTTATTAGGGGGAAGCCCACTATTTCCTGAAGCAACTGATCTCACCGGCAGATATTTCTAAGTATTAAGGTTTTGTTCCCCTTTATATCAAGCTGAAATTTGCCTATTGGCAGCTGCTACCCATTGTTCTTTCTGCTGCTGAAGACAAATAGAAAAAGGTTAATACCTCTTCCATGTGACAGCCCTTCAAATACATGAAGACAGCTATCAGGTTCCCTCTATGTCATCTATTTTTCAGGGTAAACATCACCAGTTTCTTCATTTGAGGCTCCGATGGCATTAACAAAAGGGCTTTTACCTTGCTAGTTGCCCTCCGGATGCTGTTCAGTTTATCAACATCCTTCCTAGAGTGTGGCACTGAGATGAGTTTGGAATCCAGGCAGAATACTCTATGTTACACATATATGCCCACACATGTATGTGTATGATAGCGCTCTCTCTCTCTCTCTCTCCCCCTCTCCCTCTCCCTCTCCCCTCTCCCTCTCCCTCTCCCTCTCCCCCTCTCTCTCTCTCTTCCTCTCCCTTCTCCCTCTCCCTCTCCCTCTCCCTCTCCCTCTTCCTCTCCCTCTCCCCTCTTCCTCTCCCTCTCCCTCTCGCATCCATTCCCTTGACACTACTCAGAGAGCCACTCCCTTAGTTCTGGCCACCCATCTTGACATGAATTATTATGACCCCTGCTGAAAAGGCCTCCCTGCCTCTGATCTCTCCCCTCTCCAGCTGTTGAAGTGTAGGTAAACAATAAAATACAAATTCTGCAGTTTGCCTTTTAAAGCCTTCATCCTCCCTTTCTAGGCTGATGGCACAGTTCTCTCCCTGGCACCTTCCAGAGTCCACCTGAACCTGCCTCTCAGCTGGCTCCTCACCAATCCTATGGTTCTATGTTCCATTTTCATGTCTTGGCACAGGCCACATCCCACAGCTGGAATGGACTTCCTCTTCACAAAGTGTTCCTTCAAGCTACACATTTTGCTTCCCATCCCCTCCCTACCGAAACCAGCTTATATTTATCCTGGATTTACTTAAACTGAGGCAGTTTGGAGCAGCTGGTGGAGAGCCTGCCCCCAAAACAAGACCACCTAGGTTGTAGGTGTGTCTTTGATATATGTACCAGGTATGTGACCCCGAAAAGTCCTTTGTCTTCTAAGGGCTCAAGGCCAAAGGGGCCCACAACATTGCTCAACCAGATGAAAATGTCACTGGGAAATGTTTAACAAAATAAGTAAAAGTACAGTTGAACAGAGATAATGTTAATTTGTGGCTTCCTAAGACAATATATGCTCATTTCCTTCTACCGATTAAAATACAGAGTCAATGCTCACCTTCACATATGTCCCTACTGTCTTTCCTAATCCAATGTAGGCTCCTGGATGATAGGGTTCATTCCATGTTGTTCTTTATATAGCTAGCATAGTAACTGACACAAAGTAATTATTTAGTAAATGCTGTTGATGGTAGGAATTTGGAGGATTATAGATTTATAACAGGAAGAAGGGCCCATAGAGTTTGCCAAGTCAAACCCCTTAATTTCAAAAGTGAGGAAACTGTGGCCCCAAAAAGGTTGTCACTATCTTGCATAAAGTACTCTACTTCTAGCAGGAGGATGCCAAATCACCGATTTAGAAGGGGAAGGCACCTTGGAGATCAACAACTCTCAACTGAGAAAAAGGCACCAGTTTCTCTGATTTAAAAGTCAACATTCTTGTGTGTCATCAGGTCTTGTCTGGGGAGGACAAAGCACAAATTATTTTAACTCTTTAAATCAAGATCCCCTGTTCATACAGAATTGTATTAATCAGCTGCAGTACACCCATACACCTCCCCCCACACACACACACACACTTCTTTACTTACCTACCACACTGCCATGTATCACAGTGGATAGGGTGTTGGGTTGGGAAGCAGGAAGACCTGAATTCAGATTTCACTTTAAACATGTACTAGCTGTGTGACTCTACGCTTCTGTCTTCCTCCATTTCCTCAACTATAAAGTGAGGATAACACTACACTACACTACTACACTTCATGGCAGTGTTGCTGTGAGTCTCAAATGAGCTATATTTGTAAAGCACTGATCACAGTGCCTAACAATGGCAGGGTTATATACATGCGTAGGCCATTGCCCTTCTCTTGCTCACCCTCTAATCTGACTTCCACTGGCTGCCACAAAGCAAAGCACGGAGCAATGAGCCTGCCTAGAAATGTGGGGGACATGAATATGGACGCCACCTCCTTCCTCAGCCCCTCATAACTGGGAAACCATATTTCTAAGTGATAGGACATAAACCAAGGGAGTTTATCTGGGAAGAGGGACATTGTATTATAATAATCACAAATTCAGAAGAGCCTGCTGAAAGTGTGGAGCCATTAGGACTTGGACTGAGATACATTTGGGGACAGGTTTCAGTAAACCTTGTGTATAGCAGGCCATCAGTCAGAAATGGACAATGACTTCAGCACACAAAAAAGGCTTGTAAAAAAGTGAGAGGAACTTAAAATTCGCCTGACTTAGCTTGGCTGCATTTGGTCCAAGAGTCTAGACTAGAAAATGTTTACCTCTGGAACACAAATGCACAATGAATCAGAAGATGAGAGGAGTCACTCTACCTAAATGTGTCAAGTAACACACAATCATATATCTCCAAATGAAATGAGCACATCTGTACCTTGATATGTTTTTAGAGCTGAATATTGAAAGGCCTGAAGTATAGTTCAGAAAAAAAAGAGCCTGATGCATTTTCTAAAGGGTGATGGAGCCCAAGGGGGCCAAAACATGGGGGTGCCAGTAGCCAGATGCACAATGAAAGCTTTACCACTTCTAAAAATCCAAATGGTACTAAGAGTAGCAAAGCATAATCTCACTGGTTATGAATTGAAAAGTAGTTTATTTGACATTTGAGATCTGGGGAAATGCAAATGAGGGGAATGTGTGGGAGTTGAAATTATGGTATAAAATAATGAAGGAACTTCAAGCAGTAACTCTAAAAAAGAGAAAATGGTGGAGCAGAGGCCCATACGACATCACGCAAAGCATTAACAGCATTTCAGCATTTAAAGTGTCCAAACATTTTGTGTCCTGGATCCCTTTGGCCATTACACATCCCTTCTCAGAATCCCTTCTCAGCACTGGGTTTTTATATGCATAAAATAAGATATTCACAATTAAATAAATACATGTAAAAATGATATGCACAATTACAAGTGAATTTAATTATGTTGAACAACAGTCATCAAAATATATTTTAAAAAACTATATAGGCTCTAGGATAAGGACCCCTGCTTTAAAGAGAAAGGGCTATAGTGGTGAGGAATCAGATAAGGCAGGAGAGGAAGGGAAGGACAGAATGGTGCTACAGGTCTACTTGACTGTTGGGGAAAACACACTATCAACCAACCCTTCATAGGGAGTCAGGATGTACGCCCAATACCTCCAGCCTCTGTCCAAATGTTCCTTGAACTTCTAGAGTAAAGGTGGCAAGTGATGTCAGTGTCATATTTGATTTCACTTAATAAACCCTAGAGTCAGTTTTTAAAAATTGAAATAATAACTTCAGCAAAGTTTCAGGATATAAAATGAATCCAGAAAATCATTAGCATTTCTTTATATTACCACAAAAACTCAGCAGGAAGATTTCAAAATAGAAATTTCATTTAAAATAACTAAAGGATGTATAAAATACTTCGATATCTATCTACCAAGACAGACATAGGAACTATGTAATTACAACTATAAAATACTCTTTACAAAAATAAAGAGAGACCTAAATAATAAAGTGAATATGAATTGCTCATGGGTGGCCATTTAAAAAAATGATACTACATAAATTAAGTTAGTTATTCTGTACCAAATCAAACTACAAAAAGATTACTTTTTAGAGCCACAAAAATAATAAAAATCATCTTGTAGAACAAATGATCAAGAATGTCAAGGGATATAATGAAAAAAGTAAGAGCGAGCCTAGTTAGCTATACCAGATCACAAACTATAGTATAAAACATTAACCAGGAAAAGAATTTGGAACTGGTTAAAAAACAGAGAGGTTGATCAGTAGAACAGATTAGGTTTACAACAGAAAGAAGCAAACGAAGCTAGTATCTTAACATTTTGCAAATCTAAAGAACCTCGATATTGAGGCAAACACTTAGTATTCGAAACCCAGCCCCCCCAAAAAACTAACAGAGAAATACAAATGCATTCTTATAGCAATTAGTTTTAAACCAACATTTTACAATATATATTAATATAAGCTGTAAGTGGATACTTAGATACAAAAATATCACATCATATACTAATTAGAAAAGCAAAGAAGGAGATAGCGTTCACTGGTATAGATTGGGGAAGAGTGTTGGATTAAACAAAGGAAAGAGAAGATCACAGAGGATAAAATGATGATTTAGATTATATAAGATTAATGTGTTTTCAAAAACAAAAGCAAAAAAGGTAAGAATAAAAGGAAAGCAGTTAACTTGAAAAAATATCTCCTCCAGTAGGTTTATCTGATAAAAGTCTCATTTCCAAGATATATATATATATATATAGTCTCATTTCCAAGATATAGATATAGATATAGATATAGATATAGATATAGATATAGATATAGATATAGATCTATATCTATATCTATATCTATATCTTGGAAATGAGACTTTTATCAGATATATATATATATATACATATGTATATATGTACAAAGAGAGATACACACACATATATGAATCTGATTCAAATTCATAAGGGCCATTCCCCAACTGACAAGTGGTCAAAGGAAATGAATAGGCAATTTTCAAATGAAGAAATCCAAGCTTATCAACAGTCATAAGAAAAATTCTTTAAATCACTAATGATTAAATAATGTAATTTAAAGCAAATCTGACAGGCCATTTCATATCTGTAAGAATGGCATAATTGACCAGAATAAGGAATATGACAAATGTAGGCTAGAATGGGAAAATAAGCAATGTTAATTCACTTTTGGTAGAGCTAATGTGATTTGGAAGTATTCTCTATAAGTCACTAAGTTTTGTATGCCCAGAGATATTATTAATACAGAAGAAAATTATCATCTGTGCAAAAATATTTATGGCAGTAGTGGCAAAGTCCCAGAAAGGAAGGGCTGCTAATCAATGGGGAATTGTTAAACAAATGATGACACATAAACATAATGGAGTGCTACTGTGCCGTAGGGAATGACCAAATCTAGGGCAGTCTGGTGAAGTCCATGGAATCTTGCATAAAATGTTCTAAATGCACAAAATGTAATATACAGGATTAGAAAGGAAAACAATTATACTGAATTATAGTTATCAACGAGTTAAAACAAATCCAGTTTCCAAGTTAAAATTCCTTGGACTAAAGGGACAGTTTTAGAGAAAAATGTAAAAGACTTGGATGAAGTGATACAAAAGGAAGTCAAAAGAAGCAGGAGAACAATGTCTTCAGCATTGTAAAGAAAAACCCCAAAAGACAGAACTCTGATCAATATAATATCCAACTACAATCTCAGAAAACAATTGATGAAAATATCATCCACCTCTTAATAGAAGTAAACAACTCAAGATGCAGAACAGTACATACATTTTTGGATACGGCCAATGCAGGAATTTGTTTTTCTTGACTGCATATTTGTTAAAAGGAGTTTTTTTCCTTCCTTTTTTCATTTTTTTCCAGTGGTGTGGGAGGTGGTAGAAAGGAGAGAAATGAATTTTTATTAATTGAAAAAATTCAATACTAAGGAAAAAATCATTGAAATGCCTGACTAAGACAACACAAAGACTATACACCATATTTTAAGAAACGATAAAACAAAATTGTCCAGCTATATTAATACTGTTTTTAAAAAAAGAAAGAAAGAAAAAATCCTTTCATAACCTCCTGAAATGAATCCCCAAAGAAAAAAATCCCAGAAATATTATAGACAACATCTGGAACTTCCACTTGAAAGAAAAAAATCCTGTAATAAAGGAGTTCCATTATCAAGAAAACAGAATTACACAATAGTTGGCAGCTTCTACTTTAAATGAGAGAAGATCTTGGAATACAGTTTTCCAAAAGTCAAAAGATAAGGCCTTATAACCAAGAACAACCTGCCCCACAAAACTACAGCCCTACTACATATATATATATATATATATATATATATATATATATATAAAACCTACTACATATATATATATAATAAGTATATATGTATATACACATTTTAATAGAATCAAGGACTTTCTAGAATTTTTGATGACAAGACCAAAGTTCAGTAGAAATTCTGAAATACAAACAAAAGAATCAAGAGAAACCTACAGACATCTATTTATTTGTGCCACCTGAAGTGGCTGCATGATGATGAAATGCTAAAATTCTAATAGAAAAGAAACAAGTGTACCTTTAGAACCTTAATATCTTTGAATTGTACTTAGGCAGTCACATAAGAAACAGCAGGGAGACTTTCTGGGGATTGTGGTACAGGGTAGATGGGTTCTGTTCTGAGGATTTTAAGAGATGAAAGAAATGGAAGGATATAAGGAATATGCTATATATATTAATTTATTATATATATATATTGTTTAGATATTAAATGAGATAATTAAAATCAATTATCAATAGACATATTATCAATGATCAATAGACATAAATATTTTTTATTACAAAACCTCAACAGACTATGTGTTTATATCCCACCCCACCCCCCGATCGTCAAGTCTAGGTGCAAGTGAAAGTGTATGTATGTGTTTACGCGTACATGTGTATGTGTGTGTATGTGTACGTGTGTATGTGTGTGTATGTGTACGTGTGTATGTGTGTGTATGTGTACACGTGGATGTGGACGTGCACGTGCACGTGTATATGTTAGAAAGGAAGAAGAAGGGAATGAAACTTGCTGTTTCTCATAATTAGGGTACATGACATGAAGAGTATACAAAGATGGAGGTAAAACTGCAGGGAATGGTCACCAGAAAGACCTCATTCTTGTCTGAAACAGACAAATGAGGGTTAACTATACACATATGGATAAGATGGTAAAGACATATATTAGACTCAACAGGGAACCAAGTGAAAACTGAGTGGGAAGTTCAAAAGGGAGCTTCATCAACAAGCAAAATGAAATTCCTGATCCTGAAAAGATTCTTAAAAGTAGAAAAATAGCACAGGAAGAACTAGGGACTAAAGGGAATAGCTGCACAAACTGTACCATATAAATATCATGGCATACTATTATTATATAATAAGAAATGAGAGAAGAGGGAATTTCAGACAATGAGAAATAAGACTGATTCAGAGTAAAGTGAGCAGAACCATAAGAACAATGTATTATACACTTAAAAAAAACAACCAAATGATATGAGCTCAGAGGTTTCATATACATTCTTCTTTTTCTATTCTGCTATGTACATGGAAGCACTCTTTTTTTGGTTATTTATCCTCAGAATAAAAATAAAATAGAAAAGAACATGGTATGTTTAGTGTATGAAGAAGAGTTTAGTTTGACTAAAATATCTGGTTTAGATTGAACAAAAACTGACATGAGGCTGGAAACAGTGATATCCTTGAAGGGCTGTGAATGCCAAGTAATGGATCCCTCTTGTACTACTTGATGCAGCGCTCCCCAGATTAGGTGTTTAATAGATGTTTGTCTAAATATATATTCAAATGAATTCAAGTCATGTGGACATACAAAATCCTACCCGATGAGCCAGTGACCTCCTTTTCTATTAAACTTTTGGGGATTAATTTTTTGAGAGAGGCTTTGTGAATCCCAGTCTGTTCTGGAGAAGAAGGTAATACCTGGCTTTTTAAGCACTCTAAAAATAGTCATCATTTGACTGCTGAGAACAGCAAAACTTCAGCTATGAAATAAGACCAATGGGTGTCTCTTAGCTAATATCCATACATAATAATCCGAGTATATCAATGGTTTCTCTTCCTTCTTTGTAAAAGATATGCTGGAAGTGATGGCATGGCATAGTCAACACCACACTGACTTTGGTGGCAGGAAAAGCTGTGTTGGAAACCCGCCAAAGATACTCACTATGTGCTGATCCCATTAACCTTCTTGGTCTCAGTTTTCTGATCTGGAAAATGTGGATAACAATATTCCCCACCTCACAAAGTTATGATGAGGATCAAATTTGATAAAATATGTAAAGTGCTTTGCAGTCCTTAAAGTTCAGGATAATTGTGAGTTATACTTATCTTCATCACCATCAGTGAAACGTTTGATAACTGATGTGGAACAAGTGTTTTAATTATGCAGTAACAGAAGTAACTATTTAGCATCTACTGATGCTTTGTCCTAAGTGAAGGCATTGCCTTTCTTCTGAGATCCTCCAAATCATCTGAGCTATATGACTTAAGAAATTGTTCCTCTCCCTATTGCAACTGAAATCAGCCATATTGCCACTCCGAATGGGAATATGAATCTATTCTCTTGACTCCCAGGATTCAATATTCAAATGACCACTCTGCCAATCTTTTAATAGTCTAAAGCTTTTGAAAAGAACTGGTGGGAAACTTGAAGATGATGTAAAGCTCACTGAATGAAGAAAATGCAAAAAATATAGTCTTGTATCAACCAGTGTTTGAATACAAAACATGACAAAATAAGGCAGTTAAAACTGCCCTTATAGATGTCCTAATAAGCAAAAAAAAAGCCTAACAATTTCATAATCCAAAGCTGGTAAAGTCCTACAGGTGACAAACTGAGAGGATGTCCCCAAAGAACTAACAATATGTCATGGAAAATTCTCTGTGACATGCCAGAAGAGATGAGACAAGTACCGGTTTCCACTTCCAGGAGTCTTTGGACTACTTAAATGCCTATTTTAATGGGCTGGATCTGTAAGAGTCTGAAGTCAGAAGACTGGTTTTTCTCAATTGCAAGGTTGCGTTGATCTTTCCTGCTATTGCAGCTACTGTGGATAGCAAGTGCATTAATGATCAGCCTTTGTGTTTCTAACTTGTAGAATACTATAAGAAGGTGAAAAACTTGTGCAATCCAAAATCAAATAAATTTAAAAAAAACTATGATTGTATAGAAAATGGGGGCCAAGTTCCAATTGTTCAGTGATGAAGAGAGCCATCCACACCCAGAGAGAGGCCTGTGGGAACTGAGTGTGGTTCACAACAGAGCATTTTCACTCTTTCTGTGGTTGTTTGCTTGCTTTTTGTTTTGCTTCTCCTTTTTAAAAACTGGTTTGATTGGATTTCTCTTATGCAGAAAGATAATTTTATAAATCTGTATGCATATATTGGATTTAACATATATTTCTACCAGGTTTAACAGATATTGGATTACTTGCTATCTAGGGGAGAGTGTGGGGGAAGGGGGGAATTGGAACACAGGGTCTTGCAAGGGCTAATGTTCACACATATGTTTTGAAAAATAAAAAGCTTTAATAAAAAAAGAAAATGGGGTAATTCTGACCCCCATGACAATCCATTTATGCCTTGAAGTATGGGCTCCGAATGTCCTTGTCTTACTATATATAATGACAAATGCTATTATTCTTTATAAGTCTGTCAGATAACAAAAAGAAGGAAAAAAGGAATCAGGTCTAGAATCAAATAGGGAGTGATAAACCAGGCAACTTCTTAGGGATATATTCAAGATTATTCAAATCGGAAAGAGTAGCTTCAGTTGAGAAAGGCCTCCACTCTGTGAGGAGAAAGCAGCTGGTTTTAGCCTAAGGGTAGCTCCAGGCTGGCAGCTTTGCTGCATGAGGCTACCTAGCAAAAAGACCGAGCGGGGATGGGGTGGTGGTGGTAATGGACTGGTGCTTGCCAGGCTGCAGCTGACTTGCTGCCATTGCTTGCAACTGAAGAGCTCCTAGCCTGCCATCCACTCCTCTTAGTGGTTACTCAAGTTAAGTGGGTAATCTTGGCCCTGTGCTACAGTGGTCATGTAGGGAATCTGGATCTAGACAGATCACTTAATTATCCAGAGGACAGATCACAAGACTAGTGTTCAGAAGTTCAAATAAGCCCCACTCTATTTGAATCTGACCAATAATAATAATTTGATTGTTTCTCTGGCTAATGTGGATTTGTTGTTCTTTCCCTGATGTTTCTCACTACCAGTCTGAAAAAGTTTTGAACAAATCTCTTGAAAGACAATTTCATTTGTCTATATTGGTCTCAAAGATATCTTTAAAGTATCACACAGAGTCTCATCTGATCTATTCCCACTCCGGCCTGTCATGGAGAGTCCTGAGACAGCCCATTCTCATTATACTAATTTTCAAAAAAATATATTCAACTCTGCCAGATAAAATTGTGGGGGGGATTAGCCTCCACACAGTACCTCCAAGAAAGTGCTTGCTACTCCTAATGAAATAAGAACATGCCACAGAACATATTCAGACAAGAGTCTGTCTTTTCAGCCTGAATAGTAACCGAGTCCCAGAAACACAGTACTTACAGGAGAGGAGGAGAGACTGAACAGCTACCTCATCAACCTTCCAATTTTACGAATGAGGAAGTTGAGTTCTAGATAGTTCAAGGTGACTCTGATTTTCAATCCAGCACCAGACTCCCAAGAGATGACAATTGGGTACAAGATTCGAGAGTGGACGTGATAGATGTGACCTTCATTTCCTTAGATTACTGGCCTGTGAATGTACCTCTGGAGTGATGGCACCCAATTAATCAGCAAGCATTTCAATGCTAACGATGTGCTAGATAGGTACTAGACCAAATGGGGAAGAGAAGGTAAACACACTCAGATCAAAAAGGTTCCTTTGGCCACTGCTCAAACATATGATGACTTAAGAGTGAGTCAAAGGCAGTTTTAGCTACTCTTACAACTCCAGATTACAGTTAATGTCTTCTTCAACACTAGATGATAGTCGTAGGAGTAAGCTAGGAAATATCCTTGTGAAGTGTCAGAAGGGAAGCAAAACAAACAAACAAAAAAAACTGAGACAAATCTAAGCAATGAATGAGTGATAATAGAAGACAGAGGAATATAGAGAACCAGGACAAGGAATTTTCACACAAGGGAAAATCCCATTGCAGGGGGAAGGATGGCACAAAAGAAATGTTCTTCCCCAGTTGGGTATAAATGTACACAGTAAGAGAACAGCTCCACTCTGGATGGCAGAGGTGGCAAGTGAGGGTGGGGCTGTTGTAGGAAAAGGTGGTCCCCAAGAGGTAGGGGAGATCCTGGAAGGGGATATCACTTAATAGTGTCCCAGAGGACCATGAGGAGGGGAGGATGGTCAACAAAATAATGGCACCAAGGTAGCATCATGAGAACATAAACAATCAATTTTTTTAAAATTCAAGTAACATCTTGAAGTGAGAGATGAAAAATTGAAAGAGCAAAAGTAGTCTTTTATATTTTAACACAATTTTTTCTTTTGCAGGTTTTTCAGTAAATGTTGTTTGGGGATGACAGATTGGGAAATGCATGCCATATATGGATGATTTATGTGTTTTTTTTTAAAAGAAGGTAGCACCCATAATTTTGCTCTGCTCTTAGGCTGGCTTCAGTCAGAAGCATCAGTCCTGTTGACAGTATGGACCATGAGCCAATCTGGGCCTACAGCAACTGCCTGTTCCAAAAGGTTCACCTGTCAAAATCTGAACAACATAGGAGACTTCTGTCCACGATCAGACACAGTACTTTGTGAATCTATATACAGCAGAGTGAAAAATACATATCCTGTCAGAACTGCTGACCTTACTAAGGCAACATGGCAGGAACACGCAAGTGGGAGACCAGCTTCTAGCTGGGGGTCTGACTAACAAGTCTCTTCAACACAGAATGAAGGCGCCGAGCCTTGTCAGAAATCCTGAAATGTCTAGGAAACATTTGAACCAGGAAGGTGACATTTAGACCCTTGCCCCACCCACTGGAAAGTTCCTCAGCTGACTGGATTGAGAAAAAGCAAGCTTCAGCTCCTACCTATTTATATAGTGGAAATAAAGCACCTTGTCTTCTCCATTTTTTCACTTCTAGGGATTTTGATGCTTTTCTACTTTGCAAATGTCAGTCCAACATTCTAACGAGGTTCCTGGGCTGCTGGGCTACTAGGCAGAGAGGAGGGGACAATTAAGAGTTAGATGGAATGTTCTAATTTTCATGTGGGGGAAACTGAGCCCTAGAGAGATAAAGTAATTGCCAATATTAAATAGGGAGTAACTAGTAGAGCTGAGATTTGAACCCAGCTCTTCCTCTAACAAATCCAGTGTGTTCTTTTCACAGTGTAATAAAGCATGATATAAAGCTAGGAATTCAGACCCACTTGGGAAATGTACACGTGAAGGCTTGGAGATTTCTTCTGGGCTTTAAGGTAGGGGACTGACTAGGGACATGCTAGGCTCACCATGTGCCCAAGATCAATGCAGCTCAGAAGTCCTTGGGCTGCGCCAGGATGGCCTCAACATTTGTACTGTGTGATCCTGGACAAGTCACTGCACATGTGATGGCCGGGGCTTTCTTTTTATATAAAAAGGAGGCCGTTGAACTAAATGATCTTTCATAGCCTTTCTAGCTCTAAATTCTGAAGAGCCTTTGAATTACACTGACACTTTTTTAGGAGTAGTTTCCAGCAACTTGCTTGTGAACCGAGTTTGTATATCTGTAAGGAAAGCTAGCAAACCACTAGGTCTGTCTAAGGCTCTAAAAGCACCTGAAGTAATAATGTATAGTGCATTTCCTATATGTTCTTATTATCCACCAATCAACAAACAGTTAAATCTGAAGTGCCTACCGTGAGGCTATGACGTACCTGGGCAATGGCAAAACTGAACAATTCCTGCCCTCTGAGGGCTTACATTCTATCAGATGAGATCATCTTAGAATCGGAAAGTATAAACAAAGCCAATATGAAGTCAAGCGGGGGACTTAGCAGCTGGAGGTGAGGATCAGGAAAGACTGCAGAAGGGGGTGCTGGAAAAAGAATGTGGAAGGAATGAGGCATCCTAATAGTATGAAGTGGAGTATGTGTGTTTCAGGCTAGCACCATGACCCAGAGGGGGGAGATGGTGGGCGTTGAAGAAAAGCAAGAAAGCAAATGTGGCTCAACTGGGGAGTAATATGCAAAAAGGTTAAAAAGGGGGATCAGGGCTAGGGAACAAAGAGCTTGAAAAGTTTAAAGTTTCTTAGTATCTCTAAAAGAGAAGTTTCTTAGAGGCAATGGAGAGCTCCTGGAGAGAACTGAGTTAGCCAGTGGCTTCAAGGACTGATCTGAATTTTATTTCATTTCATTTCTTTTTTCTTTTCTTTTATATTTTCCCCAGTCACATTTAAAACAATTTTTCATATTTGTTTAGAAAACTTTTGAGTTCCAGATTTTATCCCTTATCTCTAACCCCAAACTCCATTAATAAACTCCAGGTGAAGTTATATAAAATACTTCCATAAAATTCATGTAATGAAAGAAAACAAAGCTGATCTGCATTTCAGAAAAATCACTTGGGCAACTGTGTAGAGGCTGAGTTAGAGGAAGAAGAAGCCAATGAGGGTCATTGCGAGCGTCCAGGCTGGAGGATGAAGCCACCTTCCAATCCAACGGCAATAGGACAGATAAGACCTATTCCCAGATAGCTGTGGTGTGAGGGACTGCAGAGTGGTCATTTTATTTACTACCTGGATGACAGGTAAGTGTTCAAGCCTGAGGTTTGCCTTTAACTTCCTTCCATTGGGCATTCATCTCTCTTTGCTCTAACATGACATAAGTCGTGAGCCTCCATCTACAGGCTCCTCATTATATTCTTCCTTGTTTCTGGATGCTTTGCACAACATAGTCTCTGGGGATTTTGTCAGGAGGACACCACCAGGTTTTTCCATTCATCCCTCTTTTGACGTACAAAGTGCTTTCGGCCCACTTGTCCAAGCCGCTCACTGCTTTTGATACCGGTCCCAAAAGCTACCTAGACCTTCCCATTTACTTACACCCGGAGCTCATCATATCCTTAGCCATTTGAGTGACAAGAAGATGATGAAGCTGTCAATTCAGGGCCTGTTGTTTCAGACACAAGCATAAGGCAGTGCCAGACGAGACCTATTCTTGTGTCCCTTTCTTAGAAGCTTACTATAAATAGCTCATGAAGTCACTTCCTGTAGCTGTTCACAATTTAAACCTGAGCACTGTTTAACTTGCCCACTGGGCTACAATCAAGTTGGAGGACTTCAGAGGAAGGAGGCATTGCTTCTGGATAAGGAAGGTAGTGGTGGAAGGGAATGCCACGTCCTCTAATTATAGATTCCTTCTCTGTTTCCATGGAGTCTTGATAATTAATAATCATGGGAAGCTTGGCTCACAGAAGGGGAGCCAGAAGGAATCTTGGAGGCCACTCTCATTTTCTAGATGAGCAAATTGTAGCCTAGGAATAGGATCTTGTTCCAGATCAGCCAGGTCATCATCAGCAGGCCCTCAGACTCGAAACGTAGCTGTACCACACAGCAAAATCATTTGGTAAATGGGATACATCTTTAAATGTGTCTCTCAGACAGGCCTACAAAGGGATAGTTCGTTTTACTTGTTTAACTAAAATAGGCCACATCAATTGGTTCTCCATGTCTTTGGCTTTTCTCTTTTTCTCTTTTAAGCACAAATCCCTTTTCCTGGCAATAGGGTGATAACTGAGTGGGGAAATGACAAGAACACATCAATTCTCTGTTTACCATTCCTTTGTGCACTGTTAGTCTACACCAAAGTCATAAACTAAGAATTCTAGCCTCTGGAGAAAGTTCCAGGTAAGGAGAGAGATTGTATGGAGACCCTGGAATGCCCCGAGGAAGGCACATGCCACCATTTTTGCCAGCGCTGAGACCAAGCAGCATGTAGTTTACCTCAGTCAAGGGATGTGCTTCTCCACGACCACCTCCTCCTCCGGCTTCATCCTGCCTGCTGCGACATGCGTCTCCTTAGATAACAGTTCCTTAGTCAGTGCAGCTCCCTTCTGCCCAGTCCCTAGATCTCAGCATCCCAAGCGAAAGCCCCAAATGGCCGACATCACCCAAGGACCCACTCTTCTGGTCTTCCTCACGAAGGCACAGGCCTAGGCAAGTCTCCTTTAGATTCCAGAACAAACTCCTTGCACTCAGCACATTTTGATGCTTCTTCAACTGTAGGAATCCATGGCGAGACTGTTTCAAAATACACATTTGTCTATGGAATAAATTCCTCAATTTCATACACTGCATTGGCAAAGTAACTTACATAGGTTAGCAAAACTACAGACCACTGATCTCCTTTCTTTGCAGGCATGGTACAGAGATATTGCTTACAGAAAATCTGAGCCATAAACATTTTCATTTATAAAACACATAAATTAGGGAGTTATTATCTACTTTACAAAATAATTAATTGGATAATAGATCAAAGGATCACAGTAAAAGGTTACTTTAAATACCAGGCTTCCATAATGCATTTAAACTGGATTCAATTGACAAAAAAAAAATTAATTTGCACACAATTTTCAGGAGCACAGCTGTTCCACAAAGCCAGATAACTGCAGATAACTTTTAGAACCTCTGGGGACTACAAGAAATGTTTTCAATGATCCATGATGTTTGAGTTGAAAGAAACACATTTATGCATTTTCCCATTTTTGCAGATCCCATTTACTTTACAAGTGTAAAGACAACCTGGGTCCTGCCAGGTAGACATTATTTGGCTGTTAATACCTTTGGAGAAACAGAATAGATTTGAGCTAAATATCCATTGCGAAAATGCTTAGAAGCTTCTCACCACTAAAAAAGGGGGAAAGCCCCATACAAGCAGCAATTATGTATCCTCAAAGAGCTCTTTATTTGTCTGCAGTGCTACTTCAGTGCACACGCCTAGATGACCCATCTCTCTTAAGTTGCAAGACATCGAAGGGCTCTCTGTAAGCTACCCTGATGGATGTCGCCAAGGCCAAGGCCAAGAGCAGTCCTCTCACATTTTTATTTACTAGAGGTTTTGCATAGAGACATTCATGTTAAATAAAACACACTCTGCATCTTATTCACATCTGACCCTGGCCATACAAGTTCAAAGGTCACATTTCCTCATGCCTATACATGACATCAGATTGCAATATTATATAAAACACATAATTGCCACATGTTACTTGATAATGCAATCCATTCATCTTACTTTCAAATGCTCTATCTCTTCGCCAAAGTGTCATTTTAGTTATCTTTACAGGTGGTTTGGATCTAATGGTAAAGTTGAAAATATTTACCAAACATCCTAAATGAGGGTTCTCTTAGTCAACAGAGAGATCAGCCTGGATGGCCACAGAAGCTGCCACAGAGATCGGAGCCATATGAGCAACCTTGAACACAGTCACAGATCAAGTGCATGCTCCCTAAGAAGTCTGAACACTTTTCCCATGTAACTGCTCCATTACATTACAAATAGTCACAATGCTGCATATATTCTTTGGAATGAGAGAAAAAAAATTGACTATGTCTCATAAAAGTAAATAAAGAAAGGAAACCAACAACAACCATCCCACCCAGAAAAAATTGTCGAAGTGTGAACAATTTGTTGGCTTCTTTCTGCTATAAAACATACAACAATCAGTTTTAATGTATTGCTCCTAAATAAACATTGCCTTGTGGCATTTGAGAAACTCAACTTTTTTTTTTCTAGTTACTACAAATTATCTAAATATATTTTTATTTCTGAGTTGACTTCAAGAAGGCACTGCTAAAAACAGAAACAAAGTAGGGGGGCTCATACCCCCAAATAGAATATTTCAATGGGTAACAAATAGTGGAAGAGTTGATCCCGGAGAAAATATTTTCTTTCTTTCTTTTTTTTTTAATAATTTTTTATTATATATTTTTTATAATATTATCCCTTGTATTCATTTTTCCAAATTATCCCCCCCTGCCTCTACTCCCTCCCCCCGATGACAGGCAATCCCATACATTTTACATGTGTTACAATATAACCTAGATACAATACATGTGTGTAAATACCATAGAAAATATTTTCTAATGCATTTCTAAATAATTATACTTCATCTAATGATCTTTAATCTTAATAAAAATTACTAAGTATCTTGAAACTGTGAAATGGGAGACTTTTTCCACTAACTTACAATGAAATAAAGCAAAAGCTAAGGAATTAAGAGCAGCAATGTCACCGACTGCATAGAAAGCTGGCCTCAAAATCAGTTGCCAGTATGCATGGGTAAAGCAATTTTCCATACTGAAAGCTCCCGTACATCAATTGAACAGCAGGGGATCCAGCCTCCTCTTCTCCCCTTTAAAAGTAATGATTGAAATGGCTCTATACGGCCTGACAACAACTGTTGATATGGAATAGATTTTGATAGCTGACATTTTCAATTCAATAAATGTTAAATGTCTATTTCACGATAGACACCATGCCTTTTACTATCTGCATGATTCTAGGATGGTGAAAGGGTAAGAGCGACACAGGGAAATGATAGTAGAGGTTAAAGCTCCAGTGGGCAAATATTTAAAACATTGGGAGTTGAGGAAAAGGGAAGAGATGAGTTGTTTGGGGTGGATAAAATTAAACAGCAGAAAGATGAATGACTTTTTGTTAATCATCATCTCTTTAGTGACCAAGAGAATACATGCCTATCCACTGCAGGAAGATTTTCAAGTATTCTGTTGGCATTTCTTTTCCTGATGAGCTATGTTGGGGGTAAAATGATGAAGCACTGTGCCCCAGTCAGGACCAGCTCTTCCAGATATGAAAGGTCACCGGACTAAAGAACTTGGCCCAAACCAAGATTTCTGGTCTGAAAAAAGGAAGTATTTGCACGAGGCTGAGACCACAAAGATCATTTGGAAGATTAAGAACTTGTTTTCTAACATAGCTCTTCATAGTGTGTCTTTCTAAGGCTAACAGAAATCATCTGAACCAAAAAAATGCAAAACAAATATCTCTGACAGAATCGACAAGTGATCCAACAAGATCACAATCCACCAGCACGTATGTAATAAATGCTAGTTGAATAAATGAATTTGTAAAATGAAGGTCTTAGACTAGATAATCACTAAAATACTTTCCAAATAGAAGAAAAATTATGATTCAATTTTAACATTTCCTCAGAAGTAAAAGCAACTTTTGTACCATAATATAGTCTAGAATTATTTTTAGTGGAAAAGACCAATTATCTGTTCTGTGTATGTAATGGGAATGATATCCTGATTCCTTCCCATAATGCAGACAGGCTAGGTTTTTTTTTTCTTTTAAGGTGCTGAAAGCATCCTTGAGAGCTGATTAGCTTAGGGGTCTAAAAGTCCTCGTTGTTGACATTGGTTCCCAATAACCTATATACAAGAGGAGTTCCAAGCACTGTCTGAATTTTACTTTTGGTTGGTGAGAAATGATAGGCATTCTAAGTATGGGAGTTTCACCCCCATGAATCAACTTGAGGTGTCTTGAATGAATATCCCTATTGAATGTCCTTATCCTGGTAGGGCACAGTAAATCTTTTGCTAACCATAGAACAACGTGCTGCTTTTTTTTTTATTTCAATATCAAACCTAAACCTCCAGCTAAATGACCTGAGAACTAGAAAAGAGAACTAGGAGAGCAAAATGCCAGAAAAACCTAGAGAGGTGCAAAAGGCAGGCCACAACATCAAAAGATGCAGACAAATTGGGAAGGATGCGGACTGAGAAAAGGTCACTCTATCTGACAATTAAGAGTGTTCCTGGTAACCTTGGAGAGAACAATTTCTGTTGAGTGATGATATTAGTCACCAAATTGCAAGAAGTCAAATGTGAGCAGGAAGGAAGAGACTAGAACAAGTGAAAGAGAGCTTTTCCAGGAGTTTGGCTGTGAAATAAAACTCCAAATCAAGATAGCATGGTACAGTGGGGTCAAAATAGAACTAGGAGGCTATGAAACTCAACACAAGGATCCCTTGGGCCACAGATCAACTATGAAAAAAATCTATCGGCACTATTGATGTTTTATAGCAGTTTTATTTTTCAGTAAATATTTTCCAATTAGATTTTAATCTGGTTTGGGTCACATTGGTGTAGACTGTGGCCCATGGACAGTATAGCATATTGGGTAGAGTGCTTGATTTAGAATTAAGTAGAAGAACTCAAGTCTTAGAACTGTTACTTTACCACTGCCACGACATAGGGCAAATCCAACCTTTGGATTTCAATTTTCTCATCTGCAAATCAAGTATGTTGGGCTAGATCTGGGGTCCTCAAACTGTTTTTGACTATGTACCCAGAATGTACCTGCATATATAGAAACATATAGAAATATAGGTATATACAAGTATATGCAAATGCATATACTAATACATACATGTGTGTATATTATCTGCACACCTATATACCCATATAAGCATAAATGTTACATACATATATATGTATGTATATGTATATACATACATATATATGTATATACACACACATATATGTATATACACATATATATGTATATATGTATATACATACATATATATATATATATACATATATATGTGTGTGTATATATATATATATATATATATATATATATATATATATATATATATATATGACACACATATATCCCCGCTGAAAATGCTGGTATAGAATTAAGTTTTAATAGCTTTATCCAGTTACAATAGCTTTATAGAGTTTTAAAATTTTTAGATAGTTCTCAACTGTACTTTTGGAACTTTTGCAACATATATAGGTGCACCAATATTCATACTTCTGTGCTTCTTTATGCACACACCCACCCACACATATATATGCGTGTGTTACACATCTGTATATATACACATTACACTGAATATATAAGTTATAAATATGTACATAATTTAGAGTTCAGTTTATTTCAATACTTGCCTGTACTGGTTGCCATAGCTGGAAAAGGATAGTTATGGTTCGCTAAATGGGGACAGTATGCTATTAGAAGCTCGTACTACATCATAACTCAGTTTTGTAATCCCTTCCAACAATTTTTGCTGAAATTTAGCTACTACTTTCCTACCTTCCCTAATGTCAGCCAGTCATTCCCACAAACTAATCCAAGTGAACTGCATTTTTATATATTCAACAAATGGTTCAAAAGCCCATGAAATGTCTTCTTTGGAAGATTGTTAAACAGGGTACAGAACTCTGTTTACAAATTTTTATGGGTAAAGACATGAGTTTTTATAGGTGACACACTGACATCATGCTTGGCAACAAAATCATATAAATATCTGCAACAAATAATTGCAAATGTGTTTTACAATTCTCCCTCAACAGGATGAGTTTCTTTCAAAAAGCAGTTCCTTTCCCTTTAATTATTATGTCACTTTTTTTACTGATATACAAGAAATAGAAGGAAACAAGACAAATATTACCTAAGGCTAAATAAAGGCTGGGCTTTGATATTGCTGGTAAGAAGAAATCTCTCCCAATGGAAGTCAGGAAATTCGATGCTCTTAGAGTCTGGGAGAGTTGTCCAGAGCACTAAGATACTTTGCTTCTCAACACAAATATGTACTACCAGAGGCTGGTCCCTGATGAATAAGGGATCAAAGGATATGAAGAGAAATGTCTCAAGAGAATTGCAAGCTATTAATGACTACAAGAAAGGCTTATCAAAATCGCCACTAATAAGAGAAAGGCAACTCTAAACAATTCTATGATTTGACCTAAAACTCAAAAAGCTGGAAAAGAAAAGAAAAAAAAAAATCGAAATAGTCTTTGTTAGAAGAATCAAGGAAACACAGAGAATGTATTCACTCAAAAGCTACATGAAATGATGAATTCATATAGAATTGAATAAAAACAAAGTAAAGATGCCCATCTATTTGGTAATCGAAAAACAGACTGTATAAGATGAATGGGAAAGAACATTATTATGCAGAAGACATGAAAATGAAGTTTACAAGGGGGCATAGGAAGACCCAGAAACCGACAGAAAGTCAAGTCAGCTTTCCCATTTCCCCCCAGTAACCAACTGGTTACTTTCCAGTTGCCTTGAATATAACTTTTTTGCATATTGTGTCCTCTGTTAGAATGTGAGCTCCTTAAGAGCAAAGAGGATTTTTTAAAATTGGCTTTGACTTCCCAGTGCCAGGCTCAAGAGAAGCATTTTAGAAACGCTCTTGACTAAACAGAATGAGGAAAACAATATCCACAATTACTATTCCAGTGTAAATGGAAACAACCACCAAACAGAAATCGGACAATATAACTTTATTGCCTATTTCTGGACTTGAAGAAGACCTCTGCTTCCCCTCTTCCTGAAAGTGAAAGATTGTGGGCGAAGAACACCACAAATATTGTTGGACTGGTTTCATGTGTTATTTAGTTGTTTTCTTCTGAAATGCTTATTTATTCCTTTTTTTGCTTTTTTATGCTGTGCAATAAGAAAAGGAGAGGCAGTCTGGAATAGCGGATACAGAGTCAACTCTGAAGGCAAAAAATCATAATGCACGGCCTTGGACATACATTAACTGTGTGATCTTGGCTAATCACTTCACCTCTCAGTGTCCCAAAGGACTTCAAAATCTGAAATTACTGAGAACTTGGGAAGAGGGTTTCCCTGCTTGAGAGCTACATATACCAATGAAATCATGTGCTGATAAGTAGTGGCTTTCATTTGGGCTTTGAGGAGAGGTAATCACATCTGCATAATCTGTTTTCACTGTGAAGACATATTGGCCGCTATAAACTTTGAAAAAGTCTTTCACAAGACAAAAACTTGGTTCAGTACTTCATAGCCTCAGCCATTCATTCAATGGTCAAATGAAAGCAATGTCACTGAATAGGAGCTGAAGGGAAAGGAGAACCTGATGCCTTCATTTTCTGAAAGGAGGAAGGACTGAAACAATGTCAAGTAAACCAAAGCAAATGGAGAGAGCTGAGCATTGTGGCACACATGGTGGAGTGCACATTAGCTCTAATGAGCTCAGAAGTCGAAGCTGCACAGTGGTGACCTTTTCCTGATTGGTAAAACATGGCAGGTCTGAAGCCCTGAGAGAGAAAATTGGAACATGCTGTCCGGCAAGAGGCAAAATGAAGCCATTGAGCCCAATGACAACACTAAAAGTTACTTTCTCAAATTGTTCCAACTTTAACTTCTGGGAACATTTTAAGGAGCTGGCTCAGCTCCTTAAAATAAGCACTAGCTGTTCAACTTTAGATAAGTCAAGCAAGGAAGAACTGATTAAGTACCTACCATATGCTAGGTACTGAGCCAGATTCTAGGGCTAGGAAGACAAAAAAGAAACAGACTTTGCATTCAAGAAGCTTCCATTCGAATGGTGGACTCAATACCTAGCAAAAAGATCCAACTAAACCTTGCCTGGGAAGACAGTTAGGGCTGGGAGTCCAGAGAAGGCCGCATGCAGGAGGTAGTGCCTGATCTGCTGAGGAAGCAATCCAGGGATTCCAAGAGGCAGAGCAAAGGGGTGCAACATTCCAGATCTGAGACACCGGTACAAAGGGATGGACAGTAGTGTTTTTGTTAGAAACAAGTAGGCCAGGATGGCCAGACCAGAGAGTGTAGGCAGGGGAATAAAATGTCCTAAGTCTAGAAAGTACCTACCATATGCTAGGTACTGAGCTAGAAAGGTAGGATGTGGCCCAGTTAGAAATAGGGATGCAAATGCAAAGTTTCTGTTTGCTTCTATAGGTAACAACGGGGAGCCACAGGAGTTTATTAAGTATGGAGGAAGAAAATGTCACCAAAAAGTGATTTAAGAAATACACTTGGGCAGCAGTAGGAGAAATGGATTGTGGAGGAAGAGGCTAGTGGTAGGATGATCAATTGGAAGGCTAATAACAGTGATCCAGGTGAGAGATGATAATGGTCTTCATTAGAACGGTGGCTGTGTGTGAGTGGAGAGAAGTGACAAGAAGTTTTGGTAACTGACTGGACGGGTGGGGTGACTGGCAGTCAAGAGCAGAGAAGGACCCCCGGATTGAAAACTTGGATTGGTAGTATAATGGACGGTAGTACCTCTAACGAGAGTGGGGATATGTGAAACAAGGGTAGGTGTTGGGGAAAGACAATGAATTCTGTTAAAAATGTCCATGAGGCTCTTCATGATGGAAGAGAAAAGCTCAGTAGAGAGATTAGGGATTGATATGTAGACTCAAAAGTCATCTGCATAGAGATAATAACTGACTCCATGGAGATTAAGCATACAGGATGAAAGGTATATGTGGAAAACTGGATAGCTGGCAAGGAGAAGAGCTACCATTCCATTAGAGACTGGAGTAAAGGAGGAGAGAAACCCATGTCCTAGGAGTCTTAGTTTTGTCATCTGCAAAATGGGGAGAGAAGTTGGACAAATGTTCTTTAAGGTCCATTCTAGCTCTGATATTTTTTGCTTCCATGTCCAAAATAGTAGGATGATGGACAGAGGGGGATCAATATCCCAGGCAGCTGGGTGGCACAGTGGAGAAAGTGGTGGATTAGAGTAACGAAGACATGAATTCAAGTCCTGTCTCAGACATTTATTTAGTTGTGCGACTCTCAGCAAATCATTTAACAGACTGCACATGAGTTTCCTCATCTATAGAAGGGGAATGATAACAGCACCTACCAAACAGAGGTGTTGTGAGGATCAAATGACATAATTGTAAGGCAGCATATAAATGTGATTATTATTATTGGGAATGAAACTGAGAAAAAATAGAAGACATTTTCTAACATATAAGTAGTTCAATGACAAACATTTTTCAGAAGAAGAAAACACAAATCATTTTATGAAAAAGCACTCTGAAACGCTAATCAGAAAGACACAATTTAATATAATTCTTATGTTTCATCTCACATGCTGAAAATTGATAAAGATAATGATCTTATCACACTAAAAATCAATTTTGGATGGACTATGAGAAAACAGGCACAATAATTCAGTGCTGGTGAACTTGTGAACAGATCAAATCATTCTGGAAAATAATGTGCAACTATGGAAGAAATGTGACCATCTGTCCATAGCCCTTGACCCAATGTTACTACTATAGAGTATTTGACCCAAGTCAGTCAAAAATAGAGGAAACAGTCGTGCAAAACATAATCTTTCAAAGTAGTCCTTTTTACAAGCAGCAAGAAATCAGAAACAAAGGGGATGCCCATGGAACTGTAGTACATGGACTAATGAAAGATTACTGCACTATTATATATATATATATATATATATATATATATTTAGCAGATATGAAAAATTCAGAGCAGTTGATTCAGAAAAAAGTAAGTAAGCAGAAACAAGTGAAGAGTATCCATACTGACTAAAATTATGTAAAGGAAAACAGCAATAAAGAAGATCAGAATTCAGACTGATGAAATGATCAATCCTGACTCTAGAGGACTGATAACGAAGCACACTAAAGGACTCTTTTCATGGTGGCACACACATACCTAGTTTGGGGTGGAAATACATTAAATTCCAAAGAAATAAGGTGAGGCTAGGTGGAGAGCAGAGTAAGATGGAGAGTAATTTAAGGGAGCAAATAGTTAAAAGCAAAACAAACACCTTATATTTAGAGTGGCATAAGACAAAAAAAGGAAGGGAAGAAAGGGTAAAAACTTGTGATTGGGTACTGGTTGAGGAGAAGAGAAGAGGAGTAGGGGGCATGTTTAGCCCAGAGAAGAGAAAATGTAGAGAACAGTGCTCAGATAGGAACGCCGGTTTTACATATATGAAAGATTAGCTTCGCAATCTTTGGCTCAAGAGGGCAGAACTAGGGAGGGCTGGGGAGGGGAGGGAGTTGCAACGAGGAGAGTTGAGGCTAGACAAAAGAAAAACTTGCTAACAACTTGGCCTGTCCCAGAGGGGAAGAAGCTCCCTAAAAAGATGGAAGCTTCTTGCTCAAGTTCAGGTCATATGACTTCATTCCAATCATCTCACAGAGAGGATTCCATTCACTGGTTCTGTGTATGTTCACTGAGATCCTTTCCAGCTCTTAAATTCTCAGACTCCAGGATTCTGTAATGTTATCATTTTTTAAAACTGAACCACATTTTGTCAATGTATTTCTCACTGTCTTCCCCATAGAGAAGCTTATTGATACCATCTTCACAGTCTATATAAGCTCCATGTTCTATATAAGCCGCCATATCTATATTTGATTTGGAAGATCTTAAACATTTTTCTTACAGAACTCCTCTCTTTCATCCTGAGCAACAGACACTGGCCCATAGGTATCGCCTATCTTTCCAGTGCTTGGAAGTTCCCTTGCCTGCATTCTCATGCACACCAAAAGGTGAAATAACCACATAGCCACCAAGTGGTGTGTTTGATTGTCTAATGAAACCAAGTAAGAGAACTCCACTTTTTTTTTTCTCCAAGTAGGCTGTACAATCCATCTTTGCATTTAGTTGTGCTGTTGTTGTGCCTTCTGGTTCATTTGATACTGAGAAAAGGCAAATTAGATGAGGTTCAACTCCTTTGGTGGTATATGACCACTGGGCAAAGATCTTACATTTAGCACTCTCAGAGACTACCACCAGCTTAAATGAATACAGATGTTCTAAAAATACTGAGATTCTTAGTACCCTCTGGGATCTTTTCCGCTGCCCTATCATGTCAAAACATAAATGGAAAGGAGTCACATAGAACTGAGATACATGTCACATATGTGTGTCAAAGGTCACCAAGTCAGCCAAAAACTCCCCAGCTTAGTAAAATTAGCTAGAAGGCAGACACAGCATATTGCTAGGACCATACTCAAATTCTTTCTTTCATAGTAGAATTCTCTAGGACTTGTATTCTTCTGGCACAAAACGTGAGAACCTAGGGTTACCTTTGTGCTCTAAAGGGGCATCTGAGGATATTTTACACATAGTAGGACCATTCTAGTTGGAAGAGACATTTTTAAACCGATATCACAGTACTCAAGAAATGAATCAAGAAAATGTCAAAATTTAGTCAGTATGCTGTGGGGGAAAACTGAGGCTAAATTTTGTGCCAGCTATGATTAACAAAATAATCAACTGTCTTTGTCTGCTTTCATAAAACTTACTGATTTCTTACATTCACTTTAGCACTGGACTAAAGGGAGATTGTTGCAGTGGGAAGTACTGACAACTGTTTCATAATGGAATTTAATTGTTCCTGCCAAGTTTTTCATAAATAGTGCTTGCAAATTTGGCTCATCCCCAACTACATTTTTGATAAACAAAATTTTCTCCATAGTCTAACCTATCCCTTTATACTCAATTCTATCCTGAAATAATCTTCAGAAACTGGAACATGGTAAGAAACAGGATCTGATGACATAAGTGGAGGGATATTTTGACCTTACCACAGGGCACAGAAGAAAGGGAGTAGCAGTGAGAAAGAAACTCAGAAACTCAATAATAGAAAAAAATGAATATAGGAAATTGCTTGTTAATTAATAGTTTTATCTTTAACTATTCTTTCTCTTCAGTTCTGTCTCATGTGAAAACTCCCCACAAAAGTTTTACCAAAATGCTATTTACCTCCTACTGTGAAAATCTGTTTTAAACAGTCCTTAATGATTTTGATTGGAGAGATTCCACTTCATCTTCAAGCAAGTCAGTACTAGGACATCTGCAAAGGGTAAATTTAATTTTCTTTGAAATTGTCATCATATTGATTTAGTCATCTTAACTAACATCTGACTATAGAAAAACAGGAGAAATCAGTAATTATTCATAGTAAAACAATTCAATTTCCTACTCTCCATGAATGATCTTTTACAAAAGGTAAATCTATAGAGAGCTGCTGAATTTTTGTCTTTTGGTGATAAAAATATGACACTAATTCTATTTTGTAAAAGGGATAGGTAGATTATATAAATCCACCACTGGATGGTTGATCCCCCCAATGTTGTAATTTACAGCCCATGCTTCCCGGCCCTACAAGAAGTCCATGTGATATAGTGTGTGCCTTGTGCACACACTAACGTCTGGGGTCATGATAACTGAGTAAGCCCCAGAACTCTCAATTTGTTCTCCTTGGATCTGGCCACATAACCGGCCTGTATTCTTTTTTGATCAAATTTTTATGAAGACATCCTCTATGCCATATAATTAGCTTTTATAATTTCCTGTCTATGAGGTATTATTCCTTCCCGATGCTCACCATGCACTTCTTCTTTGTCTTTTGGGTGATATTTACACGGGAGGAAATTGTGTTAGTACATTGACTGATATTCTTTGTTTGTAATCAGCTATTTTCCAGCATGAATTCGCTTATTAGATTCTTAATATACATGCCTGATATAGCTATATACATATATTTTTCTTATTATACATGCCTGATATAGCTATATTCATATATTTTTTCTTAGTATACATGCCTGATATATCTATATTCATATATTTTTACCAGTGACAAGTGGTCAGAAATCATGCAATATGGGAGGGGGCAGCTCATTTTTATTTTACCAGAATAAAAGCCATAGTTGGGGAGATATGAATCTATTCAATGTAACCAGCCTACTGAGTAGAACTACAAAGCTTCGGATTTCTTTCTTTCCTCTCAGTTCCAGCTAAAAGCCAGCCAAGGCTAATATTAACTATCTTACATACTAAAAAAATAGCCTAATGGTGAGAAAAAAATAATTGCACCACATTTACTTTAATAACATCATTACAATAAGAATTTAATTTGCCATAATTTGATATTTAGCTCTCACAGTGCCTAGATGAATGCTGTTCACTTTGACACTGCAGTGATCCTAATGAATAGCTCTATGATTGATTAGCTGGATGGCATCAGCACAATCGGAGGACTGTAAGAGCCAGACTGTTGGCAGAGTGGGGGGGAGTGGGGAGGGTGGGGACATACACCAAAGCATGGAGCAGAATATCGATGTCTTTGGAACACAAGCAGAGAGCTGATGGAAGAGACCCCTTCTTTATAGAAACATTCATACAAA
The DNA here is from genome assembly GCF_048593235.1 of Sminthopsis crassicaudata. Classification (NCBI taxonomy): domain Eukaryota; kingdom Metazoa; phylum Chordata; class Mammalia; order Dasyuromorphia; family Dasyuridae; genus Sminthopsis; species Sminthopsis crassicaudata. The sequence goes on along the minus strand of NC_133623.1, from coordinate 12,592,220 downwards.
TCTTTTCACGGGCATTGCTGACAGCGTCTGAAAGAAGAATTTTCTCTTTTGTAACAGCACAACTTGAACAATGACAACAATACATTGCCCTGGCATCCCACCCTCAGAGCTAAGGTTGTCAGAGGAAGTTTTCCTTAACAAGATCTTCAATTCTATAAACACAACGGCTTTTCTGACAGGGCAAATTAAAAATCAATGAATTGAGAATTGCCATCTTTTAAAAAGAAACCTTACTACTACCACTGTTTTTCCCTCTCCTCAACTGCCCTCACTGGTCCTTTTTTGCCTAATTGAAATAAATCAAAATTGAATTATATTGTTAGACTTTCATTTAATTGTAATTCAAGACATCGACTCAAGGACACATTCATGCTATTTTTTCTTTCTTATTTCCCCTACTCCTTTCATAAATACGCATACACATATGGACAACTAGACACTCACATATTCTCCATATAATGGGAGGAAAGGATCTCTATTTGGGGAGTCTGAAGCTTTCTGAAACTTGAGAAAACACACTCCACTGATCTTATCCTTATCAGGGCTGAGAAACACAATGGATCCTAGGAATGTAGGGGCAGCACTACTGCAAAACCTGGGTCATCCTTCCCATGATTTCGGTTCTCTCAAGGTTTATAATGTGATGATTTACATGTTTTCCAAAGACAGACATTTCATGTCAATAACAAATCGGGAGATAGATAACAAGTGTTTTTCCCAATATGAAAGAGAAATCTTGTTTCTTAAAAAATGGGAGTCATCCTTGAAAGGCTGACTATGAGTAATTTTGTACCTTACAGATTTTGAATCATTAAGTGAAACATCCGTAAAAGCACAATGAAGTAATTTCATGTTTGTTGTCTGTCTAACTCTCTCAGGAGCTAGTTCTATTTACCCCTAATTGGTGATACTCAGAATAATCCACTGGGGACTAAACACAGGCAAACTAGGAGTGCAATGCAATTTGAATCAATGCTCTGCTTACCCTCACCCTGGGCAGATTGCACTGAATAATGAATCTGAGGCTGAGGGCTCTTCCTCTCATTCTGTACCAATGGCGGCAATGCAAATTGTACTTCTACATGCCTCAGTTTGACCATTTTCAAAAGAGAGATACTTAGCTTGATAAGGCAATGTCTACCTTGCCAAAACTAAATTGTCACAAAAAATAATCATTGTGTTGCCTTGTCCCTGAAAGAGATCAGGTGCTAAGCCAAAACACATACACTAAAAACAAGCAATTCTTCAACAAACAACTTAGCTGAACACATCTTTATTAAGTAACTATCATATGTAGGGAGTTGAGAATGTAAGACCTATGAATCAAGGTATGCTAGATGTGGTCAAACAGGAGATGAAAAGATTATACCATCATCACGTCTAGTGTCAGTGAACTCAAATGGATGGGAATTGGTGAATTTAATTAAAGATGATCATTACATGTACTACTGTGAGCAAGAATCCCTTAGAAGAAATGAAGGAACCTTCATAGTTTATAAAAGGGTGAGAAAAACAAGACGAGGGTAAAATACCAAAAATGGCAGAATGATACTTGTTAAAATTCAAGGCAAATTGTTCAACATCACACTCAGACAAGTCTAAGCTTCAACCACTGAAGCCAACAAAGGCAGAGTCGATCAGCATTATGTTAGGCCCACAATATTTAGAAATACCACCATAAAAAGATGTCACATTCATCCTAGGATATTGGAATGCTTGGGGTATATAGTCTTCTAACTCACTGATAGGTTGAAGGCCTTTTGGTTAACCTCAATCTGGTTTAGCCCATCTGACAAGATGGCTTTACCAGGTTGTGGCCACTGTGCATGTTATAGCATTTTGGAACCACATGTGAGACCTGAGTGACAAGTGGACACCAAAGTAGATGAGCAACACCATAAAGGGATTATAACAAACTCTCACAACAAGTGGTGCTAAAGCTTCATGAATACCCACATTCCCCTCAGAATAGCAAGGAAAGGTAAGAATGTTTTTAAATAAGCAATGCGAAGAAATAGAAAAAAATGCAATAGAATGGGAAAGTAAAGAGATCTTTTTTTTTAAGTAAAATTAAGGCTATCAAGGGAATATTTCATGCAAAAATGGGCATAATAAAAAACAAAAAAGTAGAAACTTAACAGAAGTGGAAGAGATTAAGAAGAGGTGGCTAGAATACACAAAAGAATTTACAAGATTTACAAGATACAAATTTACAATTTACTTTAACTATGATAACCATGATGGTGTGACATCCTAGAGAATGAAATCAAGTGGGCTTTAGGAAGCATTGATAACTATAAGACTAGTAGAGGTGACAGAATTGTAGATGAGTTATTTAAAAATCTAAAAGATGATATTGGTTTTTTTTTGTTTTTTTTAGAATTTTTTTTATAATATTATCCCTTGTATTTATTTTTCCAAATTATCCCCCCCTTCTTCCACTCCCTCCCCCCGATGACAGGCAATCCCATACATTTTACATGTGTTACAGTAAAACCTAGATACAATATATGTGTGTAAATCCCATTTTCTTGTTGCACATTAATTATTAGCTTCCGAAGGTATAAGTAACCTGGGTAGATAGACAGTAGTGCTAACAGTTTACATTCACTTCCCAGTGTTCCCTCTCTGGGTGTAGTTATTTCTGTCCATCATTGATCAGCTGGAAGTGAGTTGGATCTTCTTTATGTTGAAGATTTCCACTTCCATCAGAATATATCTTCATACAACATTGAAGTGTACAGCGATCTTCTGGTTCATTTCACTCAGCATCAGTTGATGTAAGTCTCTCCAAGCCTCTCTGTATTCCTCCTGCTGGTCATTTCTTACAGAACAATAATATTCCATAACCTTCATATACCACAATTTACCCAACCATTCTCCAATTGATGGACATCCATTCAACTTCCAGTTTCTAGCTACAACAAAAAGAGCTGCCACAAACATTCTGGCACATACAGGTCCCTTTCCGCTCTTTAGTATTTCCTTAGGATATAATCTCAATAGCAGCAATGCTGGGTCAAAGGGTATGCACATTTTGATAACTTTTTGGGCATAGTTCCAGATTGCTCTCCAGAATGGCTGGATTCTTTCGCAACTCCACCAACAATGTATCAGTGTCCCAGTTTTCCCACATTCCCTCCAACATTCATCATTATTTGTTCCTGTCATCTTAGCCAATCTGACAGGTGTGTAGTGTTATCTCAGAGTTGTCTTAATTTGCATTTCTCTAATCAGTAGTGATTTGGAACACTCTTTCATATGAGTGGATATAGTTTCAATTTCATCATCTGAGAATTGTCTGTTCATATCCTTTGACCATTTATCAGTTGGAGAATGGTTTGATTTCTTATAAATTAGGGTCAGTTCTCTATATATTTTGGAAATGAGACCTTTGTCAGAACCTTTAACTTTAAAAATATTTTCCCAATTTGTTACTTCCCTTCTAATCTTGTTTGCATTAGTATTGTTTGTACAGAAACTTTTTAGTTTGATGTAATCAAAATCTTCTATTTTGTGATCAATAATGATCTCTAGTTCTCCTTTGGTCACAAATTCCTTCCTCCTCCACAGGTCTGAGAGGTAGACTATTCTCTGTTCCTCTAATCTATTTATTATCTCATTTAAAAGATGATATTGTTAAAAGTACTACAGGCAGTATGCCCCAGCCAAGATTATAAGGAGAGTGAGAAACTGGAAAAAAAATTCACAGCAAGGATCTCTGATAAAGGCCTCATTTTCCTTTTTTTTTTTTTTTAAATAGTACTTTATTTTTCCAATTACAAGTGAAGATGTTTTTCAAACATTCATTTTTATAAGTTTCTGAGTTCCCAATTTTTCCCAATCATTTTAAATACATTTTCATATTGATCATGTTGTGAAAGAAAAATCAGAACAAAAGGAATAAAAAAACACAAGAAAAAAGGCAAAAAAAATTTTTTAAGGTGACAATAATATTCTTCAATTCACATTCAGTCTCTATAGTTTTCCCTCTGCATGCCGATGGCATTTTCCACCCCAAGCCTATTGGAATTCTCTAGGATTGTCATAATGCAAAGAATTGTAAAGATAATCAACTGCAAGTGGCTTAGATATTCTTAGCAATATACTGCTCTAAAATAATTCTGAAGGACTCATTGTGAAAAATACTACCCACTTCCAGAGGAAGAATTGAAGGAGTCTTGATTCAGATTGAAGCATAATTTTTAATTTTCCTTATATTTTTTTTCCTTTTTGTCCTGTATTTTGTTTTGTGGGATGGTTAACATGGAAATATTTTTTCAATGACTACACATGTATAATCTATATCAAATTGTTTTTCTTCTCAAGGAAAAAGGTAAGAAGAAGAAAAGGAGATAATTTGGAATTCAAAAAAAAAGTTTGATGACTTTTTTCACTCTTGTTGCATTTTTATTTTATTTTTAAGTAGCCTTTTATTTTTTCTAAATATATGCAAAGATAGGTGTCAATATTCACCTTTGCAAAACCTTGTGTTCCAAATTTTTCTTTCCCTTCCTCCACATCCTCCCATAGACAGCAACCAATCCAACATAGGTCAAACAAGTGCAGTTTTTCTAAAGATATTTCCATACGCACAAGAAAAATCAGATCAAAAGATGAAAGGGAAAAAAAAGCATGAGAAAAATAAAAAAACAAGCAAAGAAACAACAAAAAGTGAAAATACTATGCTCTGACATTGAGTCTCCACAGTACTCTCTCTGGATGCAGATGGCTCATTCCATCCCAAGTCTATTGGAAGTGCCTTGAATCACTGAATTGTTGAAAAGAGCAAAGTCCTTCACAGTTGATCGTCACAGAATCTTTTTGTTACTGTGTACAATGTTCTCTTGTTTCTATTCACTTCCCTTAACATCAGTTCATGTAACTCTTTCTGGGCTTTTCAGAAATCAGCCTGCTGGTCATTTCTTATAGGACAACTATTCCATAACATTCATATACCATAGCTTATTTAGCCGTTCCCCAACTGATGGGCATCCAGTCAGTTTTCAGTTCCTTGCTACTGCCAAAAAGGCTGCCACAAACATTTTTACACATCTGGGTCCTTTTCCTTCTTTTATGATCTCTTTGGGATATAGACCCAATAGAGACACTGCTGGATCAAAGGGTATATAGACTTTGATAGCTCTTTGGGTAATACAACTCAAAATTTCTAAAAAATCAACATTAAAGTTTTTTTCACATGTAATTGAGAAAAAATAAGAGACAATGTTATGATGAAAAAAACATTTTATAAATGCTGTTATTATTACCGTTTTGTTCTCTTAAATGCATTTTAAATATTTCAGTTTCCTTTTTTTTTCTCCAAAATATTAGCAAGCACTCCTTCCCCCATTAAAGAAAAAGTTGCCATCATATACATGTAACCTCTGTCCCAAAGCCCATTGCTATGGGACTCTCTGACTCTCATTTTTGGTGGAGATGAATGTTTTGTCCTACATGAAGGGACCGGCAGAACTGATATAAGGCAAGAAAGCTTCAGTTTTCTGTCAGTCCCTTTTGAGACTTTTCAAGTTTCAAGCTCTCTTTAGGACTCTTCAGATATCCAGTAGCTTCAGGGAATACTGGTTTCCACCTTTCAGAGAGAAGATGTAGGATGCAAATCCCATTTCAGGCTGCTGAAGGAAAACACTCTGACAGGACAGGAGAGGGGTTGAAAGTCTCTATCATGTCCCTATCATTAGTATGTTATACAACTTGTTTTGAGGAGTTGCTCCTTGGGTAAAATCAAGAATAATCTCTCTTAGTTGCGTTGAATTTGATTTCAAAATGGGAGCTCCTTCCTTCTGTATTGTCTGATTTCTGTTTTGCTATGATTTGAATAAATGGGTTTTCTTTGCTTTAAAAAATCTCTCACTGCCCCAAGAGCTATAGCAAAATGAGAATAAATGATAAAGTCTTAAGACAGAGATCAAAACGGAAATCTAGTTTTCCTTGAAGTCCTATTATCACTGTGAAGGTCAAGGCTATTCGCATAGGCAGAGATGCTCTGCCTCCACAACAACGTTCGAATATTCAGGACAGGAAGTTGTTGGGTCTACTGGGTCTTTGACTCCTACCAGTTGCTGGGAAATGGTGGATTGAAGGACTTTCAGAGTGGTTCATAACTTTGAAAAATCAATTATCAGTTAATAAGGCCTTCAGGACACCCGAGTTTTCAGGCATGGCACTCAGCCACAAAAACACTCAAAAACTTTTTGCTGCTATAGTTACATTGTAGAGCTGTTCAAATACACAAAAATCCATTCCATTTCTAACTGCTCCCGTTAATCAATGCTGGGACAAAGCCTAGGGTTTTGTTCACTTAATGGCAGAGGCATTTGATAAGAAATGCCCCACTATAAATTCTGCATATGTAGCCCACTTTTGATTCGGATCAGGGCTTTCATAGGATCCAGTTGGCAGCCTACCAAACGTCCTTTTATCCTGAGAGGCTAATAGGTCACAGTGTAGGAAGAGAGCTGATGGATGCCATGCATATGGTGGTGGGAAGGACAAAGAAAAAAGAGGAACAAACAAGAAAAGAGCACTGAAGAACCCTGCTGGACAGTTCCCTCTGGCTGGCCCTCAACATCTTCTTTGGGTGTCATCTCTTAATCACTTCTGAATTCACCTAACTACTTTCAACCAGAACATATTGTGCCAATCCATCCACAGAGATAAGTGAGAAACTGTATTAATTATCTGAAAATGCATCCACTGAATTTCTCTGATCTACCAATATAGTGCCTGTCCAAAAAAGAAATGCGATTAATCTGTAATGACTTTTTCTAAGCTTCTGGCTGGTTGGTGGCCCTATCATTTTAATAACAAGAATAATACCAACCACAATAATAATAGACACTATTTACATAGTGTTTACCATGTGCCAGGCACTGTGCTAAGTAGTTTCATTGTTAACAATCATATTCGTTTTGTGTAATTTTGGGCAACCCAGTAAATCTTTCTGGGTATCAAATTGCTCTAATGCAAAGTGGGAGAATGAGAATAGTTTCTAAGTTCCCTCCTTGCTATAAATCCATGATTCTATCATTCAAAGTACTCTATATTTTTAGTTTTAAAGCTTTTTATTTTCAGAACACATGCATAATTTTCAGCATTTACCCCTACAAAACCTTGTGTTTCAAATTTCCCCCCTCCCTTCCCTCCAACGCCTCCCCCCGACAGCAAGCAATCCAATATGTTAAACATGTGCAATTCTTCTATACATATTTTCATACTTATCATGCTGCACAAGAAAAATCAGATCCAAAAGCGGAAAAATGAGAAAGAAAACAAAATGCAAGCAAACAACAACAAAAAGTGAACATACTATGTTGCGATTCACACTCAATCCCCACAATCCAATCTCTGGGTGCAGATGGCTCTCTCTTGCAAGTGCATTGGAACTAGCCTGCATTACCTCGCTTTTGAAAAGAGCCATGTCCATCAGAATTGAGTATCTTCTATTTTATAGCTTTTTATTTTCCCAAATACATACAAAGATAGTTTTCAGGATTCACCTTTGCAAAACTTTTTGTTCCAAATATTTCTCCCTCCCTCCATTCCACCATCTCCCGTAGTGATCCAATAAGTACCCTATATTTTACATAAGCAAGTGATACAATAAGTGTCCTATATTTTAAGAGGGCAGAGTCTGAGGTCAAAGAAAGTACAGGATACCATCTCCTAAGACACTAAAAGGAAAGGTTTTTTTTGTTGTTGTTCAAAAAGGATGGAAGGCTTTCAAGAACAAAATTCAGTCAGTCGGTCACATGCATTTCTTAGGTATGTAGACACATATTGTTAAAATGATGAAGAAAGAGGTAACGTCAAAAGAGACTGGTGTATCTACATCATTATCTCAGATTTAGCATGTACAAAAATGAAAGTAAGTCAAGGCAAATGTGGAAAATACAAGAGTTATTTGGAAGTTGAGAGTCTATTAATGAATTTAGCAACCACTTATTTAATGCCACTCTCAGTAAGGAATCACCTGGGGAAGATAGGAAGTTCTGATAAGATAGCATAGCTTCCCTCCAGGAGCTCACAGCTGAGTAGGAGATATGAAACACCCATGGATAATAATAACACATGAGAAGCACTCAAAGGAGGTATAAACAAAGCACAAAGTGAGTTCTGAGAAAAGTGGATCAAAGTTATAGCCTACTGAGAAGAAACCAAGGAATACTTCCAAGAGAAGGTGGCATTTCAGGGATGGGTAGAAACTCAAGAGATAAGTAGAGAAGTGCATTATAGGAACAGTATAAGCAAAGGCTTGGAAACAATTACTTACAGGGGCATTTAGACAGAGAGAGAGCAGTCTGTGTTGATCTGAGAGCAATTTACATAGAATATAAGTAGCATATGATAAAGATGGAATGGGAAGATGGGACTCTGAATATTAAGGATATCCTTCAGCCCTCGGGGAGGAGATGTCATGCTTGATGTAACTGAAAGAATGAGTCAAAATTCAAATCTGGGATCTCAGGTCTTTATACATATTTTTCGGCTCAGCTAAATATCTCCACTTCACCAAAGTTGTCCTTGGGAGATATGAAGCCAAAATGTTGGCAATAAATTATTGAGTCATGTTTACATATTTATCCTTTCCATACATATTCATCTATTTATTTAATATTTAGTGGTTTAATTATTAAGCTCTTGTTTGAAAGTTGTTTATGACAGAAAAGCCTCTGGCATCTGGGTGTGTAGGCTGGAGCATGAAGTTCAGGCAGTTACCCGAGCATCATCACAGCCAGACATTTCTCCAGCTCTTGACTCCCTGATTGGTTTTTTTCAGTCACTGGCCCTCTAGCAACCATATTAGGTAAAGACTGAAGCTTCCAAGAGGCACAGAGACAAAGTGCTTTGCCCTGTTGGAAAACGTCAGCCTGTCAGTCTTTTCATGTAAAGCTTGCTTGGTGATCACAGAACAGGAAGTTCTTCACTTTGAAATTGCCAAAAAAAGAATCAAAATGTTCCTAGTATTTGGAGAAGGGTAAGATACAATCAACTTGGAAGCCATTTTCTCTAGAACCTCATACGCTTAGCCTGCTTCCACTGTGTGAGGCGGGACTAAAGTGGAGAGGAATCATTTGGAAAAGTTAGGCAGAAGATTGTCTCAAATGGCCATCTTCTAAGTTCTTAGGCTGGTTGGGCTCTTAGACCCAACACAGACTAGTAATGGTATTAAATAAATTTCTATAGTTTCAGAACTCTGAGGAAGGGGGAGAAGAGCTGCAGAGACAAAGGAAGGTGAGGAAGAATCACTGTTATTGAATCTGACAATCCAGAAAGGAAACAGGAGATGATGCTGGCTCAAAGAATATGCCCTTATCCTTTATTCATGGGAAAAGGAGCATTTCAGAGGTGTTCAGGAGGAGGAGAAACATTGGGACTCAAGACTCCTGAAAAATCTCTACATTTTATTAATTTTATTTTAAAATTGCCTAAGTTTTATAATTAGTTTATGCTTAGCATTAAGGATCCTTTTCTCTGCCTTGGGCTGGATCAATCACAGGGGAGAAGGCCTCCTACCATGGGAAAAGGAAAACTATCTCCCCACTGGCAGCTGTTCTTCCCATTTGGGATGATATAGGTATGGATGGTACAGAGCAATGCTCTGCAGGGCTGAGAGGAGAGAATCAAGAGAAATATATGCAGAATTTGTTAGACTTTTTAATTGTTGAAATATTAGAAAAAGACATTTTCTTTCAAACATATCTTTTTCTTCAGTTAAAAATTTGTCAATAAATAAAATATATATTTGATGTCACTATGAAGGAAAATTTAAAGAAAAAAATAATCAGCGAACTAATGAAGATTAAAAGTTAGTATAACCTCAAATTCAACAGACTTAATTTTATCTCTTTAAGGAAGCCCTGCATACAGTTAGGCAGAATATAGATTTAGACTAGCATCTTTTACAATCACCACAAATAGCTTCAAACGGATATAAAAGGTCATAGTATTAAAAAATAAAATAAGATAAGATTCACCTCTGTGGTCGAAGTAAAACTTTAGAACTAAACAGAAGACAGAAAAAAAATAAAAGATAAAATATTTATAGTTGATTATTTAAAATTTCAGAAGTTTTTTACATGAACAAAATTAATACTGCCAGAATTAGGAAATGACACAATGCAAACACCTCAGATAAGAATTTGACATTTGAAATAGGGAATTGACACAAATATATAAAACTAAGAGCCATTCACTCAATAGAGAAATGGACAAACATAATTCTATTGCATAAACATTCATCGTTCAATACTATGTATCAAGGAATTGTGCTAGGTATAGACCATACAGAGATTAAAAGATCATCAGTCCCTATCGTAAAGGAGCTTATATTTCACTCAGAAGAGAAAGTATTTCAAAAGATGTGTGTGTGTGTGTGTGTGTGTGTGTGTGTATGGTTTTAAAAAGAATTCAAAGCAATTAATAATCACATCTAATACTCAAAATCACCAAAAAGAAAAGAACTGCAAATTAAAACAACTATGAAGTAAGACCAGACACAGAAAATAGAAGAAATGGGGGAAAAAAAGGAAACTGGCAATATTGCAGGGGCTGTGGAAGACAGGCACATTGGGGGAAAAAAAAACAATTGATGGAGCTTTAAATTGCTCCCTCAACTTTAAATAGAACAAATAAAATGTATTGGGCTGCCTGCCATCTAGGGGAGGGGATAGGAGAAAGGATGGGAAAAGTTGAAACAGAAAGGTCAGTGTTGAAAAATTACCCTACTTTATTTACTATTGTAAATAAAAAAGCTATAATAAAAATAAATAAATAAGATAAAAAGTAAAAACAAAAAACAAGTAAACAAAAAATTCACTTCTGATCATCCCTGTTAATTCATCCTATATCTTTCATCCCTTTAACACTAACCCCCTTGAGGTAGCTATTTACACAAGTGTCTACATTTCTCTTATTTTATTCTAAACTAGTCTAAACCTTCTGTATTCTGGCTTCTGACCTCATCATTCAAATAAAAATTGTCTCTCTAAAGTTAACAATTTTATCTTAGTTGCCCAATCCTCATCCCTCATAGCCTCTCTGCAGCTTTTGATGCTATTGATCACATCCTCTTTGTAGGGTTTCCTGATGCATAACCATCCTGGTTCTTCTGTTACCTCTCTAACCATTCCTTCTCCATCTCTTTTGTTGGATTTTCATCCAGGATATACCCAGTAACTCATGGCTTCCTTGTAACTCTGCTCTAGGCCCTCTGTTCTTCTTTCTCCCTTTTATATTCTCTTGCTTGATGATCTCATCAACTCCTATAGATTCAATTATCTTTCTCTATGAAGATAATCCCTAGATCTAGATATCCAACCATTAACTCTCCTCTGAGCTTGAGTCTTCCACCACATTGCCTCTTAAGTATCTTAAACTTGTTGCCTTTTCAGATGGAAAGTGCCATCCACATCCAGAGAGAGAACTATGGAGACCAAATGTGGATCAAAGCAGAGTATTTTTGTTTGTTTTGTTTCTCATTTTTTTCCCTTTTGGTTTTATTTTTTCTTGCACATGTCAAATATGGAAATATGCTTAAAATGACTATACATACATAACCTGTATCAGATTATGTGTTGTCTCGGGGAGAAGGGAAGTAATGGAGAAAGAGAATAAATACAAAGTCTTTGAAGAGAAATGCGAAGTCTTAGAAATATGAGTGTTGAAAACTCTTTACATGTATTTGGAAAAATCAAATACTAAGAAAAATAAAAAAAACCCTTGATGTCCCTCAAAGACCTCTCAAACTAAACATATGGGAAGCAGACATCATTATCCAAACTGTCTCCTCTTCAGAGCATTCCTGTCCCTAAGAGGGCACTACCACTCTCCAAATCAGCCCCACTGGCAGTCCTCGAGTACACTGCTACTTGTCTCACATATCAAATCATTTGCCAAGTATGCCCATTTCTACTTTCAAAACATCTTTGCTTTGTGTCCTTATTTCAACTCACACGGCGAGGCTACTGCTATCACCTTCTAATTCATCACTGGCTGCAATATATCTCTAAAGTGTAAATCTGATTATGCTACCCCCCCCCCACTCAGTAACCTTCAGTGGCTCCCTATCACCTCCAAGATCAAATATATAATGTCAAATGTTCTGTTTGGCTTTTAAAGTCCTCAAAACCTGTACCCTCCCCCCCTTTTAGGTTTCTTACACTTTCTTCTCTCTACAGAGACAGAGACAAGAGGTGGGGGCAGAGAAAGAAGGAAATGGAGAACACATGTAAAATAATTACAAGGTAGCTAAAAACAAAAGTGTTGAATGAGGAAATATATACAAAGTTAACACTTGAGCTCATCCTGAAAGTAATGTGATATTTGATGAGGCAGAGGGGAGTTTCCAGGAAGGAGCAGTGAACCAGCCCAGGTCTGAGAAGATCAAAGCTTCTCTGATTAGAGTGAGACCTCCCCTGAGAGGAACCCCTGCATAATGAGTTAGTGAGGCTACTCTTTAAAAAAATAGGAAGAAGGATAATTCTGGAGACAGAATAGTCACAAGCAACACAAACTTCCTAGTCCTATAAGGAGGAATTAAAAGGGGGGAAAAAAAGAACTAGAATCTAAAGGAGCACTTGTTAACTTGTGGCCAAAAAGTTTGTAGTACACAAATTAATAGAATATTGTTGCATTACAAGAAATGACAAAAGAGACCATTTCAGAGAGTCCTGTGCAATATGAATTAATGCAGAGTAAAGTGCACACAACTAGGGAAACAACATTTATAAGGATATTAAAATAATTTTTGTAAGACTCAAACTCTGATCAGTGTAATGAGCAATAATATCTTCAGAGAACTGATGATGAAGCGTGTTATCATCCTCCAGAAAAAGAAGTGATATGGAAGAGTCAATTTTTTTGGCCATGGCCACTGTATGGATCTCTTTTGCTTGACTATGAACATTTCCTACCTCGTCTATTTTTTTAATTCAAGGAAAAGGTTTGGGAGGAGGAGAATTATCATTAGAGAAAATTAAAAGTGGGAATTTTAAACATTTTTAAATGCCCAGAAGACAACAAAAGGAAGTGCAGAAGGAGGCACAAAGAGGACAGTTCTGAAAACAACATGGAATTTATTATTAATTTCATAAATGAATGTAGTGATAAATGGAGATTTCTGTTTTCATCTATCGTCCTCTTGTTCTCTGCTTTTTATATAGGAAGACTCTTTTATTTGGTGTGTAAGTTCAGAATAAAAAAAATAAACATTTGAGTTGGAATGATAGGCTGTTATGGTTAGCATAATATCAGAGTTTGTTCTATGCATGACAAAGGTGGAATATAGGGGAATGGCTTGGGTTCCAGAAGTTGGAGGACTTGTGGTATCATGGTGTTTAAGAGAACATCAACATGAATGCTGAAGTCCCCAAGAAGAAGAATAGAACTTGGGAAGAAGAGAAAGATACTGAGCTATGCAATTAACTCTTGGAGAAAAGAGGGAGAATGATCAAGAGCTTGTAGATAGTAACATGGAGGTTGGGAAAGATTTATCAAAGTGAACTTCAAAGGAAAACAGATTGCCACATGATGTGGCAAAGGGAGAGTCTACTTGTAGCACTAGAGAACAAGTCTAACTTCCCTAAGATCAGTACCATTCATGCATATGGTTTTTTTTTAATTTTACTTTACTTTTCATTATAGCTTTTTATATACAAAACATGTACATGGGTAATTTTTCAACACTGACCCTTGCAAAACTTTCTGTTCCGAATTTTCCCCTCCTCCCATCCACCCCTCCCCTAGATGGCAGGTAGCCCCATACATGTTAAATATGTTAAAGTTATGTCAAATACAATATATGTATACAAATTTATACAGTTATCTTATTGCACAGGAAAGATCAGATTTAGAAAGAAGGTAAAAATAACCTGAGAAGAAAAAACAAGAATCATGCATATCTTTTGAAAATTAAAAGTCCCACTATTAAATGCAGAAGGTAAGTATACACACCCAAGCAAAGTGAACTCCAAGAGGAGATACAATTGGGGTAGAGACTCACATGGGGGAATCAGGTGCTCCAGATATGCTGTAGTACCTCTGTACTACCCATGAATGGAGAATCAGAGGATAGACTTGTGTTTCATGAACAGAATATTAAAAACCATATTTTGGTGCTCTTAGAGTATACCTTTTCTTTTAGATATCCATTCTTGCAAGACTGTGAATAAAACTCTTCTCCTGGGTTAAAAAAACCACATAGTACCACATAGAAGTATGAGGAAAGGTATAAGTACTCTAGACGATGGTCGGGAATTCTGTGTCATATGGGGCAAAAGTTTGTTCTCTCTAATTGCAGAAGGATGGAAGGAGCAGATCTAGAATGAAGGGAATTTTATTCAATAGAGAGAAGGCAATAATGGAAGGAGTACATGGAATATGGGACAGATGAAGAGGATAGGGATAAGAGAATTAGGGAATGAGAGATGAGGTTTGGAAGTACTTGATTTTTAGGTAAGCAGGGAGAGGGAGAGTAAAGGGTGGTAGGGTTAGTAGGGCAGATTAAAATGCTCACAGATTTCACTGCCTTCAGTGGATTTTATAGGTAAAGCCAGGGGTGACAGAACACTGGTCTGAAGGGACACTAAGCCATGATAGTCTTTGGGAACAAAGCAGGAGATGATTAAAGATAGGCCAAGACTAAGGAAAGTATGGGGTGCTGATGTGACGGGGCACTCTTCCTCGCCTAACTGCTTGCCCAGGTTAGAAGCAGGGCAGGTAGGATTGCCAGTAGAGTAAAACTGGAGACAGTGGAAGTCCCGGTCTGACGGAGGCTAGGTCTCTGCTTGTTCTAAACCAATTTCATGCCTGAATAGTCATCTTCTGATCATCTAGATATTACCACAAAAAAAGCAATTTGCTCTCGCTTATTAACAGTATGGTGTCAAAGACATCTCTATCAGAGAGAGTTCTGCTAAAGACAAGGACCAAGTGAGTAATATGGTCTAAGAGAAAAAGTGGTAGAGTTTGGCTTAGGAAGACCCTGCCACTTGCAGGATCCATTGCCACCCCTCATGTGAAACTGAGCAAACAACAGCCTCCTTGAGACTCAGTTTCCTCATTTGTAAATTAAGGATAACAGTGGCTACCTCATAGGGTTGCTGTGAGGCTCAAATAGGATAATAAGTTTTGTAAACCCAAAAGCTCATAAGAACGTCAGCTATTGCTTTCCCTCAAAGTCCTTGTGTAATCCATTCACAATCAAATAAAGCAAGAGGAAGAATAAAAGCATTTAGTTCTCCTGTACTTTCTCCCCTCAACAAGACTTTCCTTGCATTATCTGTAAACATTTTGTATGCGATCAAAACCCATAATAAATTGCTGAACTTGACAGCTGCACATTTATTGGCAAACACTGCTTCAAAAGGATGAGTCCCTGGAGATCAGTCTTCACAGTGTTTTTAAGCAACAGTCATCGTAGCACTGGTACAGACATCAGTCTTTGCGAACAAAGCCTCATGGATGGATTCCATTGTCTCACTGGCTCAGCATTTCTACCTCCCCCACGTTCTATCATTTGTCAATTCATCCTAATGAGAGCAAATCCCCCCAGTGCGTCAGGGGCGGCTGATGTGCTGGTGGGCCAAGAAGCCCCCAGATGCTGAACCTGAGGGGACCTCAGTATCTGTCTAACTGAACCCCCGACCTGATGCCCTCAGCAACGTACCAACAGGTGGTCATCTGGCATCCGGATAAAAATCCCCAAAGGAGGGGAGCCCATTGCCTAATTGTCAGGCTAAGACAAGACAGCATCGGGTACGATGGCAGGCTATCTTGTCATTGTTTCAAATCTCTAAGCTTAGAGGAAACAACACACTTATGTTAGTTATCTTGAGACCACCTGCTTCCAATCTGATAGGACAGGCAAACTCAAGGAAGGGATGTTTGGGGGGGGGGGTTTCCAAGTGCATTCACTGGAGAGCCTACAGGGGAAAAGTGAATAGCCAGAATTGACAGGAGTTTTAAAAAAAGATAAATTTGGGTTGGATATAAGACTTCCTATCAATCAAAGCTAACAAAAAGCAGAATGAGCTGCCTTAGGAAGAGAGGGAGTAGACAATGAAGGAGGGCAAAGGCATGAAATTAGAAGGCTAGTAACATCTAAAACAAACTTTATTCCTTTCCCAGTTCTGCAAAGGTTTGGACTTAATAAGAAGAAGCTTGTACAGCACCAAAATTGTTCAATTAGTACAAACCCAGGGAATGGACACTGTGGTCACTATTATAAAACAAAACCCTTCATACTTCAAAAAGGGAAATAGTTAGTACCAAGGTCTACTTATTTAGCATTTTATAAATGTTGTGCACTTCTCAAGTCATTTGGATTTGAAGAGATGTGAATGGTTTTTTTATGCTCAATAACAAGTGTTTGATGCTATTTCCCCCTAGAGTATGGTAGGTACTGCTCAATATTTATTAAGTGACCAACTTAATTGGATTTTATTCTTGTAGTAAAGGTCTTTCCAGTCCGTGCAAAAGAAGAAAGATGGGTCCCAATGTCACAAACAGAATCCATATCAGAAGGGGATCATGACACAAAAATTTTTAAATTTGAAAGAATCAGAAGAATAAGAGTTTTCTCTTTTCCCCTTTGACTAACAATATGACTCAGGGGCACAAGTGCAAATTCAAGGAATCAATTAAGTAGGTCACACACTGATGATCCCTAAGATTTATTGGCTAGAAGTGAAATGCAGGAACATTTCGTTGTCAAAGGAAGTCAGATCCATAGTTTAAAGGAAGATAAATTAGGCCTAAAAGGTAATAATTTGCAGAAAAAGTCATTTTAAAGAGACACTGTACATGTTGGACTAGATAACTTCAAGAGAACAAGAATTATCACAGTTCTGAAGAGTGAAGCTAAGAATTTAAAGACCAAGAGAATTTAATAGAGCAGATACAGATTAGGACATTGGAAGGATAGTGAGAAATACAGATTCTTTCTTTCTATGACAGTATAAGAAATAATTATTCAAAGTTACGACCTTAAAAAAATCCAGCTAACCACCTTTTACCACAAACATTATAAAGATGAAAATTTTAAAAAGCAAGTAAAATTTCCAGATGCATTTAATCTCATATATCTAAGTGATGTTTCTGCAGGTGGCCTATCTATACAATAACATATAATAACTATGCTACATGAGTTTTGTTTGGGGCTAATATAAGCCACATTATATTATATGTTTATTGTACATGTTCTAAATGTAATATTGCATTGTTAGTCTCGATGCAGTTAATTCTAATGTGAATGCCATGTTTGTTTCACTAGGTTATTGGGATGATTGGGACAATTAAATGGCACAGTGGATAAAGTGCAGGGCCTGGAGTTAGGAGGACTTATATCCCTGAGTTTAGATTTGTGAATTCCTTCCTCTGACTGGGGGGCCAAAAACAATCTTGGCAGGGGATTAGCAAAACAAAATTCTCTTGACCATATCAATAGCTTTTCATCTAATTACTTCAATCGGGAACTCTGATGATTGGATAGGTGTTGTAAGCATATAACTTTGTTTGGAGGGCTCTACACCTAATACACATTAAAAAAGAGACCAAAAAACCAAAACGAACAAATACAAAATGGTCAGGTGACCTTTTTCTTTGTTTTGTCCATACATAAACATCATTAGGACGAAAAACAATACTTCAACAACAGCCCTACACACATTCTATGGTAGACTCTACAGTCTTCTCAAAACTGGACAGATAGGAATGTGATATCAAACCATCAATCTAGGAATGAATGGGAATATAGAGATCTCTTAGTTCAACTCTCCCATTTTAGAGATGAAGAAACTGAGGTCTAGAAAGGTTAAAAGACACGCCTAAAGGACATTCTTAAAGGACATCAAGTAGTATAGAGCCCTTAGACTTCAGAATTGGAGATTTAGGAAGTATCTCAGCAGCCAACTTAGTCCAACAAATACAAAAGGAATTCCTATCATAAAAGAGTTGACAGATATGGGAAAACTGGGACACTGATGCATTGTTGGTGGAGTTGTAAAAGAATCCAACCATTCTGGAGAGCAATCTGGAATTATGCCCAAAAAGTTATCAAAATGTGCATACCCTTTGACCCAGCCATACTACTACTGGGCTTATACCCCAAGGAACTACTAAAGAAGGGAAAGGGTCCTGTATGTGCCAAAATGTTTGTGGCAGCCCTTTTCATAGTGGCTAGAAGCTGGAAGATGAATGGATGTCCATCAATTGGAGAATGGTTGGGTAAATTAGGGTATATGAATGTTATGGAATATTATTGTTCTGTAAGAAATGACCAGCAGCAGGATTTTTTTTCCTAATTCATCCTCAGCACTCTTACCCCTCCATTGTGCTGCCTTATCTCAGAACAAAAGCATACGAACTTTTAAAACTTTTACTGGTATATCACTTAAATGATCATGTTTCTCTAAGAATGTTCTTCTTTGATCACATCTCTTCACAACACATTTTCAGGGAATTTGATAGGCCACTTAGGTGAAAAAATGTCCATTTTCCAGATGGTTAAATAGAGGCAATGCATTAAACAACTTATCCATAATGGCCAAAAAGACAAAAAAACAGTTTCCTGCATCATGACATTTATAAGGAGAGCAAATATTTATTTCTAAAGTATTCCTTGAAGATGAAACTAGAAACTGAAGTTTAACCACAGCTCTTGTTCAGCAGGCTCTTCCTGGAAATCCAAAAACTTACATTACACCACTAGAGTTATATGAGAATTTCTCCTTGTTTTTTTAAGCAGGCCTCAAATCTTGTGGGTTTTTAACCCAACAATTAGCTGGACCACCAACACTCATTCTTGGTTTAATTTTTTGTTTAATTAATGTTAATTAATTACCTTTAGTAACATTTGGTGGACGTCTAGTTTTAACTTGGAATCATAATTCAGCTGATTTCAAAAAAGCAGGAAGAATAGCAGTCAGATGGTATGAGATACATTTTTTTTTATTTTTTTTTTATTTTTGCTTTTTGCAAAAATAGGGTCTTAATGCCTGTAGTCTTTGTTTGGTATCTTGAGGATCAAAAGATGAAGAAAAGCTTTTTTTTTTTTTAATTTGAATCAGTCCATGACTTTAAATGACAATGGTGGTACTTTTTCCCCCGGCTCTTCCAACAACTATCATTATCCTTTTTTGTTATCTTTGCCATAAGTGTGAGGTGGAATATATTAGACCCCTAATATATCTCAAGTCAGTGACAGCATATACAATTTATTCTGACTTCATTGTAAATCTTTATGTATGGCTCTCTCAACTCAACTCTCATAGACTTAAAGCTTAATAATGTTGGTTAATAACATGGTTCTAGCTAGGTGGCTCAGAGGCAAACAGGGTGAAGTGATTTACCCAGGGTCAAAGCTAAGCTAATGCGTGCCCTGGATTTGAACTCAGATGCAGCATCCACTGAACCACCTAGCTAGAATGGAAATATATTTTACTAAGCAATTAAGCAGCAAGACCTCTTAAAGAACAAGTTAATTCTATAAAACATTCAAAGAGAAATTAATTCCACTATTATATGAGCTTACAAAATTGGAAAAAAAGGAATTCTTCCAAACATATGAAACAACCTAATTGCTAGGTTTGATTCTTATAGCACAGAAAGAAAAAGAAAAGCATAAAAACTATTTAGGCAATTATCCTTAAATGAATTATTACTGATACAAAAATAGAAAAGAGAAGATGTTTTTAAAATTTAAAAATTATTTGTTGAACTAAATACAAAATAGGAAAAGAAGAATAGGGAAAAGAAAGACAGAAAAGGAAAATAAAAATAAAACAAAACAAAACATTGTCATGTGCTCAGCAGATCAGGGAGAAATCAAAATATATAACAATAAATTTTCATTTCAAGAGAGCATATAAAGTAGAGGAAATCTATTCATGATTGTCCCATCTTTTCTTTTTAAAACTTTTAAAATAATAGCCTTTTATTTTCAAAATACATGCAAAGATAATTTTCAACATTCACCCTTGCAAAAACCTTATGTTCCAAATTTTTCTCCTTCCTTTCCATCTGCCCTTCTTCCCCTACATAGCAACTACAAATCCAGTATAGGTTAAACACATGCGATTCTTCTAAACATATTTCTACATTTATCATGCCGCACAAGAAAAACCAGATCAAAAAGGGAAAAAAAATAGAAAGAAAAAAACAAGCAACCAACAAAAAGATGAAAATACTAGGTTGTGATCCACATTCAGTCCCCATAGGCTTCTTTCTAGATGCAGATGGCCACCTCTATAACAAGTCAATTGGAATTGAAGTGCCCATCTTTTCTTTGCTTCCTTGTAGGTTATTCTTTTGTTCTCTGCTGTGTACTTTTTACTTTATTCTTTTTTCCCCCTTTCATCCTCCTACCTCCCCTAAAGCAGGCTATAAGGACAGATATGGCTATACATATATACATGTGTATATACACGCATACATACATTCACCCACATACACACACACAATTACATATACACACATACATAGATTTTACATGCATATACCCACATATATTCACACGTACATACATATATATGCATATGCAATATCCATATATATTTGCATCAAAATAATATTAATATGGTTAACATAATGTAGATTTTTCTCTTGATTGATCTTTTAATTTAATCAATGATTTTTAAATTTAATTTTTATCTTAAATTTAATTTAATCAATGATTATTAGCCAAACTTTTTTTCTAATAAATTCTGATCCTTGTTGTGTAGTATTTGTGTATATTTCTTATTTTCTTTTTTTAAATTAAAGCTTTTTATTTTCAAAATATATAGATGGAAAATTTTCAGCATTCACCCTTACAAAATCTTGTGCTCTAAATTTTTCCCTTCCTCCCCTCCCTCCTCTCTAATGGCAAGTAATCCACTATATGTTAAAAATGTACCATTGTTCTATACATATTTCCACAAATGTGCTGCACAAGAAAAATCACATCAAAAAGGGAAAAAAATAAGAAAGAAAACAAAACACAATCAATCAACAACAAAAAGAGTGAAAATGTTATGTTGTGATCCATAATAATTTCCCACAATCCTCTCTCTGAATGCAGATAGCTCTCTTCATCACAAGATCATTGGAACTGGCTTGAATCATCTCTCTATTGAAGAGCCACGTCCATCAGAATTGATATTCGTAAAGTATAGTCTTCTTGTCATGTGTAATGATCTCCTGGTTCTGTTCATTTCACTCAGCACCAGTTCATGTAAGTCTCCTCAGCCCTTTCTGAAATCATCCTACTGATCATTTCTTATAGAACAATAATATTCCACAAACTTCATAAACCATAACTTGTTCAGCCATTCTCCAAATTGACAAGCATCCATTCAGTTTCCAGTTTCTTGCCACTACAAAAAGGGCTGCCACAAACATTTTTTGCACATACAGGTCTCTTTCCCTCCTGTAAGATATCTTTGGGATATAAGCTCACTAGAAACAATGCTGTATAAAATGGTATGCACAGTTTGATAGCCCTTTGGACATAGTTCCAAATTGCCTTCCAGAATGGTTGGATCAGATCACAACGCCACCAACAATGTATCAGTGTCCCAGTTTTTCCACATCCCCTCCAACATTCATCATTGTCTTTTTTTGTCATCTTAGCCAATCTGAGAGGTGTGCAGTATTACCTCAGAGTTGTCTTAATTTGCATTTCTCTGATCCATAGTGATTTAGAGCACCTTTCCATATGACTAGAGATGGTTTTAAATTCATCATATGAAAATTGTCTGTTCATATCCTTTGACGAATTTATCAGCTGGAGAATGAATTGAATTCTTATAAATTTGAGTCAATTTTCTATTTTAGAAATGAGGCCTTTACCAGACCACTCAAATAAAAAATTTCCCCCCAGTTTATTGCTTCCCTTCTAATCTTGTCTGCATTGGTTTTGTTTGTGTAAAAACTTTTTAACTTTAAATATAATCAAAATTATCCATTTTGTATTCAATATGGTACTTCAGTTCTTCTTTGGCCACAAATCACTTCCTTCTCTACAGATATGAGAGGTTTATCCTTTGTTCTTCTAATTTGCTTACAATATCACTCTTTATGTCTAAATCACGAACTCATTTTGACCTTATCTTGGTATATTATATTATGTTAGGTGTGGGTCAATGTATAGTTTCTGCCATGCTAGTTTCCAATTTTCCCAGCAGTTTTTGTCAGATAGCGAGTTCTTATTCCAGAAGTTAGGGACTTTGGGTTTGTCAAACACTAGATTGCTATAGTCATCGACTATTTTGTCCCGTGAACCTAACCTGTTCCACTAATCAACTACTCTATTTCTTAGCCAGTTCTAAATGGTGTTGATGACCGCTGATTTATAATATAATTTTAGGTCTGGCACAGCTAGGCCACTTTCATTTGCATTTTTTTCATTAATTCCCTTGAAATTCTTGACCTTTTTTTCTTCTAGATTAACTCTGTTATTATTTTTCTAGATCTGTAAAATAATTTCTTTACAGTTTGATTGGTATGGTATTGAGTAAGTAGATTAATTTAGGGAGTATTGCCATTTTTATTATATTAACTCAGGCTGCCCATGTAGCATTTTTCCAACTGCTTAGATCTGACTTTGTGTGGAAAGTGTTTTGTTCATATAGTTCCTGACTTTGCCTTTACCGGTAGACTCCCAAATATTTTATGTTATCAGCAGTTATTTTAAATGGAATTTCTCATTGTATCTCTTACTTCTGGACTTTGATATTAATATATAAAAATGCTGATGATTTCTGTGGATTTATTTCATATCCTGCAACTTTGCTAAAGTTGTGAATTGTTTCTAAT
This sequence comes from Sminthopsis crassicaudata, assembly GCF_048593235.1. NCBI lineage: Eukaryota > Metazoa > Chordata > Mammalia > Dasyuromorphia > Dasyuridae > Sminthopsis > Sminthopsis crassicaudata. The sequence continues at coordinate 12,569,405 of NC_133623.1, read as the reverse complement.
AGTTTTTTAGTTGATTCTCTAGGATTTTCTAAGTATACCATCATATCTCTCTGCAAAGAGTGATAATTTGGTTTCCTCATTACCTACTCTAACTCCTTTAATCTCTTTTTCTTCTCTTATCATCAAAGCTAGCTTTTCTAATACAATATTGAATAGGAATGGTGATAGTGGGCAACCTTCTTTCACCCCTGAGCTTATTGCAAATGGTTCTAGTTTGTCCCCATTACACACGATGCTTGCTGATGGTTTTTAATAGATGCTATTGATCATTTAAGGAAAACTAATTTATTCCTATACTTCTCTAATGTTTTTAATGTATTGCTTATTTTCTATGTGCACAAACTTTTCCACTTGAATCCTGCTCCTTAACTTGCCTTGCTAGCTGCTAGTTAATCTTCCTCCCCACCTATGGATCCCTCTCTTTATCTTCTCATCCCTTCCCCTCTTTATACCCTGCCCATTAATCTACACACCTGGTCCTACTACCATTACTGTGGATACCCTTCTGGAAGTTTCCATATTAGCAGAGAGGCACAGACATCATTACTAACAAAATTTTTAAAATCTTGATACAGAAAAATACCAATTTCTACTGCAACCCAATGTTGTTAGCCCTCTTAAAATGACAGAAAGTTTCAAGTCCAATAGCTAACATGATTATATTATATGTAATTGAGAAAGGTTGCCTTTCTAATATGATGTGAGAGGTACAATGTGTCCATTATCACCACTACCTATATAGCACAGAAAGAAAAAGAAAAATCTATATAGCACATTTTGGAGATGGTATGGTCTATTCAAGAAAACCTGAAATAGTCACCTCAAATAGTCAAATATTAATTGGGTTAACAACTTCAAGCAAAGTTTCAGGCCAATATAAATAGACATGGTCATCACCATTTATGTATATTACCAAAAAACACAGAACAAAAAAAAAAAAGATTCCATTTAAAATATCTCCACAGAATGTGTGTATGTATGATAAAACTTTGCTCTTCATAAAAATGAGAAAGACCTCAATAATTGGAGCACTTATTTGCTCATGAAATATACGCTAATATAAAATGTCAACACTGATTAAATTCAACACTTAAAAAGAGAGGGAGAGAACATTAGGTATACAATACAACATATGGAAAGCAAACCAACTCACTCACGCTAACAATTCTATAAAAACTGTTTAGAAAGCTGGAAAATAACATGGCACAATAACTTAGGTTAGATATTTTCAAAAGATAAGCTCCAAATGCATTTATGACTTTTGAAATCAAAAACAAAAAATACTTCATAATTATGGGTAGTACAGATATGTGATCCAGCAATACATATTGACTAGGATATCTTTATCCAGAGAGATGTATGAAAGGGAGCTAGAAAAGAGGAATAGGTATATTTTATATTTATTTTATATTTATTATAATATAATACAATATTATATTATTTATATATATTATATTATTTATATTTATTTTAGGTATATTAAACTACTAAATAAGAAAACTATGGGAAGATACAGGACAAGATCAAGTAGAAAAAAATCTCTACAAAACTTTTTTTTAATAAAGGAGCAAGTATAAAGCATTATCTAATTGTTGTGCGGCATTTTTAATGTACTTTGTTAAAACTTTTTCAGTAAGTTTGGCATCTCTGCTTGTATTTTATAGTTCCATCAGAATTTTGATCAGGATTCATTAAAAATTTCATTGATCCTTGTGTTATCACCATATCTTATATAACATAGTTCTATTTAAATTTATTTAAATTGTACTTAGCTTTGAGTGAGCTGCCACAGCAACTACTTATGCTATCTTTAGAGACATTAAGCTCCAGAATTTTCCATTCAGATAAGTAATATATGGGGCAATTCACAAGAACCTTCCCTTGCCTTGCAAGAAGATCACCTGAATTGGCATTTAGAGGGACATAAAGGAGATCCATAGGGCTAAGGGAACACCTGGATTGCAGGGAATCTCATAAAGGAGATCCATGTGGCTCCTGGGACAAGTGAGAAGTGGGGACTGACCATTGATTGACTATAAAGATGAAACAGGTGACCTATTTATATCCTTGTGGGTGTGACCCTCAAAGTGCATTCAGATATTTTTAGGATGACCCCAATAAATGACAACAATTGTCCTTATCATTATTGACGCATTTTTATTGTGATATAATCAAAACACAACCACTTATTTGAGACTTAATTGCTTTATTTTAAGTTCTAAGACAGCTCTATCTATATAGCAGGTATACAACTTGACTTGAACACTAGAGCTCTTCCTTTTCCTGCTCTTCTGAAATACGGCATTCAAAGACATTCCAGTAGAATGGAATCCTCATTATCTGACAGTAATAGAAGGGAACTCATGTAGAAGGTGGCTTCACTCATGCCAACTGTGTCCGATTCCTGAAGACTGTATACGATAGAAGCGGCGCCTTTCCGATGGGGTAACGGGACTCCGTTGGCATCTGGTATTCTTCCACATGCTGGGGCGGATCCTGAATGACCTTCCAAAGGATCGTTTCCTAAAAGTAGACCGGGGAAAATGAAGGTAGAAACATTATAATCAGTCTCTGTGACAAAATGTTCCATATTGCCTTGTAGGGGCTCCCCTCGCTGAATATTTGGAGGATACATGATGAGCCCACTCATCCTATTACCCCCCCCTTACTGAGGCCTGAAGGGGAACAGCCTCAGTAAGTGGGGTATCTAACTCAACTCAAGCTTTGGTCTCCTCTGGCTCCCGGCCCTCAATTTATACACTTTAGGACAGGTGACCCAACAATATCCCTGCTACCTCACCAAGACATCACAAAGGGCCCTTGCCAGGTGGCCTCACGTGGAGGCAGCATTACCCAATATGGGCACGAAGGGCTTTTTTTGTCCTTATAAGGCTCGGTCTCAGTGCTGCTCATTGTGACCCCGTCAGCGTTGCCATGTGAAACAGGGCCCAGGGCAGACTCAGGGGGCTAGGGAAAGGGGGGCCCTGAACTTTTTATCCATGGCAAAAAGGTCCGTGGGTGGTCTATATGTGACACACACGAATCTTGGCCCATGTGGGAACCGTGATGCACTCGAGCCGAAGAGCGGTCAGTCTCTGCTGGTGTGCACACAGTCAGCTTTGTAAAGGTCCCTGTGTTTCACGGTTCTCAGAACTGAATCCCAGGAGGATCACCAATTTCTACTTCTATTCACAGCTAAAAGAACTAAGTCCCTTTATCCTCTGACCATGGGTCACTCTCACTTGTCTTTTAAGTAAACACTTGGTGGGTCCTGAGCAGCTAAAGGGTAGAAGTGGCATTCTGCTTCTGTGAATTCCTTTGACAGACACAGCCCAGCCTTGCCAACGTTTGCACTGCTCCAGACACAGACACAGACACAGGCCACACTTGCAGTTATGGCAAAAGACTCTTTGGTCCCCACACGTACTGGGATTCCCGATATGCAGGGCAGGTCGTGGCCGGCATCTACATGTCACCATTGTCATAGACTGCCCTTGTGGCAGGTCGTGAGATTCACGGTATCCTGAGACTCACAGCATCATTTCATCTCACCAGGGGGCCCCTGGGGGCACCAGAACAAGGGCACAGGCCCACAGGAAGCAGACCTGAGTCCGAGTCTGGACTGTGTGACTGAGGGGAAAGTCAGCGAACCCTTGTTTGTCTCAGTCTCCCCACCTGTAGAATAGGGGCAATAGCAGGACCAACCTTGCAGGGCTGTTGTAACGATCAGATGAAATAATATATGTAAAGCACATAGCACAGTGCCTGGGATGTAGTAGGTACTTAATGAATGCTTGTTTATTCGCCTTTCCCACTCCATCTGCCACCTGGAGAACACCCATTATTAAAATGAAAAGTATAACAAACAGAGTGATAAGAAATTCAGGGAATTAGGGAAAGTTCTAGAATAGAACATGGAGAAGCAAAAGGAAAAAACCAAGCATTTATCCAGTACCTTGCATGTTTTTAATACTGTACTTATTACTTTATTATCTAGTACTTACTATGTTTTTGATATTGTGCTAAGTACTAAGTATAGGTAGATTCCCCCCCCCCCAATCCACAGGTAGAACCCTTGTTTGTCTCAGTTTCCCCACCTGTGGAATGGGGGGGGGGAATCTAACCTTATTTAGTACTTAGCACAATATCAAAACCATAGTAATAGTGGTTTCTTCCCTTTGCTTCTCCATATTCTATTCTAGAACTTTCCCTAATTCCCTGAATTTCTTATCACTCTGTTTGTTATACTTTTCATTTTAATAATGGGTGTTCTCCAGGTGGCAGATGGAGTGGGAAAGGCGAATAAACAAGCATTCATTAAGTACCTACTACATCCCAGGCACTGTGCTATGTGCTTTACATATATTATTTCATCTGATCGTTACAACAGCCCTGCAAGGTTGGTCCTGCTATTGCCCCTATTCTACAGGTGGGGAGACTGAGACAAACAAGGGTTCGCTGACTTTCCCCTCAGTCACACAGTCCAGACTCGGACTCAGGTCTGCTTCCTGTGGGCCTGTGCCCTTGTTCTGGTGCCCCCAGGGGCCCCCTGGTGAGATGAAATGATGCTGTGAGTCTCAGGATACCGTGAATCTCACGACCTGCCACAAGGGCAGTCTATGACAATGGTGACATGTAGATGCCGGCCACGACCTGCCCTGCATATCGGGAATCCCAGTACGTGTGGGGACCAAAGAGTCTTTTGCCATAACTGCAAGTGTGGCCTGTGTCTGTGTCTGTGTCTGGAGCAGTGCAAACGTTGGCAAGGCTGGGCTGTGTCTGTCAAAGGAATTCACAGAAGCAGAATGCCACTTCTACCCTTTAGCTGCTCAGGACCCACCAAGTGTTTACTTAAAAGACAAGTGAGAGTGACCCATGGTCAGAGGATAAAGGGACTTAGTTCTTTTAGCTGTGAATAGAAGTAGAAATTGGTGATCCTCCTGGGATTCAGTTCTGAGAACCGTGAAACACAGGGACCTTTACAAAGCTGACTGTGTGCACACCAGCAGAGACTGACCGCTCTTCGGCTCGAGTGCATCACGGTTCCCACATGGGCCAAGATTCGTGTGTGTCACATATAGACCACCCACGGACCTTTTTGCCATGGATAAAAAGTTCAGGGCCCCCCTTTCCCTAGCCCCCTGAGTCTGCCCTGGGCCCTGTTTCACATGGCAACGCTGACGGGGTCACAATGAGCAGCACTGAGACCGAGCCTTATAAGGACAAAAAAAGCCCTTCGTGCCCATATTGGGTAATGCTGCCTCCACGTGAGGCCACCTGGCAAGGGCCCTTTGTGATGTCTTGGTGAGGTAGCAGGGATATTGTTGGGTCACCTGTCCTAAAGTGTATAAATTGAGGGCCGGGAGCCAGAGGAGACCAAAGCTTGAGTTGAGTTAGAAACCCCACTTACTGAGGCTGTTCCCCTTCAGGCCTCAGTAAGGGGGGGGTAATAGGATGAGTGGGCTCATCATGTATCCTCCAAATATTCAGCGAGGGGAGCCCCTACAAGGCAATATGGAACATTTTGTCACAGAGACTGATTATAATGTTTCTACCTTCATTTTCCCCGGTCTACTTTTAGGAAACGATCCTTTGGAAGGTCATTCAGGATCCGCCCCAGCATGTGGAAGAATACCAGATGCCAACGGAGTCCCGTTACCCCATCGGAAAGGCGCCGCTTCTATCGTATACAGTCTTCAGGAATCGGACACAGTTGGCATGAGTGAAGCCACCTTCTACATGAGTTCCCTTCTATTACTGTCAGATAATGAGGATTCCATTCTACTGGAATGTCTTTGAATGCCGTATTTCAGAAGAGCAGGAAAAGGAAGAGCTCTAGTGTTCAAGTCAAGTTGTATACCTGCTATATAGATAGAGCTGTCTTAGAACTTAAAATAAAGCAATTAAGTCTCAAATAAGTGGTTGTGTTTTGATTATATCACAATAAAAATGCGTCAATAATGATAAGGACAATTGTTGTCATTTATTGGGGTCATCCTAAAAATATCTGAATGCACTTTGAGGGTCACACCCACAAGGATATAAATAGGTCACCTGTTTCATCTTTATAGTCAATCAATGGTCAGTCCCCACTTCTCACTTGTCCCAGGAGCCACATGGATCTCCTTTATGAGATTCCCTGCAATCCAGGGAGTCTCACTTTTGCCAGGAAGGGTAAAATCTGTTATTTGTATGAAGGGAAGACCCAAGAGGTTACATGTCCTAAACATTTGCTCTAGCAGCTCATATAAAACAAGTTCAATTTAAATGTATTCATAGTTTACATTATAATTTCATTTATTATATAGAAAAATATGTAGTAAAACATTGTTGGGAAAATAACATGTGGGTAGAGGCTCTCAAAATTCTTAGCGCTGATCAAAAATTTAATGGAATAAAATACAAGCAGAAACTTCAATCTCATTGAGTAGACCATTGGCTTCAAATGTAAACGGAGAAGTGTTTTTACAAAATAAATAAAAATGCTACAAGAGTTAGATTATTTGTGGGTTTTTTTTTTTTTTAAAAATATTGTGTTGCAGGTATTAGTTTGTATTCGATCATGTCCTGGATAAGATCTCATTGAACAATTTAGTTCTACAGCGCTCCCACTGTCATTGGAGGGAGACAAAAGTTCAGCTGCAGGGCTGCTGGTGGAAAAGGACATAAGTCCTGGAGTTGCAGCTGTGGGGCAAGGCATAGCAAAAGGTCCTTAGATTATACAATATATATAAAGTTCTTTGCAATTCTTAATTAAGTCTCATAGACAAATGACTTCATAAACTAATAAAGAAAAAATGCTTTGTTTTGAGTTCCCTTTCACAACTATTTGAAATTGTATTACTTTTGCCCAGTCTGAACTTAATTTGGTGATATCAGATATAACTAGACTCTTGAGTTTTATTTTAAGTGGGGGAAGTGGATATATTGATGTTTGTCTCTGATATCATTGGCGTAGAGAAATCCTCAGTACAAAACTTCTCACCACTGGTCCAGATGAGAGATATTCTGTAATTTGTCATCTCTTCCTATTCCAGCCCATCTTTCACTCAATGTCCAGCACTCCCTCCCTGTTCAGAAACCTCCAGGCGGGTACCTTTCATGTCCAGGATCACCTTAGAATTTTATCTTGAGTGACTAAGAAAGGCTAAAGCGATTTAACCAAAGGCAATATACTAATATTATAATATAATAATAATATAATAATATAATAATAACTAGTATGTGGGAGGAGGGAGGCAAAATTTGATCTCTGGTCTTTTAACTCTTAAAGGCCACCAATCATTGCATCATGCTTATCGTTTCAGATTCTGATATTCATAAAAGATATAATTGATCAAAACAACTACACGTGGTGTACAATATACAAATTAAAAGATACATACAAGATGGATGAATTATGGTGATTATCACTAGAGCAATGGCACTAGAATAAAGGGGGATCAGAAATGCTTCTTGTAGAAATTAGAATTTTAGCTGAGACATAAAAAAGATACAGGAGAAGTCAGGAGGCAGAGATGGAGAGAGGCGTCCAGGCATGGGAGAGGACACACTAGCAGAAAATGCCCAGAGGCAGTTTGATGGATTATATCTTGTGCAAGAACTTGAAAGGTGCCATGTGGATTGCAGAGTTCAGGGGGTAAGATATGAAAATAATAGAAAGTAGGGGAGGACTGAAAGTTATGAAGGGCCTTGAGATTTGAAGGATTTATATTTAATGATTCTGAAGATGAAAGGTACCCCCCTTGGAGTTTACTGAACAGGGAGGGACTGCTGGACATTGAGTGAAAGATGGGCTGGAATAGAAAGAGATGACAAAGTAGAAGGAATCGATATCAATATAGATCACCACAAAAATCTGACGACTTCTGATGAAACCGTCTACCTGCACTAGAGGCCCTCAGTTTTGTTTTCTTCTAGAAGTTCCAAGCTGAGTTCCCAGCCAAGACATCCACTCTAACAGAGTGAGTTTAATCCCATGTTCTAAAATTCTGTATCTCAGTAAGAATATTCATTTGGGGTTTCAAATTTCCATTGTTGAAGTCATCTAAACAACAAAAGGATAACCCATTATACCCAGGGTATGCCTTCTCATGACTTATGTAGCCCATATAGCTTTAACAGGTTAAACAACTTGCCCAACATCACACAGCCAGCACATGTCACATAAAATTTGAATTCAGGTCCTTCCTGTCTCCAGAACCACCTTTTTATTCATGATATCACTTTTCTATTTTTAGAGAGCTTTGTGGTTTGCAAGAGACTTTCTTCACAACAACCCATGGACTCAAAGAGGCCATATAACCAGAGGCCACAAAATTATTATCTCAATAGGGATTTAAATACAGATCTTTTGCCTGGTAGTTTGGGTTCCTTCAATGAGAGCACTGCTTCTTCTCAGAGAGTGAGATGAACCCTCATCCTTAACTAAGTTGTAGGATTCTCTGATTCTCTGGCAAAAGCATTTAAAGCATTTTCTGCTTTGAAACCTGTCTTGCCCTAGCCATGGCCTTGGAACAGTGGTTTAGAAACTTCCCCATGTGTTACTACTACTTCCTTTTACAATTTAATACAAACCCAATCTAAAGAATTTGATTTGAAATCTAAAGGATTTCAAAGAAGAATCTAATCCAAAAAAAATGCCAGTAATATCAAAAATTTGGATAACTCCTTGAAGTTCATGGTAATAGTTATATATTCATATTTATAGTGATAAAATTCTGTCCCTTCACAGTCCCTCCTTACAAGAGTCTAGACTTAAAATATTCTAAGCACGATATTATTTATCCCTGATATATATATATAGGTCACCATTTAAAAGCCTTTATCATGATACCAATTGCAAGAGGGTCTCCATATTTCCTTACTGTTACAATACATCCCAGGATCATGTTTGTATTTTTAATAACTATATTTATAATGCTAACTATTTTAACTTGTGTTCTACTAACCAACTTTCATTCTGGGTAGATACACAAATATATATATATATATATATATATATATATATATATATATATATATATATATATATATATATATGTGTGTGTGTGTGTGTGTGTGTGTGTGTGTGTGTGTGTGTGTGTGTGTGTATGTGTATATATGGTATGTGTATGTATATGTGACATTTAATATACAGAAACATATGTAAGATATACACTGTGTGCTACAAAGCACATCTCCGCCATGTGATGTCAGTCGGGACCTTCTCCAGCAGGAAGCTGGTGCTTTTGTATGTTTCACTACCACCGGCTGATTCAGCAGGTTCAGTCCCAATCACTTGCTTAGAAGAGCTAATAATATCACAAACTGGAATTTTCCAGTCAAGACTAACACTTCAGAGTTGGATCCCACTAGAACCACAGAACTTATTTTTCCTGTTGTATCACTTCCAAATTCAAGAACATATAGTCCTCGTCACAGTCTTTAATTGGAATAATGACCATTGGAGATGCACTGTTTGATCTCTAAGCACAAACTAATCGTGCCATTTTATGCCTTCGAATATGTGTGACTCCCAGGGGTCCCCCAAGGGAAGTGGAGTTTCTATCATTTTAAAGTTTTGCCACCCTCCTTCCTCAAGTATTTTCATTCTTTCTAGCAAGTGCCCACACTGTGCCAATTGTTTCTTCTTTCCTCTGACTTCAAAATAGGTGTTAAAAAAATCAGCTACAAGAAATGCAAGAAAGGATAGGGACACAATTATTACCTTGACATAATTGACTGGATTCATAGGAGTGGATACATAGGGAATGATTGCTAGAAAATACAGCCTTTTTCGCTGGGAGATTGGGCAGCGGTAAGGGAAAGCACTGAGATTGGGTGAAGAATGGATTCTCTGACTTCCTCATGCAATAAGGCACTATGTGGGATGGACAGGAGGCCTTCCCTGAGAACTGACCCCTGCCATAGTTTGGAGCTACAGTTCCAGGAACACCCCCTTTTGCTTATTCCCTTGCTTAATCTCACATAAAACCGCTTTGTAATCTATAGTTCCTCTGCTCTTGTACTCTGATGGTGGAGTGGATTCCCATGATACACTGTGAGCCCTGATAAGGCAGGAACAGCTGGGGTCCAAGATGGGGTAAAAATTGTTTTAGGGTATAAAAACACGCTTTGCTGCCTGATCTTTACCTCACTCCTTTAGATTATGCTAATGGAGGTGATACCCTTTTTTCTGCAGGAAGTGAATAAACTGCTTTCTGCTCTGACTCTGAGAAATGTGTTTGAATTACTTTGTGTTAGTGGTCCCTGTCTTACACAGCATACTCAGAACCAGCCTTGATCTCCTCAGAAGCCATTCTCTCTCAGCTAGTTTCTCAGGGAAGTCTGTCCATTTCCAAATAGAATAAATGGGGGAAGGGGAAACAACAACTGCATTTGGTACTAGCTAGTTACCTTCCCTTGGGAGAGAGAAAATGGAGTTCCCAAAGTAGACTAAAGAGGCGTCAGAATAACCAAAATTCCTCAAGTACTGGGATTTAGGCAAGAGGTAAACAACAATGATGAAAAAAATTTCTAATACTAATACAAATGAAACATACTAAGTAAATTGTACAAACAATTTCTAAAAGTGAGCATTTATTATTATGAAATTATTATTTATAATTATGTATTATTCTAAATTTCATTAATTATGTATTATCTAATTGTGCAATATATTACATGGCACACTATGTAATTATGGTCATTATAAATTAGATAATACATAATTAAAGCTAAGCATCTGAATAGCTTAGAGCTTTGCAAATATAATCTCATTTTAAAAGGATGTGAGCACCTGCCCACAAAATTAACAAAGGTAAAAAAGGATGGAAATAATTCAGGTCATATTAGCATTGTTGGTGGAATTGTGAACTGGTACAACTGCTTGGAAAGAACCTTTGTGATTAAAATTAAGTGGAGAAAAATGCCTGAACTGTCTGGACTGTGATTCAGAGGTCAATCTAATAGACTCTTCCAGGAAATCAAAGAACAAATAGAGGTAACCAAAATGGCCATGACAGTCTCTTTTTTGTAATAGTAAAAAACTAGAAGTATGTCTACTAACGGTTGGAATGGCTATATGCTGTGGTATACTGACTGCAACTGAATATCACCACTTCATTTTAAGAAATAAGGATCAAAAATTCAGAGAAGCATAAGGAAAAGTTTATATACAAGAATCAAATGAAAAGGCACCAAGGCAAGTAAGAACTGTGAGAATAACAAAGACGTAACAGCAAAATGAAGCTATAATTATGAGATATAAGAGAAAAATGTGCTCAAGAGTTCTACCTATCAGGGAAGAGACAACATGTGGACCGTATGCAGATAGCAGTACAAAGCAATTTAACATGGTAATTTCTGGGGGAGTCCCTTGGCTAGCTGGAGAGCTTCCTGAGGTTTGAGATAAGCACATATTTATTGATTCTAAGAGGCAGAGGTGAGCCTAGCCTGAGTACAAAGACATAGATGAAATGTTACATAGAAGGAACAGCAAGACAGGCTACTTTTTATTTGTGACATTGTGAAGGGGAATAATGAAATAACTTGGAAATGGGTAGGCTTTTGTCATCAACCAATCAACTAACAGTATGCAGCTATTATGTACCAGGGACTGTGCTAATTTATGCTACGCACCCACCTAGGGAAAGGCAGTTCCTGCCCTCAAGGAGCTCACAATCTGACAAGAGGGACAACAAACAAATATGTATAAACAAGCATATCCAGGAGAAATAGGAAATGATTAACAGAAGGAAGGCAGGAGAAGTCCAAAGGGTTGGAGAAGGCTTCTGGTGAAAGGCCAGCTTTTAGTCTTTATATGAACTGCTCTTATCCATCAGAAGGGGCTTCCAAAGCTCACGGTATAGTGTTCCGTTGTTTCTACACTGTCTACGTTACATTTTACATGGGACAAAGCCCCGGTATCTCTTACTAATTACAATGTGGGACTTAGAATTACTATTATGAGTAATCCATAACATTTCTTGGTTTAACTTTGATTTGAACACTTAGCCCAATATGGAACACAGAAAGCAGGCAAGAAATACTTGCTGGCCTGTAAGAAACTGGAAGCAATAGAAGGATTTTTCAAGTTTCTGAGTGGAGGTTTAAGTCAAGTGGGGCATGACAATTCATAAGCCCTTAATGCATCCGTTACGGCAACACAAACTTCTACTGTGATGTTAAAAATTCAAGTCCAATATGTTTCAAATTCAAGACATGTTAATAACACACACACACACACACACACACACACACACACACAGAGTTACAGTTTTGTATAAACTGTATAGAGCAGACACATACCATATGTGCACACCCAAAGATATGAACATGTAGGCGGGGAAAGTCCTTCTCAACTCCAAAGCAAGAGGAAAGTCACATGGCTAGGCACAGACAGGTGCTGACAGTTACAGGAGAGCCAGAACCATTTCAAGAAATAGGTTCAGATTCCTTATGTACCGATCCAAAGCTTCTATCCCAAATTACATTAATGGGACAAATGAAAATAAGCCCAATACAACAAAATCTCGTTGCTAAGGAATAAATGGAAATTGACATGTGACATAGAATGGAGAATGTATGTAATTTTCATTCCAATTTTGCAGGTGGCTCTGTGCAGAAAAACAAAAACAAAAAAATAAGCACTAGGATTTGATGTTCACATTTTCCAAAAGCCTCAAACTTCTAATAATAAGTAGAGCAAAATTTTACAGAGACTACAGATATCCAGACAGATTCTACTATGGTTTAGAGAGAACTTCTAATTAATTTGTATCTAGCTCCAGCCGTAACTAGCTTGACTTTCTCCCAAAGCAAGTCTCCTCTGCTTGATCCTCTAGAACAAAACAGCCCAGGCTGACATTTCAGCCTGATTAACAATCTGTGATGTTGTAAATGGACCAGTAGAACTCCATTGTTTTGATGTTGAACCTGTAATTTGCATCTTTAATGGAGTGTGACCTCACAGGTTTATGGCTTTTGTTTGGGACTGCTTCTTACAAGAAACTGAATATGAACTTGAAATATATAATTTTTTTTTTGGCAAGCAATGGTTGATACATGATTTTTAAATTAAAAAATTGCAAAAAAGCTGTTTTCATTGACAGTACCGGAAAAGCTTAATTTCTATTTCTGCCAATGCAAATAATACTTGCCAGGATCTTACAGTGAGAGATTTTTTCATTCAAGAGAGCTCAATTGCAAGGATAGAAATTTAGAAATTTAGGAATTTGCATTATTCTGAGTTTTCTGCTCAAGAGAATGTGAATTCCTTTCATTAAATTTCTGTACCCAGAAATAAAATCATAATCCAAATCAAGTTTTGTGCTGTTTTTTTAGGATTTCAAAATCTCACAAAAATGAATGTTTAAAATTGTCTTGAAATGTAACTGCGAAAAATTATTTTCAAAAATGGTAATGAGATGCCAACCATATTATTCATGAATGAAAATGTTTAAACAATATCTTATAAAGTTCTCTTCTTAAAAAAAAGGGTAGCATTGAGTAGTTAAGTTTTTCAAGGACCTTTCTTGTCATCAAAAGACCCATTTTCACTGTAGCAAAGGCGCTTTCTAAAAATGTAAAGAAGTAGCATATTCAGTTAATCAAACAGTAAAATTGATTCTTCATTATGTTGCGTTCAATGCTGAGAAACACTTGGGCTTCTTACCCTTAAGCAGCGGCTGTGGGGTTTTGCAAGCTTAGGGTGAGTTTAATTAAAGTCGAGGGAGAAAACCAATTAAGCAGTGAGAAGTGCTGGCATCCCTCACGTACTCTAAAGACAAAAATGCCACTGAGAATACGATGATTCTATAATCTCAGTATAAATACCACTGTCGACTTCAGCAGTTCTTGTGGACCAGGTGTTCTGAACACTTAGGATATCAGTGAGTTTGGGATGTTCCAATTTAAATAACAGTGCATCATGTACTCCAGCTTGAAATCTCTTCAGATAGGAAGAGGTTAGAAAGGAGAAATATCAAAAGTGACTGTTTGAAACCCTCAGAAACATCGAGATTAAAATGCCAGCCTTCAATGAGCCTTTTGCTAAGAGATTACATATTTGAGCTCCTTTAGAAAGGACCTTAATGTTTCCCTTGGTCAGCACAGGCAAAAGTTCCAGAGGCACCAAGGAAGTTCAGAGCAAGATCATCATGGTGGAGAGTCCGGATGCAGTGTTGAGACTGTTCCGAAGCACTGTTATTGGACAGTATCAAATACTGCACAGAATAGACAAATGTACTTCTTGATGGCTTATCAATCGGGCAACCACAGAAAGACAACATCATTTTCACCCAGATCTAGGGGTGGGCGATGGTGGCTGCAGAGGCAGTATAACATGACCCAACAATGAATGCAATGAAATGTGGCTTAATTAGATTTATTTGTGTACCTCCAGGTTTGTTAGAGATATTATCTGTGCTGTAGAGCCAGAAGTACATTCTAAAAATTTGAACTACTATTCTAATTGGTGACAAGCACATCAGTTCTCTGGGCAATCTGGTAAAATAGCACAGACTACTTTGTGCTCCACAGTGATCCCGGATGGAGCCTCCAAGCTAGTGAGGTCAGTTGATTTCACCCACGAGAGTTCTTGTGGATGTTCTTTTGGGAAAAACAGATCATTTATGTAGCATGCCCAGGAAAACATAAATGTCTTCTAACCTCCAACATAATTATGTATATGGACAGTTATGGCTCTTGGGTTAATAGCTGATAAATCTCAGCCTTCTAGAACTTTTTCTAGTTTACAGTTTACAACAAATAGGAGTTGTCCACAGCTAGAAGTTTGCAAATCCTATTCATTATTCTTCAAATATTATAACGAGGTGGCAAAATTGAACAGTCAACGGGCTGAATTTATCTCCAGCCCATGTAGCATGTCTGAATGGTTCTTCAGTCTCCTCCAGCAGGATGAGGACTTTGTGGTTTTAATCAATGATTCAGCTATGTTAATCATGCATAAAGCCATATATGTCTTTATGATGATGAGCTTTTAACTCAAATAAAGGAAGGCCCAAGAAATAAAATGAGGCACCCCTAAGTAGAAGAATGAGGGAAAGCACAAAAGAATGATACAACCAGAGAAGTCACAGAAACACCAAGCGTGATGCTTTCTGGGCCTGGGTGTAGTGGGAAGACAGAAGCATTTTTAGAGAATGTGTGTCTAGCAATGTCCCAGAACTGGGTACTCTGTTACTCCTCTATTCACAGGACGGCTGCAGTGCTGTAATAACACAAAACCTTTTGGAGGTGTCTGAAAGCCAAGGGTTTTTTTTAGGAAGAAGACGACATTTCTTTCTCGGGTACATCTGCATGGTTTCCCATCCCTGACGTTAACGGCATGGAGAGGACAAGTCGTTGGGCAGGGGAAAGCCGCGAGAACTGCAAACAAATCAGGAATGCAAACACGGGGGGGGGGGGGGGGGGGGAATGACATT
Organism: Sminthopsis crassicaudata; assembly: GCF_048593235.1. Lineage (NCBI taxonomy): Eukaryota > Metazoa > Chordata > Mammalia > Dasyuromorphia > Dasyuridae > Sminthopsis > Sminthopsis crassicaudata. The sequence goes on along the minus strand of NC_133623.1, from coordinate 12,553,977 downwards.
TTCCAGCCAAAGAAAGGAACGGCAAGTTCAAAGCAGGGACAGGCTGCTACAATGAAGCTTTATGGGTATGGAAGCGAGGCCTCACAAACAGATGGGTTTTTTTGGACTACTGCACTGATAAAACACATAAATCAGTTGTTAAAAATGAGTTCTATTATTAGTTGTTAAAATGAGGTCAGGTTCCTGAGTTATCAAAAACTCATGTAAGAGGCATCATTAAGGTTGCTTATGCTGAAAAAAGAGATGGGCTCACATGACCAGCAAGATGGAAGATGACTGGCTTCCTATAACCCTCAGCATCCCTCAGTCCTTAGAAAATGAACTACATGGCAGATACAGAGTTAGTGAAGATGAATCTTCAGTATGAAAAGGCAGAAATTTTTTTTTTTTATTTTATATATATATATATATATATATATTTTATAATATTATCCCTTGTATTCATTTTTCCAATTTACCCCCCCTCCCTCTATTCCCTCCCCCCCGACAACAGGCAATACCATACATTTTACATGTGTTACAATATAGTCTAGGTACAATACATGTGTGCGAATATCACTTTCTTGTTGCACAATAAACATTAGAATCCGAAGGTACATGCAACCTGGGCAGACAGATATTATTGCTAACAATTTTCATTCCCCTCCCAGTGTTTCTTCTCTGGGTGCAGCTACCTCTGTCCATCATTGATCAACTGGAAGTGAGTTGGATCTTCTTTATGTTGAAGATTTCCACTTCCATCAGAATACATCCTCATACAGCATTGTTGTTGAAGTGTACAGTGATCTTCTGGTTCTGCTCATTTCACTCAGCATCAGTTGATTTAAGTCTCTCCAGGCCTCTCTATATTCCTCCTGCTGGTCATTTCTTACCGAGCAATAATATTCCATAACCTTCATATACCACAATTTACCCAACCATTCTCCAACTGATGGACATCCATTCATCCTCCAGTTTCTAGCTACAACAAAAAGAGCCGCCACAAACATTTTGGCACATATATGTCTCTTTCCGCTCTTTAGTATGAAAAGGCAGAAATTAAGAAAAGGGAAGTTAAATACTTAGAACTCCCACTTAGCAGTCCCTTCCTTCCCCAAACACACACACGTACACAGGCATACAGATATACACGCTCAATTCAATGCACACGTTTGGTACAGAGAGTACAAGCAAACTTAATGGCTTGGGCTTCTGGTCCAAACTTAGGGACCCCCGCTCACTGTTCCTACAGTACTGATTCCACCTGATTCTCACTGCACTGAAGGGTCATGGGAAGGAATTAGAGAGAAGGGGATTAGAAGAAGGGAGCAGCACAGAGTGCAAGGCAGAGCCAACTGGAAAAGGAAAGACATGGCATTCCACAGTATGCCCCAAAGTCTCTAAGGTGCTTAGCTCAGAAGTAACCTTGGGCTTCCTGACTGGTCCTCCCATATTTGTGAGCACTTCATGGCTGCTCTGCTCTGCTCTCTCCTGAGTGCTGTTACTCATCTCTGGGGCTAGTCATCTGTGTCTCTCAGAGTGTGTTAAACTTCCTTTTTTTCCTTCTGAAGGTTCTTAAAGGGCCCCCAGCAGGGCTCTATGGATAGATTTTGAAGGTTCATGAACTTGTATGGGCAGAAACCCATAATCAACTTTGTTTTCCCTCATCAGTTATACACAAATATCATTCCGAGCAGAGGGCCCACCAGACTTCCACAAGAATCCAGGACACATGAACAGGTTAGGGACCCCTATTCTCGACCATGTCCCTGTATTTGGTCTCTGATTCATTTGATCTAAATTCCAGTCGGTGCTCTATCTAGTCTCCCCTGCCTTCTCAATGGTAACAACTCACTCCTTGCCTCTGAGGAACCTGTTCCTGGCTCTTGCATCAGAAGCTGAGTTGAACGGGTCCTTGAGAACTTTCTGCTTCAACTCATGCTTGGGAAAGAATCCAGGTACTATAATATCCCAATAAGCAATCCAGACTCCTTTTGAAGCCCCACAGAGAAGTGGCACCCACTGCCTCCTGAGCCTCTGCTCTAGCGACAATGTGTTCTCCCCCATGCCATGGGGGTGCCCTGCTACTAACACCATCACCTGGCTGACGATGCCAAGGAACGCGATACCCTCTGCATATTAATCTGTCACCTCACTGGCTTTGGAGAGATTCTGGTTTCCTGGCAGTGAACACCATCCACAACCTGAGCTATGCCTGTGATCTCTCAGGAAGCAGACTGCTCTTTCCACTGAAGTGTCTGCCCCTATTCCTTTTAGAGCCCAAGCAGAGCAAAGTGCCAAATTACCGCCAAGGGAATTCTCAGGTCAATGAATGTGCTTGCTGTAGGCTTCTACTCCCCAAATCGAACAATCTCAGCCCTGGGTTTGAGGAGAGAGATTCATTAGTGCCAACTGCTGTACTAGCAAAGAGAAGTAACTTCAATAAATGCACGTTGCCACCAGAATTAGTGCATTTACTGGCCAAATCCCAGCCCAGAAAAAAGACTTTCGAAGGAACTATGCCAATAACCTAATGCCTTTATATGGCTGATTTTCATACGAAAGCACTTGCAAATAAAATTAGAATGCCAATTTACCCCAATATACCTCTCTCAGACAATGCTGTTAATTCATCCTGGGTCACAAATCAATGAAATTCAGAGTTAACTATGACACAAAGTATATTCCCTGGAAAGCTGTGCTGTGCTCTACTAAAGCTTTGTAGGAAATTTTTCTCTATAGGAAAGAGAGCAAACAAAAAAGGCTACATAACAGCCAGGAGGTAGGATATCGCTTTCAAAGTTGAGGGCATGACATTTATTTCAATTCAGTGAATATTTGAGGTGTGTGGAGTGCCTCTTAAGCAACTGTGCATGTGGTCTTTGGATAAGCCACAGAATTTCTGCCAGACCCTTGATACAATTCTTTGGCTTTTCCAGGCCTAGCTGTGTCCGTCACGTAGCTTAGTCACTAGGACTATGGAACTTATATACGTGAATAAGAACAGATAAAGATGTGATGCAGCACTGCCAAATCTCTTTCACCAACAGAGACCGCAATCTGTCAATGACTCAGTAAAGAACTTTTAAGAAGTTGTCTATGGTCAGAGATTTAGAGCTGAGAGAAATCCTAGAAGCCATTGTCTCTAAACCCCTCATCTAAAAGTAGAGGAACTGAATCACAGAGCGCTTAAGGAAGAAGTTCAAGGTCACAAAATTAGTAAAGACCAGAGGGGAGATTTGAACTCAGATATTACTAACTCCAAGACTAGTATTGCATACTCTAGTTCAGGCCATCTCTATTGCCTTTTTGTTTAACTTCTCTGCTTTATTCAGTCATAACTTAACAGTTAAGTAGAGGAGGGGTTTGACCACATTAAGAACCACTTTGCAGACATTCTAGTCAAATCATTACCTTGGGAGTTTCTGGAATAATGACTATTCCTTAATATTTGCTGCTAAACAGAAGTTCAAAAAATAGGGTACAAATACATATATGCATAGACAGATAGATGGAAAGATTAAAGAATTTATTAAGTACTTACTCTGTCCAAGGAACAGTGCTAAATACTGGGAGAAACAAATACAACGTCTCCCCCAGCCCACCCCAGACATTGCCTTTCCTCAAGGACTTTGTATTCCAATGTGAGAAGATAATATATAAAGGGAACTGGAAAGGACAGGCAAGAGAGAAACATATGGGAGAGTAAGGCAAACTGGAAAAGGACAGAGTCAGGAAGAAGGCCAGGAGGCTGGAAGGCAGAAAAGGGCCCAAAGAGGTAGAGATAGCATCACAGTAAGAAGGCTGCTGAAATGGAGGTGGCTGAGGCTGGGGACACGGAACAAGAGCTAAAGGATGAAGGGTGAAGAAAAGGATGAAGTTAAGGGCCATTAGTGAAATCTATCAGCAAAAGTCTAATGAATCTGAAAAGATCAAGGCCCCAGAGAAGTGAGGAAAAGATGTCATTTAGGGGAAATGGAGGAAAGACTCTACTGCACCGGCAGATGCACTGTGTTAATCGGCTTTTTTGAAATATTTTTGCTACAAGGGACAGTTCAAAGGGAAGTTGGCAGTATATTAGAACCTACAGGAGCCCAGATGCTCCACAAACACCCTAGGAAAGATCTAAAAGTGCCAAGGATTATAGACAAAAAAATAAACCCAAAGGGAATTAGCTAGCAATGCTCCACCCAGGCCAGAGCTTCAAAAAGAGGTAGAATCCTGTCAGGACGGGCTACAACCTAATTTTTTAGGTCAGTGGAAGGCAAAATGCAAAATGGCCTACTTACCCCAAAGCGTAGGGGGTCAGAGCACTATCCATCCCAGAGTGATCCAGGGGTCCCATCTAAGTAGGGAAATAAGAACTTGCTCAGAGGCCATATCTGCAGCGGGATGTAGGGCCAGAGCAGCACCGAAGCAGCAGATGCTTGATCCAGCATCCATCAAGCCAAGGTCTAACCTAAGCTTCTAAGCAGCTCCTGCTCAACCCAGCATCCAGACAACAAAGACATAAAGCGAGGCCAGAAAATCACTCCAGAAAATAGAAACTAGTCTTTGTCCCCAAACTCAAGATCATGCAGCACTCTTACCTTCTAAAAGTCTGAGAATGAAATCTGACCTAAGAATAGGAACCCAATCCAGAAACTTTGATTAGAAATAAGAGAAAACAAGAAAAAAAAAGAATGATAAAATATCTTAGCAATAGAGAAGCCTAAGGAACAAATCCCCAAAATGAAAGTCATTCTACTATAAAGCCAAACAGAGCTTCAGGGAAAAGAATATCCTAATCACAAGGACTACAGGGGCACATGGAATAAAAGAAATAAAAGATACAAACTAATATTTAATGAAGAAAAAAGTGGAAAAGAGAATTAATACCTTAGAATGTACACTATGATCAAAAGAATTTAAGTCCTTGAAAAATTCAATGGGTCAAACAGAAATGAACAACTACAAAAGGATTAATACAAAATGAAAATGTGGAATCAAGAAATATTTATGAAATGTCTATTATGTGCCAGGCACTGTGCACTAGAGATCCCAAAAGAAGCAAAAAATGGTCCCTGCTTTCAAGGAGTTTACAATCTAATGGAGGTTAAGCAAACACTTATAAACAAAATAAGCTATGGACAGGATAAATAGGAGATAATGAACAGAAGAAAGAGAAAAGAGAAGAAAGAACAGTGCCACGAACACCTAGAGAAGAGAAAGCATGCACGCAGAGAAAGTAGGTGCTCTACAGTGACGATGAAGAATGAGAAGAGACAATTTGAGAGTCAGTAATGGAGAGATTATTGGTGATTTTGGAGAAAGAAGTTTCAGTAGAATGATGAACTTAGAAGCCAGAATGTAAACAGTTTAAAAGTAAGATGAAAAGTAGAGGCACTCAGAAAAATAGCCGTCGAAAGAAGTTTCACTGACAGGTGGAAGAAAGATAGAAGATGACTGCAGAAATGGGAGAGTCAAGTGAATGTTTTTTTTTTAAGGATGGGGGAGTATCCCATATTGTAGGCAACGGAGAACCAGCTAATACATCAGGAGAGATTGAAAGAGAGGCAGAGAAACAGAGAGAGAAGGAGAAAAAAGAGAGAGAACACACAATCCATTGAAGAAGATGGGAAAGGAAAGGATGGGAGAAGATGGAATACGATCAAGGACACATGTAGAGAGATTTGCCATAGAAAACAGAAGGGCCACCTTTTCATGTGAAACAGATGAAAGAAGAAAAAGAGTCAGAGAATCTTTCCACTAAGACACACATGGAAACTAGAAGAACACAAACATAAAGGCAGATCTAAAGAATTTGGGAGATAATAACTGTTCACTTAACATGCAATGCCAATATCATAAAAATGGCAATACTATAGAAATACGTTTATTTATTTAATGTTATACCAAATAAATCTCCCAAAGGATTATTTTGTGGAATAAATAATAGCAAAAGTCTTCTGAAGGACCAAATTTCAAGAATCTTAGGGGGAATAATGCAATTAAATAGGTCAGAGGTAGGACTAGTAGTATCAGGGCTCATGTTATACTACAAGACAATAGTCAACAAAATGATTTGGTAATGGTTAAAAACATTGTAAAAGCTATATGATATGTAGAAACAAATAAAGAGCACAGAGTTCATAAACTACGTATAGACTGAAATTTTGCAGTATACACAAAGAAAAGCTCCAAGTGGATAGATAACTTAGATGTAAAGGATAATATTGTGAGCAAATTAGAAGAACAAGTAAATTATTACTTTTGGGGTTTATGGATAGTGTAAAAGTTCAAGAATAAACAAATGATGACGATGATCAGAAGATTAAATTTAACAATTTTGATTATATGCAACTGAAAATATTTTGAACAAATAAAACCAATGTAGCTTAAACTAGAAGGGACATGGGTAACTAGGAAAAATCTCTGCAGTCAGTTTATCCACTAAAGTTTTATAACTAAGAAATATAAGGAAATGATTCAAATATATATTATCAAGAGTCAACCCTCAACAGATAAATGATTAAATCATAAGAACATTCAGTTGTCAAAGGAAGACTTCCAGATTAATAGTCATGTGAAAAATACTATAAATCATAAATAATTAGAGAAATGCAAGAGGTTCCACGTGATATCCATAAGATTGTCAAAGATTTCCAAAAAAAGGAAAATGACAAGTATTGAAAAGGCTGTGAGAAAACCTATCCCGTTGGTGGAGATTTGAATTGTTTCAATAGAAAATAATATGAAACTATAATGCCAAAGTCAACAAACTATGAATTATCTTTGCTCAAGCAATATTTTGCTTAGAATTCAAAGAGTTCAGAGAAAAAGAAAAAGAATCCCAATGTATAAAAATAGCTATATCAGATCTTTCTTTCTGACAGCAAAAGGCTGGAAACTAAAGTGGGTACCCATTCATTTGGAGAATGGCTAAATAAATTATGGCATATGAATGTAACGAAATATCATTGTGCCAGAATAGCAATACAGATGGCTTCAAAGAGCCCAAGATGATCTATATGAACAGATGCAAGGTAAAGTGAACAGAACCTGGAAATTGTTTTACAGAAACAACAACATTATAAAACACATTGAAACCCTTGGAAACTCTGATCAAAATAATGACAAACCAAAAAGCAAGAGGACTGATTATGAAGCATGTTACCCATCTCTTGATAGAGCAGTGGTAGACTCCAGATGAAGAATAAAACATACATTTTGGGGCATGGTCACTGTAGGACTTTGTATTGCCTGTCTATATATACTTGTTACAAGCACGCAAAAAAAGTTAAGAGCTTTTAATGTTACTCAAACTGTGAAGTATGTAACTGTATAGAAGAGGGGAAACATGTTTAAATATAAGACCTGGTGTATCACTGACTAGTAACACTGTAAGCAAAAGATAGTTTTCCTAAATGTAACAAATAAAGCCAAGGTTTAAAAAAAGAATAACTGACAATATCTGGATTTACTTTTTAATATCAAAAATATTATACACAGACATATATGTATAATATTTTAATTATCTCTGCTTTGGAAAAAGATGAACCCCATTGGGTCTAAAACAATCAATTTCAATATAATACCATTTACCTTGTGGCAATACTCCAAAATACTATCTAGGAGTAAATAATCAGCATCCACAGGACTAGCTTTACAAAATCAAGCCTATTTAAAGCTATTTTGAACATCACTGTTTCACTTCTGCATTTGGATAAAGAGTCAGAAGACACTTGTTTTCAAAACTAGCCTCTGATACTGACCACAATCATGGGCAAGTTTCTTCTCTGAGCCTCAGCTAAATTCATACTTAAAATAGGGATTAAATAGCACCTACTTGCACAGAATGAGGATCTAATATAATCAAAGGCATCTGACAAATCTTAAAGTACTATTTTAAAATTATTTATTTAGTATTTTGTTTTCCCCCAGTTAAGTGTAAGAACAATGTTGAACATTTGTTTTTAAATTTTAAGTTCCAAATTCTCTCCTGTCCGGTCCCCCCACTCCCATTGAGAAGACAACCAATTTAATATATATATCATATATAGTAGTCAGGCAAAATATATCTCCATGTTAGTCACGTTATAAAATAAAACATCGACCAAAAAAAAAAAATGAAGAAATTGTTTTTAAAGTTCAAAAAAATTTTAAAATATGCTTTGATCTGTATTCAGACTCCATTATTTCTTTCTCTAGGGCCAGATAACATTTTTCATCATAAGTCCTTTGGAGTTATCTTGGATCATTATATTGCTAAGAACAGTAGAGTCATTCACAATTGATCATTTTAAAATGGCCATTGAACCATTGTGTATCGTGTAACTAATCTATTCCACTGATCCACCACTATTGCTTAGCCGGTGCTTGTAAACTTGACCATCTCAGTTTTCCTCTGTCTACTTTTTAGTTTATCAATGTCATTAAACTTCACTGGTCAGAGCTGAATACAGTATTCCAGATGATGTCTGATCAGGACAGAGGGTAAAAGAATGAACATTACCTCCCCTGTTTCTTGAAATATAAGGCATTTCAATTTCTAGCCAAGATTACATTAGCTTTATTGGCTACCAATTGACAACAATTCAAACCCTCAGAACTTTTTAAAAATGCTACCTATTTGTCCCTAATATAGGTGAAGTTTTTATGCAAAAATGCAACATTTAACACTTCTTCCTGAGATTCATCTTATAAGATTAAGCCCAGTGCTCTAGTCTGCCAACACCCTTTTGGATTCTGTCATCCAGTGTATTAGCTATCTTGCCCAGTCCTGTGTCATCAGCACATTTGATGAGCACACCATCTGTCTTTATCCACATCACTGACAAACACATTAGACAGTCCTTTTCCCTGTTCTCCCTTGTATCTTGCAATATTTGCATTTGTTGATAGTTACATTCAAGACTTAAAAATATTCAAGAACATATTGGAGTAGGGAAGAGAATCAAAGTGGGAATACCAGGAAGAAAACTAGCATGTTGTTGTTGCTGTTGAGTTGGTATTCGTGCCCAGCACTCTGTGACCCCAAGGACCATAGTATGCCAGGTTCTTCTGTCCTCCGCTATCTCTTGAGGGCTGTCCAAATTCATGTTTATTATTTCCAAGACATTATCTATCCATCTCATCCTCTGCTATCCCCTTTTCCTTCTGCCTTCAGTTTTTTTTTTCCAACATCAGGGTCTTTTTCAATGAGTCCCATCTTGTCATTATGTGGCCAAAGGATTTAGGTTTTACTTTTAGTATTTGACCTTGCAATGCATAACTTGAATGAGTTAATTTAGTCCGCAGATACTTCATCTCTTTGAAGCTGATTTCTTCCTTAGAGTGACTAAGCATGCAGTGGATGGATCGCTGGCCTGCAATCAGGCAGTCCTGGGTTCAAATTTGACCTCTTTCTTTGCATCACTTCCCTTAATGGCAAAAGGGGAAAGACAGAAGCATCTCCCTCTCAGAATTCTTGCTAGCAGCAAATAAGTTGATATTGGTAAAGTGCTTAGCACAGTGCCTGGCATAGGTACTGATGCTTAATAAATGCTTATTCCCTCTCTTTCCCCATTTATAAAATGGCTCTAATAATAATGATAGTATTTATGTAACTTTCCATATAAATTAGTACTTAATAATTGCTTTATTCATTAATTCATTATCACAGAATTGTTTTGAGGGACAAATGAGACAATATGCACAAAGTGTTTTGAAAATGGTAAAGCATCAAATAGCATCTGCTAATCTTAAGAGCAGTGGGTCTTTTACAGAGACCGTATTCTATTTTTTTTTTAGTGATCATTTTTGTTTGGGTTGAATCTTCTGACTAGATTATAAGTTTTTAGATGGCAGGTTTTATCTCTGACTTCATCTGTGCATTTCTCCAGGAGACCAGCAAAAATGTCTATTGTTGCTTAAAAATTGTTTCTTAAATTGAAGACATTTGTGACTCTAAAACAACATTCTCAAAAGGGATGTGAGTGTACATGGAGGAGTCCTGACAGCATCTATTAAAAGTAAAAATCTTTATATGAATGTTATAAAACAGAATCAACATAAACATATTTTTACAATTTATCCAAAGGAGTGGATTTTAACTGCTCAAATCAATGACTATTCATGCTGCTCTACCTAGGATGTTTTTCTGATCGGCATTTGCTTTGAGGAGGACCAAATTTGTGATTTCTTCACTCCCAATGCTGCTGCAAGTGTACTTTAACTTGGACTTTTCCAAATTTCCTTAGGCATGAAAGTACAAAGTTATTTGCCCTGTGCTCTACAGCCACAACGCGTCAGAGACAAGACTTAATCACTGGTTTTTCTGACTTTTGATATGTATACAAACATATTTATAAATGTAAAAGATATCTGTAGTAAATGCCAAATAATTTCTTGGTGGGCATGAAACAAGGGAGTACTGGGACTGAGATGCTGGTCTAGTGTTTCCCCTGAGAAAAGCTCATCCTTCTATAGTACTTTACAGTTAACTGACAATTGCCATTCATTAAACCTATAAGTTAAGTGATCCAAGTGCATTTACCCCCCCTCCCCATGTTATAGATAAGGGAACTGAGCCTAGAAGAAGTCATGTGTGCACTCAGAGGTACTCAGCTGCTAAAGTAAGGAAGTAAAATTCAAATGCAAGCCTCAGAATTCAAAGCTCAGCACCACCATGAGGTAGAAATAAACCATACTTGGATTGCAATTAACACCTAAATATTGTCTCATCTCAGTGTTTATGGCAAAAGAAATACGAGAGGGAGACATAGTTCATGCCATTTTATAGACACATATGTCTATCCTTAAATATACACACAGCATTATTTGGACGATGAGCTGCTTTGCATGGTACCAAAAATAATGTCACATATTCTGGCAGAGATGGTGAAAACAATTCCAAAATGGCAGATGAAATTCTCTTGTTACACACTAACTTTACAGCTTACAGTTAAGAAAAGAGCCTGGTCAGGTGATGGTAACATTTTAATTTCGATATCATAAATCTCAGATATGGAGAAACATATAATAATAAATAAAAGAAATAAGGAAGATGATATAGGAGGAGATACATTTGACAGTGACAGTACAAAGTAATTTAAAGATAGCAAAACTGTATGATGACAAATTATGTCAATGTGGTCAAACCAAGGGATTGAGTACCGTCTAACTCAGGCTCGATCTGTAAAATGGCTTGGCTATCGGAGATTGGTAAGGAATAATAAGAATAAAACTTTCCTCATTCAGGCAATATATCAACTGCCCAAGTCTTCTCCTCATCAGTCAAGCTTGTTGGCCTTTGACTTTGACCAGTCTTAGTGACACTGCTATCAATGATACTTCAGAAACATCTGCTCCAGAACTGCTGCTTCCTGCCATGGCAGCCAGCAAATTTAATGGCACTGAAAGGTAATGGCTACACCATTAAAGTGTAGCAATGCTAAGACACGCAATCTGAGCTCTATGTACTACTCTCCATTCTAGTCAACCTAGCCTGCCAGCTCTTCCTTATACATAGCATGCCATCTCTTCCCTCCAGGCCTTTGAATAGATTATCTCCCAGACTGAAAGAATCTTCTGCCCTAACTTCATATAAGGAGATATCTAGCTTCTCCCTATATGACAGCAGTCATGATCCTAATCACCTTGGGTATGTATATGAATGTATTTAATGTACTTACTGTGTAGATGGTCTTTTACCCCGACTAAATGAAAATTCCCTGAGGATAGGGATTGTTTTGTGTCTGTATTTGTATCTCCAGAACCAAATACAGTTCCTGGAGCATATTTGCCCCTTAATACCTGTTTGTTGAACTGGGTCTGTTAAATTGCTAAGCCTGAGACAGCAGTGCCAGTCACTTCACAATGACTTGGCACAGTTCAGTTAATGAACCACTATGTGTTCTTATGATTTCCTTTGTATATACATTCTTGTTGAAAGAAAATCAATCCAATGAAAAATTCCTATCCATTACAATGCAGTGATTTCTGATCATTTAAAAAAGAAAGTAAAATTAAGGGGGGATATCCCTCTGTGAGAGCAGTTAGATGTCACTCCTCTCTGCTTTGGACCAATCAATCAGTACATATTAAGTACCTACTATGTGCAAGAGAGTGTGATAAATGCTGACAAAAAACCAAGACAAAAATCAAAGTGTTTCCTCTCAAGGAGCACATGTTCTATCAGAGGAGACAACATAAACATACGTAGTTTTATAGAGATTCAATTTTTTAAAATGCAAGGCAATAAGGGGGATAATAGTAATAAGGTGATCTTTCTACAGTCTTGAAGACAGCGAAGGATTTCATGACATAAAGTTGAGGAAGGAATGGCAGACAGCCAGTGGAAAGGTTTGGAGATGATGGGGTATGACATAAGAGAGGGGAAAACGGAAGCATAGGTGGTATGGCTCTCAGAGTATGGGAAGGAGAATAATGTATAGTGAGTCTGGAAATAGGGATTGGTATCAAGTGGGAAAGGACTTTAACAGCCTAATAGAGGCATTTATATTTAATCCTAGAATAGGATTAAGAAGTCAATGTAATATATAGATCAGGTGGGTAATATTAGTAAGGACTGAACTTAAGAAAAACACTTTGGCAGTTGGATGGAAGATGTATTGAAGTGGGGAGAGACTTGAAGCTGGAATACTAATTAGGAGGCAAGCAATGTAGTCCAGGTGGTGATGTCCTGAATTAAGGTGGTGGCAACATGGAAGAAACCAATAGACAGGGACAAGCATGAAGATCCATGTTGGACTGACAAGTCAACCTGATGAAAGAGATGGAATCAAAAGCCCATACAGAGGTCGTTGGCCTAGGAGATAATCGCACTATCAAAAGTTATTTTGGTGAGAGGATGCTCAAAGCAAAAGTTCCAAAGAAGAGAAACAAAGGCTTCAAGAAAGACATCTTGGCCACAAATTGGACCAGAATTCCCCAGAGATTGTATGATAGTATGGAAATTTTTTAAGTGTTAAAATATTTTTGTTTAATACATGAGATGAAAGTGCAAGAAGAAAAATTGGAAAAAGAAATGAGAGTGATGAAAGAAAAAACTGGAAAAGGAATTAACAGCTAGACAAGAGGGAGTACAAAAGTTTGTTCAAGCAACAAGCTGAAAACCGGAATGAACCAAATAGAAACTAATGACTCCATGAAGCAATTAATGTTAAAATACATCAAGACTAGAAACTAACAGAAGAAAATGTAAGGTATCTCATAGCAAAAAGATCTGATTTAGGAAAAAATCATGAAGAATCTCTGAAGACCTGAAACTCATGACCAAAAAAAGAGCCCTCATATCATATTGTATGAAGGATAAAAGAAAATCACTAAGATCTCTGAGAATTAGAGGGTAAAGTAGAAAGAAAAAGAATCTACTGTTCACCTCTTGAAAGAAAGACAAACGTCATGTCTTGGGTATCTTTTTCCTTACCCTTTCCCATGCCACCTGATCCCCCCCTCCCATACTCTCCTAACCTACACTATGCTTCTCAATTATAGTTCACTCTTTTAGGATGCTAAATCCCTTACAGGATTTAGCCTAGCAGCTATAGGCATGCCCCAGACTCATGGAGTGTTCCCTTTCTACTGGGTATTTGTGAGTTTTACTAAGGAATTTGTTTCTTATATGCTCTCTCGTTCTATTTTCATATTTACCATTCCTAGTGCCTTTTGTCTGTAACCCCTCCTTCTAAATAAATCTAACTTTTGCCAAAAAAAAAAGGCAAATGTGAAAATTCCCAGGAACATTACAGCCAAAATTCAGAGAGTGGGTAAAATAAAAAATGCTGCAAATATCCAAAAAGAAAAAATTCAAGTACAAGAAGTCCCATTCAAAATCAGACATCATTTAGCAACCATCATTCCAAAAGAGTGTTGAGCTTGACATGTGATGTTCTCAAAGGCTAAGGACATAGGCTTAGGACCAAAAATAAATTAGCCAACACAAGTGAGCATAACCCAACGAGGCAAAATAGAGCTAGTTAATGAAAGAGAGACCTTCAAAAACATTCCTGATGAAAAGACCAGAGCTTCACAGAAATTTGGAAGTGTAAACATAAGATTCAGTAGGAAAATAAAAAGGTAAATACGAGTGAGTAATTATAAGGTATTAAACAAGGACAAAATTTTGACACCCTCATAAGAGAAGAGGATACATGTGTCTCTTTCTGAACCTCATCATCTTTGGGAGTCATAGAGGGAGTTTAATTAAGCAGAGGAACTGAGAATAGTTTTATTATTTCCTGATGGTAATAAAAGAAGAAGTAAAGGGAGAAAAAAGAATACATCAGGTGGGGAGAGATACAAAAGATGCAGAAAATCATCTCACTTAATTGAATTACACAAGTAGAAGCCTACACAAGTAAGGAGGAAGGGGCGTGGAGAAAAGCTAACATGACATCATTCTCACTCGCATTTGAACTGATCAAAGGAAAGAAGAATATACAACAGATTCTGAGAGAAGGAACAACTCATTTGGAAAATGGCTTTTCTGAAATAACTCAAGGACCAAACTTTTTTTTTCAACTGTCACCCATTCATTTCACAGCTCTGCCACCAGGTTCAGTAGTCCAATTTTCCCTGGTCAAATTTCCTGAAAATGGGACTTTATTTCAGAAATCTTCTGTTCATCTTCAATAAATCTTGAAAAGTGTGTATGTGTGTGTGGGGGTGTGTGTGTGTGTGTGTGTGTGTGTGTGTGTGTGTGTGTGTGTGTGTGTGGTATCAAAGGGCAGCTATCTTTCTAGGAAAATCTGAAGAGCAAAGACATCGACTTAAAAAAAAATCAGAAGCATTTGGATAAAGAAGCAAGTAAAGAATGTTACAGCATCTGTTAATAGAAAAGAACTGGGAGGGGAAGCTAAAGAAAGAGTAGACCTTTTCTTGGAAATTCCCTCATTTTTTAAAGTGATAAGTACAATTGCTAGCTCCAGCCCAAGTCTCTTGATATGTCTACAAAGCTAATGGCCCTCCTTGATCTTCTCTTCTCTGCCCCAGCTCAGTCCTCCAATCACTAATTGCTTCCAGGCCGCTGATTCTTTCCAGTTTAGCTCTTCAGGTTTCCATTCCTCCTTCTCTGCTGTCAGAGACTGGAATCTCTGGGTTCCCAATTGGCTTCCTATTTTATACAAAATCCCCCAGGATATCCTCCATGTGTGGGGCCATTTCATCTCGTTTCATTCCATGACTTCCAACTTGTAATTGGGTCAAGGACTTTTCACATCTAGTTAAAGTGACTTGTATTGATTTATTCACTAGAGATATTTCGGCCTTGTTCATACCTGGTTTACCTCTCATTGATTCAATTGAGCACTGTGGTCTCTCTAATTACTGGAATAGGGATATATGACACACTAGATCTATCTAGAGATGAGGAAAGCGAAATCTGGCAAGAACATATGAGTTGAGGTCATAAAATTATCTAGAGGCAGATCAGAAAACTGAAGCCAAGGTCCTTGATTCCAAATACAATATGTATCCTTTACTTTTCTCTAAGAAAAAAATCCACATAGAAATGAAGCACTCAACTGGATTCTCTCATTTTATAATCTACCCTGCAATTGCCTTTCTGTCGGCAGATCTCTTGGTTACTGGATTCAAGTAATGCCACTATTTGGAAATAGAAAACTCACATGGAGTTTCTCTGATCTGAGTGAACGAGAATCCCTCATTTTACCTCATTTGAACTACAAATAGCTTTTTGAAGCCTGGAGGATGCTGCATCAGCAATCAAAGCAATGGTAGTGAGAGAAAGCACACCGCATCAAGTACAGAACCAAGTAAAAGTGAGCACTCAGCAAGCCCGTCCTGCTATTGTGTGTCCCACTTGGGCTCCACACACACAGATATGATTCCTGTGCTTGTGCTTGCAGCTCTTTTCCTGGTATTAGACAATATGGTGCATGACCTCTCAGGGGGACTCTGAAAGGTCTAGCACATTTGCATTTGCAAATGAATAGAAAAGCTCTGGTTTGGGGCCAGTATCTTCAGAAGTACCTTTCCTACTAACCTTTGACCTTTGAGGACTATACTGCTCTAAACATTGGTTTCAGAAATCCATAGCCATCTAAATCGGCCGCATTAACCACCACCTCCCAACACGCTTTTTAATAGAATGAGAAGGTACTCGTGATTTGACTGCAGGTTTTATGGGAATTTGTGGTCATATCAGCATTTTCATTTAAACAAGTAGTTTAAAAAAAGAAAAGAAAGAAAGAATTGAGGAGGGTACATTATAAAGCAAGTCAGCAGTAGGCAAGGAGATGGGGGGAGAGAGCACCCCTGACTGGCTCAGCTCTTTCATTTTTGAATGTTGTAATCTCGAGGCCATTTTCCTCCTATGTGAATTACATTCTTAAGAATTTTATATATATATACATATGTATATATGTATATATATATAAAATTCTTAAGAATATAATTCACATATATATATGTATATGTATATATATATATATATATATATATATATATATATATATATATATATATATATATATATTTTTTTTTTTTTTTTTTTTTTTTTTTTGCAAGGGTCTGATTCCAGAGCCATGTTAAAGAGATTTGGCACTGACCAGACAGCTGCTAGAGCATATCCGTGTGGCACCCATGGATATGGCCTGCTGGTCAAAATAAATATTTCAAGCAATGCTAAGGCTGTAGCAACCTGAATGTCTCCTTTAGCTAATTTAATTTAAAAGGAAGCCCAGTTCAAAATGGAGCATTATAAAAACTGATCGGGGGGGGGGGGGGGGGGGGGGGCTGGCTGGGAACAATACTTTCTGATGACACTGCATTTCAAACTGTACCATTGATGTTACCCCAAGGTTTGTGCTTTGGCAAAAGCCACCTTTATAGCATTAAGCAGAATGTTTTGATAAACAGTCCAGTTCAATGGCTGCAAAGAGAACTCCCAGTGTAGGACTTTTTAAAAGTTCATAATAAGATTCAGAATTTGAATGGGCTGGTCTGTATCTGAGAAACTGGTTTGTGTATTCAATGACCCCCAAGCTCCCTGCCTGAAACAAAATCCCATTTTCTTAAAAATAGCACTATCCTTCCAATAGGGTTACATGGCTACAAATCATATAACATCTCAATCTATGAAAGATCAAAATTGTGGGCCAGCCCCATGGAGAAATTACGGTGAGTATAAATAGGCTGCAGCAGTGACATTGAAGCCTTTCACCTTTCATTTGGGGGTATTAACACGCGAACATATTTTATTGGGAAGCCTTCCTAGTCTAAAAAGTAAACCGTGAAATTCAAGAATATTTCTGAAATCAGAAAAGCATTTATTCTTAAAGGTCCTATAATCAAAGCAAAACCTCTTAAATAGCTTTGGGAAGAGAAGTTCACACAGATGCATAATTTACCCTTTGCTGAATGTCTATCCTTTCTCTGAGAATTATTTTATTGTAGCAATAATTCACACACAAAATGCTTTCAGATTTGACAAAGCCCAAACCTCAAGTCATCTTCATAAATTAGTGAGTACACATATTATTATTTCCATTTTACTGATAAGGAAGCTGAGAGCAAGAAAGGTTAAACCTAATATTACATAGTCAGTAAATAGGAGAGTTGAGATTCCAGCTATTCTTCTGTCCAGCTCTACTCTTCTTTCTGCTATATTAAAATAGCCCTTGTTTGTCTTTAGCCAAAAGGCGAGCCCTTATAAAAGGACATATCTAACAGAAAAGGTTCTGACTTGCACTGACAGATTTTCCTCACCTGGGACTTTCCAATCCTACCTACTAATACCATATGGTTGAGCACCTTCCCTCTCTCACCCAGCCTCCCCTATTTCTATCTATGTTTACACAAATTGACTCAGGTAGATAATGGTACTTGCCCAGGAATGAAAATTCTGAAGTGTGACATTTCTGTATATTATTATGATTGTGATTGTAATCATTACGTACATCACAAAGACCTGACATGGTTGGATATTCTACCACACAGTTTATAAGATCTGTTAGTGTAGAGCATTCACACACAGTGAAATGGTCAGAAATTTTTTCTCCTAAGAAGTGAATCAGGAGCCAAAGGAAAACTCATGGTCTGTGGGTAATGTGTGTATGCTCATTTTTCTTAGATTTAATGTCCTTGCTAAACTAAAAAGTAGCAGTTACAATTGACTTTTGTTATCCCACTCTGAATCACAATGTGGTCAAACAAGAAAATAAAGTTGCTGATATGGATTGGAGTGCAGTGGGGAGGGAAACCAGTGTTAATTTTAAAAAATCATGAGTCACAAATCCAGAACTTCTCTTCCGCATCCGAAGCTTCAAAGAGAAGAGTCTACCAGAATCCAGCTATCTCTTTTGTCAATAATTTTGTTTCAGAAATGAAATGATTGATTCAAATGCAGTATCAAAATATCAAGGCCAACATAATCATTTCAAACATTACCTCTGTATTACCTCTAACTATGTATGCACAGAACACTTACCCTCTGACATTTCCCAGTAATAAATCAGCACCATCTGTCCCTAGGCTCTCCCTCTTTTCTCCTCCTTATACTCTGTTCAAGGGCATCCATCATGTTCCTTCCATTAGTGCCCGCCATAAAACTGTGTTGTTCTGACACCTGCATATCAGCCAAAGTTATACTCCCAGGGTGCCAAAATAACTTATCATATTGTCATGATCACCAGCCCCTTCTTTCCACTGAAAAGCTCTTTGGATCTCTGGAGAAAAATGGTCCGACATAAATTTAAGTTATCATTATTGGTCACATTTTTCCTTGAGAAGAAACCAGTGTCAGCTTCTGTTCTAGTGTTATTGGACAGTGATTTTCAGCAAAGGCTGCTGGGTATGACACAGCGCTGGAAGAGGAGATTCTCTTCAAATATTCCAAATGACTCCAGATCACCTATATACAGATTGGGTCCAAGCCATGCTTGCTTCTTCCTGAGTTCTTGTATTGCACAAGTTTGAGTCATAGGGCAGTCTTACACAGAGATATGAGAGAAAGCCCCCTAGGAGGTACAATTTGGCTAATTCTGAAAGGCCCTTCTCATTCAAAATTTCTACTCTCCCCCTTAACTGAACTTGCCTGAAATTCTAGCATTAATCACTACTTTGGAATTAGAACTTAAAGGCCCATGCTGAGACACTTGTTTCCTAGAAAAGGTGACACATTAACCTACTATCAGCCAAAAATATCTAGGCTCAAATTAGTATGGCAGCTCCAATTACCAGTCTTATAAACAGACAATTGAGATAATGGGAAAGGAAGAGATGAGGAATCAGGAACTATATAGTACAAAGTATACTGTCTGAGAGCATCAATATGCGTGGGGGCACCGTAATGTGGGATCCTGAACAGTATGGCCCTAGCTAAGTACATGGCAGGGGAAAGAAAGGAGAGAGATTTTGGGAGGGTTATCGTACCTATTTCCAAGATTCACTGTCCTTTACTAAAAGATAAAGAGGCTTCCTCCTATATTGCCACTGCTACAAGTCAAGTGTATGGGTGAAGGGATGATGGGAGTTGGGGAGTGAGGTTGTTTAACTGACCTAAACTGATATAAATTATTTATTTTATTTTATTTTATTTTGGTTTTTCTTGCCCATGAGAACATTTACATCAAAGGAAATGAACACTACAATAGGTAGACTCCTCTGAAATGTCAATTCCTAAAAATCATAGAAATCTTTCAGCTGTACATGACTCTGGGATTGGCCAAGCTCCAGACATCCAGCCTACTCACCTATCCTCCTTAGATCTATTTTTAGTTTCTGGGCTTCCTGCAGAAAGGTTCTGGGACCAATCTTGGCAATCAGGGCAACTGCTCATTGGTTTGTCATTGAAAGATTTTTGCTGCTGACCATGCTTTCATGTCCAGACCTTATCATAGATTCAAAGTTCTCTTGAGTAGAAGAACTAAGAGAGTTTCTCATGCAATGTGCACCTGGCAAAAACCTTACTCCTCCTCAAAATTCTAGCTACTCGACTTTGGCTTGAAACCACCTGGTTAGGGAAAAACTGTTCCTTTTCAAGGTCCCTCCTAACTACTTCTCTTTTGGGGGTAGCCCTATTATCTCAAGGGCTTTGAGAGAACCAGAGGGAATGCTTAAAATTAATTTATAGAAAAGACTAGGCATATCATTTCTTACAGATATAGAACACTTAGAATCCGATCCTTGAACACAAGGAGAAGGCAGCATGGCCAGATTCCCCAGTAACTAGGAGACACACTGTTGTGTAGATGCCAGTGACTGGATCTATATCTTTTCCATTTCCTGAGTTTCTATCTTGTCCATTTTTTCTGTGAATTGGTTCTTGGCTCAGCCCCTTTTGCTGTCAATGACTAGACTGGTGACTACATGGTACCTGGCAGCTGGATGTTCTTCCGACCATAATCGGTTTCATCACTCAGTACTAAGTGAATAGAAAGCTAATAAATGCTAGAATTCTCAAGTAGATCCTCTAACTACCTCACTCACCTGGACTTAAACAGACACCTTTTGCCAAGACAACTCACATCTTGCCTCCCATCTCTCCTGGGCTATGGCACTGTTGTTGTTCAGTAATTTTTCAGTCATGTCCAACTCTCTGACTCCATGTGGGATTTTCTTGCCTGAGATCCCACAGTGCTTTGCCATTTCCTTCTCCAGCTCATTTGACAGATGTGGAAACTGAAGCAAACTGAGTGAAGTGACTTGTTCAGGGTCACACAGCTAGTCTGAAGTAAAATTTGAACTCAGGTCTTCCTGCCTTCAGGCCCAAAACTTTATCCCCTGCAGTGCCCTGGAGCTGTCCATGGCTATGATGCTATCAAAGTCAGACTAGAAAAGGCTAGCAATGGGAGGGAGTTAAGGGAAGACCCTGAACAGTCAGTTCTTGCTTCATCTATCTGATCATTCAGCTGTTTCTAGACTCCTAATCTTGGTCGACCATGCCACCACCTTGTCTCTACCCTACCTCTACCATACCTCACAAACAACTCTAGTTCCATTGTCAGTGCTGAAACTATTGCAAAAGCACATGTGAATCTCAATATTTGTGTGATGGCACAGGAACAAACAAGGACAGGAACAAAATCTTCCTTAGCCTGAGAGTCAAAGTCCTTCCCTTGCCTTCCTTTCCTTCTTGGTTAAGCCATAATTTGGAGTGATTCCATTTTAATTATCAGTATCAGATCATGCATAGAACAAGACCTAAAAGTGATATCCTTTTACATCCTTTCCTTTTACAGGTGGGGAATTTGAATTTAAGAGTTTAATTAGCTTGTTCAGTGTTAGACAAAGTAGGGCTTTTTTCCTAAAGAGATCAAAAAAAGAGAGAAAGGGACATACATAGGCACAAATGTCTGATAGCCATTTTTGTAATGGCAAAAAAACTGGAAACTGAGTGGATATCCATCAGCTAGAGAATGGCTGAATAAGTTGTGGTATAGGAATGCTATGGGATATTATTGTTCTGTAAGAAAAGATCAGCAGGATAATTTCAGAGAGGCCTGGAGAGACTTTCATGAAGTAAAATGAGCAGAACCAGGAGATCATTTTACACAGCAAGAAGAAGATTATATGATGATCGATTCTGACGGACGTGGCTCTTTCCAACAATGGAGCGATTTAGACCAGTTCCAATGATCTTGTGATGAAGAGAGCCAGCCGCACCCAGAGAGAGGCCTGTGGGAACAGAATGTGGGCCACAACATAGCATTCTCACTCTTTTAGTTGTTGTTTGCTTGAGTTTTGTTTTCTTTCTCATTTTTTTCTTTTTGATCAGATTTTCCTTGTGCAGAAAGATAACTGTATAAATATGTATACGTCTATTGGATTTAACATATTTTAACATGTTTAACATATATTGGATTACTTGCCATCTAGGGGAGGGGGAGGGAGAAAGGGGGAAAATATGGAACACAAGGTTCTGTAAAGGTCAATGTTGAAAAATTAATCATGTGTATGTTTTGAAAATAAAAAGCTTTAATTAAGAAAAAAGTTACATAAGGTAGTGAGTGACAGATCTCGGATTTGAACCCAGGTTTCATTGCTTCCAAATCTAGCCCTCCTTCAGTAATATAATGCACGATTTATAACTTATCTAGATTACAATTAGAGAACTTTAGAGCATAAACAACATTTTATTTCTAAGCCACAGAGCCCCTTCCAGATCATATTTCATATGATTCCCTCCCTGTACTCTCCACTTTAGTCAAATCATCTCTCGCCTGTGCAAATGGGGCCCCCATGGCTAGAGGGTATACCACCTTCTCATCTAGACATGGTCCAAACTAAACTTACTCTGTTTCCCTCCAGATTCTCCCTTCCTCAAAATTTCCTTATTTCTATCAAAAGTACCACTTTGCTTTCAGTGACTCCAGTTCATAAGCATTCAGGAATTATGGGAACTCTGGTTCCCCACACTATCTGAGTCTCTTGCCATTTCTATCTCCCCACCATCTCTAGCATCCACTTGAGTCTCTACAATCACATGGATACCAATTTAGTTCAGGCCCTTGTCACTTAAATTATTGGAACTGCCTCCTAAGACAGTTCATTCTGTCTCAAGTCTCTTCCCACTCGATTCCATTCTACTCAGTGCTGCCAAAGTGATTTTCTTTCAATGGAGATCTGACCATGTCACTTACCTACTCAACTATTAGTGGCTTGCCTGTAGGATAAAATCAAAACTCCTATCATTGGCATCAAATCCTTTCACAACTGAGCTCCAAACTATCTTTTCAGCCTCCCTGCATCTTAGGACACCCAGCACTCTGGGATCCAGTCAAATTGGCTTCCTCTCCATTCCTCACATATGACACTCCATCTTCCCATCCTCATGATTGCCACTGGCTGTCTCACATGGTTGTAATTCACTTTCCCTTTCCCTTCACCTCAGAGAGTCACACTCTCTCCTTTAGGCTGCAGCTCATATACTATCTTGTGCATAAAGCTTTTGCTGAATCCTCTTCTCCTAAACCACCTTGCATGCAAAGACATGATCCCCCCACAGCAATAGAAACACAGAACAAGTAGGAAATGTTTTATCTGCTGTCCTTGCAGCCTGATACAACAATTCCCTGCATATAGTAGGCACTTGGAAAAATTGTTACGGAATTGCCAGCATTTTTCAAAGTTCTTCTAAAGCAGAGGTTCTCAAACTACAGCCCGTGGGCCAGATGCGGCCCGCTGAGGACATTTATGCGGCCCGCCAGGTTATGGCAAATGGGCTGAGGGGCAGAGACAGAGTGTGAGTTTTTGTTTTTACTCTAGTCCAGCCCTCCCACAGTCTGAGGGACAGTGAACTGGCCCCCTATTTAAAAAGTTTGAGGACCATTGTTCTAAAGCATCATATATATTACTGGGCCCTTCCTGATTCTCCACCACACGCCGGCAGCAGTTAGCCCTTTTTCCTTGAGGAAATGACTTTATATTAACGGTATTTGAGCTGTATCCCTCCCTACCCCAGGAGACTGCAAATTCTCAATGGAAGGTACTACTGGGTGTCATCTCTGCCCCTACTGCCCAACCACACTGCCTTGCACAGCCTTTGTAACTGCTTAAAAAATGCTTGGGGAGTTCTTCCCTCTTTGTTCCCACTTTAGTTCCAAAGAACTTATGATAATGAAATACTGTCCAACTCCAGAGAGAAATCTGATGAACTCTGAGTACAAATTGAAGTATAATATTCACACTTTTGGGGCAACACAGCTAATATGGAAATATATTTTGCATGACTTTACAAGTAAAGTTGATATCGGATTTCTTGTCTGCTTAGTGAGTGGAGGGGGGACAAAGTACTCTCTTCCCTTTAGTCAATATATTTGTGCCTGAGGAATATCACTTTCTCTTTGAATTTTCTCAGATTATAATATTTTCTTGTATAAATAGTGAGCAGGGCTTCACAGAGAAAAAATGCAAGACTCTAATACCCAAACAGGATGATGTACTTACAGCAAGCTGATGGAGATGGCAGACATTTGTATTTGGAATCTAACATTCCAGATCTGTCTACTTTCTAGGATATTTGGGAGGAAGTTGGGCACAGTGGGCAATATATGGAACAGAACAGAACGCCCAAAAGATATGAGTTCAAATCCTATCTCTGGCATTTCCTAGCTGAGCAGTCATGGGTAAACCATTTGATCTCCAGCAACTGTAGAAGACCATAGGTAATAGATGAGTAATCCAGAAAACTACTAATGGCATCTACATGACATTTTCATCAGATTTCTCGAAGATAACAGTCTATATGCACTATATATAAAGATTTCTAAAAATTGTTAAATGTGTAACAGCTTTAAGGCCCCTACAAGATGACACATTTGGAATATTCTTCATAGTTATGATTGCATTCTCTCAAAAAGGATATGATAAAAAATATTATGAGGTTTATGGGCAAAATTCAAAATAGAATTGCTTTAAATTATACATGTCTGTGCTTCTTCTTTGGGGGTTTACATGACCATTTTGTCTCATTATGCCTTATTGGTATAAACCCCTGTAGAAAATGCACATTTATTATTAAACAGTGCTACCAGAAACCCTGGAAGACAAACATCTTATTTGCAATTTCTGCATCACCTTTATTTAACTAACTGTGACAATAGCCTTTATCTCTTCCTGGTCTCGAGAAATGCAATTGCTATTATCGACTTTTAAAAAAAAATTAAGTTGTTTTTTAAAAGACACTATCCTTGTCTGCCATATCTAATTTTTGGACATTATTATCCAAGATCAGGATTATTTTCTTTCAGATCACAGAGAATTTATAATTATAACTACATTTATATATGCAAGTATGTGGATGTTATATGTGTGCAAAAAAGTACAGATTCTATAATGTAAGAACATTTTTTTCTGTTATGAGGCTGTATTGTTGTGGTAGTGCTGGTGGTGTTATTGTACGTTGTTGCATGATTTCCTTTGCATAGAGAACTACTATAGAAACTCACTTTGTTCCAAGCTATCTCTAAATCACAGTCTTAGAGCATTGTCTTGGAGTCTTTTCCCATTTTCTGTTCCCACAGCTATCCCTGGGTGACCCATGTTTTCCTGATTTCAAGGCCACCTCTCAATCCATAATGCCATATTGCCTCTCAGGCTATAAAATCTGACAAACAAAGGAAAGAAACCCTTTGGAGTCCATGTGTTAGAAGAACTAAATAATCTGGATTTGTGATCCAAAGAGAAGATAAATTGGTCATATGGTAAGAGGTCACAAAGTAGTGCCCTACACAAATATCTTCTTTTTTTTTTAACAGTAATTTTATTTTTTATTTTTATTATTTATTTATTTGCAAAACATATGCATGGGTAATTTTTCAACACTGACCCTTGCAAAACCTTCTGTTCCAAGTTTTCCCCTCCTTTCCCCCCACCCTCTCCCCAGATGGCAAGTAGTCTAATACATGTTAAATATGTTAAAGTATATGTTAAATCCAATATATGTATACATAGTTATGCAGTTATCTTGCTGAACTAGAAAAATTGGATTTAGAAAGAAAGAAAAAAAAAAAAAAAACCCGAGAAGGAAAACAAAAATGCAAGCAAACAATAATAGCAAGAGTGGAAATGTTATGTTGTGGTCCACACTCATTTCCCATAGTTCTCCCTCTGGTTGTAGCTGATTCTCTTCATTACTGAACAATCGGAAGTTGTTTGAATCATCTCATTGTTGAAGAGAGCCATGGCCATCAGAGTTGATCACCGTATAATCTTGTTGTTGCCGTGTACAATGATCTCCTGGTTCTGCTCATTTCACTTAGCATCAATTCATGTAAGTCTCTCCAAGTTCTCTGAAATTATCCTGGATTGCCACTGGCTGTCTCACAATAATATTCCAAAAGCATTCATATACCATAATTTATTCAGGCATTTTCCAATTGATGGGTATCCACTCAGTTTCCAGTTTCTAGCCACTACAAAGAGGGTTGCCACAAATATTTTTCCCCATGTGGGTCCCTTTCCCTCCTTTAAGATCTCTTTGGGATATAAGCTCAATAGTAGCACTGCTGGATCAAAGAATATGCAGAGTTTGGTAACTTTTTGAGCATAGTTCTAGATTGTTCTCTAGAAGGATTAGATCCATCCACAGCTCCACCAACAATGTATTAGTGCTCCAGTTCTCCCACATGTCCTCCAACATTCAGCATTATCTTTTCCTGTCATCTTAGCCAATCTCAGAGGTGTGTAGTGGTATCTCAGAGTTATCTTAATTTGTATTTCTCTGATCAATAATGATTTGAGCACCTTTTCATATGACTAGAAATGGTTTCAATTTCTTCATCTGAAAATTGTCTGTTCATATCCTTTGACCATTTGTCAATTGGAGAATGGCTTGATTTCTCATAAATTTGAGTCAATTCTCTATATAATTTGGAAATGAGGACTTTATCAGAACCTTTGGATGTAAAAATGTTTCCCCAGTTTATTGCTTCCCTTCTAATCTTGTCTGCATTAGTTTTGTTTGTACAAAAAACTTTTTAACATAATATAATCAAAATTATCTATTTTGTGATTATCAATAATGATCTCTAGTTCTTGTTTGGTCACAAAGTCCTTCCTCCTCCACAGGTCTGAGAGGTAAACTATCTTATGTTCTTCTAATTTATTTATAATCTCATTCTTTATGTCTAAATCATGAACCCATTCTGACCTTATCTTGGTGTATGGTGTTAAGTTTGGGTCAATGCCTAGTTTCTATCATACTAGTTTCCATTGTTTCCCACAAGTATCTTATTGATCTCAAAAGATCAAGAAATAGGGGAGACCCTTGGAAAGCTTTTGGAAAGACATGGACTAAAATCACTGATGAGGGTCAAGCATGGATAACTTATAATCTAGAATGGTGGACAGAATATGCACAGTGAGATCACATATCTAGTGGTGTATGTGGTTGATAATTAGTCATCCTACAAATGGAAAGCCCTCCACAATGTTCTGTAAGGTATAAGCAAATGGATGGATGATATGAGCAAGTTTTGTGAAATGAAACTCTAGAAACAGAATGAATAAAAAACCACACAACTGTTTTCTATAAACAAATAAAATGAGGTGTGTTTGTTTTTATATATTCTCTCAGTTTATCGATGCTATTGTCAAAAAGGAGGCATATTCGCTGGAAGTCTACAGGTGTTTTTGACATTTATGGATTCCATTTTCTCTAAATCGTCTTCTTTTGAATCCAGATTGCACTGAAGTGCTGTCTTTCAAAACAGATCTCTTTGTCTTTGAAGGGAGACTTTTCCATTTCTGGTCCTTGAATTTTCCTGATTTGTACTCCAGCAAGGGAAAATGCCACCTGGGATCAGGGATGTGGCACTTGCTAACTTGTAAATGAGACATGCCTATAGTAGTCTGTAATTAACATACTTTCCAACTTCGCTCCTAATACTATTTAGAGTGGCATACCGATAAACAACTCTTTTGAAAAATTCACAGTCCAACAAAACAGCTGAATAACTCTTTGGATCTTACAAGCACATTCTCAGAGTAGGAATAACACCTTTTAAAAATGGCTTTTCTGCAAACAACTCAACAAAGAGGACCAAACCTTTTTTTTTCAACTGTCACCCATTCATTTCACAGCTCTGCCACCAGGTTCAATAGTCCAATTTTCCCTGGGCAAATTCCCTGAAAATGTGACTGTATTTCAGAAATCTTCTGTTCATCTTCAATAAATCTTGAAAGATCCACTTTCACATGTGTGTGTTGTTGTTGTTGTATGGAATCAAAGGGTCAGTTATATTTCTAGAAACATGAAGAGCAAAGAAATTGATTTTTGTTATAATTCCTTAAACACAGTTTTGAAAAGACTAATTGTATCACTGCTTTCCCATTTGATGCTATATTTTCCTTCATCTTGCCTTTCTAGGATTTCCAGCCAAAGAGTACCTAAATCCAAGCTGTCACCTTTATTACTCAGTCTCTTGTCCTCATCAGTAACATGAGGAGATTGGACCAGATGACCTCCAAGTCTCTTCCAATTCTTACCTTATGTTCTTACACTATTTCTATTACATTGAAAACAGATCAAGCATTTTCAGGAGTCAATATTGGGTTAAAGGCAAGAATCTGCATAGCAACAAGGACCCAAAACAAGAGAACCAAGATCCATGTCAGGCAAACACAGCAAAGATGTCTCTGAGCTCCAAATGACAGCAACTGAACATTTCAAATTGTCATGTGAACTAATGGATCTCTTACAGAATGGGATGACAATGTTCCCAGCGTCCCCCACCTCACAGAGTTCTGGTGATGCTCAAATGTGCTCACCTCCATAAGGTAGTTAACATCGTGGCAGACTAGTAGCTTATAGGCAATATAGTTCTAGAGTTGAGGTTTTTAACCTGTTTTCTATAGATCCCCCAAAGGATCTGTTGCTAGGTTTCATGGGGGTCCGTAAACTTAGGTGAAACAAAAAACCACTCACATCTTTTTATTCACTAATCTCTAAGTGAAACTGCATTATCTTCAATTATTGAAATCAACATGATTCTGGGAAGGGGTCCATGAGATTTCCCAGATGGCCTGCCAAAAACAGCAAAAAGTTAGTGAACCTATATTTTTTAAGAATTTCTTGGGACATTGAGGGGGTACCTGGGACAAGACTTGGACACAGCTCTACATGAGTCCAATCATTGCCTTTGGGGAGCTTACAGTCAGCTGAATGGACAGAAATTCTATTCAGAAAACTAGATCCAAAGCTATCAAAATCAAGGAGAAAGCATTAATGACTGGAGGGAATGGGGAAACGCCCCATGTACAAGATGGCACCTAGAATGGCACCAAAGGAATCTGGGGAACAAAGAACAAAGACTCACTTACACATCCCTCCCAGAACTGTCTCCTGTCAAGAGCCAAAAGAAGGTCCAGGATTAGCATCTGTATTGAAAGCACTACAGTGGCACGGTGCATAGAGCGCTAGTTTGGAATCCCCAAGAACTGAATTCAATTGTGGCCTTAGACACCTACTAGCCTCATGAGCCTGGGCAAGTCCCTTAACCACATTTGCCTCAAAAATGGGAGGAAAGAAAAAGAAAGGACTTAGAGAAGGATTAGGAGCTATCACTTCTTCTGCAGAAAATTCCCTTTGCAGACATGTGCTTGACTCATATTAGGTAACATACTTTAATACTATGCTCTTATTCAATCCAACTGGTAGTAAGGAAAATAGGTTCAAGCCTTAGTTTCCTTTTAATATTTTCTTCTCAATCAGAAGTATGACTCAGGAATAGTGTACATACTCTTCCCTCATCTTATAAGCTGTACTTTGTGTTCAAACCCTCAGTTTATGTTACATTAAATCAGACAAGATATAACAACGAATAATAAAGTATTTTCCCTTTCATTAAACTAGTGCCATTTCTACATGTAAAGCATAGATTTCTAGTACATATGTGTATGTAT
This sequence comes from Sminthopsis crassicaudata, assembly GCF_048593235.1. Taxonomy (NCBI): domain Eukaryota; kingdom Metazoa; phylum Chordata; class Mammalia; order Dasyuromorphia; family Dasyuridae; genus Sminthopsis; species Sminthopsis crassicaudata. Next base: position 12,524,649 of record NC_133623.1, on the reverse strand, counting down.
ATGTATGTATATATACACATGTACATATAGATTTACACACATATGTTTGTGCCTTTATTTTTAATTTTCCAGAGAGAAGAGCCTGTGCCTGGGATAGAGCTTCCTTCCATTTGTGTTTTTCCTTTTGGCAGCTGGGTCTTCTTCCCCCTTCATGGCATCTAAACAGCGATTGTGGTAACAGTATCACCAGAGACAAAATCCACTTGGCGATAGTCAGGCTGCACTCAGGAGATGGGAAGTGTCAGTGACTGGTCAGCAGCCGTCACAAAGAGAAACAAAACAAAAAACTAACCTGTGAATGTCTTAAAAAGATTTAAGCATTAGCCTTTTGGTGTATTTTACTAATAATGAGAAATTACTGGTTTCTGTTTTCATCATTTCGTGCTCTTTTTTCCTTAGCATTCCTTTTCTGAGCAACCATACATTCACTCACCCACTCAGGACCCTCACTTGTTTCCTGAGAACTTTTTTTTTTTAACTTCCCATCCAGTCTAGGGGAGACTTCATACAAAAGCCAACAATAAAATCTGAGGTGATGGTTAAAATGAAGGCACAAAGCACCTAGCTCCCCTACCTGGGAAACCAGGCAAGCTCGGAGCAATGAACTCAGGGATAAACCTTAGGGGCAAGGAAAGGCCAGACAGTGGTGTACGTTGCTTTCCACTGTGCCCTCTGATGCCTGGCTAGCCACAACACTAAACTTACAGCATTCTAATGCTATGATAAATGATTTTTTTAAAAGCTTTATCACTAATCTTACCATATTCTATGATTTCCAGAAATCAAACTGTTTTATTTCTTTTAGGGGTGCTCATTATTGTACTTCTATTACAAATGTATTGTTTTTTTTTTAAAGCCCCTTTATTACTCAATTTATTATACTACTTAAAGTAGTTTTCAAGGGCACCACAGTGATCTTTTGTAATTTGAGAAATCACAGAAATATTGAAATTTCACAATTGGTTAATACTTAAGAAAGCCTTTTAATGGCAATATCTGTCTGTCCCAAAGTCTCTCTAAACTTGTGTCACTTTTTATGTGCTATCCTTTCCCCATCCTCACTCCATCCTCACCATTCTCATTCAAGTAAGTCAGATTTTTAATAAAAAATGGAAATACTGATTAAATTAGAGAAAGGCTGTTGTTGTTTGTTCTTATTCTCTGTAAAGACAAGTTACTTTGATTGGGAAACCGTTTCTATGTGGGAAAAAAAACAAAAAAACCAAAAACTTTTGAGCTTCCACTTCCTTCAAAGGTCCTAACTCTGTTTTCTAAAGTAAAAACAAAAATTGTTATTTGCTTTTCAAAAGGATTCTGTTTTCTGAAGAGATCACCACTTGTTTAACTTGTTAAACAGCAAACTAAGCAACTTCTTTTATTCATTTTCATTCCCAACAGTATGTCCTATCATTAAGTAGGAAAGATGTTCAATTTCCTCAATAAAAGGAATTATCTGTTTGGATCACCCTCCATCAAAACAGAATCCAACCCTTTTTGATAGATAAGTCTTAGGGAGCTGTCCAAGGCACAGAAAAGCAACGACTTGCGAAGACAGTGATTAAATGTCAGAGGTTTGCCTTGAACCCAGCTTTCTGCCCAGTGACTTTCTGCCCAGCACTCTATCTACCGTGCTACATTCCTGTGATAAAGTTCTTTTTGAGTCAGTGTTAAGAAACTTGCCTAGTATTCCCTCTTCTCTCCCCCTGGCTCCCTACCTAGAAGGCAAACATCAAATAAATGCCTAGAGCCAAGGAGGCCTCCAGAAAAGCCATGTTATTAGAAGGGACAAAATGTCCTGCTTGTGCACGTGCCCATTCTTCCCCCAAGCCATAGCACGGGACATGCTGCAACACTGTCCAACTGTCTGGTGAGCAACAACTGCAGAAAATGCTGGCTGAGAGAACAAGAAGCAGCAGGTAACTGACAATTTAGTCCCTCAGTGACATCTGGGAGCAGCTTTGGGATTCTACAATCGGATTCTTCTCATATCCAAAGAATTATACGTGGTCAAAGCCATAAACAAATAATTCAAGGCACCCTAAAGGAAATACAGTCTTTCCTCCTCAAATGTGTGTGACTAGAGTTGGCCAGATCCTCTTCTCTCTATATCATCCTCTGGGGACCTCATAGCTCTCTCAGTTTAGATTACCCTCTCTCTGCAGATCTCTATGTCCAGCCCTCTCTCGCCAGAGCACCACATCACCAATGGCCTATTGAATATTTCCCACTAGAAAGATTTGGAGATAGAAGACCCATGTCCTAGCTGTGCCAGTTCCATATGATCTTGGACAATTCAACGTAATTGAATTTACTCCTCAGTTTTCTCATCTGTAAAATGGCAGGGGGGTGTTGGACTGGAATCAGGACTTCTTCAACTCTTTTTACTTGTGATCCCTTTTCACCCAAATAATGTTTACATGGCTCTGGGCATATAAAGATATAAAAGAGGTACACCAATTAAACACATACTAGGAAGAAATCATTATGTCAAGACTCCCACATTCAGTTATGCGAGCCCATATGGAGTCGTGACCCACAGTTGAGGAAGCTTTGGTCTACATCACAAGCTGCTCTCAGAGCTTCCTTTAATCTTTGACAATCTGTTTTTGTATAAGACACAGAAACTCAAGATGAACACTGAGAGGACCCTTGGCAACCATCTTGACCAGTGCTCCTCAAACTTTTTAAATGGGGGCCAGTTCACTGTCCCTCAGACTGTTGGAGGGCCAGACTGTAGTAAAAACAAAAACTCACACTCTGGCTCTGCCCCTCAGCCCATCTGCCATAATCTGACGGGCCACATAAACATCCTCAGAGAGTGCATCTGGCCCGCAGGCCGTAGTTTGAGAACCCCTGACTAGACTAAATAACCTATGGCTGAGTCCACATCCCTTTTCTACCCCTTTAAGTGGTCATCCAGGCCCCCACTGGGCAATCCCAGTGAGGAGAAAACAGGTCCCTCCCTCCTGAGTCCCAGGATGCTCTGGAGTAACGCATGCTGTAGGTGAGTTTGTCCTGCCATCAAACCTGAAAGCCTCTGTCTATCTGTCCTCCCCCTCTATCCATGACCACTAGTTTCATCTTCTTGGGTTGAGCAGAACACTTACTACTACTGCCACAAGACAGGCCTTCTTCCAAGAAAGCCGCCAATTACCACGTGCCCCTGAAGCTCCTCTTCCACAAGAGAAGTATCTCGGTGCAGAGTGCAGAGCACTGGGGCTGGCTTCAGCTGTGGGACCTTGTGGAAGCTACTTAGACAGGGCACGCTTTAGGTTTCTCCTCAGCAAAATGGGGATAAGAACAGCATTTACCTCTCAGGGTTGTTGTGAACATAAAATTAGTTATTACATGTAAAGCATTTAGCACAGTTACTGGCACATAATAGGTGCAACATTAATATGTATTCTCTTCCCTTCCCCTTCCTTTTTTTTTCCTTTCCATCTGATTTTTATACAGCAAGGTGACCTGCACCCTGATACCCACAAACCTAGTCCTGAATTTCGAGGATATCATTATCCATCCAGAAATATGAGAGGCAGAACTGAAGTCCATACTTCCGAAATGGCCAAGGCAAAACACAATTGACCTAGCCCTTCCCTCCTGTTTACTGATGCTATTAATGAAGACTAGAATAACAGTCATCATTGGGGGAGGGGGCTTGGGGAGGCTACCAGATTAATAACTATTAATTCAAACTGAGCTTCCAGTCCCCTAAAGTCCTGACATCTTATTCACATGAACTACTTTAGGCATAACTCCCTTATCTTGAATGTCTGAAAGTGATTAAAAAAAAATTAAGGCTTCACATTTACCTCGACTATATTTCATTTTATTAGTTTCAACACTGTGTTATAATCTAAATGAGATATTTCTGGATCGTGAGCCATTGTTGGATCAAAGGAGCGAGCCCTCTGTTTACTCTATGCCTTGATCCCAGGCACTGATAAAAAAAAAACAAAAAAAACAAAACTGTTGACCAGTACAAGGCTGAGCATAGATAGCCACTGGATATGGCACTCTTTCTGAGCTATAGTGAGCTGTTCATATCTGCTGTCTACATCTGGACATCTCACCAGCTTGACCTTTGTACTCTCTCCGTAGCCCATACCCTTTTCAACTTGTTCACATGAATTATATGAGACACTTGGGCAAATGTCATACAAAATCCCCCAGGCATACTATATTTTTGATAGCCAATGTTTTAAGCCAAGTTAGACAGAGAGACAGAAGTAGCTTTAAATGTATAACATCAAATCTTGATCTACTTTGTGCTGAATCTCCAATAACCTATCTTGAAATTATTCATTTGATTTTAGAAACATGGATATTTAGATACATGGATATACATATACAGAGAGAGAGAGAGAGAGAGAGAGAGAGAGAGAGAGAGAGAGAGAGAGAGAGAGAGAGAGAGAAGGAGAGAGGGAGGAAGAGGAAGAGGAGGAGGAAGAGAGAGACAGAGAAACAGAGAGAGAAAGAGACAGAGAGACAAAGGCAGACAGCTAGAAGCAGAGATAGCGCACAAGCAACAGCAAAATAAACCCAGGTTCTTAGGCGCGCTGGGAAAATCTGCAGTGAAAACCAGCCAGCACTATCTAATTTCAGGGTGATGGAGGTGATGAAGTTGCTCCTTTTCTGGATGTGACTTCATTTTTCTCCTGTATTTTTTTTTCTTTCTGCCAGGGGTTCTTCATCACTTCTACAAAACAGCCCTCAAGATATGCATATTGAGATGGCGAGGATCAGGCACTTTGCACCCTCTCCCAAACTACAGTTTACTAGAATGATGAAGGCGTGAATGCTGAGTGACATTTAATAAAATGGTACTTTATATTACATTTTTCTTGTTATTTGTGATTTATGACAAGGGATAGAGTATGCAGGAAATCACCGATTCTCCTTTGTGCTTTTACGCTTCCAAATGCTTTAGCGAAAATCCCTTGGCAGGCCTGGCCTGCCCATTTCCCTATAGAGAAGGCTTTTGAACCCAGACATAAATCAGTAAGGAGAGGAAGCCGATACACTGTCACACTGGAACAGACACTCACCTCTCTGTGCTTTAAGCCCCAGGAGTGCCGCCTTTCCTGGCATTTTCCAATGTCAAAGAGCATGTCCATACTGAAGAAAAGCCTGGAGAACGGCTGTCTAACCAGGAGTCTGGCACTGATATGTGCGTGTTTCCCCCCCTGGATTCAGCCATTTCACAAGATCACTGTCTCACACTTATGCATGAACAAAAATGCACTTCTAAAATTCAAAATAAGATATAAAGGAAAAAATCTGTGCTTTAAGTAAAAGGGGATGTGGTGGAGTTGGAGGGCAACATTTATTTCTACCTCTTACACAGGAAATCTCTAGGGAAATTTGTACTGGAAATTTAATTTGAAAAACACACAGGATCACATATAATTAAATCACACTTTTTCTTTTTCCTCTCTCTACCTGTGGTATATTCACTGATTTTAGCATTGCAGGAAGAGAGAAATCTACATGAGCAGGTGACTGGTCTTCTAAAAATGACCTTTTTAGGCATCATATTTTGATATCACCCTCATTTCCCAATATAGCTTTCCTCTCTTTGAGACAACCATCCATTATAACAAAGAATAAAATAAAAGAAAGGGGGAAGCAATTTAGCAAAGATAGAAAGAGACGTCTCATATATACCAAAATATTTATGGCAGCATAATGGAGTAGCATTTTCTTTTTGGAGTAGCAAAGAGTTGGAAACCAAGTAGATACTCATTGATTGGGGAATGGATAAACAAATTGTGAAAGTAAATATAACAGAATCTTATTTCACTAGGAGAAACAGTAAATATGAATATGCCAAATAATGAACTAATTTTTTATGAACTAATGCTAAATAAATCAAGCAGTACCAGGAAAATAATTTAGACAGTTACAACAACATGGCAAGAAAGAGCAGCAACAGCAACAACAGAAATAGATAACAAATGCTATGTAATTATAATGACCAAGCTCAGTCCAAGAAAAGAGGTATGAAAAGATACCCCCCCCATACACATACATACACACACAAACACACTTTGCAACAATGAAATACTGCATCAACTGTTAGTTGGATGCAATTTCTGTGCTAGTCTTTAAAGTGTAATTTCAAACTGATGCCTTTTTACATTGAAATCAAGTTGGATATTGTAATTTAAAGCAAAGAAAAGGATATCTGACAGATAGTTTTCTCTTGATATTCATGCGATGTCAGAAGAATGAGGTAAAGGCCTGAAGATTTTGAACGGGTGACCTAGATTTTCTAGAGGACACAAAATAGCAGTAGAATCACATGAATAAGCTGTGATCTGTATCACTGTGGGAGGGACCACATCCATGAGATAAAAAATTCACTGGTGTGTTACAGCATTATACTTAGTTGACATGATCAAACCAAAATAGCAAATATAAGTCAAGGTATGATAACGTTAAAAAGTAGCAATAATATTAGTAACAACAATTATAATTAGTATTTATATACTGCTTACACTATACTATCAGAAATGGTGTTAAACACTTTATAATTATTACAACTTCAGCCTCAGTTTTCTCACCTTAAAAGTGGCAGTCAACTTCACTGCCTATATCACAGAGGTAAGATAAGGCTTAAACAAGCTCATTTGGAAGTCCTTAAAGCATCAAAGACCAACCACAGTTGTTGCTTTGAACAGTGTAAAAATTGGTGTGGTAACCCAGCTGTTTCTAAAGCAGAAAATATATGCTTTATTTCCCTTTTAAAAAGTCTGATCCAGAAAACTACTGAGTACTGCTGCTATGCTGATTATATAGGGAAAGCATAGTGGACTGACCACTAGACTGAATCAGAAGACTGTGTTTAAGGCCTACCATTTGGTGGAAACTGAGTGATGCCCATCAGTTGGTGAATAGCTGAACAAGCTATGGTATCCGAATGTTATGGAATATTATTGTTCTGTAAGAAATGACCAGCAGGATGATTTCAGAGAGACCTGGAGAGACTTACAGGAACTTACATGATGCTGAGTGAAATGAGCAGGACCAGGAGAACTTTGTACACAGCAACAACAAGATTATGTGATGATCGATTCTGATTTGGATGTGGCTCTTTTGGACAATGCAGTGATTCAGGTAAATTCCAATAGACTTGTAATAGAGAAATCCCTCTGCATGTAGAGAGAAGACTGTGGGAACTGAGTGTGGATCACAACATAATATTTTCATTTTTGTTGTTGTTGTTTGGTTGCTTGTTTTTTTTTTTCTTTTTCTTTTTTTCCCCTTTTGATCTGATTTTTCTTGTGCAACATGATAAATGTGGAAAAATGTATAAAATAATTGCACACGTTTAACATATATTGGATTACGTGCTGTCTAAGGGAGGAGATGGGAGGAAGGGAGGGAGAAAAATTGGAACATAAGGTTTTGCTAGGGTGGATGTTTAAAACTATCTTTGCATATATTTTGAAAATAAAAAGCTATTATTTTAAAAGAGAGCTACATTTGGGACAAGTTACTCTATTTCTAGGTCTCAATATTTTCCTGCATAAAATGAAAAAGTTGGTATACATGATATTTAAAACCCTTTCCAACAAGAGAGATGCAAATTAGACCAACTCTGAGACTTCACCTCTTACTCATCAGATTGACAAAGATGGTGAAAAGGTAAAATGCTAAATGCTGGAGAGGCTATGGGAAGATAGGTACATTGATATAATGTTGGTGGTTCTACAAAAAGTCTGATCATCTTGAAAAACAAACTGAAATTATACTAGAGAAGCCACTAAGTTTTCAGTAAATTTTAACAACATGACACTACGACTAAATGTATGTCTCAAGAGTATTTTAAAGACAAAAAAGACTATTTTATATATGCAAACCAATATATAGGTATGTATATGCTTATATATACACATAAATACATATATACATATTTTGGTAGTTATTTTTAGTAGTAAGAAACTGGAATAAAAGTGGATACCTATCATTTGGGAAAGTGCTGAGCAAATTCTATTGGTGTAAAAGAATATTATGTCAACTTCAAAGAAGCTGAAGACTTAAACAAACTGACTCAGAGTGAAGTAAGAACTAGAAAAACAACTTACACAATGACTACAATAATGAAAATAAAGATAATATTTAACAAACTGAGAACTCTGATTAAGAGATCCATCAACTGTGAATTCAGAGTACTGAACGGTAAAGGATACTTCCCACCCCTTAGTAGAGAGGCAGGATATTATGCACAGATTGAGACATATATATTCAGAAATGGTCAATATGTTAAATTGTTTTCCATAATTGTACTTCTCTGTTACAAAGGAGGATGTTATTAGAGGTAAGGTGAAATTGTTTAGAAAGTGACAATAATATAAAATTTAAAAGAGCCTCAATAAATTATCAGAAGATATATCAAAGTTCTTTTCCACTCTGTAAGGCTAAGGACCCATCCTTGCCTTCATACTGTGTAGTATTGTTTGAGAAATAGAAACTATGCCAAGAATCCAAAGAATAATATGTGCATATCTTCCACTTACTACTCATGTGAAAAAAAAATCACTTCACCTCTCTGGGCATCAGTTTCTTTTTTTTTTGTAACATGAAGCAGTCGGACTTCAAGATTTCTAAGCACCTTCATATCTCTCATCTTGACATACTGAACAATGAGTAGAACAAGGAAGAGAGACTGGGAGAATGGCAGGAGAAGGGTAGGAGAATGCAATGATTAAAGGTTCTCTTGAAGAAAGGGAATAGGTTTAGGAGAAATGGTACAGAGGGACAGATGAAAAGGTGGGAGGTTTCAATCAGAGAGGAATTTCAGAGCTCTGGATCATGAAGATAACATACTTATGGGTACTGGACTGGGTGGACTTAGTGGGAAAGTCAGGGGAGTTGACAAAGTTGATGAAGTGGGAGGCCAAGTTTTCTGGGGACCTCGAAATTTATAAAAGAAATTTTCAAGTACAAGGTAAAGGCTGAGGCAGAGAAAACAATCACAACCACAACAACTATGAAAGTAAGTACTGAACTCCTTGTGGAAGGTCGGAGTCATTGACAACTACACTCAGGATCTGTCTGGAGTCATCCAGATCAGAGGTGCCAAACACCGGTACACTGTGTCCGCCAATGCTCCAAAATGCCAAGCAAACAAGATGAAAATGCCATCAGAAATGTTGAACAAAATCAATAAAGTGCACCAGAACATATGTAACATTAAAACATCATTTTCTAAGTGACCTTATGTATGGTTTATTAATACCCATTTCCTTAGAGAAAACTGCTTTAAGTAGATGGAATAAACTTGAGAGTGGCTAAGAGATAGACTAGAGATGACTGTGAAGAGCAAAGTATGTGTCTTCCCTTCCTCCTGGCATGTCTGGGAGCATTAAAAAAGGTGCACCCAATATTGGAGAATGACTGAGGACACATTGTCTTCTGAGGGGGGGGCAGACTTGTGGGAATGCAAGATTAAGGAGTAAGAGTCAAAGATATCTAGAACAGAGGATTTGTTGACCAAGAATGGGGTTCCAGGGAGCACAATAGCAGGGGATATGAGTATAGGAACTTAGGACAGTGAAGACTCAGCTTGCTGGAGGTGGTAAAAGGGGTAACAAATGAAAGAGACTTTGTCATAAGCAGCCAAAGACTGGGGGAAAGAGGGGGAAATTTGGAACAGAAAGTTTGGCAAGGGTCAATGTTGAAAAATTACCCATGCATGTGTTTTATAAATAAAAAGCTTTAATAAAATAAAAAAGAATGATGTGATTCACCTAGAATTGTCAAGACTAATTCTTACATCAAAATGCTTTATTTTTGCTTGCATCATTTTACCATGTGGAGGGACATGAGATATATTTATTTTTTCCCATTTTCATAGATTAAACAAGGGAGTTTAATTAATTTAGCCCAAGTAGCCCAGTATGGTAAACTCAATCTAATGCATTTCCAAGTCCACATTCCCATCCCTTAAGGACTCAAGCTAAGCTCATTTGCCAGTGTCAACCACACCCCCTTGGATCACCTTTAAATCACTTACCTTGCTCTTGGTAGTCTCAAAGACTCATTAGTATACATACCATCTGGACAGGGCAAATCAATTTAGAAGGAATCAATTTGGTTCCTCCTCCCTAGAGTGCAGAACAATGTGATTAGGCTGGGGTGCCTCCACCAGAAGGGAGGCTTCTGCCTTGGAAGTGAAAGCTACATGGCTGATGAGTTTCCCCCCGCAACTACTCTCACCAGAGAGTTGTACTTTTTGACTATCACCTCCCCAAGGTTGGGAGAGCAGCAAAAGCAGCAGAGCACTGAGGTAATCACAGTTACTACCCTGCTCTGGATCAGAATGGTGGCATTGTCAAGCATCTGGGGTGGAGGGCCTTCAATGGGAGAGACTCATGTGGAGGCTAAGCAGGCCCAATATCATTTTAGCCCTGGTCAATCTGGCATTTGGCTTATTTTCTCAGTTTTTATCCCTTCAACTCAGATAAGAGCTGAACTTGAAGTCAGTGAAAGCTGAGTTCAAATGCCACTTCTGCCACATACTACAGCACTTAATCTTGTCAACCCTCACTTTTGTTACCTGTGAATAGAGAGAATAGAATTCACTGTGAGAGATGTATGTAAAATACTTAAAAATAAAAGCACTACAAATCTTTGAGTTTTATTGTGCTTGTTGATGTTATAGTGCTGTTATTACTGGAAAATAAAGAATCTTGCAATGTTGATCTACCAGGCGATGATGAGAATGGACATGGTACAATCTGATGTGCTACCCTTACCTTTGTAATATATTATATAAATGAATTGCATTGATTTTGTGTCAAAAATAATAACAATGGCTGTCATTTCTATAGAGCCTATATAAAGCTTTTATAAAGGATTAGACCTGGGAGTCCTAGAGGAGGAAAGTCCCTCTACCAGTGTAGGTTGGTGCCTTCTTTGCCATTTCCAGTTTAACAAAGGAGGGTGGCATGGAGGTGTCAAAATACTGCAGGCAGTGCCAGGCAAACTGTATTAAAATATTATTGGGAAATATTCCATCAAATCAGAACATCGAGAAGCCTACTATGTGGCTTTCTAAGTCAAGATACAGCTTGCAACAATCAGTTAAGTGGGCCCCATTTCTATTTGAGCTTGTCCCCACTGGCCTTGATCGCCAAGAGGTTTAGTGGCCCGCCCCACCTTCTGTTTGCATGTGACAGCTCACCTCCAAGTCTTCAGGACCCTGAGGAGACTTTCTAGTCACTACTTCCCAATGAGATTCACCAACACTGCCTTCTCTGAACCAGTCAACAAATTTGTGAAATAGGTGCTAAGAGTGTGATCATCTGTCATTTTTGTGGAATCCCAGGCTCAGAGAGGATATAACTTGATAAATTATGAAAAGTAGCCTCACCTCTCTGAATCCCAGGATCTTCATCCAGAAAATGAGCAAAACACCACCTGGGCTACCTATAGAATAACCATGAGCTGTCGCAAGTATTGTGTACTCTGACCAGGGACAGAAGTTCAGGCTCTTCCTACACTAAGATCTAGGGTATTCTGTACCTCCAGTAATGGCAAACAGCTATTGATTCCCCTAAATTGAATCACAAGATTTGGAATTCCATCTGGTTACCTTTTTAAATCCTTGGAAAAGGGGACAACTTCTCTGATCAAAGGCTGAAGACCCAGATTTTTTGATGCAATCAATTATTCCTACCTCAATTAATGTAATTAACAAGATACTTGGTCCATGCCCTGACACATTTATCAGGTGAGAACACCTCTCTGATTGAGTTGCAGACAATCAATCAAAGGTATAAGATAGGTGTGAATAATTCCTAGACACCTCTAGTGAATCAATCAATCAAAAGCATGAACTAGGTGATAAAAACTCTTTCAAGGGACTGGATATGAAGGAGTGAAATGCTTTGAACTGTTGGATGAAAAGCTGCTACACAGGAACTGTATTAGGATGGGTTGTAGAGAATCAACATGCCCTGTGAGGCATGGATACAACAACCAAACAGTTCTGAGTCTGCTTTTCCAGGTAGGAGGTATCCTGGTAGGAAGCAGCTTCAACCAGACCCTGGAGAAGGAATTACTTGGAGGGAGGAAGGGAGGGAATGTGTGTGTGTGGAGGTGGAGGGCAGGATCAGGGAAAGGTGGACTGTATTCCCCTCCTTGACCAGAGAAAAATCATATAACTATATAAAGGGTTGGAAGATTTGGACTTCTCCATGACAGCAGCACTGTTTCAGGCACAGCAGTGATCCAAGGTTGAGATAGACACATTGAGTACAGGCAGTTTCTGCTTCTAGAAAAGGCCCAACAGATAGCTAGCTGGAAGTTACAACAATTCCCGAAAGGGAGAAAGGACTTCCTGGGACTCCCAGGAAGTTAGAAAAGGTTTCCATCTAAGCAAAAGCCACAAGTGCTCTCAGTTTTCCATCAGACTTTGTACATATTTGTGGGACCTTGTCCCAGACTTTTTTTTTTGAATGGTGGCATTGATGTACTTTGGCCCTTATTTATACCTCCTCATTATATAATCCTTCAGCACAAGGTAATTAAAGTTAATTGTTTAGTTGCTATCAGGGAGATAGCTATTGGTTGAGCGATACTGGAAAGGACACTGATAGAGGTTTACAGTCCTTCAGGATTACTCTCCATCTGCCAGTGAGGAGGACCTAGGAAAGTCACTGCAGAGCCTGTTATTGCTCCTCAGGATTCTCCCAGGATATCCCACTATTCCTAAGTCAAGCTCCTTTTGGGTTAATGTTATAACAATATTAAAACTAATTATGATGGCGAGAATTATTAGCTTGTGTTTCTATAACATTTTAAGGTTTTCAAAATGCTTTACAGAGATTAGCTCATTTAATCCTCACAACAACTTAGGGCAGTTGTGGATATTATTAACCCCATTTTACATAAGAGGAAACTAAGGCTGAAGGATACACACCTTGTAAGTAGTATCTGAGGCAGAATGTGCACACAGGAATTCCTGTGACCAAGCCCAGGACTCCGTACTGCCAGGCCACCAGCACCACATTTATTTTTCTGCTGTGTGGACTGTTTGGTCAGTCATATGTTGTTCATCAGATACAATGCAAACTAAGTCCAACTGGCCAATGTGAAGGTCACTGCCTGCATGATCCCACATCCCCATAAACATGACAAAAACAAAAGAGTCTCATTTACCCAAGGGAGAGAAGTGTGGAAGGTCAAGCCGGATTAAAGAAGATGACAACATGAAAAACATTTGAACAAAGGTAGTACAATGAAAAGGTAGAGCATTGGAAGTCAGCCCTTACTTCCGATCAAAGCTCAGACATAAAAAGCTGTATGATCCTGGGCACGTCACTTTAGCTCACTGAATCATAGGTTCATCATTTATAAAATGGGGAGTTGTATATATAACCACCTCCCAAATGTCTTTAGACTCCAAATGAATTGATGATCCTATGAGATACCATCCACATCCCAATCAAGACAAAGCAGTTCAACCTAACATCATGCCATTCAAACATTTCCCCCCGATCTGGTTCATCTACTTCTTTTGATAACTCTTTAGATCGGCAGTAAGCACAGTGAGTAGGCTACACACAAACACACATACACACACTCTCACTCACACAGAGATCTTTGGTCTAACAGCTACGCTAGAGAAAAGTAAGAAAAAATAAAGACGATGTGCCTTAATTTGATCATTCCAGTCATTTAGGGCAGTGAAGACTGAGATAAGCTGACTGATAGGTGAGGGTAGAAAGAGAATATTTCAGATATTACAAAAGAAGGAAAAATCTAGAAGTTTACTTCCAGGATCAACATGAACCAGCAGATATATGCAAACCCATTTATTGGAGGGTTCAAATTTATAATCAATAATTTGGTTAATTATGATGTGCTGAAAACATGTATGTACCAGTATACTTTCCAAATCCTAGGGTATAATGTATATGTTGAATATAGATGCTAAATATCTTTGGCTGTGTGCAAACCTTTTTTTTTAAGTAACTACTGTGTCACTTACTGCCACTGACTGAGCCAGGTGCTGGACCTACAAAGATGAATATGAAACCGTCACTAGTCTTAAATAGTTTGCTTTACACTGAGGGATACAACCTACATGCAATAACAAATACAAAATATACAAAGTGACCTAAGACCTGTTATAGGAGGTGACCCCTAGCTGTTCTCTGAGTAAAACTAGGGATTCTGCAAAATGTAGAAATGAGAAAGAGCATTGGAAGAGTTTGTGCAAAGTAAGGGAGGTGGGATGGTGTACATGAGGAGTAGCTAGCAGTTCAGAGGGCAAAAAGTGGAGTTAGGGGAAATGAACTAGGTTATGGCAGGCTTCTGATGGCAAGCTTTGGCTACTGGATACAATGACCCATGTGAAGAAAGTTTTTTTCCATCATGTCATAAGAGTTGTTGCCTTTTCATTTCTTGAAAGAATACATAATACAGACAATAATGCATACAATGGTGAGGCTGAAATTTGAATGTTGTCTTTTGGATTGCACCAGGGTTGTGGGTCATGAGAGCACTACCAGGATGCAGGTCTCAAGGAAATGGCTCAGCCCTAGCCAGCTGGCTGGTAATCTGGGTCACAAGTGAGTACTGGGAATGGGGTTGCTCTTATTCAAAAGAAAATGACAAGAGTAAACAGATACCACCCTGAAATACAAATTCCTTCACAATTTGGTTCCCAACTATGTTGTCAGGTTTATTTCACATTACCCCTCCTAATTTAGTCTCCATTCCAGGCAAACTGGCCTGCCAACTGTTCCCTATACATAGAACTATAACTAGGAATCCTGGTACCAATAGCAAAGTCAGATGATGGTGGACTCAATAGGGACATACGGCAAGAGAAACGACACAACTGTGGATGAAGGCAAACCAGGAGAAAAAGTGATCTGTCTTTTCCCTTGTCCTTTCCTGACCTCAGCAGCCTGCAGGTCCAGTCCTTGACTGATTTGTGATCCCCTCTCTCTTACCCCCCCCCAAATTCCATACATGAACTACCAGAAGACAAGGAAGCATGAAAAGTGTGCATTCCACTGTGGGGATGGATGAAGGGCTTTTCATTGTCAGTACATTGGACAGCACCCCGCTCTAGTTAACAACTTTCTACACAATGTTGGAGGGACGACTAGAACTTTTAGTGTGAGGACTTGCTTTTCAGGGCTGCTCATTCACCTTTTGTGTTCACTTGATTCATCCACCTCTCACATGTGGCTCAAAGGAGCTGTAATATGCACAATGGCCATACCCCGGGAAAACCCTCCTAGCAGACGACCTAAACAGGTTGAGGGTAATCCACCCAGTCTCAAACCTCTCTGTGAGTTGGAGGAATGTCTACCCCAAACATGGGAAGGCTATCCCTGGTGGAATAGGCAGAAGAGAACAATTTGTTCCAATAACCATGAGAGCATCGGAAGCAGGCGCTGTGAAGATCTTAGAGCTTGGTCAGGTAATAAGAAACTCATGGTCATTCCCTGCACTCAGGCCATCAGTCATCCTAACTTTTATCTTGTCTCTGGATTTTGATGACTCTGGAGGCTGATGATCACTCTAGGATGTCATTGGTCCTCTTCCAAAATGAAAGATACGCAGTTCCAGTTATATTTTTGCCCATATACAGAAATACCACTGTATCTTCTGTCTGTGTCCCTTTGCATAGGGAGTCCCTCTTGTATGGAACACTAATTCCCCCCTCCCCTATGTCACCTCTGCCTCTTAAAACCTCAAATTTGCATCAAAATATGAGTCTATTGGCTTCCACACTGGGCCTTTCCTGATTTTCCCTATTAGTAGCGCTCTTTCCCACTTGAAAGTACTTGCCATAGACTATATATTCATTTATTAATCTGCAGGCATAGAGAAGGTACCTAGTAAAAAGCTCCTTGAGGGCAGGAGCTTTTTTGTCTCTATGATTGGCACAGTACCCGATAAATAGGAGGCACCCGATAAAGGGCAGTTACTTAATTGAATTCCCTTCTGTTCATTTTATATTGATCTTTAGGACTAAATGCCCTCTCTAAACCCTTTGACCTTGAGTCCACTGGCTCTTCTGATACTAATGCTTCTCCTTCACTGATTCCTTTCTCAGAGGGGGTGAGACGAGAAGTTTTAAGGAAGAGGTATTTCAACTGGACCTTGAAGGGTAACTAGATTGTCAGGATTTCAAGAGACAGAGTGGGACATTCTAGAAGAAGAAATGATATGAGCAAAAGCTCAGAAGGGGTGTCTTAGGGAATAGTCATGAGTCCTTTCCATTTATGCATGGAGTTTATTTAGGCAAAGTAGAGTAGATTTGTATACAGGAGATATTTCAATACCATTCTCCCACTACTGCTGCTGCCTAGAATTTATTCTTTCTAGTGGAACCTTTTCCTAGACTTGACATAATTATGTGTGGACCTCAGCAGTGACAAGAAAAATCTCCACTATGCTTAAGGTAAATGGACCTCAAGTTCAACAAGAAGTAAGTAAATGGAGAAAAGAAGCAACAAGAATGATGACAATAGCAACAATATACATTTAAGTTTTGCAAAGCATTTTACACATCATCTCATTGGATCCTCACAACAAGCTTGTGAGACACACCTTATTATTAGCCTCATTTCACAGAGGAAGAAACTGAAACTGAGATAGGTTAAATGACTTTCCTGAAGACACAAAGCTATTAAGTGTCTGGGGCAAATAGGCAGAACAAATTCAAATTTTGAGCAAGAGAAAACGAAAATTTGTTTGGACTATTGTCATCATGTAATAGTGTTTCATTTCTTCTTAAAGAAAAACCACTGACCCTGTCCTTGACTTTGATATTAACAGCAGAAAGTTTTATGAAATTGTTTTAAATTGATATTTTTTATCTTGTATCACCTTTATTTTTAATATATCTTCTCTCACTTAACAAATAATAAAATAGATAAATATAAAAATAAAATAGAAAGAAAGAAATATCATACATCTAATCAATATGTTTGGTCTGATAGCATATGTGTTTTGTCACCTATAGTCTCCTAACTCTGCAATGAATGGAGGGAGGTTCATTTCCTCCTTGCTTTCTCAGAAAGAAGCTTTCTCATTATAATTACACAAGATTCAAGTCAAAATTAAATTTAAAATTATTTTTCTCCAAGCTTAACTACACAGCAAAAATATGTTGTTATTGTAGGAGATAGGAAAGGAAAGAGACAAGTATTAACAAAGTACTCATCATGTGCCAAACACTGCTAAGTATTGACAAATACTATTTCATTTGATCCTCACATCAAGCCTGATTTAGGTACTATTATCCTCATTTACAGTTGAGGAATCTGAAGCAGAAAGAATCCAAATGGTTTACTCAGAATCACATAGCTAGGAAATCTTTGAGGTCAAATTCGAAGTCGGGTTTTTCTTGACTTCAGGCCCAATGCTCCATCCACTGTGTCATCTACAAAGGTAATAAGGGAAGCAAGCTATCTAAATTATTAAAATAGAGAATTGAGATTTTGTAAATAGATACCCTATGACAATTTATTCTATGTGAAAAGCACTGTAGAGTGAAAAGTCAAGAACAGATGAAGTTGTGAAAGTGGGTGACTGGAAAGACAGTGGAAGAAGAATGAGTTTTGTTTTGGACATGTCAGGTTTGAGATATGACAGGTAGCTACACACATATCTATAACTATATCTGGAAATCATCTGCATGGAGATGATAATTGAATCTATGGCAACTAATGATATCACACAGAATCAGAATATAGGGAAAAGAAGAAAAGGGCCTACTACAGAACCCTGAGGAACAATCACATATAGGGAGCATGCTATGGATGATGAGCCATCAAAAGAGGTTGAGAATGGTAGAAGAGGCAAAGGGAAGCATCAAATGACAGAAGATGGGAAGAGAGAGAGGAAATAACATAGAGAGGGGAAGGGAGAAAGAGAGAGTGAGAGAGAGACAGAGCGAGAGAGAGACAGAGCGAGAGAGAGAGAGAGCGAGAGAGAGAGAGCGAGAGAGAGAGAGAGAGAGAGCGAGAGAGAGAACGAGAGAGAGAGAGAGAGAGAGAGAGAGAGAGAGAGAGAGAGAGAGAGACAGAGAGAGAGAGAGAGAGAGAGAGAGCGAGAGAGAGAGAGAGAGAGAGTGAGCGAGCACAGGGGGAAGGAGAGAAGAGCAGTGTCATTTAAAAAGTCAAAAAAGAACTTCTAGGAGAAGGTGATCAACAGTGTCAAATACTGCAGAAGTGAAGAAGGATGAGTATTGAGAAAAGAAACACAAAGTCCTGATGTGTTTCCATTTGGAATGTGGCAGCATTACTAAAATAGGTGTATATGATTGGCAAATGCTATTATAGTAGAAATCCAGAAAATCAATTAGTTTGCTTACCAGTTCTATGATAAGAGGGTAGTAAAGTTCATAATTATGACATAGACCCATGAGTGAAAGAATATCTTTAATCTAATATGGCAGAAGAAAAATAAAAATCTATAGTACTGCTTCTAGTTGAAAGAGACTTGATTTGGGATACAGGGACCTACATAAATATATGGACACCTTGTGTGGATGGGGTGAACTTGAAGAGAACAACTCATTTGAAATAAGCCTTAGAAGTCAGAGACTTTAGGTACAATCAGACTTAGGGTGTGAGTTTCATTTCATGCATGGTTACTTTAGTTGGGTGCAGGTTTGAAGCAGTTGAGGGACATTTCTGAGAACAAGGGACAAGACTCCCAGATGTTGATAAACTTGTCAATATCTCTACACTTCATTAACCACTATTGACAGGGGCTGACACAATCTGGCAGCTGTCAGCACCAGCCAGCCTCATTGCCAAGGAGTTAAGAGGATGGGTCATTATCCTCTGACAAACAAAAGCAGATTATCTTGATTAAATTAGCTGGTAATTCTATTATATTATGGGTGAAAACAAAACACTGGCACTTAGAGCACACACACACACACACACACACACACACACACACACACACACACACACACCATCTCTCTTTTCTTCTCTTACTAATATGGAGTATCCATCCATCCACAAGGAAAGGTCTTTTGGAACAGAAAACAAGAGATGTGGTTCTATAAATGCTTCCACTGAAACCAGTTTTTTTGTAGTATGTGAAATCCCTTGGTGACAGTTAGCAGGTCTGGGCTGTTAGGAGCCTAATGAATTTCTTCTCTTCTGCATCTTACAATAGAGTAGCAAAGGAAAGAAGCCCAAGAACAAATGAAGATAATGGGGGGATGGCTCCAAGTAAGCCTTGATTTGTCTATATTTCCACTTCTTAGACAAGGGCTTAACCTTATGAAAAATATTTGCAAGAGTTCCAGTTATGCAAGCTTATTTTGCTCATGAAATGGATGCTTACTTTCTTTGATTATTTAAAGTAATATTTCACACATTTAAAAATGTGGAACTCTGGCTGTAGGAGTCAACACTGGCTATCGCGTTATTTCAACCTCCATATGGGAACTTTTAAGAGATGAGTCTCTGTATACACCTGAGACATTTAATAGTCATTATGAACAAAATTACAAGTTTTCTCCTTTCTAAGTGGAGGAAGATGGACTTTGATGATTTCTAAAATACCTTCCAACTCCAATTCTCTTTGAATGCAGCTCTATTTCATGATTGCTTTTATCTTTCAAAAGAATAGTTAACAGATTAAATAGCTGGGGAAGAAGGAGGAGAACCATTCCCTTTAGGGAAAAAAAATGTCTTTTGAATTTCTTTAGTATTTTATTTTCCCCTCAGTTACATGTAAAATAATTTTAAACATTTGCTTTTAAAACTTTGAGCCCCAAGTTCTTTCCCTTATACTTTCCCCACCCTCTCCATTGAAAAAGCAAGCAATTCAATATAGATTATACATGTGAAGTAATGCAAAACATTTCCATATTACTCATGTTGTCAAAGAAACCAAGACCAAAAAACCCTCAAGAAAAATTAAGTCAAAAAATATTCAGACACCATTAGTTCTTTTTTTGGGAATGGATAACATTAGTCCTTCAGAATTGTCTAAGATCATTGTATTCCAGAAAACAGTTGAGTCATTCAGAGCTAATAATATTAAAATATTGCTGTTACTTCATATACAGTACATTCACTTTGTATCAGCTCATGGAAGTCTTTGCAGGTTTTTTTTTAATAGAGCATCCTGCTCATCATTTTTATAACACAGCAGTATTACATCATAATCACTTAGCATGAACAAGCTGTGGTATATGAATGTTATGGAGTATTATTGTTGTGTAAGAAATGACCAGCAGGATGATTTCAGAGAGGCCTGGAGAGAGTTACGTGAACTGATGCTGAGTGAAATGAGCAGGAGATCATTATATACACTTCAATAACAATACTAAATGAGGATCAATTCTGATAGATATGGCTCTCTTCAGCAATGAGATGAACCAAATCAGTTCCATGTGTTCAATAATGAAGAGAACCAGTTACACCCAGCGAAAGAACTCTGGGAAATCCGTGTGAACCACTACATAGCATTTCCAATCCCTCTGTTTCTGTCTGCTTGAATTTTTTATTTCCTTCTCAGGTTATTTTTACCTTATTTCTAAGTTCTATTTTACTTGTGCAGCAAAATAACTGTATGGATATGTATACATATATTGTATTTAACACATATTTTAACATATATTGGTCTATCTTCCATCTAGGGGAAGGGGTGGGGGGAAGGAGAGGAAAAGTTGGAACAGAAGGTTTTGCAAGGGTCAATGCTGAAAAATTACCCATGCATATATCTTGTAAATAAAAAAGCTATAAAAAAATAATTACTTAGCACAATTTGTTCGCCCTTTCCCCAATTGATTAGTATCTCTTCAACTTCCAATTCTTTGCCACCAGAAAAGAGCTAATATAATTATTTTATATATATATAGATCCTTCCCCTTTTTGTTTTCTTTTTATCTCTTTGAGATACAGACCTAATCGAACTATTGCATGGTTTTACAGCCTTTGGGCTTTAGTTCCAAAATTGCTCTACAGGATGATTGAATCAGCTCATAACTCCACCAAACAATGTATTAATATCTCATTTTCTCCACATCCCCTCCAACATTTGTCATTTTCCTTTTCTATCCTATTAGCCAATCTAGTAAGTATGACACAGTACCACAGAACTGTTCTAATATGCATTTCTCTAATCCAGGGATTCTCAAACTATGGCCTGCAAGCCAGATGCGGCCCTCTGAGGACATTTATGCAGCCCGCTGGGTTATGGCAAATGGGCTGAGGGGCACAGACAGAGTGTGAGTTTTTGTTTTTACTGTAGTCCGGCCCTCCAACAGTCTGAGGGACAGTGAACCGGCCCCCTATTTAAAAAGTTTGAGAACCACTGCTCTAATCAATGGTGAGTTTGAATATTTTTCTTATGGCTATATTTAGCTTTGAATACTTCATCTTAAAACTGTTCATACTTTTTGATCATTTATCAATTGGAGAATGGTTTCTACTTTTACAAATTTGACTCAATTCTTTATACATTTGAAAAATGAGGCGTTTATCAGAGAAACTTGCTTCAATTTTTTTTCACAATTACTACTGTAAACTATATTCCCCTACCCTATATTTCCCCGTTTCATTCTTTTCTCTCTCCTTGTACCTGCTCCTTCTTCAAAAGTGGTTTGCTTCTGATCAGTCTTCTTCAATCTACCCTCCCTTCTATCATCTGCCCTGCCTCTTTTTATTACCTTCCTCTTCTACTTTCCTGTAAAGATATATTTCTACACCCAATTGAGAGTGTATGTTATTCCCTCTTTGAGCCAATTCTGATGAGAGTAAGATTCACTCACCTCCCTTCATCTTTCCCCACTTCCCCTCTACTGTAAAAGCTTTTTTTGTTGTTTCTTTTATGAGATAATTTACCACATTCTACTTCTCCTTTTCATTTTCTCTCACTTCATTCCTTTCTCACCCTTTATTTTTGTAGATATCAATCTTCATATTCAGCTCACACCTGTGCCCTCTGTCTACATATACTCCTTCTAAGTCCCAATAATGAAAAAGTTCTTATGAGTTACAACTATCTTCCCATGTAAGAATGTAAACAGTTTTACCTTAAGTCCCTTATGAATTTTCTTTCCTGCTAACTTTTTTATCTGTCTTTTTATTATTATTATTTTATTATAGCTTTTTATTTACAAGATATATGCATGGATAATTTTGCAGCATTGACCCTTGCAAAACCTTTTGTTCCACTTTTTCCCCTCCTTCCCCCCACCCTCTCTCCCAGATGGCAGGTTGACCAATACATGTTAAATATGTTAAAGTATAAGTTAAACACAATATATGTGTACATGTCCATAATTTTGCTGCACAAGAAGAATCAGACTTTGAAATAGTGTACAATTAGCCTGTGAAGGAAATCCAAAATGCAGGCGGACAAAATTAGAGGGACAAAATGCTATAGGTAGTGGTTCACACTCATTTCCCAGAGTTTTCCCGCTGGGTGTAGTTGGTTCTATTCATTATTGAACTAATGGAACTGATTTGGTTCTTCTCATTGTTGAAGAGAGCCACGTCCATCAGAATTGACTTTCAAATACAAGATTCAAGAGAAGCATAAAAAGTTAAGCAGGGAGATACTCAATGTTATTTTGACAATCAAATGAAATATCTGTGAAGCATTTGTTTACCATAAAGCCTAGACCATAGCAGGTGCTAAATAAATAAATATTAACTAATGCTACCTCAAAAATACTGAAATAGAGAAAAATGTAGCAGAAGAGAAGCAAAAGGCAACAGTTTTACAGAGACATCCATTCTATTTTATTATTGTTCAGTCATTTTAACTTGAACCGACTCTTTGTAACCTCATTTGGGGTTTTCTTGGCAAATATACTGGAGTGCTTTGCCATTTCCTTCCCCAGCTCATTTTGCAGAAGAAGAAACCAAGACAAACAGTTAAGCAACTTGCCCAAGGTTTTAACAAGATTGAGAAACATGTAGTTAACCCAATTGAAAAGAATGAAAAAAAAATAAAGGATAACAAATTAGGAAAACAGAAAGGTGAAATCACAACAGAGAAGTAATAAAAAGTACTTATTTTTACTATATAGTTGCTTACCAACAAAATTCAGCATTCAAAAGAAACTGAGTGCTGTATTCAAAAACCCTCAAATGAACAGAATGCCATATAAAAATCATAAACAGTTCAATTTCAGAAAAAGAAATTGAACAAGTTCTAGAGGAACCACCAATGGGGATAGGAAAGGGGGAAAACTAATCTAGATGTATTTTCAGGAGAATTCTAGAAAATTTTAAAAGAATGATTCATACCTGCATTATAGACATTTCTCACAAAAAAATGAGAAAACAACATTATGCCAACCTCCTTTGATGAGAGCAATATAGTCTTAATACATAAATCAATAAAGGATAACTCAAAGAAGGAGTACTATGGTCTAATACCATTAACCAATCTTGAATCAAATATTTAAATTAAATTCTGATTAGAACAGTTTAACCAAAAAGTTATTCACTATGATCACACATTGGCTTTGTAATGGGAATGCAAGGATAGTTCAACATTATGAAACCATTAATGTAATTAATGGTAGTGAAGATTAAATAATGCAATACTGAATGATTATATTAGATACATAAAATTTTGACAAATAATAACATTTATATGCACTAAAATCCTTAGGAAAAATTAAAATATATTATAAAATAGCTATCTAAACTAAAAGCTGAGAATACACTAGAAGAGTAAAGATGCTTCTTCTCTTTTACTTGGATATAATTATAGACATGCTAGCAAGCATAATAAAAAAAGAGATCATTTAAAACATAACGATGTTATTATGTTTTAGCAAAGCAAAACAATCCTTGTTTGTTGATGACAAAGGCTTGCTTAAAAATTCTGATGAATTAGCTAAGAAACAAATTGAGACACTTATAGATTCAATAAAGTAATAGGATGCAAAATAAAGTCACAAAATTCACTTGCAAGTCTATATAGAAATAAGCAAATTCAAGAATGAATAATACAAAGTGAGGTCTGATTTAAAATAATTACAAAAGGAATAATGTGTCTATAAATCATTGTACCAAAGCATAATCATATTCAAAACCTATGTGGATAAATTTGCAAAACACTCCTTAAAGAAATAATGATTTCAACAACTGTAAGACTATTTAGTACTCATAATGGAACCATATCAATATAATAAAAATGACAATGATATATAAATTAATTTACAGACTTCACATTATTCTGATCTGGGGCATTTATTAGACAGATGAAATAAATTTTATTTGGCAGAATAAGAGATTGAGAAAGTCAAAAGAAACGCTGAAAAAAACTAAGAAGAAATAGCACTTCAAGATCTCAAATTATAAAGAAGCGATCCTAAAAATTATTCAGTGCTGTTTTTTAAAAAAAGAAATAACCAAATCATTAGAATAGACTAGACAAGAATAATCAGAAATAATTAAACTTAATAGCCCAATGATCAACATTCCCTAAAATACAAATTACCTAAGGAAGAACCCCCTATTTTGACAAGATGTGCTGTGAAAATTACAAAGCAGTCTGACAGAAATTAAATTAAGACCAAACATTTTCATCATATAAAACAATGTGCTTAAGATGGATATATGATCTGAATTGCAAAGGTCATATCATTAAAAAAAAACAACAGAAAACAATATGGTCAGACAGATTTCATAGCCACGGCTTAACCTAATAAGAGACAATCACAAAAGATAAAAGTAGGGGATTTTTGATTGTATGAAATTGAAAATCTTTTATAGGAACAAAATTAGAGAAATAGTCAATTGGGAAAAATCTTTGTATCAAAAACTTCTCAAACAGTAGGGCTTCTAAGATAAATAGGCAACAATCAGAAATATTAAAGACAAAAAGCTCTTCTCCCAATATATAAATGATTAAAACATATTAACAAACAGTTCTCAAAATAGTAATTATAAATTATTAACAATCACATGAATGTTTCAAATCACCAATAATAAGAGAACTATAAATCAAAACAAATTATGTGTTTAAATTTCATTCCTAGCAAACTGACAATAGGGAAAAACATGGGGATATCTAAAATTAGTGGGGTTGTAGAAAGGCAAGCATGCTGATAAGACTATTGATAGGAGCTGAGAATTGGTCCAACCTTTCCAAAAAGCAATTTGCAATGATGCTTCTCAAAGTGGCTAAAATTTCCATACCCTTTGATCGAGAAATTCTACTGCTAAAAACAGAACCCAAGGAAGTCAAGGATAAAGAGAATGTCTCTACAAACGCAAATTATTTATCACAGCATTTTTGGGGTAGTACTGCACTGTAATAGATGTCCATTCATTGGGGAACTTTAAAATATGATTTCTTCCCCAAGAAAGAAAACAAAAAACTGTACCATTTCACAATAGCTCACCCTTCCAGTACTCATATCCACAAGCAAACCTCAGATCTTTTTTCAACTAAAGAGACATTTATTGTATATCTTGTGGTGCAATAGGAACCAGAGGCTCAGAAGGAGTGATCCATAGCTACAGGTTTGACCCTTAATTCCCCACTTCAACCTACTCAAGGCTATAGATACTGTCATTCTTTGTTCTAGTATTTCTGTGTTTCTTACACTTCAAAAAATATAAAATTACCATGCAGTTTTAATTGGGTTCCTATCTTATTTTTAAATGTGTCACTATTAAAAAGTTTTTGAGTGGTATGTCTCTAACCCCATTTTATTTCACAATTCTGCATGGCACAGTGATTTTTTGAATGCATATGTCGAGTTACGGTAGTACTGAATGTAATGGGAAATGTAGGTGATATAAAATACAAGATGTCAAAAATATTTATTTTTTTAAAAAGCACACATAGAAGAAAACAGAAAAATTCAGAAGGGAATACAAAACAGGAAGGTTTTGTTACTACTGTGTTAAATGTAATATACTCATTAAATAAAAACTCAAGCGACAAAGCTGAAATATCGTTTCATATAATCTTTGGATTTTTTCTTTCTTTATATATAGAAATGTTCATGTTTCTTGATAATCATGTCCCTAACATAAAAAAAAATAAATTTAAGATATATCTCCAATAAAACATTAAAAATACCCAGGTGAAAACAAAAAGAAGTTGATAAGGGGACACAAAGAACCAGGGCAATTTTATTACTACTTTGTTATATTTAATATGTATTCAAAAAAACAAATGATATCTAAAAGAAGCTCACAAGTTCCTATACAATCCTCTTTTCTTCTTTTTTTGTGTACTGAAATGTTTCCGTGATGGATAGTTAAGTTCACAACAAAAAAAGAAAAGAAAAAATAAAATTGACCAATTAATTTAATATCTATGAAAAGAAGAGAGAAGGGAAGGGACAGTGAAGTATGTTTATCACTTAAAGCCATGTAATTTTCTTCCAATTATCACTGGAATGAGATCCTTTCTTTTTCAGGAAGAAGGCCCCAAGCCTTTACCTATTGTTCAAAACAGCTACCTTCCTGAATCTCACAGGGCTGTCACTGATGATCTCTTTATTTTGCAGAACAATATTTCATCATACTAGAAAGGACAGCTATTTAAATCTTGAGTCTTCTAACTATACCACATACACATACAGAGTTTATTTTCAATAAAGTATATGATACAGTAACTGATAAAGGATTGTGTATTCACATCAAAATAAAATCTGTGAGAGGTTTCATATGAAAGAGAAGTTAATGGATTTTAGGTGAGAAATGAACTCTAGTGTTTTGTCATCCAGTCACAGCAAGGTATGATTTCTTTTATAAGATTAACTGATTGCAAGGACATACCCCTTCTTTATAATCATCATTTATACCAAAAGGAAACACAAGAGACATTCCCTATTAGCTTAGAAGTGAGAGATTGACCACTGACTTGAAAAAGCTTGACCTCTTTCCTCCACAACTTATTTCAAAACTGAATTGAGGAAATAGAAAAGACAGTCATCTGCTCTGAAAAGGTCAGTTTGGTTGGGAATTAGTATATTGACTTGTCTAATCATGGCAAATAGTATATGTGCATCAGACTTTTCAAACCTACTTAGTCTTTTTACTTCTTAGATAACTATGAAAAACCATGAGAAAAAAGCTCTATTTAGTGTGTTTCCTCATAAAATTTTGAATTAGCATAAATCTGTAAGACCAGAAGTTATTCTCTATTAAAATAAACTATTCAATGACAGGAACAAAGTTTTCAAAAGAAGAAATGCAAACTATCAGTGGCCACATGGACGATTACTCTGATTAACCAATAATGAGATACATGTAAATTTTTTGAAATCTGAGGTTCCTCTAACCTCATCAAATTGACAAATATGACCAAACAAAACAGAAGCTGAGGGCAAGGTTAGGGGAAGATGAGTTGATTAACACACATTTGGTTGAAAAATGCATTGGTTCAATCCTTCTGCAATACAATTCAATATTGTGTGAGAAGAATCACAAATCTATTCGTAACTTTTGATTCAGCCATTTCACTATTGGAGGTGTATTCAAAGAGATCAAAGAAAGAAAAGCTCTTTGCATTGGGTGTTTCAAAAGCCTTAGTACAGTTTTAAGCTATTAAAACTATTAAAACTTAAAACTATACTAAGACTTTTGGGAAACATTGTATAACAAAACATTTACTTTTGTAGCTGCAAAAAATCCCCCTGAAATGGAAAGTGAATAACCATATAGTCAAGAATGGTTGAACTACATTACATAAACATAATGGAATATTATTGTGTTATAAGAAATAACAAATACTCAAAATTCAGAGATACATAGACATGATTAGGATGAACTAAATGCAGAGTTCAGTAAGCAAAACCAAGAGAATGATATATACAATAACTGAAACCACCATTAAGATAATGAAACATCCTTCCTTCTTTTCAGCATTGAGTCAATAAAGAGAAGAGAAGGCTATCACCTTTACAGTTAGCTACAGTCAATATAGCCATTATTTGTACATTAAAGGGATTTTTGGTTGTTGTTACAAGACACTGATATGGAAATCATTGTGATATGAATGCAAAAAAACCTTCAACAAAATCTTTCAAAAATCTCTGCACATTAACGTTATTCACTAGGCTCCTAGTGATAGGAATTTGTTGTTTATATTAAGTTTCATTACTTTATAGTCTGATCTTGCTGAAATGACCAGAATGGTAGTTCAAGACAATATAAAAAGACAACATTTTCCAAGAAGAAGAAAAGGATTGGGAATGACTATCTTTTGTTTGTGTGACCTCTTTTTAAGATGTCTCTTAATTTCTTTGGGCCTCACGTGGAAGGTCCCTCCCAACTCAAAATCCTGAGATCCTATTATCTTGCCTTGATTCCCTTCCCTTTCCTGCTTTCAGTAACACCATCTTTTCATGGTAGTTACTTTACAAACTCTGATCATTCCTTGGCTTTCTTTTTATCTTCACCCTATCCCTTCAATGTGGCAATGCACAGAGTTCTGTCCCAGGCTCTAGTATTTCCTTTTTTTTCCCCACTATCTCCTTTGATGATCTCATCTGCTCCCATGGCTATCATTTCTCTTCAGAGTACCCAGATCTATATTTTTGTACTTATTTTCCCCATTAGGAAACATCTTAATCCTTTACTCTCATATCCCTCAGTCAAATACTGTACCCAAATATCCAAAAGTACTAATGTGGAAATGAAGGCAACAGGTAACACTTTGCTCTTCACCAATCCCAATCCTGCAATTCACCAAAAGGAGGGAATGTCTCCCACACACATTAGAGATGCCACTTTTCTATACAAAATGGAAAGCTGGAGGGTCATCTTTGGAACTGCCCCAATGCTGGCCCAATCTAAACACCTATTTGAAGGTCCAAATATCCCTTTCCTATTGTCCAAGATTCTCATCTTCAGGTATAAAAAAAAATCCCCATTCATAAATGTACCAAACATGCCCAGTTCTTTCGTATAAAACTATGTACATAACCATTAAAAACTGAGCTTGAAAAAGCAGTGTCAGAGGAGCATATATTTAGTTCTGACAAAGAAATGAGGAGTCATCTGGTCCATTCTTCTCATTTTCCAGATGAGGTAAGGCCCAGAAAGAAGGAAAGTGATTTGCCTAGGGTGACTTGGTAAGTGGCAGCCAGGATCCTACCCCAACTCGTCAAATTCCAAATCCAGAATTCCTTCTACCTCACCATCGAGGATCCTTTGACAATTTTATGATGCACTCTGTTTTTGAATATAACCTTTTGATTCTTGGACCTTTTAAAATGATTTCTTTTTAGAAAGCCAGTTAAGCAAAATGCAAATTTGATTTATTTTTTAAAGAAAAAAATCTTTAAAATTTATCATTTACAATTTTTGTTTCCACTAAACATTGGTACCCTGAAGCAAAGGCTCATCACATTTTTGTTCTGACTCTTCTGATAAGTCTTTATAAAGGCTGAGGGAAGGACCCGTTTCCTTTCTTGCTAAAGGACTGCTTGCCTTGAAACTAGCTTCTTTTTTATTATGAAGTGAGCAGTATCATTGCCTCCCCTGGTTTTGTTTTTGGTATTCCCCCACCCCATCTCAAAGGATGGTAAAAGGAACCAGAGAAAACCAGAATTAAATCATTTGACCATTGGCCCCTAAGGCCAATATCAGATTTGATCATCAACAACAGTTCCCTTTCCTAGAAGAACATGACAATCTTTTCAATCCCACTTCTAAGGCGGTCTGTGTATACTTTGTAATCTAGCAGAAGCCGCCTTGCTTTGTTTCTTTTTCAATTTATTCTATTTATACTGATGGGAAATGGCTTTTAATCAGTGTTCACTTAACTAATCTGAATGAAGCTCTGTACTGACTTGTACCCTACTGTAAGCTATGTGTCTTTTCTTCTATGACATGCACAAGGTGAGCTACTGTGATTACCATTTTTTTTCTTTACTCACTTGCAAACTGAATATCCATTCAATTATATTGTTCCCATTTTGGTGCATTATTTTTAATGCTTCTCAAAATAAATGCTTACATTTGGTTTATATACACAAGCACATTTAATGACATCTCAAAAAGGGATGAGCTTAACCTTTCATTACTCCTAAAATACATGGCTTTTATAAGAAATATGAAAGGACTAGATTAATGGGGATTATTTTTCAAGCAAAAAAATCCTTGCAACATCTTGTAACACAGTCATCTGCCACCAACAATGCTGTGAAGAGAGCTGTTGATAATAATAAGCAATAACAATAGCATTTACATATCTCCTTTCATCAACACTTTGAAAACATACTATAAAAGACTCCATTTATTTCTGATGTGTAACTATCTCAAGGGGAAAATGGAAGCCATTTAACAGTTGGCTAGCAGTTTAAGACAGGAAATGAAGAATGTGTTTCCCAGCTGAAACTGCAGGGTACCCAATGTAATGATCTCATTTCAGATTTGTTTAGGACACTGGAACTACTTAAGGCCAGTAGGCTTGAAACGGGACATGGGGTCCATACTGATCACAAAATGATCTGAACCTCCATTTGTAATCTACATGGAAGACAGAAGTTGCCCAGGGTGATGTCCATTGTGTGACATTTGAGCACTGAGTCACTGTGGAACTTAAGCCAATGGTCCACATGCACAGAGACATGTCAAAATAACTTATAAATGCAGTGAGTGAATTTCTGACAATGATGATGACATGTCCTAATACCCAACCACCAAGTGAACTCCACCGTGCAGGCAGAATCCCGATGAAACGGGGCAGACAGGGCAAATTCAAAGATATGGTTCCTGAAGCATTGCATTAACGGAATTTTGCCAACAACTGAACTGCCTCTAGAAACATATATAAAATGTATTCCCTGATTGCATTTTGCCATAACTGCAGCAGAATAGGACCAGCTGCTATTCATAACAACTATCACTTCAGCTTGGGTCAGCCAAGAAACCCAGGAAAGAACAGCAGGTGATAAAAAGCTACCTCCAGGAGGCAAGCTTCCAAAACAAAGGAGGAGTATCCAGAATGGCAGTTCTCTATCCTCAATGCCTGACTTAAGCTATAGCTCTGAGCAGGTGTCAGGTGTTGTGAGTAACAGATAAATAATCTTCTTCTTACACCAGACTCAGCTGGAGACATGGACAGCAAGGGATGCATGAACATATTTCCAAAGTTATAGCAAACATTGATAGAAAACCAGAATTTATTATACAGAAAATTGCTTTACAGATAAATTTTAGTGATGCAATGGTGCTTAAGTGAAGTACCTAGAGACACTAAGTAGTCATCATCCATACTGAGGCAATCCAAAAAAGTTTCCAAAGTACTTTCTTTGTGTTATGCATTCTATGTTCCTGCCTTCAAGGAGCTCTCTTTTTACTGGTGGAATATGGCATGGTGTATGCACAGATAAGAATGTATATAACACTTTGAGAAGGGATTGAACATTGAGTAATAAAAAGCATAGAGATATAGCAGGCTAAGTAGTTCATTTCCTCTCTCCTTGGTACTATATCCTAAGGTATTGCCAAATCTTAAGAGCAACAAGACAGAGGAGAAAAAGAAAAGTGAGATGAGATGTAATTAGGAGGTTTTCTCTACCTACCTCACCAGTAGGTATGGGGAAACAAAAAAGTCAGTGTTGTCCAAATTATAACCAAAAGGTAGCTAATATGGTAGAAAGAAATAAGAACCCAGGGATATCTGAAGTCAGATCAAACAGGTTCACGAGAGCCAATTGTTAAATTTTTAGGGTGAGCATTTATGTTGCAGAAATCAGCAAAATGTCAAATTAGAACTTGATCTATTGTTCTGTTGACTGTCTAGACCAAAGGTGTCAAATATATGTCCTGCCTGCAGCAGCTAGAATCAGATTAAAATGTAACTGGGAAATATATAACAATAACATACATATAGTGTTTATATGTGGTTTTCTAAGTTAACATGTGGTCCACAGAGATCCTTATTTAGGGTATGGTGGCCCTCGTTTCTTTTTCTTCTTTTTATTTTAAAAATCAATTTTATTGATGGTTTTTGCTTTTCCGTCAGCCATTGCAAAATATAGTGCTCAAATTCTACTCCACGGAACCAAACCATCTCTTTTAATTTTTTTTTATTTTTTTGCACTTAATATTATTTCATTTTTCCCACTGACTTGTAAAGATGGTTTTCAACATTCATTTTTGTAAAATGTTGAGTTCCAATTTTTTTCTCCCTTCCTTCCTTCCTTCCTTCCCTCTCCCTCCTCAAGACAGCAAATAATCTGATAGAAGTTAGACACATGAAATCATTTTAAACATATTTCCATATTAGTCATATTATGAAAGAAAAATCAGAAGAAAAAGGGAAAACCACAAGAAAGAAAAAACAAAAAAGTGAGAATACCATTGTACTCAGCAACAACATTGCACTATGATTAACCATGACAGACTTAGATCTCAGCAATACAGTGATCCAAAATAATTCTAATATACTTGGAATAGAAAATGCCATCCACATCCAGAGAATTATGGAGACTGAATGCAGATCAAAGAAATCAGCCTGTTCAGCACTTCTTATAGACCAATACTATTCAATTACATTCATATACCACAACTTGCTCAGTCATTCTCCAATTGATGGGCATCCCTTCAGTTTTTGACTCCTTGTGGTAGCCCTCATTTCTATTTAAGTTTGATACTACTAAGCTAGACTTTTAAAAATGATGGTGAGCATGTTAATATTTTAGCTTAACCCTAAAATGTATCACACACTTTCTTTTTCAAATATATGGTTGTTAAATATTTACTAGGACACCCCTGTGAGAACCAGAGCTTACTACATGAGAAGATGTCTATAGAGCCCTCTCTCTTAGAAACTGGAGATGTGATGCCAGATAGAGGACATTTTCCATGTGACTGACTACAAGGCTCCATTCCATATTGCTTTTTTAAAAATTTCTATCCTTAAAATCCACCATGTGATTTTCAGAAAAGCTGTTGTCTTTATGGGTTTTCTGCATGATTCAGTGAGTTGCAGTACTCATGGCAAATCAGATTAATCTGAGGAGGAGACAAGAAGACAAAACATCAAGAAATGGAGGCTCTTTTGGCAGTGAAAGGAAAAGATGAGCTGGTTGTGGCGCTGAGTTAAGTCCATCCAGAAAGCTGCCCTTGGCAGAAGCCATACATTAGACAGCAGAAGGAGAAATACTGCAGGAAAAATGGTCTAAGAATTTTT
Source organism: Sminthopsis crassicaudata (assembly GCF_048593235.1). Taxonomy (NCBI): domain Eukaryota; kingdom Metazoa; phylum Chordata; class Mammalia; order Dasyuromorphia; family Dasyuridae; genus Sminthopsis; species Sminthopsis crassicaudata. The sequence continues at coordinate 12,491,514 of NC_133623.1, read as the reverse complement.
TACAAAGAGGAAGAACTGCAAAACTGGAGACAGAACTTGGGTCTAAGCCATGGAACTCAATCAATCAATCATTTAAGAAACATTATCAAAAACTTACTGTGTTCCAGGATCTGGGAATAAAAAAAAATGAAAGGAAAAACATCCCTATCCCTACAGGAGAAGATAGAAAATGAATGTAAAATAATTTCAGAAGGGAAAACATTAGCAACTGGATTTGGGGGAAGGAGATTGGGAAAGGCCTCATGGAGGAAGAGGTGGTATGTGAGCTTATCTCAAAAGAAAGCAGGCAATTCCAAGAGGGGGAGATGATGAAGGAAGCCATTCCTAACTTGGAGTGAATCTATACAAAGGCATGGAGGTGGGATAGGGGACACTGTATGTATTGTATGTATGTAGACAAAGAAACCCTCCAAATTACTTTACTTTTCTTTTCCTCCTCTAACTTGTAAAGCAAATATGTGAGATTCCAAGGTCACATAACTAGAAAATATATGAGGTTGGATTTGAATTCAGACCTTCCTGATTCTAAGTCCAGTATGCTACTGACTGTGCCACTCAAGGGTTCTAACAAAGCAAGAAAAAAAAAAGTCTCTTGAAGTCCTCAGTTTCCTCGTCTGTAAAATTGAGATAATAATAGTACCTTCCTCTCAGAATTGCTGTGAAGATAAAATATATGAAAAATTATTTCCATACCTTAAAATGTTATACAAATTATGGCTATATAAATAATTTCCCCTAATTCAATGTATAGTCTAAGCCTCATTGCTCATACATACACAGCATCATAGACAGTAGATCAGCAATTGGCTCCCTTGGTCCTGGATCAGCTTAACAGACCAGAGGGACAGCCTCCAGTCTTAGCTCAGAAGGCAAATTACCAGCTCAGGAAATTAGACTGTTGCCTGGAGAGAGTGGGTATAGCTACCCTATACTGTGAGCAAGATACCAAAAACAAGGGACCTCTGTGCTCAAAGTCAAGACTCAAAGATGCACAAGAAGTTTGGGACAGCACAATCTTTTACCCCAGGAACAGAGCTTGACCATAAAAGTCATAAAACATGGGGGGAGTGGAGAAAAAGAAAATGAGAAAGAAACAGAAAAGAACCTTAATCATGGAAAACTACTATGGTGACAGAGAAGACCAAAATACCAACTTAGACAGGGAAAAAATGCCCACAGGAGAAATCTCAAAGAGTGATATGAATGTGTCTCCAGCCACTTCATAGAAGTGTTCCTAAAAGATTTCAAAAGGCAAGCGATAGAGGTAGGAAAAACTGGGAAAAGAAAGAGGTATACAAGAGAGCCCCAAGAGTTTGGAAAACAAAGATAAAAATTGGCCAAAGAAAACAATTCTTTAAAAAAATACAACTGGCCAAATGCAAAAAAATCCTCTGAAGAAATCTATTCCTAAAAAACACAATTGACTAAATGCAAAAAAAAAAAAAAAATCAACTGAAGAAAACAGCACCTTGAAAAGTAGAATTAATCAATTGGAAAAAGAAATGCAAAAGCTTACTAAAGAAAATCATACATTAAAAACTATAACTGGAAAAATTGAAACTAATGACAATATGAGACCACAAAAATCAGTCAAATAAACTAAAAAGAATGAAGAAGTGGAAGAAAATGTAAAATGCCTCATTGGGAAAAAAAAAAAAAAGCTGACTTGGAAAATAGATCCAGGAGAGACAATTTAAAAATTATTCATCTACCAGAAATCCATGGCAGAAAAAGCCTGGATAGCATTCTTTAAGCAATCATCAAGAAAAACTTCTCTGATTTACTAGAACCAGAAGGCCAAAGAGTCATTGAAAGAATCCATTGATCACCTCCAGGAAGAGTTCCCCCAAGGAACACTGTTGTAAAAACTCAGAAGTATAATCGCAAGGAAAAAATACAAGCTGGCAGATAAAAACAATTCAAATATCAAGGAGCAACAATCAGGATTATTCAAGGTCTGGCAGCTTCTACAATAAATTATTGGAGGGCCTAAAATACCATAATCCAGGAGGCAAAGGACCTGGTATTACAACCAAGAGTCAACTAATCGGTGAGCCTGAACATCATCTTTCATGGGAGGAGATGGATCTTCAAAGAAGTAAGAGACTTTCAATCATTTCTATCAAAAACAAAACAAAAACAACTAAAGATAAAAACTGATTTCAAAATAGAAAGGTAAATAAGGATATATATATATATATATATATATATATATATATATATATATATATATATATATATATATATATATAGAGAGAGAGAGAGAGAGAGAGAGAGAGAGAGAGAGAGAGAGAGAGAGATGGGAAAATGATATCTGAAACTCTTGAGAACTGTATCTGTTATTGGGGGCATATATGAACAGAGAGTGTGGATTGTAAATGGACCTCTGAAATGTTATCAGAGAAAAAGACATTAAGGGTGAAAAAAATATCTAATTGGGAGAAGAGGAAAGGGGAGGTAAAATGGGCCAAATTAGATCACACAAAGAGGTACAAAAGACCTATTACAAAAAGAAGGAAAGCAGGGAGGGGAATGAGCATTGTCTGCAGCTTAATTGCATTATTTTTGACTCAAAGAGGAAATATGTATAAATATATATTCACTCAGTTGAATATAGAATTTTATCTTACCCTATAAAGAAGAAGGAAGAGAAAAGAAAAAGAAAGAGAAGGTACTGGATAGAGGAGAGGGCAGGGACACTAGGAGAAAAAGGTAAGAGAAGGGAGGAGGGATAAGAGAAGGGAGAACAAGTTGAGGGTGAGGTGGATTAGAAACAAAACACTACTAAGGAGGGACAGGGTGGAAAGAGAGAACAAAACTATATACATGAGAGAAAATAGGATAGAGGGAAATATACAGCCAGTAATCACAACTGTGAATGGGATGAACTCTCCCATAAAATGGAAGTGAATAGCAAAATGGATTAAAAAAATAGAATCCTACAACAAAAAAGGGAAATATGATAGTCTGACTGGACTTCAGAATATGTGCAGAGATATACGATACAGTATAACCCCAAATGGTAGAATGGAACCAGACTGTGAACAGTTTTGAATGCCAGATAGAGAAATCTGTAGTTTGTCCTTGGGTAACAAGAAACCACTAAAGCTTTTCAATCAAGTGAGGAGTTTGGTAAGATTTGTACTTCAGGAATATCAATTTCACAGCTGGGAGAAAGAAGGATTATCAAATCTTTGTTGGGCAACAGTAGTCTTTATCACCTCCAGCCTTAACCCCATCTAGATGTTACTGTGTTCTTTCAGCTAAAGGGATTGTTTTTGTTTTCATTTTTCCAATTAGAATGCTACTGTGGTATTTCAGAAAAGGCAGACATTTTCAGCCTAGTATTGATAGAATTCAGCTCTAAGGATTTCAGTTCCCTTAAGTAATTAAGGCAATCAAAACTTTTCCAAGGTATGGAACTCATTACGTCACGTCAAAGGGAGTCAAGGCCTACTTTTCATTGCTGGAGGTCTTTCTTGCTTTGAGTTTTCAACTGTACTGAAGCCTAAATAGGTTACACCCTTAACAAGCAATGGCTAACCAAGTTATCCTGGTAACTATAAACATAAAGTCTTTAGTGATAAGCAAGGATATTTTTATCTTGGGATCTATCAAATTTAAATGAGACATTTGATTTGAATGTAGAAGTGAGCAGATAACCAAACAAGCATCTATACATGATAGACTGTTTTAAAAATACCATTCCAATGGATTAATGAGTTCATCAATGAGGGCGTCACCCCCAACAATGCAGTTCAAAATAATTTATGTTTACCCATTCTGTCCATGCCCTTTCCTAAATCTTCCATGAGGCTCTTCTCAATATTTGAGTGGCTTTCTCCAAGTTGTCATGAGGTTGTATATAAAAACAAACAAGAACAGCCTTCTGTTAACCTTAGGAACCAATAGAGATCTCTTATATCTTATCTGATTGTTTAAAAAGATTGTTTATTTCACTTGCCTTGGTCATCTCATCTGTAGGATTTCAGACAGGTAAATAAACCGTCTTTATTTTCCACGTCTACTTGAAACAGTGAAGTTCCCATAAAATATATGGAATGCAGGGCTCTTGAATCAGCTCCCACAACTGAAGAATGTTGTTCAAATCCTCTCCCATTCTCCAAATAGCAGCCCTGCCAAGGTAATGTAAGAACTATTTGGAAACTACACTTGGATTCACTTCTCGATGCAGTCGCAAAGTATAGACATGGGGAAGAAATGGCTCTGTACTTTGTTACTTCATACTAAGTAAAACAGAAAGGTTCCATAATAATGGATATCTCAGGTGCTTCCATTACTCGGGCCTTAAAATGTTTAGAGACAGATAAACATAGATAATTATACTCTACAGACAGCTTTGTGTTAAAGAAGACCATTCAAGCCCATGTCTTAGGGGATTTGGATATTATTAAAAATGGAAAATCCCCACGGAGCACATAGAAAGATGGGATGCAAGCTAAGAACAGAAGTTATCAGGAAAGATTTGGGAAACAAGAACTGAAATCCAGAGACCATACTGATCCTTAAAGTCTAGTTTCCCTGATATATTAGCCATGTATATCTCAACACTTCAACAGTAAAATGATGCTGTAATAATTCAAATTAGTGAATGTTTAAGAAACCCATATCTATATCACAAGTGGCTAGATGAGTATATGGTGTTAATTTGACCTCTGTGTAATATAGTGCTCCAAGACAAGAATTTTATTTCACCATCAAACAGATATAACCTGAGCAGAAATATTCATAGTTTCTTCACATGTAATACACAGAGATCTGACCTAGACAAGTTCTTTCAAAGATATCATTCTTTTCCATTCTTGAGATCTCATAATTGCAAACTTTGATATTGGATGCCGGCATAGATATTGTTCCAAAATCAACTGGACATATTTCGCCAGGGACAGGGACTTAGGGAAGCAACTTTTTAGTCATCTTCTCTGGCGGGATAACTAGGCTTATTAGACAAATGTCTAAGAAGAGATTTACTCTAGTTGGAATGGGAATCTGCACTCTTGGATGCCCTGAAACATACTGCTTCACTCTAAAAGACACTTAGCTATATAATGAAAATTACAAAGTAGCAGAACATCTGATTTAATCACAACTGTTTCAGCTAAAATAAAGATGGAGACAAGAAAAAGTATGTGAGTCAATTTAAGCTAATTTACATCCAAATCAAATCCTTCAGTTTGGATCTGATCCAACACTTAGGCCTTGCTGAGATCTATTTCTGGAAGTCTATGGCACATGTGCTGAACCTGTGTTGCCAAAGTCTCTGGGATTGTAGTAGCCATGAATCCCAACCAGCACCTGTGGCATGATGAAAATCTTGGGAAGGAAATGGAATTATCCCCTTACAGAAAGATCAAGACAAATGACTAGATAAGTGGCAAGTACTGGTCTCTCTGGTGAGAGAAAGTATCTGTCTTTTATGATTAAGGACGGATTGCAGGGTTGCTCTAGAGAGATCACTTGCCTCTATCAGATGTAGGGAGCCCTCCAAAACTGGCCTCCCACCTACCCTCCCAGTCTTATTTTCATTTGTTCTCCATTCCAATTAAACTGACTTGTTTATATAGCATTCCATCTTCCACTTCCTACTCTTGCGCCTCTCTAGGTATCATGAACTGTCTCCTTCTGTGTCATGCAGTCTGGAGGATTCTTCAAAGCATATGTTGGATATTTTCTTCTGATCGCTCTACTCTCTACTAGACACTAGCTCCATTTCCTTTTTGAAATTCCTTTGTCTTCAACCATCTCTTATTACCACATTTTTCACAGAAGAACTCAGTCAACCAATGAACGAACAAACAAATTGAGATGCAAATACAATAACCAATCCAGACCAACTCCAACAGAAGACCTTGACCATAGAGAACAATGGCCATGGGATAGGTGGAGAATCCAAAAATATCAACTTCCTCCAACACTGCAAAATTGTAGTGAGGCACTGGAAATATTGCTCAAAGAACACTAAACGAGGTGAAGAAAGACAAAGGTCCCACAAAGAAATGCAATTTTTTTGCAAAAGGACTTCTGGATATCAATGAAAAAGTTCTCAATGGGAAGCCAAGGGAAATTCCCCAAATGTCATCCTGTCCTATGGACCAATCTGACTAGAAACATAGCTGATATTGGAATCAAATGATCAGGCCTTCTGGTTCCTAGATGAATAAATTGTTTTCTTTGAATAATTGGAAAAGCTTCAGAGAGGCAAAGAAGGTGATCAGCACAACACAGAATATGATCACACGAAAACAGCTGGAGGACAAATCAGGGAGCAGAACGAAAGCAATAAAACAACTGTAAATAAATAAATAGAAAGCCATGTGCAGAACACATAGATTTGCTTTCCTTTACTATATTCTGTGAAACACATATGGGAGCTATCACTGAAAACACTTGCCTGAGTTCCAGACGCCCTTCAGGGCTGATAGAGTAGATGCTATGGCAGACAGCATTGGCCCATAAGCTAGAAGGCCCATTCTGTGGAACTGAAAATGGAAAAACTGCCTGTTTCTCTTCTTTGGAGTTTCCACTTGGCATCATGTAAATACTAGGACTTCTCATGATAGCTGCAAGAGGAGTGGCATTTTCTACTTGTCACTGAGAACAGAGAAGAAGCTTCGCAAGGTTGATCCTGGTTTTTTTTGCTTTGTATCTCTTTGAATGATTGCAGGCTACTGAACAGACATCCTGAATTAGATGTGTCCAGCTTTAAAGACAGTCTGGTAAGTTTGAGAGGTTAGAAGATCCTTGGTCTTCAGTGTCAGCTGTACAGCAAGAGATTTCCTCTTTCTAGCCATTACAATGCTTCTGGGAGGAGAAGACAGTCATTGACATGAAGATGAGCCCAAGCCCTGTTCTAGTTTGTCAAAAGATAGATACATATATGGAATCGTTAGGACAGTGCAAAGCCAAGGTGAAATGTAAAATGCCTACTCAGCAATCCCAAAGACTGCCTACTGGCAGATACAATCATTATGATGTACCCCCTGCTACTTATTTATTTGTTAATGTGCACTTGGGTTTCATGTGTGTTTAGTATTTCTTTTTTTGTGGAAGAGATAAACAGCTGTCTTATATATGAATGACACTGTGTATTTAGTATCTTCCCGCTTTCTCCCTTAGGGGAGACTAGACACAAACTAAGACCTACGTTTTAAAGAATTTTCTCCAAGGTTACAGAAGAGAAGTAAACAGAGGAAGCACCTGAACCTGCTTTCTTTCAGATGGTCAGGTTCCTTCAGGTCCCAATGCATGTGTGTGTCCAGAGCTGAGAGGGGGCTTTTAAGACAAAGGAAGAGGGCTCAAGCCTCCACTCTGGGATCTCACAGTCACTGTTAGGTCTAAAAATGTTCAGCATTTTCCATTTCAGTGAGGCAGCTTATGTAGTAGAATAGAGTAGTGGAAATGGGGAGAAATCAGGAAGGCCTGTATTCAAACATACTAGCTCTGTCGTCTTTAGGCAAATAACTTCGATTTTTCTGAGGCGGACAAACTCCCTAGGATTTATCTGCCAATTTATGGAAGCTAGCGCTCTGCAGTAGTGGAGGAGATCTGCAGTGGTGGAAGGTGTTTTGTGTCAAATCCTACATCCTCTGCATATTCATGTAGGGCCCATATATCCCAGAACTCTTTGCCTTCACAAGAGACCCGAAAAGAAACCCGAAGCAGAGGACAGCTGCTCGGCCCTGACTGTCCTTTCCATTCCACTGTATATGTGGCCAGCATTTGATAAGTCTTAATAAATGTTATATATAAGAAGGGTTGGCGCCAAGCCCCAGCCTTTCCTCGTTTGAAATGTATCTGTCTCCTAAAATAAGATTATGTTTGTGTTCAATCAAATTCAGCTGGTGTCCCTCATAAGTCTGCTGTATCCTTGAACTAATGTAAAACACCAGAGGGTGAGAAGAAAACAGCACAGACTCTTCAGAGAATTTACTCATACTAAAAATAATGCCCAATTATGATGATTTTGTGCTGCTTTGTCAGTTACTGGCCTACCCTTTGGTTTTGCTCAAAGAAAGCTCCCACAACAGGAAAAATCGGCATTCCTGCAAGAGCAGATTAGCCTCCTCCCATTGATCACACTGAAATCAGGACTTTTATCTCTAAGACGGACCAAGTTCCTAGGTTTTCTTTGCTAACTCAAGACCAATTCTACCCCATTTTTGATCCAACACGTGATCTGCTGGCTTAATAAGAATGAAAACTTAAAACTTCATGACATTTTCTAATGAGTTATTAAATGTGATGCAGCCCCCACCTTGGAAATCAATATACTTTGCTTCATATACGAATCCATTCCCCATAGCAGTAGAGAGAATCATTGATCACAGATTTAGAGTTGGAATCAATCAATCACCAAGCATTTATCAAGCATTTACTATGGGCTAGGCAATACATTAGTGCCTGTAGACACAAGTACAACACCTAAATCCTCTGACTCTAAATCTAATATTATTTCCATTGCACTGGGGAGATGCTGCTTCACCAATTAAGCTCCTAGTATGTGGCAGAAAAACAGAAAGAAGGAAGGAAACAAGCATTTATTAGGTGTAAGACACTGTCTTAAATGCTTTACAAAAATTGCATTTGATCCTCACAACAACTCTAGGTGGTAAGTGCTATTATTATCCCCATTTTTTACTTTAGGTGAAATGACTTCACAGAGCTGAAATGACTCACTCAGTGTCATATAGATAGTGACAGAATACCACTGTGTTATAAGAAATGATGAGGTTGATTTGAAAAAAATTATGGGAAAACTTGTGTGAAATAAAGCAGACTGAAATGATCAGAACCAAGAAAATTTTGTATACAGTAACCAAAATCTTGTTCAAAGAGAATCTGTGAATTCCTAAGCTCTTCTGAGTAACGTGATTATTTAAATCAACTATAAAGGACTTAAGGAATCTGCTAGCCACCTACAGAGAAAGACTAATATCTCCATACAGAACCATATAATCTCTCTACATAAAACCATATGGATGGATGGATGGATGGATGTGTGTGTGTGTGTGTGTGTGTGTGTGTGTGTGTGTGTGTGTGTGTGTGTGTGTGTGTGTAAATGTTGGCCTTCTGTAATGTAGGGTTGGGAGGGAAGAAAAAAAAAGACAAAATAACTAAGAATTATCTAAAGCTGAATTTGAATTCAGCTCTTCTTGACTCTAGGCTCAGGGCTCTATTTATTTCATCACCTTACTGCTTAGGTGACTTGGCTCCCCTCCCATATCACCAGTTGTATTTCATATATTCTCTCTCATGCACTTTCGAGTCCAATCAAATTGGCCTGTTCCCTCTATACAAAATTATATTTTTCTCTTCTATAATTCTGCCAAGTTTAACTCTCTTGTATAGAACCCAAACCCTTCTTAATTACTGCTACTAGGTTATTTTATGGAGAAAGGCAAAACATTAATGAAATTTATTTAAAGGATCGAAGGGTATAGACTTATGGGAAGTAATAAAAAAGTAGAAAACAAGAGGAAAGAGAAAATTCACACCTACTAAGTACTGATTATCTTTTTTAAAAATGTAGGTCAGTGGATAGTGAATACTTAAAGAAACAAAATCTTAAAATATGTATGACTTGAGAGAGAACTCCCCTTTGAAAAGAACTACTATAGGAAATTCACAAAAATTAGTTTTTTATCAAAATCGTATATACTATACACCACAGTATCCTCAAAATGGATTCTAGACTTCAATGGCTATGAAAGGTTTTCTGATACGTTTTTGAACAATATGACCTTTACTATTCAAGTTTAAGAGAAGAATCGTTAGCCCCACAAAGCATAGAGGTGAACACAAAAGATAAAATAATTTCAATTCAGTGAAACTGAAAGGCTTTTCCACTAAAAATAACAATAACTAGAATAAGAAGGAAAGCTTTCAACTGGGAAAACATTTACACAATTTCTCTGATGAGAGTACCATATCTTCAGGTATATAAGGAATAAACGTAAGTATATATGGCTAGAATACATTCCCCAATGTGTGAATAGTCAAAGAATACAAGCAGATACTTCTCTAAAGAAGTGCAAACCATTAATAACCATATAAAACTGTTATAAAGCATAAATAATAAATTTCAAATTTTCTTTTAAATATTTATTTCAAACTAAATACAAAATAAGAAGAAAACAAAACAGAAAAAGAAAGACAGAAAAAGGAAAAAAAAAACCTGTCTTTTGCACAGCAGAACATCTGGGAGGATTCAATACATATAGCAATAAATTTCCATGTCAAGAAAGCATATGTAATAATAGAAGACATTATATTCATGATTGTCCATCTTTTCTTTGCTTCCTTATAGGTTATTCTATTGTTCTCTACTATGTGCTTTTTACTTTATCCTTTTTCCCCCTTTCCCATTCCCATTACCTCCCCTGAGGAGGCTACAATTAAGCACAGATACACACACATATTTACACATACATATACCTACATGCATATACATACATACACACATATAGACATACGTATTTACACAAATGAAGCCATGTATCTAAAACAATATTAATATGGCTGACATATAATACAGTTCTCTCCATTGAATCTTTAAGTTTGACTTTGTGATCAATGATTACTAGCCCTAATTTTTTCCTAGTGAATTCTACTCCTGATCCTTGTTTTTGTGTTTATGTATATCTTTTATTTCCTATCCCTGCTAACTCTTCTATTTTAGTTCTATTCTTTAACTTGCCTTGCTATTACTTAACCTCCTCCTGGCCACAGATCCCTTCCTTCTCTTCTCTCTACCCTTTCTCTCTGTCTTTATCCATTCCATTAATCTACATACCGTTCTATACCCTATCTTGTCCTATTCTCTCCTCCCTTATTCCTTTATAGATTTTAGAAGGTGCTATAACCTTTGTGTGTGTGTGTGTGTGTGTGTGTGTGTGTGTGTGTGTGTGTGTGTGTATGAGTTCAGGTTTGGTTAAGAATAAAATAATTTTTACATTTCATTTCATATCCTGCATATTGGCAAATAATTATTCATATTTATATTCTTTATTACAAGACACAGTACACTTGGTGAAGGAACAGGGATATATGTAGTGAGGCTTAGAGAACTAAGACTTTTGAGACATCTTGTATTATAACAACAAAAGCTATCAAAATATACATGGAATCATTTAGAGAACATTCCAAGGACTGCAAAGCCTGTACCCTAGCTACTTCCAGGAAAACCTGTAGCTCAATATTAAAGGATCTTGATACTTTGGGGGTGACAAAGCTTTGGTTGCTAAGCAGGAAGAACCACTGGCCCTGTGAAGCTTTAATGGTAAGTTTTCTTCTCCTCTCTCTCCCTTTCCCTCCCTCCCTTCTTCCCTTCCTCCATCTCTCCCTTCTTCCCTTGCTCCTTCCCTCTCTCCCTCCCTTCCCCTCCTTCCCTCCTTTCTTCCCCCTTCCTCCTTCCTTTCTTCTTTCCTTTTCTCCTTCCTTCCTTCCTTCCTTCCTTCCTTCCTTCCTTCCTTCCTTCCTTCCTTCCTTCCTTCCTTCCTTCCTTCCTTTCTTCCTTCCTTCCCTCCTTCCCTTTTTCTCTTTTTTTCTTTTTTCCTTCCTTCTTTCTTTCTCTCTCTCTCTTTTTCTCACATACATATCAGGATAGGAGGCTTTGTGGTACAATAGAAAGTTTGGCTTCAGAATGCCTAAATTCAGATTTTATCTCTGATACCTAAGACCTGTGTGTCTTTTACAAAGTCACTCAACTCTCTACCCCAATCTCTATTTTCGCATCTATAAATGAAGATTGGATGGAATTGGCCTCAAAGACCCCTACAGACCTAAATCTCTGATGATCCTACCTTCCAACTTTATGCATCATTCCTCAGCATAGCAGAGAGAACAGCAACCCTGACCAAGGAAGACAAATCAAACCTTAGAGCCAATTCTATGGGTTTGAGACATCCAGAGGCTACAGGTCTCTCAGTCAGAGCTGAGTGGAAGCAGAAGGAAGAGTCTGCTTTCTTGGAGGCGGTGACTTCAAATAGGAGGAGGCAGCCCAAGTCAGTTTGCCAAAGCTTGGCAGAAGACATCCACTCTGAAGGAGACTCTGCTGAGTTGAGATGAAATGTAACAATGCCTACCTAGACGTCACAGGCTTTGATGGTGTTTGGGCCAAGGCCCCCAAGGAGAGCAAATCAGTAGTTACGAGATGCTATATCATGTTCTGAATCTATATCAATGTAAGTACTTGGGAACTTTTTGTGTTTATCATCTCTTTGATGTAGAAGAAATGCATAGCTGTCCTAAATATGCTTCACCTCACTCACTGAGTATCTTTCTGCTCTCACTTTGGGAAAGGACCTCAAAATGAGCCAAAGCTAAGCTTCAGACCCATTTTTGGCATGCGATATAACAATCAAAAGAATGTGAGAAAGTGCCTAATCCCTCTCCTGAGAGGCCTGGCTCATCTGGACTAAAGCCAATCTATTTGCACACGTACAACCCAGAGTAGAAACAAACCTATTAGTGGAGCAAGAAAGAACCCTAACCTCTTAGTCTGAGCAGTTAATATTACAAATAAGAATTTAAAGGGTTTTTCATGTTGAACATGAATCTGAAATTGCAATCCTATGGGGCAAGGGAATTAGAAGATAGCTAGTGCCCTCAACATAAACTGAGAAGATTAGAGGGAAGGTGTGTTTAAGGCGGGGGAGGGAAGATAATGAATTCTGTGGAAGAAGCCACTGCTCATTTCACAAAAGGGCATTTGCTTTCAGTTATTTTCAAGTAGAGGAGGTCGGGTTTAACAAATTATCCACAGTCTGTGGCCCAGCATCCCTGTTGACCAGCACCATATTTTGGCAAGACGGTACTGTCTGTGTCCATGGAACAGTATGATGTTAACTAGCCTAAACGGCACCTTGGCTCCTTAATACTTCATTTGGACCAACCGAACTAACCCATTACAAAGACCTGGGCTTCAATCCCAGAAATACCTGGGATACTGCCCAGAATGTTTGTCAATCATTGTCTCAGTTAATGGAGTAACATGCCCCTGTAAAGGTTTTCCTTCAACAAGGTGGTCCCCATTCATATGCTAAAATCATGCAAGATTCTCTAAAAGATGTAATGAGAAGACTTTGTTCAATGACCCTGTGGTTACTGATATCAAGGGGAATCAAACCTACAGAATGAGATTTACCAGAGGTATTTAATACTATCATGGAGGCTGTCTAGCACAGAGTTAAAACCAAAGGCAGATCTTAAAAGATGGTTAGGTCATCTAGGTGTTTGCAAATTGCAATATGTAGGCTGCATCAAGCTCCAGAACATGGGGAGTCTATTAAATGAACTCTAAGATCATTCAAAAGTTTGACCTACTATTTATTCATAAAGAACCCAAAATGGGAATGATCCTTTTTTTGTGTGCAGACTGTGAGATAGACAACCCAAAGATCTTCTCTGGCACTACATGTGCACACCCAGGGAGAGGATCTTACTTGCTATCTCCATTTGGATGCAGTCTCTCAACATGGAGGGATGACATGTAAGGGGATTGCCTTGGAGGGAAAGACTGTTGAGCATGAAGAAACATTCCATAACTAGTTTTGGTCAGCTAACCACAGACTGAAAACAAGGTTCTTTCCAGTAACATTCAGATAGGTCTACCAGTTTGAGCTGCTATCACTATGCCTTGGCAGTGTTTTGGGGGCTTAGTGATCAGTGAAGGGGAAAGAGTCAATAATCTTGTGAGTTCAAAAGGTTCGGAGTGCTCTTAGGCATCCTGATAATTTAGTATCTAGATCGGAAGAGGGCGCAGCATCAGTGTCTTGAAGAACAAGGAATGACCTTCAGGACCCAGACCAGGAATAGAAGAGACAAGTTTTCATCTGGCAATGATCCCGCTTCTGTACATGAATTTGGAAGGTCAAGACTATGGAAGAATTGATCTAAGTGATAAATACCCTCCCTAGAGATCATAGAGGTATAGGAGAGATGCATCTTTGAAATAGTGGGGAGTAGGGAGTATATTGAATTCTTGCTGCATCTTCAAAGTAAATATCCTTTTGTGAAAACTACTCAATGTTAAATTGTTAAATAGAATAGAGATGCTAGTCTCTGGACCCCATGAAAATGGCCAGAACAATAACTAATCTTTTAAAAAAGTCAAAACAACAACAAAAATTCCCATTATTTTATAATTGTACAGTTCATTTTGGGGGTGTATGTTCCTTCACAAGTCATTTCCATTGAGGTAATTTTGCAGACTGTTGCATTGATTTGTCTACTATAATGTACTGTTATTTGTTCCATCACTACATCCGATTTAAATATTACAATTGCCTAGTGGAGAAATCCTTATCTGTCTCTTCTGCATTTTAACAGCCCATGACCACTTACTTAATCAGGAGATCTAGATGAGCAATTTCTTAGGGTAAAACTTAACCAAGTATCTGACAATACCAAGTAAGCAATCTGTGGGCATTCCTTCCTTTTCTTGAGAGCTTCACCTTCTTCTGGGCTTACTTGACCTTGCTTTGTTATTTTCTCTCATTAAGTTTACTTGGCCTATGGAGTGAATTCACAATTCCATTTCGCTTTCTCTAGCACTGGATTGGGAGAAGTTTTGGATTGCCTTTCAAAATAAAGATCTAGAAAAAATCTGCCAAAGTGGATATTCCTAGTTCTAGACCTAATTTTATGAATTAGAGAGATCCACAAGTTCAAGGTCCTTTGTTTAGAGTTGGCTAGAAGATGAAGGAGGGTTCTCCTTTTTAGGAGAAAGTGACTACCAATTAAAAGAGGATCCTTTCAAGCCCTAGCCTGGCTTGGAAGAAGATATCCACTCTGAAAGAGACAATGCAGAGCTGAGCTGAGCCAAAATGGAATGATGTCCAAATCATAGATCCTACTTTATGTTTTGATAGTGTTGTGCCTCATCCTTCCTGGAAAGTAGTACAATACTACTCAAGAGTAGTTACAAGATCATATATATTTTTCCAAACTTTTTTCAATGTAAATACTTGTGAACTTTTTAGTTTCAGTATTTCTTTTATGTGGGAGAAATAAATAACTGTCTTAAATCTGATTTATCGTGTCTACTTTGGACCTTTGTGCCATATATGCACTTTGGGGATTCCTTAGACATGAACAATAGCTGAAGTATATTCCAGAGGGGTTGGTGGGGAGAAAAAGGAGGCAATAATGTTCGGGGTCACCCAGAAGGGAAGTTGTGACATCCTGGATTTCAGAGTAGGCCCAGAGCATATACGCACATCTTGGCCATTCACTGCATACAAAGATTTGGACAAAAGACTGAATAAGAGGAAGAAAGCAGGTTTTGTTGCCTTTGGGAAACTAGCCATTATTGTTAAGGACCCCAAGTTTCTCCTTGAAATAAAGATCCATACTTTTTTTGTCATATGATATGCCTGCAAGACAGAATCCTAGTCTCTCAAGAATTAAAGTTGAGAATCACCCAAAAGAAAATGTGAAGATGTTCACTGAAGATGAGTACACTGCAACATATGCAACTCTATGAATTGTGTAGAGTAAGTAACATAAAGGCTGTCATCACTTAGTCAGTCAACTAGCATTTTTTAATCCCTTGCTTTATGTCAGGCACTGTACTTAGTGCTAGAAATACAAAGAAAAAGATTCTCTTCCCTCAAGGAAATCAGATAGAAGAAAAAAACAACAGATTGGTCATTTACTGAGTAGCCACCCAACAGGCCACTCAAGTTGTCCATCGATATATTAGGATAGTATCAAGAGAATTAGATGGAAGCTCAGAGCATACTATATGGACCTCTCTTCCCTACAGGAGGCTGTGGACAAGCATCACAATGGTTACAAAGTTTGGTTGAGTGAGGGAGTCCTCCTCTAGATAAGATCACAGATTTATCTTAGTATTGAGATAACTCTCAACAAACCCAAGGCAATTACCACCTATGACAGGCAAATTCGACCACTACCACCTAAGTAAATGGCAAGATCCCTGTGGGCAAGAATTTTAGCCAGAACTCAATGACATTTTTTGTATCCTGTAAATGATGAAGGGGTAAAGATCCCTGAATGGTGTCACAAAGCTAGCTTGAGTCATCAGAGGCTCAGACCCATCTTTGTTGACCAGCAAGCAAAAAACACTTCAAGTGTGTCAGAAAGCTGGTCCAGAAAATCCAAGGAATGAAAATCAATCACAAATATTTGGGATCTACATTCATACCAATAACAAACTTTTTTTTTCCTTTCACTCTTCTTGTCTGGGCTAGGATGATTTTCCTTATACCATGGGAACTCACAGTACTCATTCATGATAAACAACAAGCATCATGGGCATTGCCACATAGGTACTTGCCAAAAGGAAAATGAATAATCCAGAGTTTGTTTAACCACAGGGACAGGCATTTTTTGCCACTAGCAGAGAGAAGAACTTTAGCTGGGTGAATGAGGCCTGCCAAACTCCGTTCCATGAAGCACAAGTGGGAATCTTCCTCACCGTATGCACTCCAAGTAAATATCTGCATTTGTTCAAATATGTTTTAATATTCAGGAAGAAAGGGTATTATGTGGGATACTTGCCATTTTCCAGTAATTATGAAATAAACAAGCTCTGCAGGGTGCTGTATAATTAAAACCTTTGTTTAAAAAAACATGATTAATCTACATTTAATTTCAAAGTTAAATTTTGTTGTTTCTTGAACCAGTACTGTGCAATTCTAAAGCTGAGAAATGAGTGTCAACCTTTAGAGCAGTGATGCTGCCCTAGAGTTGGGGGAGGTATCATTTGAACTCAGACCTGGAGCAAAAAGAAACAGGTTCTTAAGTCAAAAAAAAATCAAAAGGATTGATACATTGATCCATTCATGGTTGCAAGATATGGTGGAACGAGGTCTCAATCTAGGAGGAAAGGACTTCTCTGGGCTTTAGTCTTGTCATTTGTAAAGGGAGTTGTCTGCGCCAGATGATCTCTAAGAATTCCCCAGCTCCCAATACTATAAGACAACATGAGGACTATGGGAGGCGGGTTCTTTGTAACATTTAAACACATCTTAAGAGTTAACCAGCTTCTATGGCTAGTTAATTAGGACTCTTCCCATTTCCCAATATGACTTTTGTATTAGATAATGGAGTTCAGTCTCATAATAATTCAAGTTAAAGATCATTCAAAGAGCAATGAGAAAGTTCATGGTGGGCACAGTCAGGCTGTGGTCCATTACAAGCAAGGGGGAGAGGCCATTGCTGCATTCAAGTTAACTTTACCAGAGTCACAAAGAATTAGTGTCTGAAGTGGAATTTAAAGCCAAGTTTTCCTCACTTCAAGCCCAGAACTCTCTCTACACTACTATGCTGCCTCTAGGTCTTTTGGAATTTACCCAAGAGAGCATTTTGAAAAGCTTATTTCTAAGAGCATAAAATGAATCAAATAATGCAGCCTACACAATTGTGTTTAAACCCAACAAGCAGGGAATAATGCATAGGAAATAGGCACTACTGGTAAAATGATTCTGATCACACACTCTTACTGTTTTGTGTGTGTGCACATGCGTGCATGTGGGGGGGGGGAGTGTGAGCGTGAGTGTGTGTGTGTGGTCTCAATGCTGTTTGCAGAATGGGAGGGGATGAACGGTAATCTTCAGGAGGAGCCCAGTTAAAGAGTGACACAGCCATTTCAAAATATCCCCCGTCTGAGTTTCCAGGATGAGCTGTTTAAATGTTACTTCAACATTCTTTGCTAGATTGTGGGGCTGGGAAGGAGGAAGGTCAGTTTCTCAGATATCTCACTACAAATGCCTGAGAGCTATGCTGCTTTTCAAAAGGAGGCTGTGTGCATCTGCAGCATGTAGTTCATTTTATGGCATTTAAAAAAAAAAAAAACTAGCTTCATATTTTATGTGACTAAAAAACACAAGCAAACTCTGGAAAATGGATTCCTTCCCCAAAAGAGGCGGCTGATGTAGTCATTACTCTGTCATATACCACCTCTCTAGTGACTGTCTGGAATAGGTAACGTCTCCTAGACAAAAACTTGGTAATACTGCCAACAATCAGAATTCACCTGGGTCCTGCGGCCCTACCACATTAGGCCACAGTGCTGCTTGGTAGGGAGATGACTTCAAAAAAACGTGAAGCCATACACGATGTCCAGAGGATGCACTCGGTGGAAATCTGCCTCCCCCACTTGCATTTGCCTTTGAGGGAGAATCATGTGAAAGGGGGAAGAAAAGGAAAGGCAAACAAGGCAATTTCCAGAGAATTCCATCTAGTCCTCCCAAGAATGGGAAGCAATTCACGACAGCAGTGCTATTTATTGGTCATTTCCTATAGTGATCTTAAATAGGGCCAGAGCCTAAAGACAAAAGCCTGTCACGGGGCAGTCTCCCACCTATCTAGGGCTAGCTTAGTAAAGCTGCTCAACATTCCCTGGTGACTAATGGTTCCTGGAAAAGCTTGCTAACCACCTAATGCGTTAACCAGCCATCTGTGGCTCCTGCCAATATCTCTCAAAGTATTCTCAGCAGCTCTTGTCCATGGGTATCTGGGCAGGGGGGTTTGGTTAGACAGAATTTTTACCCTTATTTCACATCATATGTCAGAATCCTTTCCTTTTCTGAGCCTTTCCTTTTCATTCACCCTCAGATACTGTAACAGTTTTCCAACCCCCTTATACCTTCTGTAGGCCCAGTATATGGTTTCTATCTAAATATTAAAATAATCATTAAGAGTCAATCTTCCTTATAGGCTCCATCTGTTTCTGCTTTCAAATTTCATGGGCTCCCACCCCAGAGAGTTCCATCTACTCTATAACTGATGAAGCTTCAGGGCCATAACTGTTGGCTCTGAATTGAGAGGCAGGCCGGAGCCGTTAGGCCGTGAATCAGGAGACCGTTCCCAACTGAAGGAGAGGGAAGGAAAGAATAAGGGTTATTCAGGACCATGTGATCAGCAAGATGACCTTGAGCTTTAAGCAAACAGAAATGGATTTCTTAAATAAAAGCACTGCTAGACAGATGCCGAGTATCAGAATGAATGTCTTCTCTGAACAAGGCAGGATGATGGAGTATTGCTTTCCAGAAATCTTTCCCACCCAAAAAACCTAGAAAAAGGAATTATTCAGATAAAGTGATTGGCAAGACGATGGAACAGTTGTTTTGCACAGATTCCCAAATCTCTGAACAAGGAATTATGCAGCAGATACAGAGTAAGTAAAACCGAATTTAAAGAAAAGATAAATACCAGACAAGGCAAATGCCCCTGAAATAGCATGAGGATCACGTTTACTTAGACGTCCCACTCAGCAATCTTCTGGGCTTACCCATTCAGTGTGCCAGAAGCAAGCCTGAAACATGTGACCTCACTCTTCCTCACAGGACAAGGTCATTCTTCAGTCTACCACTACACATGATCCAATTTGCCTTGGGCCACAAAAATCTCCTGCCCAGTAACACCTTAACTCCCTCTTAGGCCTGTATTTTGAGACTGTTCTCCTTCCTTCCTCCCCGACATATAAAGAGCACACACAGCTATTCTTGGATTCTGGTGGCCCATGGAACAGCAAAGGGAAAGGTAGCTTTTGGCCACATATGATATTTGGTCAGAGTCCACTGACTGAGTTCTCAGCCAAAAGAACTAATGATAACGGGCTACCATAATTCCTAAAGAAAAAGGCAGCTTCTGGCTGGCAAACCCTCTTGGATGCAACCTTGCACGTGGCAACTGTGATTTCAGTAAAGGACAGAAAAGAATGAAACCTTCTCTACTTCAGTGTTTCTTTAGTAATAATTTGGTAAGCATTTAAAAGTCAAAAGAGATAGCGGAGATCGTAGTTGGTGACTTCCTCTTACACAGCACATGGGCAGCATCAGGAGTGAACTAGCACCAAAGGAAGGGCTGGCATCAGAGAACCACCAGAAAGATCACACATGGTTCTTTGATCACACAGTGACAAATGGGGACATGACCAATAAGCGGTCTTGCAAAGATGGTTTCAAGTACCAACAAGGCTCGAATATTAGGCTCCCATTTGACTGGATTAGTAGTGATAAGTTAAGATACCATGTACGATTTAACTCATTCTGTCAATGCACTCCGATTCACTAAGGTTTATCATTGCTTTCTCTGTTTGGAATAAATGACTGAATATGAGATTCATATTATACTTAGTTACATCTATTACTTCCTCTATTGGAGGGAAACCCAAACTTGTGCCCCAAACAGGATTTTCCCCAGGGAGCCAGAATAGGTATGATCAACCAGTTGGAAGCCTCCCACTGAAAAGTCAAGCTCTTCTAATAATGAACCTTGGGCAAAGAACAATGGCGGGGTGGGGGTGCTGGGACCTCAGATGAGCTTCTCTGCTAGATGTTTTCCCCTTTAGGAACAAAAGCCTGGGGTCATCTGGAAGTCACCCCCTCACTCTTAGGGGAGGACATCAACCTGTTCCAAGTGAAAATTCTTCTATGATGCTCTTTAGAATAGAGGGCAATCCAACTAGAGATTTGTATGAAGCATGTCTGGATGTTCATTTCCATACAGGGATCTTTTTCAAAAGATGACTAATCCCTTGAAGATACAGACAAAAAATTTCTTTGCTTCCTTTCATCACAGGACAGCTGGAATTATCCCAAAAGGATTCCTACCAATGCGCAGAGAAATTCATATGAAGTTTCTAGCTCACCCTTCACTAGGACAAATAGGTTATTTAATGGAAGAACATGAACTTAAAAGAATTCCAATGAGATATGGAATACTACAAACGGGTCTAACTAAGCATTTGGAATTAATTACAGGAGGTTTCCAAGCTGCCAAACACAACTTAGCCTATGGATCTGAAGTTCAGAATTATCTCAGAGAGCTATTTAGGCTCATATCAAAATAAGGCAATATTCTGCATCTACTTAAAACCCCTCCTCAAAAAAGGGAAAAAATTAACATCTGTGAGCTCTCATAATGTCTTCTAGGCAAATGCTAGCCACTAGTGTAGTAGGGATATAACATTATATAAGTCACTTTACTTACAATATAAATAATGGGTACAGTAATCCAATACATATCAGTGGACAAATAACAAAATAAACATAAGACACACAAAAGGAACTGATCTGACTTGTAGGGAGATGCACTGGAAAACAGAATTACAATTCTGTCCAATTACAACCTCAAAAAATGAAAAAAAAACCAATCATTTTAATACAATGGCTAACTACAAACAAGATATTCCCAAAATGGCAGTCCTGGATAGAAAATCTCTTCAGGGAATATTTGAACATTTTAAAAACTCTCCAGGTACCTGGGATGAATCCTCACAGTGCAGCACTCACACTCATAACTTGTTTTCCTTACTGCTGTTCTTAGGGTTCTATTGAGAACTACAAGGAGAACGGATTCTAGGACTATCTCCTGTATGCTTCCCATTCATAATGCACAGAGACAGCAAAGTCCAACCACTGATAGCATAAGTTATCTCAGTTCAATAAAAGAAAACTGATCTCTGTGGAGAGGAAGGATCTCATGACACCTTCCATAAGGAGAGCTTCCAAATGCCAAGCAGTCAAGGATTATACTTTCCTCATTGAGGTTATTTTCACATGAACAATAAGGTAAGAGAAAGAAACAAAAGACATAAATATTTGCAAAGATGAGAAAAAATAATCTCTGTTTACTGATTTGATAGTTTACCCCACAGCACAAAGTGGAAAAATGTAGTCCAATAATTATCTTGGCTAATGACTACAAACTATGATGAATAAATGTAATGAAATATGAGTGTCCGATAAAAGCTGATCAATGCAAAGAATTCAGAGAAACATGGGAATATACACAGGAATTGATACAGGATTAAGTAAGATTAACAAGGAAAATGATACATAAAATCATAAAAGGAAAAGGTTTTGCTTTAAAAAAAATAGAAAGCTACATAATTATAAAAAAAGAAGTTGGTGCTAAAGAAGAAATCAGCAAAAGGCATCTGTGTCTCTTCAGTCTAGGGTCTGAGAAAGGATAATACACTTAAAATATTCCACATACAATCACATCAATCAATGTGATATTTGATTTTGTCAAACATTTTCTTTTTAATCTTTGTTATATGTGAGTAATTGCTGGCAAGGGAGAAGTGGAAGGGGTGTATTTGAAAAATGAATGTTATTAAAAACAAAGTTGTTTATAATACAAATAGATATAGAAATGCTCACCAGAAAACCGTGGGGTAGGCAGAATGGAGCTAGAATCTCTTCCGGAGTCCTAGAATGACAAAGAAAAGAGCATTAGCCAAGAGGAATTAAGATGTTAGGTTTAGGAGAAAAGAGCCAAAGACATGATGATATTATTTTTATATTATCTGCTCAAGACTTCAGGCATGGGAATGGGCTAGGAAACCAATCAACCCAAAGGACCACTTTGGGGACAGGTTAGGCGTCTGGCCTGTCCTGATAGTTGAGAATAGGAGACAAGCTGATGGTAACAAATTGGAAAATGAACCTGAGATTCATGACAAAGTCTAGCTGGAGAAACGGAGACAATCTCATTTAAGCAATTCGAGGTCCTTTTTCATTTTGGTCATTGTGTCCCCAGAACCAAGGAGAGGGTTTTGTATTTAGAACTAGATACTGAACTGAAGACTGTTTCTTCACCTCCACATACAGTATGTCTACGAGATCACCAAACTGCTCACAAGGCCATCACCCCTCCCTTTGTTAACAACCTTTAGACATAATTATCCAAAATCCCTTTCCCAGCATTAAATAATACCCCTCTAAGTGCATGAATCAATGCCTTTAGCCAGAACTCCCCTCCCATCCCCAACAGCTAAAACAATTTGACTGGGTTTTCTTTATAGGAGAAAATAAATATACATGTACACATAAAGAGGCTCAAGTAGTCCGAAGCTTTCTTCCTGGAGAAAAAGATTATTCTGATTATAGCTATTCAGCTTTTCATTAGCTCCATTCAGTTGGGCCACTATTTCTCAAACAGAGATGCTGAAAATAATTAAACAGGCTTAATTAGTACCTGTCACATGCCTAAAATACATGTCAGGCAGTCAATTCCTTGTCTCCCCAGTTCTCACCCACTGTTTTCTAGCTCTACATTTCCAGAGTACTTCTCACAAACCCCTCTGTACTTCTGACATTGGAGAGACTACACAAAGTAGCAATATTAGTGCGTGTAGACTTTCAATAAGTACCAGTAGATGCATTTAAATATCTCAAGGACATGGAATGGATCCCATGATTTGTAAAGTAATTAAGGTAAAAGGGGAAAAAAGGGGGAAAAAGCTCACATGTGAATCCTTAGACTTACTATTGGTTTTCACTCTAAAAATTTAATTACATTTCTCATTTTTATTTCCCCTTCTTTCACACACACACACACACACACACACACACACAGAGATCCTGCTTTCTTTTGGGATTATAGAGGTTGAAGAATTGGGGGAGGGGGAAAGTGGCTGGCTTCTTAGTTATCCTCTCTCCTGTTGAAAATTTCCATTACAAATTTCCTCTCAGTAACTCTGAAGCAGAGTTCAGCAGTAGTGCCTCCAATTAGAACAGGTTAACTTTTTGGCACATTAACTTCTCCTGATCACAGATACCAATTCAGAAGTGAAGGAAACCTTAGAGGTCACCAAATTCAACCTCCTCACTTAACAGATGTTATATTTGCTCCACAGGTGGAGGTGAGGGAGTGACTCAGGCCAGCAGAGACTATTAGGATTTTGAGTTTTCACTGTAGGAGCAGGAAAACATATCACATGAATTCTTAATATGGAAGGCACTGAGAAAGACCACAAAAGAATAAAACAAGGAAAGAGAGAAAAGACAGAGAGGTGGAAAGAGAGACAGAAATGAGAGAGAGAAAGAAAAGAGGGAAAGGGAGAGAGTTAGAGCTAGCTTTCCCAAGGGGTATCAGAAGCTGCAACACAACAGAGAAGCAGATGAGAACATTTTAATGGCATTCTCCTCAAAAGCAGCACCAAGGACAGTTTCCCTCCTAGACTCAAAGGGAGAAGGAGCAAGCCCCCAAGCAGTACACAGGAAGGTACAGACTTGTTTCTGATGATCATTCACACAAGCACATGGGCTGGGAGAATGTGGGGAATGAAAGGTTCCCATGTATTCCGCTTCCTTTGTCCTTTTTCATGCATCACTTGTGACTGGCACCAAGGTATGAGATCCTTTCAAAATGGCCATGTTTCCCTAGTTTCAGTTTCACTGAAGTGTCTGAGAAGTCTGTCTTCCTATCTCCTGGTTGGAAAGCCCCATCTCTGGTCCAGCGTTAGAAATTCTTTCTAGAGCTGGGGACATTTATTCTGAGCCACTTCTCTGGTGATTCCAATAATGACAGGCTCCTCAAAGGGGCCATCTCTAGTTGTCCTGATCTATATCTGGTTACCGGCCCCAGATGGCTGCAGAGGAGTGAGGCAGGTGACTTTGCATAGCCCTCCTTCACTTCAATCCAATTCACTTGCAAGTCCTGCCTGATACCTCCTTCCTGATGTCACGGTCCTCCTCTTCAATGAAGGAAAAACAACAGCGGTTTGCTAAATGAGTCATCTAAAAGTGATTTGGAGACCGTTACTTTAGACTACATTAAGGAGCCAAACTTTCATTGCTACTGTTGTGATCAGAATGTTTGGATCACTGACAGGCCTCACTGGGACAAGGGAGTAGGAGAGAAAAAGGTCTTCTTTACTTTTCTTTTACTTTCCAGTCTGAGCACTACATCTCAACAAATCACCAGCATTCAATATAATTCTTTATAAAACCCAGATCCTTCAAGCTGTATGTGAAGAATCAGAACTGAAAATACATTCAAATTGCTTTCTAGTAGGAAAGACATATACATGGATCCATAAGAAGCCATTTTAAGTCCTGGCTCTGCCATTCAATGGCCATGTGACCCTAGGCCAGGTACATCTTTTTAGAGCCACTTTCCTCACTTGTCAAGTGGTAATAACACCTGCCCTACCTGGTTATTGTGGGGCTCGAAGAAGATAATGCACATGAAGTGCTTTATAACTATAAAAAGCTAGACACACGTAAGCTGTTATCATCAAATGCATGAAGAATCTAGGCTTTTATCAGCCCAGAAACTCCTTCCACCAACTTAAGCCTATGACTCACTAAATAACTAGTAACTAGACAGTTACTTAAGGCACTCAGAAGTAAAGTGATTTTTTGAGGGTAATAAATGACAATATATTAAGGACTCAAAAGGGAGTCTGCAATCTCCAAGTCAAGAACCTTACTATAACTTACTTTGTCTCTAAGTTAGTCTCCTCTGTATGTTCATGTATGAATGTTCAATGGACTTTCCATTCACTTGCACATCCTAGTCTGGATAAGATGTATTATTATTCCTTTGTGAATACATCCAGCCATTCTGGAGAACAATTTGGAACTCTGCTCAAAAAGTTATCAAACTGTGCATACCCTTTAACCCAGAAGTGGTACTACTGGGCTTACATCCCAAAGAGATCTTAAAGAAGGGAAAGGGACCTGTATGTGCAATAACGTTTGTAGCAGCCCTTTTTGTAGTGGACAGAAACTGAAAACCACGTGGATGCCCATCAATTGGAGAATGGCTGATTAAATTGTGGTGTATGAATATTATTGTTCTATAAGAAATGACCAGCAGGATGATTTCAGGAAGGCCTGGAGAGACTGACAGGAACTGCTACTGAGTGAAATAAGCAGAACCAGGACATCATTGTATACTTCAACAACAATACTATATGGTGATCACTTCTGATGGGCATGGCTCTCTTCAACAATGAGATGAACCAAATCAGCCCCAATAGAGCAGTAATGAACTGAACCAGCTACACCCAGGGAAAGAACTCTGGGAGATGACTATGAACCACTACATAGAATTCCCAATGCCTCTATTTTTGTCCGCCTGAATTTTGGATTTCCTTCACAGGCTAATGGTACACTATTTCAAAGTCCGATTCTTTTTGTACAGCAAAATAACTGTATGGACATGTATACATATATTGTATTTAATTTATACTTTAACATATGTAACATGTATTGGTCAACTGCCATGGGGGGGGTAGGAGGGGGAAAATTAGAACAAAAGGTTTGTCAATTGTCAATGTTGTAAAATTACCCATGCATATATCTGGTAAATAAAAAGTATTAAAAAAAGATGTATTATTCCTGCACTTTGTTAATGTTTAGACTGACCTTCGCTAAGTGGTTCTGTATCTCAAGGGGGGCCCATGGTATTCCCAAGCTCAATGATAGCAGCATTCTGCAAAGCAGAACAGCTAGAAGATTTCATCACCCATCAGCATGAGCTAATAACATAAAGGGCTTTTCAAACCTTAAAGTGTGTTGCTGTTATTGTAAGTGTTGTGGCTGCAGTATTTCTTTCCATTTTGACCTTACACAATATATTCCTCATGACAATGTCTAACATGCTTGATAAACACAAGCATCTTTAATTTTTTTAAATATTCAGATGTATGAGATCATTGGACAAAATGATTTGTGACAATATTGATTCCAGTGAATCATTCAGGGATTTAAATTCATGATAAAACATGCTTTTTACCTCTTAACAGAGAAGTGATGGCCCAGGTGCAAAATGAGAAATATTTTTGAGGAGGTTAACAATGTAAGAATTAGTTTTATTTGACTCTACATGAATGTGACAGGAATTTTCTCACTTTCTCAATGTGGGGGGTAGACGTGGGATGGAAAGAAAATAGACCTTCCTTGACTGAAAAAAAGAAAAGTTAATTTAAAATACTTTAAAAAGATGTGCATGCTAATACATTATTGGTGGAGTTGTGAACAGATCCAACACTTCTGTAGAGCAATTTGGAACTATGCTCAAAAAGTTCTCACACTGTGCATCCCCTATGACCCAGCAGGGTTTCTAGTGGGCTTATATCCCAAAGAGATATTAAAGGAGGGAAAGGGACCCACATGTGCAAAAATGTTTGTGGCCGCCCTTTTTATGGTAAAAACTGAGTGGATGCTCATCAGTTGGAGAATGGCTGAGTAAGTTATGGTATATGAATGGTATGGGATATTATTGTTCTGTAAGAAACGACCAGCAGGATGATTTCAGAGAGGCCCCTGAGCTGATGCTGAGGGAAGTGAGCAAAACCAGGAGATCACTGTATACAGCAGCATCAAGATTATACAATGATCAATTCTGATGGACGTGGCTCTCTTCAATGAAATGATTCAAACCAGTTCCAATTGTTTGGTGATGAAGAGAGCCATCTTTACCCAGAGAGAGGACTGTTGGAACTGAGTGTGGTTCACAACAGAACATTTTCACTTTTTTTGTTGTTGTTTGCTTGTATTTTATTTTCCTTCTCTATTTTTCTTGTGTGGCATGATAATTGCATAACTATGTATGCATATATTGGATTTAACATATATTTCCACCGTGTTTAACAGGTATTGGACTATTTGCCATCTAGGGGAGGGCATGGGGAAAGGGTGGGAAATTGGAACACAGGATTTTGCAAGGGATAATATTGAAGATTATCCATGCATATGTTTTGAAAGATAAAAAGCTTTAATTAAAAAATGAAGAGAAAAAAAAACACCTCAAACAAGTGTTTGATCTCATCACATGCATGGGAAACACCTTGTTCAATGAAATTTTAAGATTTCCTTCTGTTCAACTGAGGCAAATACCTTTCAGTATAGTGCCTCATGGGCACTCCTTACCCTAATTTAAACTCACTAGCCAGGTGGTTTTGAGTACAGTTATCCCAGGTACACAGATTGCATATGATGCTATGTGCATGATGTGGGGGAACACAGGTGGAGGGGCAATTTATGCCTCCCAAACTGCAAGGCTCCCAATATACATGTGGGATATCTTTACATTGCTCCCCAAGGGGAAAGACTTCTTAAATGGACGTGTTGCTTTTTTGGACTCAGTGGGTCTGTTCTCTGCTGAGTGTGTAGCTTGGCCAGGCCCACTGAGCCTGCTGCTCTTCTTGGGTACATTGGTCCACCAGCTGTTTTGTAAAGAATTTGTGTGTTCTTTTAATGCTTTTGCCTTTTGTTTCTAGTCTGCCAACTTTTCTTCCACTTCAGTCTTCTAGTGTTCTGAATCTATTAACCTTCTCCACTTCTTTAGAGAGATTCTCTATCACGGATTCCATTTTGCCCATTCTGGTAATTTTTTTTATTCTGTTTTGAGAACTCTGCTTTCTATGTCAAAAATATCATTTCAAGGAAAAAAATCAATCCTAATATTTTCTCCTAAGACTTGTATTTCTTGAGACATTCTGAGGGTTTTAAAAATTTTTTAAAAAAGAAAGTTACCGTGGCTTCATGTCAGAGCTTCATCTCAGGGGGAAGGGTAGAAAGCATCAACAAGGTTCTGTCTTTCCTTCAGACATCAGTGGTTCACTAAGCCCAATCCTGGATGAGTTCTTTAAGCTTTTACTTTCAGTTTTATCCTCTCCAAAATGAGCAAAATAGCATCTCCTTCTTAGATTTTTTTAATGAGAGCTAAAAGAATCAAGCATTGTGCAAATCTTATATAAAAACAGTACATACATTTTAGCTACCATCTAATATTCCTTTATTTTGTTATGTTTTCTTACTGCATTCTGGTTTGTCTGCCATTTTGCTCATTTTCCGCCTAATTTTTAGGATTTTTCATTTTGGCTTGTCTGATTATTGGTTACCACATAGCATTGTGATCTAGATGAAATAATATAACATGGAAATGCTTTGAAACATGATGACAAATTAAAATCATACCATAAAAAGGAAATAGTGGAATGTTATATTTTAAACTGCTGGATAGGAGAATTTATGGTCAGACATGAAAGAGAAGAGACTATAAAAGACAAAAGAGAAAATTATGATTATATATAATTAAAAGGGTATTCACAAGCAAGTACAATTCAGATAGCAAAAAAAGTTATCAAATATCTTTAATAAGAGCCTATCACCAGAATCTACAAGAGAATAATACCAATACAAGCTGGCATTCCCTAATATAGAAATGATGAAAGGATACAAACCTTTTCCAAAGAAGAAATGCAACCAATGTGGTGTATAAAAGTTCAAAATTATTAAAAATAAAGGAAATGGAAGTCAAATATCTCTGAAGTTTCACCTTACACTCATTGACTTGGCAAAGATGGCAAAAGATTTAAAAAGTTATTGCTGGAGAGACCATGGGAATAAGCATAGCAATTTGATACTATTAAAATTGTGAATGTGACTATCCACTCTGGAAAACTGGTCAGCATAAGAGAAAACTTACTTTGATCCTTGTCAGCAAGGTACCATACATACCAAAATATTCACAGCAGCTCTATTTGCAATAATAATAAGTTGCAAATAAATGGTGTGCCCAAATGTACTGAAAATGGCAGTATATAAACATAAGTGAATATTACTACCCCAAAATGAAAAATGAGTATGAAAAATCCAGAAAAGTGTGGGAAGACTTGTATGAACAGAGAAAAAGAACCAAAAGAACAAAATATATAGTTCCTACAATAATATAAAGAAAAGAAACAAATTCAATTAAAATGCAATAGGCAACATATGTGTCAAATGATTAGAGCTAAAACACACTACTTTCTTTCCTGTAAACAAGTTGTAAACAAGAATAGAAAGAGACAGGTACTATCAGCTACAATCTCCCAATTAAATGATTTATCTTCCTTTTAAAAAAAGATTTGTGAGGGGAGGGTTGTTTATTCAGGAAGTGATATTGTGTCAAAACAAAATATAAAATTAAAAAAAACTTTAAATGTTTTGTTTTGTAATAATTGAATAACTCAGCAACACTGTTATGGTAAACAGTGCTTCAGTACTATTAATTATCATACAGGACTTCACAAATGAATAGAGCTTATTGACAAAAGTCATGTAATTACTCCCAGAGACAGATGTGAGATGTGTGACGGGTCCAACTCACAGCAATATGGGAAATGGGCCAAAGTTGCTATTTCATAGACCCCTGCTTTATGGTTAGTCGGGAACTCAAGGCCACTTGGCCCCAAACTTTGATAGTCTCTCAAAGTACATTCTGGTCACCCAGACTTCAGATATAATCTTAGGGTAGGAAAAGCCTCTGGGAATCATTCTGATGTATAACAGCAGCGAGTCACAGAGGAGTATTATACAATGCAAAGTGTATGGCATATAATAGGTGCTTTTTCCATACCTGTCCTTTCATTCTATCACACTGTCTCAATTTCAATTTAATTTTACCTTAGGGATTTGTTTCTTCTAAAAATGTCTGATTTGGAAGCATAATCTTAAAGGTGCTCCCAAAAAGTGATTCTCCCATGTTTTGTTCAAAATTGTATAAGATTCCAGGGGCAGCTAGGTGGCACAGTGATAGAGCACCAGCCCTGAAATCAGAAGGACCTGAATTCAAATATCTGACCTCAGACATTTAACACTCCTAGCTGTGTGATCCTGGGCAAGTCACTTAACCCCAATTGCCTCAGCAAAAAAAAAAAAAATCGTACATACAACATTCCTTGGAATACAGAACAACAGAACTGCCTTTATTTGATAATCTTTCGATAATTAATGTAAAGTGAGCCATTAGATAAGTGCATATATATTCAGAAAATGTGTTAATAGTCATACAGAAAATCCAGCATGGAAATCAAGTGGAAGAGGGATGCCCCAGGGATAGTATCTTTCTCTATATGCTACTGTTTAATACATGTAATATACATTATATATATATACATATGTATATATGTATATATATAATTCATTGACTAATGACTCCTCAAGCAGTCTGGGCTCACCCAGTGAACTATTATTGTGACCTGGGGGGGGGGTCAAGCCACTAGAGGGGTTAGAGACAAAGCTTTAGATAGAGAAAAGGATAACAGGCTTCAAGTATGTGAAGAGCTGTCATAGGGAAGAGGGATTTGAATTGTTCTGCTAATGGACAAAAGTTGCTAAGAGAGAAATTAAGATTTAAGAAGGGAAAAATACTCGAACTATATGGCAAATAGAGTTCTGGCCTTGGTATTTTGGAGAAAGATGTGGGTTCTACTCCCAGCCCTACTACATATTCTCACTCTAATCCATTCACCCGTGGCCAAGCCACTTACTTAATAACTCTGGACTTCATATGTCAAAGGAGGAAGCTGGATTCGAAGACCTCTGGGATTACTCCCAGCTCAAAATCTACAAGTTATTCCAAAATAGAATATGGTCCCTTGGGCAAGTAGTTGAATCTTGGAGGATGACGTAGTCCTCACTCAAACGTTAGATGATGCCTTTTGGAGCAAATTAGAGAAGGGATTCTTGGCCAGCTGGCCCAGGTGACTTCTGAGGTTCCCCTGATGTCTGTGATGCTCTGACTGTCAAATACAGAGACACTATTAAATTAACACATTTATTGATTAATCTCAATCAATCATTACCCAGAATTTTACTCGGTTGCTATGCAACTAGAGCAAAATTCAGAAGTTTTCCTGGGGTTTCCAACTGAATAGATCCTCAATTTGCAGTAGATAAAATCAGTTCCAATGTGATTCAGTAGATCGGCTGGTCTTATTGAATTTTCAAATAGCCTTGATTTATATATACGTTTTTCCAGTCTTAGAAGAATTCTCTTGTGCAGGGTAAAAATAGGTTTTACACTCTGTCCCTTCATTATTGAATAACTCTAGGTTGTGGCGGTGGTTGCTGATGTATACCACTCATGTCCCTAAACATCTATATTTAAAGGTGTTTACTTGTAGCTACATTTTGTTGTTTGGCATGCCAGGAAATATGATCCTTTGTTTCTTGTATCTTTGAAATCCTATTTTTCTGGCATTGTTTAAAAAATGTCCTATCCGTTACACTGCACACATTACAGCCACATATAAAAGAACTTTCTAAAGGTCAGTTATGTGTTTTCTGTGTCAGGCTATTTAGTGACTATATTTGGCTATGGTGTGCCTGGACATCCGATTTCATTCCTGTGGGCAACGCTCAGGGTGGAAATGCCTCCACCAATGCACACTGGGCCTGAATTTCATCAGCATTTAACATCTCATGTAACACTGATCAAAGGTGATTGTTTAGAAGTGATTTGAGATTAAACATTTATCTGAATTGTAATAGGAAAATTTCCTTTAGGTTCTCTATGACAAAGGGCAATAATAAAGAGGAACAGAATCGCTATGGGCAAGCTGCAAACCATTTAACACCCGGGAAGTGGACAAGAGAAGTGGTCCAAGAAAAGCACCAGGGAGATGGAGCCATAGAACAGAAGGCTGAAAAGCCAATGGGAAGCTGGAATGTTGCACTGATACCCACCCACTGGCAAAAGAACTAGGAGAAGAGTTCCAGTGGGATGCATGAAGGTCTGGAGGGGATTTACAGGAAAAGACCAATAAAAGATGAACAGGCAGCAATTAGGGCTTCTGTTGCTGGAGGGACAACCTGGATCCATGGCAGTACTCAAGTCCTTCTGCTCCCTTTGGTGGTTTCATTTCTTTTATTCCCGTTGTCCAACAGCTACTGCGAACAATGGCTTCGCTATTCATAGGGAAATGGGCATATAACAAGTTATTGACATATTGCCACTGCCATCATCATGGGAGCTTCTTCAGGACAAGGACTGTTCTTTCTTTGTATTCTCATCATTTAGCACAGCACTAGGCACAGAGTAATCACTTTAGAAATGCTTGTTCACTGATCTTGAATTGGAAGAACCAACAGTTGAGTTGGAGTCAAAGAGTAGCCCAGAACAGGCTCAAAAAATTAACCAAAAAAATAAAGTAAAATTATAACAAAAAGAATAATGGAAATCTTTAGAGGCAGTATGGCAAAATGGGGAGGAATCTGCCTCAAAGGCAGGAAGCTCTGGATTCAAGTGCCCCCTTTTGCCACATCCTGACTTTGTGACCCTGAAAAAGTCATTTACCTTCTTAGGAAATTAAATGAGTCTCTCTTCTAAGGAAAGTAGGTGATCTATGGAATAAAGAGGTGAATTTGGAGTCAGGGAGACCTGAATTTGAATCATGCTTTAGACATTTAACTGAATATATATGATGCTAAGCCAGTCTTCTAACTTTTCTGTGCCTTCAGTTCTTCAACTATAAAGTTAGGAGGATGGACTCAGTGGTTTGCCTCCCACCTCCCACCCTCTTCTGACTCTATGATCTTGTGATCTTTGCTCCAGATATGGAACCCACATAAGCTCTGAAGATCATTCTCCCAACTCTCACTCTTTGTACTGAGCTAGAATGACAGAGCTTTCTCCTCAGGAGTTCAGGAGTAACTCTGAGGTAGCAGGAGTAATTAACTCAAGTCCCCACTCATGTTCTTTCCTCAAAGATTATCAATTGAGAAATATGCAGCCATTCAGCCTTAATATAAAACTTGTAGAAAAGGGCATTTGGACTAGGCTGGGACATTAAAACCAGTGAAATAAAACATTTTCCCTATCTTAAAAGGGCTGTAACATGCTCTTCCCTAAGTACATGAGAAGTCTAAAGGAAGATGGATAGGTTCTAGGAGAGAGCATAAGCTGCAACTCCCATCTCTTTGTTTCTGGAACCTCTTTTTCATCATTCAAGAGAGTCCCCAAATTTTTTCCCTTATTCATAGTATGATCTCTTTGCTGGCTTCCATTTATGATTCAGGCACTGCTTCTAGATCTGGGGATTAAGTTTGGCAAATCAGCGGAAAGATAGGAAGTCAGATATCTTCTCAGCCCTACAAAGCTAGAATCTCCTTCTCTGTTCAATGGAGGTGGGGTAGCAGTAGAGAGCAAGGAAACATGCTGCAACCAAAGCAAAGGAAGAAAAAGAGACAGAGGCCTCTCCCACGTTACCCTGACCCGAGGTTGTTCCTTCAAAAGGATGTGCTAGAAAACTATATACTCCAATTTCTAGAAAAGCTTTATAGATATCCCTGGAGACATGGCAGTTTCAGAGTCTACTGGTACAGATTTTGAGGCATTAGTCCTAAAAGGAAGTCAGGTGGTTTCAATTCCACTCTTAAATAGAATTATAGGTCAGTGAAAATGAAGATTTAAAAGAGGGAATTACTTATCCTGAAACCCCGAAATAACCTAATCAACAACAACAAAAAAACAACCTAAAGATCTTACATAACATTTTTAGAAAAGGAAATGAAGTCGTCTATCAGGGAATTTCCAAAGAAAAAGATACACTGATCTAACTAGATTTATAGGAGAATCTTGTCAAACTTTTAAAGAATAATTAAAGCCTACACAACACAAATTATTTTCAGAAAGCAAGGAAGAAAACATTCTACTGTTATAAGACCAATCCCTAAATGAGAAAAGGGGAAAGCAAAGAAAAAAAAAAGCAAAGGCCAATATAATTAATGAATATCAATTCAAAAACTCTAAATAACATCTTGGCAAAAAGACTATAGCAAGAGATCCAAAAAATTATCCATTTTTATCATATTGGCTTTATACCAGAGATGCAATGATAGTTCAACATTAGGAAAACAATTACATAATTAATCATATTAAAAACAAAACACCCCAAACCACACGAATACATCAATGATGCAGGAAAAAGCTTTCAACAAAATACGACACTAATTTTTTTTTAATTAAAGCTTTTTATTCATAAAGAATATGCATGGGTAATTTTTGTGACTCTGGCCCCCGCATAACTTCCTGCCCCAAATTTTCCCCTTTTTCCTCCATCCCCCCTCCCCCACCAGGCAGTCCAACACATGCCAAATATGCCAAAATCTGTGCCAGATCCAGTATGTGTATACATATTCACACCGCTATCCGGCTGCGCAAGAAAAATCAGATCAAGAATCCAACCATTCTGGAGAGCAAACTGAAATTATGCCCCAAAAGTTATCAAACTGTGCATACCCTTTGATCCAGCAGTGCTACTACTGGGCTTATATCCCAAAGAAATGCTAAAGAGGGGAAAGGGACCTGTATGTGCCAAAATGTCTATGGCAGCCCTTTTTTGTAGTGGCTAGAAGCTGGAAGATGAATGGATGTCCATCCATTGGAGAATGGTTGGGTAAATTATGGTATATGAAGGTTATGGAATATTATTGTTCTGTAAGAAATAACCAGCAGGAGGAATACAGAGAGGCCTGGAGAGACTTACATCAACTGATGCTGAGTGAAACGAGCAGAACTAGGGGATCACTATACACTTCAACAACAATACTGTATGAGGATGGATTCTGATGGAAGTGGAAATCTTCAACATAGAGAAGAGCTAATACAGTTCCAATTGATCAATGATGGACAGAATCAGCCATACCCAGAAAAGAAACACTGGGAAATGAGTGTAAACTGTTTGCACTATTGTCTTTCTACCCAGGTTACTTTTACCTTCTGAATCCAATTCTCCCTGTGCAACAAGAAACTCGGTTTTACACACATATATTGTATCTAGGATATACTGTAACACATTTAACATGTATGGGACTGCCTGCCATCTAGGGGAGGGGTGGAGGGAAGAAGGGGAAAATTTGGAACAGAAGTGAGTGCAAGGGATAATGTTGTAAAAAATTACCCATGCATATGTACTGTCAAAAAAAAGTTATATAAAAAAGTTATAATTATAAAATTAATAAAAAATAAAGTATCAAAAAAAAGAAAAATCAGATCAAGAAGAAAAAGAAAAACTGAGAAAAAAGAAACAAAATGCAAGCAAATAATAACAGACAGAGCGAGAATGCTATGCTGTGTTCCACCCTCTGTTCCCATGATTCTCTCTCTGGGTATAGATGGTTCTCTTCATCATTGCACAAGTGGAACTGGTACAACACTAATTTTTAGCAAAAACCTAAACCTACATGATTAAAAAGTACATAAAACTGAAAGCCAGTATTAAATGGAATGGGGAAACACTAGACTGTGTCCTAAAAACTATAGAAGAAAAAATTCTGTTCTTTGATATAATTCTCGCAATAGCAATAAGACAAGAGAAAGAAATTAAAGGCATAAAATAGAAAAAAGAGGACAGAGCTATCACTACTGGATGATGAGATAGTGGTTTGCTTAGAAATTCATAAGGGATTAATAAAGGAAATAAATGAGACAAGGAATTGTGTCAGTATAGTAACAACATACAAAACAAATCCAAAGAAGTCAATGGTATCTCCATATAATACTAACAAAATTATAAGTGAATAACACAAAGGAAAGTTCCAATCAAAATGGTTACAAAAGTCAAAATATCTTGGAGCCAAGCATACTCAGTTCCTATGTAGTTGCAATTATTTAAAAAAAAAAAGTTATTGAAAGAATTAAGGAAAACCTCCTTAGAA
This sequence comes from Sminthopsis crassicaudata, assembly GCF_048593235.1. NCBI lineage: Eukaryota > Metazoa > Chordata > Mammalia > Dasyuromorphia > Dasyuridae > Sminthopsis > Sminthopsis crassicaudata. The sequence continues at coordinate 12,455,299 of NC_133623.1, read as the reverse complement.
CTAGAAAGTTCTTTGGTGCTCTTCTTGTTTGGCATTCCATAATCATAAAAATGATGATTCTACCCAAAGTAGTTTACAAGAGTCAGTATTATATTACACTTCAGGAGAATACTTTACAGAACTATACAAAATAACTGCAAGTTTCATTTAGAATACCAAAAATATAAAATATCAAGGGCAACAAGGAATAAAAAACAATGAAGGAGAAAGAGCACTTATAAAGTTTGAATCATGGAAATTATCTGATACTGGTTTAAATTTTTTTAAGTATTTTTTTTAATTTAGTGATCAGGTAAACAATAAAGAGAACCAGTTGAACTTAATAAGCCAATGTTTGACAACGCCCCCCAAATAAATTACCTGGCTGGGATCTCCTTATTTTACGAGAATTACTGGCAAAAATTGAGAGCAATTGGGCAAAAATATGAGATTTATATCAACATCTCATACCATAAACTTCAATAAATTCAAATTGGATTTATGATTTAAATATTAAAATGTATGTTGTGAATAACTGGAAGATAACCCATATCAGAAAACTTTCCCAGCAATGGGCAAGTGGTAGATTTCTTTTAACCAAATAAAGGGTAAAGGCAATCACAAAAAATGCCTATGTAGATGGTATACTTAGAGAACCCCAAAGACTCTGCTAAAAAGCTATTAGAAATAATTCAGAATTTCAGCAAAGTGGCAGGATACAAAATAAATCCACATAAATCCTCAGCATTCTTATATATCACCAACAAAATGCAACAGCAAGAGATACAAAGAGAAATTCCATTCCAAACAAATGTTGAGAGTATAAAGTATTTGGGAATCCATCTACCAAAGAATAGTCAGGAATTATATGAGAAAAATTACAAAACACTTGCCACAAAAATAAAGTCAGATTTAAATAATTGGAAAGACATTCAGTGCTCTTGGATAGGCCGAGCGAATATAATAAAGATGACAATACTCCCCAAACTAATCTATCTATTTAGTGCTATACCAATCAGACTCCCAAGAAACTATTTCAATGACCTAGAAAAAATAACAACAAAATTCATATGGAAGAATAAAAGGTCGAGAATTGCAAGGGAACTAATGAAAAAAAAACTCAGAGGAAGGTGGTCTAAGTGTACCTGATCTAAAGCTATATTATATAGCAGCAGTCACCAAAACCATTTAGTATTGGCTAAGAAATAGAACGGTAGATCAGTGGAACAGATTAGATACAAAGGACAAAAAAGGGTACATCTATAGCAATCTAATCTTTGACAAACCCAAAGATACCAACATTAGGGATAAAAATTTATTATTCGGAAGAAACTGTTGGGAAAACTGGAAATTAGTATGGCAGAAATTAGATATGGATCCACACTTAACACCATATACCAAGATAAGATCAAAATGGGTCCATGACTTAGGCATAAAGAATGAGATAATAAATAGATTAGAGGAACAGAGAATAGTCTACCTCTCAGACCTGTGGAGGAGGAAGGAATTTATGACCAGAGGAGAACTAGAGATCATTATTGATCACAAAATAGAAGATTTTGACTATATCAAACTAAAAAGTTTCTGTACAAATAATACTAATGCAAACAAGATTAGAAGGGAAGTAACAAATTGGGAAAATATTTTTAAAGTTAAAGGTTCTGACAAAGGTCTCATTTCCAAAATATAGAGAGAACTGACCCTAATTTATAAGAAATCAAACCATTCTCCAATTGATAAATGGTCAAAGGATATGAACAGACAATTCTCAGATGATGAAATTGAAACTATTTCCACTCATATGAAAGAGTGTTCCAAATCACTACTGATCAGAGAAATGCAAATTAAGACAACTCTGAGATACCACTACACACCTGTCAGATTGGCTAAGATGACAGGAACAAATAATGACAAATGTTGGAGGGGATGTGGGGAAACTGGGACACTAATACATTGCTGGTGGAGTTGTGAAAGAATCCAACCATTCTGGAGAGCAATTTGGAACTATGCCCAAAAAGTTATCAAACTGTGCATACCCTTTGACCCAGCAGCGCTACTACTGGGCCTATATCCCAAAGAAATACTAAAGAGCGGAAAGGGACCTGTGTGTGCCAAAATGTTTGTGGCAGCTCTTTTTGTTGTAGCTAGAAACTGGAAGTTGAATGGATGTCCATCCATTGGAGAATGGTTGGGTAAATTGTGGTATATGAAGGTTATGGAATATTATTGCTCTGTAAGAAATGACCAGCAGGAGGAATACAGAGAGGCCTGGAGAGACTTACATCAACTGATGCTGAGTGAAGTGAGCAGAACCAGGAGATCACTATACACTTCAACAACAATACTGTATGAGGATGTATTCTGATGGAAGTGGATATCTTCAACATAAAGAAGATCCAACTCACTTCCAGTTGATCAATGATGGACAGAAATAACTACACCCAGAGAAGGAACACTGGGAAGTGAATGTAAATTGTTAGCACTACTAGTTATACCTTCGGAATCTAATACTTAATGTGCAACAAGAAAATGGTATTTACACACATATATTGTATCTAGGTTTTACTGTAACACATGTAAAATGTATGGGATTGCCTGTCATTGGGGGGAGGGAGTGGAGGGAGAGAGGGGAAAATCTGGAAAAATGAATACAAGGGATAATATTATAAAAAATTATTCATGCATATATACTGTGAAAAAAAATTCCAAAAAAAATGCCTATGTAGCAGGAGTCATTCCCCCTTGCTTTCCTCATGGAAATTGCTTAGAATTATTATGGTTCCTACACAGAAGCTTGAAGGAGTGGGTGGGTATTACTTCTGGCTGGGTGTGAATCTTTGCTGGAGACAGCTTTCACTGTGATTTGAGGCAGATAACCCTTAGTGACTGATGTATCAGAAGATCTGATGATTCAGTGGACGGAGATAATGGAGCTAACTCTAGCTACCTGTTCCTTCACTCTCCCTGCCTGTGTTGCTGACAGCCATGAAGAACTGTTCTGAACTGCTTCCCAATAGTCAGATGGAGAAGAGGGAATGGGTCCCACTGTCTGTTTGCCATGCAATCATAAATATATATATATATGGCACATGCCTTGCCTTGGAAAGTCTGAATCTATGTTTGAGTAGTCATTTTGGTCTGCAATTGATTGGAACAGTTGCAGGAATAGCCGGGCGGCAGGAGCGCTTCTGCATCAGAGAAGACAGCCACTGACAAGGAGGTTGGCCCAAGCCTGGGTCTTTTACTCTTGTACCTAGTACTGGAGTTGTTTGGACAGTGCAGAGAAAAGGTGAAGGGCGAACTGTAATATTGTACTCACTCTGAGCTGCCTTCCAAACCATACACCTTTACACTGTATTAGTCCCTAAGGAGATCTAAGCCTAACTTCTTGGAATATTGTAATAATAATTGGGAGTTTTATTGAATCCTGTTTTGATAATGTGCTCTTGTGAGTGTCTTCTGCTTCATATTTTCTTTCTGTAGAGTAATAAACTGCTTGTCTTGTACCAAATTCATTTTGTGCAGAGTATCATTTTCTCCTTGTTGTGGAAGCATCTAGGCATGAGTCACAGGTTAAATTGTCCCCAGGGAGCCAAGGTAGGGAACTTAATCCCCTGAGTTTGAGAACAGGGAGTCTAGCCTCCTCTCATGAAAGGTAGACTCCCCTAAGACCCAAATCACAGGCTTCATCTAGGACAGGAAGAAAGATAGTTCCTGTGCAGCCAGGCTAGTACTGCATTGGAGTTAGACTGGAAACTGAACAGGTTTTACATCAATAACATACCTGCAACTAAGAAAAGAACGGAAGTGGTTGGTTGGGAGGCAAAGCTTTACATCATATCTCACCAAAGGCATGGAACACTACTTAGAAGGGTTGGATACTTTTGCTGAACTGTCTAGTCCTTCTTTTTTTAATTCTTTGATATAAGGCATGACTTTCTTGGAAGGGCAGAAGGGTAGATAATGGAAAGCACAGATGATATACAAATAAAATATATCCATTAAAATGTTAAAAGTTTAATAAAACACATCGGCAAAGAATTTCCCCCAAGTTCTGTCTTATCATGTTAAAAGTCAAGCAACAAGAATCAATAGTCTACTAGTTGTATTCACTGTTCCTGTCTCGTTTATTTCTTGGTGGGAAGTGAAGAGTGGAGTCAACATTGGGAAAAAGTTGGATTTGTTAATATAATAAAAATATCACATGAGCTAATGGTTTTTTCTCCATTTAAAGGATATAGCTCTCACCCTACATTAAATGTTGTTTTTGAATAACCATCAATCACCCAATTTTAGGGGCTCCCCACACACTTAAGAAAGCTAACATTCCTTCATTTTTTCAGATGGCAAACCTGAGTTCCAAGTCAGGGGAAGTAACTTACCCAAGGTCACAGAGGTATTAAGTGAACATGACAGAGAAACACTACAGTCAAATTGTCCCTGAGCTCAAGCTCTGAGGTCTCTGCTATCCCCAACTATCTGAGTTCTACCTCTCTGAGCAGTTTTTCAAAGATGGTAACCTTGGCCTGAAAAAAAGGTGAAGTTGGTGTGTGCATGTGCAAACACACACACACACACACACACACAGAGATACACACACACACACACACACACACACACACACACCACACACACGCTTTTAAACATGAAAATCTAGTATAAGGGAAAGGACACCAGATTTATCAAAGATCTGCCCCGTTTCTACCCTGACTTTGGGCAGGTCCCTGAACCCTTGTGTGAAGGGATTCCATTTCCTGATTTATGAAATAAGGGGAATGGACTAGATAATCTCAAAAGTCCCTTCTGGTTCTGAAGACATGAGCCTCTCATTCTAAATACAGGCAGCATGCTACAAAGAATAATGAAGAAGTCCTGGGCCCAAAAGGCCCAGATTCAAGTCCTGCTTCTGACTCCTGCTGGCATGGCATCTGTCAGCACTCAAGAATACTCTTTAAGTCTAGAAATTGCAGCAGAAGTGTCAACCTGCATTGGGAGAAGGCATGTCCTTCCCAAGGATGTCACAGGCTTACTTTGCAGCCTACAATGCTTAAATGAGAAATTCTATTTATTATTTCCCAAACATGAAAAGCTGTTCACAAATATGGGGAAGATGTAAGAATCATCAGAGATACTCCCCAGAACTTTCTTTTTGCCCCTCTAGACCTATCAAGGCACAAGACTTTCCCATCTCTCATAAGACCTGCCTGGCTGTGTCTAGTATTTGTTGACAGATCACTTCGTAATATCAGAGCAACTGCCCAAACATCATACAAGGAAAACTTGTAGGGGATCCTTTAGCACTGAGGAAATAGAAGCCAAGCAGGATTAAGTGATCTGTTTGGGATCACACAGGAAATAAGTGTCCAAGCTGGGATTTGAACTCCCAACACGTGACTTCAAATTTCATAGTAATTAAATCACAATGACACTGAAAAGTTACTGATGACTCAGCTTTACAGTTTGGAGAAGAGAAAACTGGCTGTTGAACCCATCTTCTGGATCTCAGTCCTCCTATAACATAGTCCCCAGGCCAGGATACTTTGCAAGGCTGCTACACACACAATCTGACAATAATTCATGCACAATTCACTTAGTCAGGATTGTTAAACTGCACAGTTGTCAAACTTAAGAAAAATGTTGACTTCTATACCAACATTGCCTTTGTCCAAGAGTTAGGCTCAAATATGCTCCGCCTTTATTTTATTTTTGTATTACAGCTTTTGATTTTCAAAACATATGCATGGATAATTTTCAACATTCACCCTTGCAAAACCTTGTATTCTGAAGTTTTTCCCTCCCTTCCCTCTACTCCTCCCCATATGACAAGTAATATAATATTAAACATGTGCAATTCTTCTATGTTTCCACAATTATCATGCTACACAAGAAATATCAAAATGGAAAAAAAGGAGAAAGCAAACAAAATGTAAAAACAACAAGAAAAAAGTGAAATTACTATTCAGTGATCTGCCCTCGGTTCCCACAGCCCTCTCTTTGGGTGCAGATGGCTCTCTCCATCACAAGATCATGGGAACTGGCCTGAATCATCTCCTGGTTGAAAAGAGCCACACCCATCAGAACTGATCATCCTATAATCTTGTTGTTGCTGTGAACAATGTTCTCTTGTTTTTACTGACTTCACTTAGCACCAGTTCCTATAAGTGTCTCCAGGCCTCTCTGAAATCATCCTGCTGCTCATTTCTTACAGAACAATAATATCCCATCACATTCAGATACCATAACTTATTCAGCCATTCTCCAACTGGTGGGTGTTTACTCACTTTCCAGTTTGTTGACTCTACAAAAAGGGCTCACACAAACATTTTTGCACATGTGGGTCCCTTTCCTTCCTTTAAGATCACTTTGTGACACAAGCCCAGTAGAGACACTGCTGGATCAAAGTGTATGCGCAGTTTCATAGCCCTTTGGGTACAGTTTCAAATTGTAGAGCAAAGACTGCTTAAACTTTTTCCACTAGCTACCCCTTTTCATCTGTGAAATTTTTAGGTGACCCTGTGTACAGGCCTATGAAATAGGTAAACAAATCAAACATTTACTGATAATAAATCATAATTTTGTGACTCTCACATTCAGTGACAAGACCTCACATAAGGTATGCTGCACAGTTTAAGAAGCTGGACTCTAGATCTCAACTTGAAAGAAAAAAAAAAAAAAAGAAATGCTCCATGTGAGTGCCACTTTTTAGGAACATATGCAGAACAAACAGAACATTTGAGTGCCTGAAGGGACTTTAGAGAGAAATCAATCATTTTGCAAATCACTTCCTCTTCCTTCCCTCCCACAAACATATTGACCTGCCAGCACTGACAAGAGGAAATACTTCAGATAGATTCAGATCCTTGAATAATAACCATTGACTTTGTGCTGCATCTTTTCCTCCTTCCCCAATATATTTTTCTGGTGCTTAGCTGACAATGGGCAGTGTCGTTCTTGAAGTGAGGAAAATATGGGTTCAAATCCAACTTCTGACACTAGCTTTAGGATTCAAGAAAAATCACTTGACCTCTATGTGCTTAGGCAATTCCCTAGGATTTCTCTACTAAGTCAGAAATAATTGGTAGAGGGAATTTATCAAGCTAAGAAAATCCCAGATCCCATGCCTATCCTCAGTCTGACATTTAAAGTCCCTTTATAAAAACTTACTCCTACCTATCCTTCTAGTTCGATTTCATATCACTTCCCTTGCCGCACTTTCACTTTCAGCCCAACTGATACTCATAGCTACTAATTCATTGCATCTCCTGCATATGGTCTCTGTCTACGTGATCATCTGTCTAGAACGTATCCCCATCAAACCTCAGCTTCTCAGAATTCCCGTTTTCCTTACACTCACAGTTCATGTACTACCTCCTCTAAGAGAGCACTTGTTGGTGTTCTTTTATTCTCGAATTTTCTTTGTATTATTTTGTATGCTGCAGCCCCTCTGGGCTCACTCATCCAAGTTTTGCTTACAGGGGCTGGCTGGCTTCCAGAGGGTTCTAGGGGATAATCCTGAAGAGTTAGGGATTTTAATAGTGCCCACGAATCCCAATCCACTATGCTCTTCAATACTGATGAACCAGTTCACATGAGTTAGCTTTTGCCAAAATATTATTTACTTAAAAGTTATAACAAGGACAGAAATCACAAAAATATAAGCCATACAAGGGGAAACAATAAAACTTGAAAGTAAAGGAAATTCCACATGTAGCTGCCACTTTTGATGAACATTTGCAGAATATACAAATAACTTAAGATCCTGAAGTGACCTGAGGTATACATTTATCTCTCTGTAAACACTTCATACTTGAGGAAAGTGGGCTCAAACCTTCTCTTTTGATTCCCACCAAGATCACTTTGGGGAATTTCCTCAACAATTGAGGTCACTCCCTTGCTCAACTCAACTCTGTTGCTACGATCTCTGATGACCTGTAAGACCACTCTGATGACTCTGGCAGATGTGGTCTCACCGAGAAGCTGGGCACTTCCCTCTAAGGATGTTCACTCAACTAAAATCAAGAGAAGGAAAACACAAAAGGTATTTTGAGGCCCCACGGCCCTAGAGGAGACAGGAACAGGGCAGCCATCAAGCCTCTCCTCATCTCAATGGCTCCCAGTTATTCCTGCCTCAATCACATCCAGTAAAGAAAAGTAAAAGAGTCAAGGGAGGGACATCTAAGAGCCTCTTAGAGGCCCATTAAGTTCTGCCTCTATGCATACTAAATCATCTGTCCTTATGACTCCTCAGCCAACCAGAAAACCTTTCTCATCTTACTGCAGCACTTGGGGACACGTTTGATCACCAATCTCTCATAGACAGGATTGGCACAAGGTGAGAAATATTACACATGTTTTGTATAACCCATCAAATAGAGCAAAAGTGAGGATTGACTGAGAATTGGAACCTTATTGGGCAGCCCCCCCCGCATGTATGTGCATGCATTCACACACAGATACATATGAACATGTGTGTTATATGTGCAATAATACATATGCATCACATACATATACATACTTCTAATGTGCTTGGTTTTTTACATGATATTCCCCAGGAAACTCAAAACTCTGTGAAGGCAGTCTTTTAAGAAAAATATCATTTGCAATATTTAGTTGAGTGTTTTATATATAACAGGTGCTTCATATTTTTTGCATTTATTGATTTGACAATAAGGTTCTGTCTCTGGATGCTTGTTGCCTTAGTTACTGGGGCTACGGACACTGACTCCTTACGAAGGTCATACTCTCTACATCAAAATCCCAAATGTCATCTTCTTAATTGACAATCTTGCAAATACATCAATCAATTTTTAGTTGGACCTCACTCCTCATTTGTTACACTGTGTTTAAAACAGTTCCTTCTTCATTTCTCTTATGGAAATCAATGAGGACCAACAACTTGAGGGTCTCACCTGCTGTCCATTTCCTTTCAACAGAAATATTGCTGTTTAAAAGTTTGTCCCAAGGTCCGTTAAAAGCCATTTTCATTTACCACCTTGCCCTGGCCAAAGCTATAAAATCACTATCTATTCTCCCTCAAGAAGCGCATACCAGCACACACACACATGCAGAAGCATTTTATACTTGGCTTCCTAAGTTTACCAATTCTATGGCTGCTGCCAGCCAGAACCCCAGGATTCCAGATGCATGATTTGCATAGAACAATTTCTATGGGGAGAAAAAAAAGTCATTTCCCAAACCAGATAAGATTTCCCAATTAGGGAGGTCTGATATCGTATTCATGGTTGGGGAGGGGGAGGAAGAACAGTCGTGAAATATTATTCTACAAAAGAAAATCTACTTCCTCGGTATTTTTCATTTGCTGCAGAACGAGGGGGAAAGGGCCTGGTTCTGATGCTTTGTCCTTCACTGTGGATCTCCATTTTAAAGATCCTACAAAAATACTAACAGTCCTTGGCAGCTTAAGCAGGTCACAGCTCAAATGAGCTCTGAGCACAGCTCCCATGGGAATGGAACTATGTCACGCTTCCCCATTTTCAACACATGAAAATTCAAATATTCTGAAAGAGAGTGTTGTTCACTGGAAATGGTACTGACAATAACAGAGACTGAAAAAATAGTTTATTATTATTAGGTGGCTTTAGATGGGAGTTTAATTTATTCAGGTCAGGTATTTCTGTCTAAGAGCAGGTAGAAGACAGAGTTGATTTTCCTTCCCCCCCAAGGGACCATGGACTGATTTTGTTAAGGAAAGGAGGAGGTAGCTCACAATGTCATACCCTTCTTGTTACCAATGAAGGAAACTAGCAAGGGCTGCTGGATTCAGAAGCAATAGTAAAGATGACTGGATTGGGCTTGCTTTGCAACCCAATGACCCACTTTAGCTTTAGAAGAGTGCCTAAGTGCTATGCCATTTAAAACATGCTACATTTCAAAGCGGATTATAAGGGCAATACATAGTACCTGCTATATTTATCTGGCTAGTACTTAGGAGGCAGAAACACAAATCATATGAGCTCCTTTTGTATATGATCTCAAAGTTCAAAGAAAAAGGGAAAAGCCTGGCAGCATATATAGCATCTTCTCCATAAGTTCCATAAGGAGAGGGCAGATAGATCACATATATCAAACAGCCCTTGACAATTCATGGTAGAGGAGTCCTCCCCCATCTCTGTATGTACACACACACACACACACACACACACACACACACACACACACACTTTCAAACAGGTCCAGACATTCTCTGAGTACTGCTTGTTAGCAGGAAGATTCCTTTAATAGGCTGCAAAGGTAGAACTCTATGGATACACTAAAAGGTCTCTTCTTCCTATTGTCCTTGAAGTAGAAGAATAAGAGATCTGAAGGATCAGGAGCTTTTCCCTTCCTCCTCGCCCAGGCACACTGGGCCACAAGCTGTGAGCTTCTAGCCTTCCCATATCTCAGATGGTGCTGCCTCCCATTTGTAGAGGAGGACAACTTGGGAACAAAGCTGGGATCTCCCCTCTTCCGGGGCACGTGAACAGTAGATTCTTGGCTACTCAAGCAGCCGTGGTGGAAAGAAGAGAATCTGCAGGAGCAGATTGGCCAAGAGGGAAAGGGAGAGAGAGAGCAAAGAGGGAAGAAAACCCAGATAGCATAGATGAGGTTGCACTCATTGGAGATGAAATGTAAAAGAGCTAATGAATCCATCTATTGTAAGTGTTCCAATGAGGCTTGAAGGCTGGCCTCCCAACTGATTGCGGCATTCTCTAACCCTTCATTCCTTGATATTCTTTGTGGGAAACTCATTTCCTAGCTGATTCATGTTTGTGCTTTGGATACCCTTCATACTTCTTTTGCCAGGCTAGGTAGGACCCCTTAAGCCAGAACCAACAATAAGAAACGTTCCTTAAGAATCTGAAGTCCGGGAAGTCGTTTCCTTTTTAAAGAGACTGGTAACCCCAGACCAATGAACCTAAGGCAAACCATGAAGGCAGATCAAGGATATACATTGATGAAGTTGGCAGCCTCTATCTTTTCAGCCTACTGATGTCAGGCTAGTCACAATACTAGGTATCGATTTCTCTTTCTATCTATATCCCACTAGGATAGGAACTACTGAGGGGAACACTGAACTACAACACATTCAGGCAATCAATCCATGGAACTACACTCACCACATTGAAAGAAAAGAATAAGGAACTCCAACACTCAACTTAATCTTAGGCTCAGATCTTCATACATGTTCTAAGAGGCTCACAAAAAATGATCTAGCTAAGTATGGTGTTTTCTTTTTCAGGAGAAAATTCTTTTTTTTTTTTTTATTCATTTTTCCAAATTATCCCCTCCCTCCCTCCACTCCCTCCCCCCGATGACAGGCAATCCCATACATTTTACATGTGTTACAATATAACCTAGATACAATATATGTGTGTAAATACCATTTTCTTGTTGCACATTAATTATTAGTTTCAGGAGAAAATTCTAAAGAAGCAAGTGGGAATCAGGAGTAAAAAGGGCCACAGACAGGAGAAGTCTCTCAACAGGCTCACACAAAATTCTCTCCAGGACATGTATCCCTGCTCCCCAACTGGCCCTCTTTTCCCAAGATGGAGTCTAGAGAAATGGGTCAGAAGATGCTGGGACAATCTGATTAGTGACTCTCTCTGTCTCTCGTTCACTGTGAGAGAGGCAGCATGGCTGACCTGATCGGGCTAGACTTTTGTATCAGGATGACTTGGGTATGTAATGAGGGGCAAGTTGCTTTAGCCTTCTGAGTACTGATTTCCCCAGCTGTAAAATGGGGATGATAACATCTGGCATACCTGTGGCATGGGACTGTTGTAAGGCTCAAATGAACTAAAAGACACAAACGGGTTATATATTATTGTATGTGCACGTTGCTCTGAGGGCTTTGTGGTGTGTATGAGGTGAGGAGCAGGAAGGGCAAGAGAGGCCTCAGACTCCCTGACACAGTTCATCTTCAATGACTCCCCTCACGCTTTGCAGTCACTGTTGACTAATTATTTCCAAAACTTTTACCAAGTCATCCTTCCTTAGTAATTCTTTGCTCTCAGGCTATTTTGCTTCAGGATACTCTTTCCACACTTTGGGCAGCTAGTTTCCATCTCCACATCTCTTGCAAAGAACAGTACCAAGGGTATAGCCTGCTGCATTTTAAATAAGGTCAGGGCATAAGTTGCAGCTGCAGGCAGCTGTGTGTGCCTCTGCTGCCTTCTATGCACAGCTGTTCTCCCTGTGCCAGCATTCTTGGACCAAACTGAAATTCATTTCCAAACAATAGCCAGTCTGGCTAATAAACAAATGTAGATTGAAAGTATGTTTCATTTATCAAAAGAATTTTTCCAGGTCTATCAGAGAGATCCCCCCAAAAGCTATTATTTCATTCTCTCCAAATTACAAACTTAAAGCCTTTTTGACAGTTCTAACAAATCTACTGGAAAATCATATAGTCTTTACAAGCTTACCTATGCAGACATGCTATGCTGATTTCCAGCTCAATGCCTTCGCCCATGCAGTTCCTTTTGTGTGGAATGCTTGTTTGCTCTCCACCATTCCAAGTCAGGCATTTCCTTTAAAATCTACTTATTTCTGGTCTAAAATTTCTTGATGATTCAAGGCCACAAAGATCTTTCCCTCTTCTGCATGATGGTTTTTACTTTGCACAATAATCGAACAGATTATTATATTCTATGGTGCCATGAACCTGGTGATTATGACCAAGTCAAGTAATCTCCCATTGCCCCATTTCACATTGAATGCAGAATCAGGAACAAAGCAAAAATAGAAATATATGTGTATACACACACACACACACACACAGAGACATATATATATACACACACACATGTATATCTATATGTGTGTATGTGACTTCATTTGCTTTTGCATGATTTTCATGTTTGAAGATATGTCTCTCCCCTTCCCACTCAATCATCCCTTGTAGTAAAGAACAACAAAGAAAGGAAGAAGTTCAGCAAAACTAATCAACAGACTCAGCAAATCTGGCAGAATATACAATGTTTTGTAGCTCTGCAAAGAAGGGAGAGAGCTGAGTTTTCTCTATGCGTCTGGGGCAGATTCTCACTTGGCCCAGATAGCACTGGCCAGAGGGAAAAGCCCTTTGGATCTGAGCCTGCTTTTGCTGGTGACTCACTCCCAGCAGGACCTAGGCCAGCTCCTTGCCTTTTTCTCTGGGCTTCCGAATGTTCCTATGTAAGATGACTGGACTACATCAGCTAATCTCTAACAAAACCTGTGATCCTATATGGACATCTTTAATCACTCAAAGGGCTTATGATGGCCCCCGGAGCATGTAGATAATTCATGTAGCCTGTAAGTAGCATATTCTTCAGTATTCCAAGTGCTAATAACAGTTTTAATAATAACAGTTAATAACAGCAGTTTTAATCAAAGTAAAAAGGAACACTCAGACCTAGATCGACAGTGGTCTGGCTTCTAGTATTTTCCTTTACCTCTTTATTATGTTTACTGAATGACTTTTCCCTTTGTAGACCTGAGTGAGAACAACTTGACGGTGGTACTATATTTTACTCACATGAAAATGTCAAGACAAGTGAGAAAGCAATAAAAACACCAGAGAAATACTGAGAGGTTTTAGAAGAGAATGTTGGTGGGGCTCTTGTTTCTGTGCTGTTCATTATTCTCAGCATGAGCAGTACTAGATTAATGAAAAGCATACAAAGGGTTCTTTTCAGTGCACACATTTTGTAGGTGGGGAGTCGATCAGGACATGCCTTATCAATTGAATTCCTGCCAGCCCAGATGACAAAATTCTTAGTCTTAAAGTGTAAAGCTACCTCTCCATCAAGCTATCCCTCTGTGAAGTGTGAAGAACTTCAGTGAGTGGCTACTTTCTAGCCAAAGAACTGGCAACGCCCCGGTGGCATTTAAAAAAGCAAGATATTCTCTAGGGAGTGAGTTAAATATCAGACAGCTCAAAATTTCATGAGCATTATGAGCTGAAAAGAGAAGCAACAGAAGAAGAACCCAGCCCTTGAAAGGGACTTCTTCCCACCCATCACAGGCAGAGGATTTCTCACTGTCCTAGAAATTGAACTCCATGCTAGTAAGAGAGATTGTACCAGCAGGGAACAGCCAAGGAATAGAGTCAGGTCAGTCAAGGCATGAAACATTGTGAATATCCAAGAGTTAGTCATGAGCATCACGAGCTGAGTTGGGAAAAGGAGTAGGCCTAGGGTTCCCAGATGAGTGACTTACCTGGGAGAACAGCACTACAAGAGCAGAAAAGACAGCAGGGCTCTATACTGTTGGAGCTGTGAGATGAATTCTCTAAACGTGTGCCTTTGTTTTGCCTACCTAAATTCACTTTCCTCGATGATATATATATGTGTGTGTGTGTGTGTGTGTGTATTTATCAAAGGATTCACCTCAGGTTTATAGAGGTGAACAGCTAGTTCTTATGATGCCATCTTTGAAAAAAAAACACCTTTCTTTTGAGCTCAAGGTGTCCTTTGAATATGTCCATGGAGGCTCATGAGCTACACTTCTTTTGGAAGAAGTCCAATCAATCAATCAACATTTATTAAGCATCTATTATATGGCAGGCACTGTACAAATGCTAGGGATAAAAACAGAGGCAAAGATAGTCCCTGCCCTCATGAAGCTTACATTCAAATTAGGAAGACAATATGCAAACAAATGTATATATAAATATATAAATATAAATAAATATATACATATTTTATATATACATATATATATGTATGTATGTATGTATGTATACATCATACACTCACATATCCATAAATCTCAAGCTGTATGGAAGATAAATAGGAAACAATTAAAAGAGAGAAGGCACTGGAATTAAGACTAATTGGGGAAGGCTTCCCATAGAAGGTGGGATTGTATTTGGGATCATAGAATTCCCTGTCCCTGAAGATCCAACCTTCAAGCTAGAAGGGAAGTCTTAGGGAGGGGGAGCAACAATTTTGTTAAATAAAGAACACTCTGAGTCACTCTTTTTTTTAACCATTAAAAATATAAAATGGAAACCAAAAATTAATTTGAGCAATAACTGGCACCATATTTTCTCTATAAGCACAAAGATGGGTAAAATGAACATTAGTTAGACCATTCGACTAGTTTTTGTGCCCCCAAATATGTGTGCAGATACAAACTTGGTTGTTCAGTCATTTTCAGCATCTTTTGGAGCTTTCTTGACAAAGATACTGGAGCATTTTCCTTCTCCAGCTCATTGTACACATGAGGAATCTGAGGCAAATAGGGTGCAATGACTTGGTCAGGTTCGCACAACTAGGAAATGTCTGAGGCCAAATTGAACTCAGGAATACGAGTCTTTCTGACTTCAAAGGAGGAGCTCTAGCCACTGTGCCAGCTAGCTGCCCCACCAAGATCACATTCAGGAGCATGACGCTAAATGAACCCTCTGGAAGGGGGAAATGGCTACAGGACACCTCTTGAAGTTGACTTTACAGCAGCAGTTCCAGCATTCCTCAGCCCACACAACACTTCACAGTTTGCAAAGCAGTTTTCTCATCATTCCCTAATATCCTCACAACAGAATCTATGACATAGTGAATACAATGTCATCTTCAATTTTTAAATGAAGAAGCTGAGACTTTACAAAGTCACTTAGGGTCTCATAGCTAATAAGTATCTGAGGTACAGTATGAATTCAATTCAGGTCTTCTTGACAGGAAGATTGGCCCTTTCTTTATCTACCCCACTATTTATACACACACACACACACACACACACACACACACACACACACACACACACTTCACCAATCCAAATACATTCATTACTCTAGTCTAAGCTTTAGCTATTACAAAGCAAACCCTTAGAGAGTGTGACATTATAGAACTTATTGGGCTTAGAGACAGAAAGGCTTTGAATCCAATCAGGAAGCAGTAAGACCCTTGATAAGTCACTAGATCTATGTGCTTCAGGCAACTCAATAGGATTAAGTCCCAGATTGAGGTTAAATTGCTTGAGAAGGTTCTCATTGGAGGAATTTCCTATACTGAAATCACAAATTCTCTTTGTATTTATGGGGAAAACACTTGTTTTTTCCTTTTCTGGAAATTAGAAAGGAGATCCTACAGAAGAGACAAGGATGCTGTTTAAACAATGACCATGAAGGGGAAATAATCAAAAGGAAAACATTAAACCGAATGGAGAGGATTTTTACGTGTCTTGGGATGGATGAGTAGATTTGGGAGGGGTAATGTCCACCCATGCTGGGACACATGCACGTGGGCACCTTCTTTAAGCACTGATCTTTAAAAATTGAAGGCACAAACTAGAGAGGGGGGTCTAGGAGAACTTGCCCATTCCAGCTGCTTTAAAAAGAATTAGTAATCAAAGTCCAGAGCTAAAAAACTATCTAAAGTCCCGAGGCTGTAAGGTCAAAGACAATAGACAAATTCCTGAGGGTGCTGGCCTCTCCTAGAGCTCTGGCTGGTGAACCTCTGGGAGTCTACAGGGATCTAATTAACATACCATTAAAGGAAACAATACATGCTCCTAGCAGCCAGGCAAATGAAATTTAAAATAGAGAACTGTTTTGATTTACAAACTGAACCAGGGAGATGTTCAATCCCCTTGTCTGGTGCCACGTACTAACACTCTGTGCGCACCCACACCTTTTCTACTACTTTTTCCCATATCCCATAAAATAGACTCTAATACCGGGCACTTTGGAAGGGAGCAGAACCAGATGATCAATTTCTATGAGGACAGAAGCTTTGTAAAGAGAAGCAACTTTATTGTCAAACTGTGCATACCCTTTGACCCAGCATTGCTGTTATTGGGCTTATATCCCAAAGAAATACTAAAGAGCAGAAAGGGACCTGTATGTGCCAAAATGTTTGTGGCAGCTCTTTTTGTTGTGGCTAGAAACTGGAAGATGAATGGATGTCCATCAGTTGGAGAATGGTTGGGTAAATTGTGGTATATGAAGGTTATGGAATATTATTGCTCTGTAAGAACTCTTATTGATGCAGTGACCACCCATGAAGCCAGAGGGCTGCTGCTGAATCATCATCTGTCTGACTCAAGCCTGACATCACCTCCTGACTCAAGCTACAGAATGAGCTGAAGACATGGCCGATATAAGATTTGTTTTACATGGCTATACATATTCATTGTGAGGGTTTTGTTTTGTTTTTTTTTTTTCTCTCGGTGTGACAGAGAGAAAATATTCATTATTGAAGAAAAAGTAGAAAAAATACACTTAAAAACAACAGCAAAGTAGAACTTCACAACAGTCTTATGAGACTGGGGAGGGTAGATACCATCCTCTCCACTTCCATGGCCCGAGGTGGTGCAAACAAGGTTTTATCTAAGGGAACATATCCAATGGCAGAGCAGGAAAGGTACATCCTATGTTCATGCTTCCCAGCACTTTCTCGCAGACACTCTTGGAGGAGGAGAGACTTTAGTTTTCCAAATGCAGCTACCCTCAAGGTCAATCTATAGTCTGCATCTCTACCTTGCCCATTTGACACTTTTTGCACCAGCTGAAAACATCTCCGGCTATGGCACCACACATCTTACCAGCTGAAGGAACTAAAGCTTGAGACGTTAAGAGTCAGTATAAAGATTGACAGTGCCAGCAATTGAACCGAGTCTAGTACCCATCCTCCAATATCAGGTTGCTTCAAGATGGTTGCTTTGGCCTAACTTCTGGGCTGGAACACATGCTTGGAGAATCAATATTTATAACTACTGAGGTTGGAAGGATACCAAGATGAAGGCCAATAAGGGGACTGTCATAAAGGAATTTAGCAGGAACTGCTGGTCTGTTTAATCTTCTTACCATCTTCTCTTACACTCAGATGTGTTGCCCCATCTGTTGACCCTCACTCAGGCACCTGGATCCAGACAGTTTCTGGCTATGTTGGCTGAAGATGCAAAGATTTTGTTAGAAATAAGGATATCAGAGTTGGGGAGAAACGTGAGCTAGGAACCCTTATATTCAGTCATCTTTGACAAGGCAGGAAATGCTCTTCTGGCCCTCTTGTTATGAATGAGTCCATCAACGAGCATTTTCCAAGTGTCAAACAAAGTGCTAAGCTGAGGATTTGAAAATAAAATTGAAACACGCCTTTTCCTCAAGGAGTTTCCATTCTAACAGAAGAGACAAAATATGCTGTGCATATATTGAAGCCCTATCCCTGCTCACTAGAAAATGTCTAAACTGATCATTTCATGAAGGGAGGTAATCTCAATTTTCTATTTCAATTTGGTCCCCTTTCTCAAAAGATTTTTCTCACAATCCTTTAATTCTTCACACATCTCATTAGTAACTTCTTGAGGCACTGTGCAGAACTGTATTGTCAATATCCCCTCTACAAACACCTTCCATTACCAAAACCCCCCTAAAAATCATGATTTCTATCTCTAGGCTATGGTTGTTTTTCTGCTTAGTAGGGAATAACCCATTTGGGGATGAGGCTAAAGCAATCACTTCTACAAGGTCTGTGCATCCCCCAAAGATTTGTTTCAAATCTACTTTTTTCTGCTTTACAGATGTTGTTGGATCATCTCCAGATTAATGACCTCTAGGCAATTTTCAATCAGATTTTCAACTATGCCACAGTAGAGAAATTGCTGTTCCCAGGATCACCAAAAGCTGATATATGTAAGCAAGTTGATGAAACATGCAGGAGGCATATAGTGCTTGACCTCACTGTGGCTTCAGATCTGACACACCTCAGACTTAGAATTCAGAGTGAAAAGAGCGGGCAGGATACCCCAGCAAATCTGGGAAGTGGTATCCACATTCACATTTCTATCTGCTACACAATCTCACTTTGGTAATCGGGGTCCTGGTCAATTGGGAGTTCTGTGCAGAAGTGGTAAAGTGGAAAGAGAACAAGATTCAGAGTGTGAGGACAATATAATACAACCCAACATTTATTAAGCAGGCACTGTGCTCTTCAATGGGGATACAAATAAGAAAAAGAAAGACAGTCCTTGTCCTCAAGAAGCTTATAATTGAACAGGAAAGACAACGTAGTAAAATGCTCTGAAAAGCATTGGAGCAGGGAGGTGTTGTGAGGGTTCCTGGTGAGGGGGCTCGATGATATGGACAATGGGAAATGAAGAGGTCACTGCGCCCTGCCTGAATAACTTACTACCCATGTGACTTGGAACAAGTTTCTCCTCTGCAGGAGGGGGTTAAGCTAAACGCCCTCTAAAATACCTGTCATCTCTGAATCTTGGACTTTGTCCATTTGGAACCTTCATTTCCCACAAACTGTGAAAGCTCCTCAGATTCTCTGTCCATTAGGTTGCCTAGCGTCCATATTTAGTAACTCAAGAGAAATCGATGAAATTGAAGGGAGTATTTAGGAATGGGTAAATACAAAAAGTACCTCTGGTTTCATAGGTGTGGTGATTGCCTTCACTAATGCAGATCATAATGAGTCTTTGATTTATAGTCAGTGGAGCCTGAGGAGCCCAGAGTTCTGGAGTATCATAAGAGTGAACATCAAAGAAGAAGTTTGGTTAGAACAAAGCCTCGTCGGCTACAGATCAGTACACTATGCGAGCCACCATGATGTGCTGCTTCTCATAAGCCTTGAAGCATCATGTAAATTAAAGAAAGAGGAGAAGGAAGATGTGGATATAATAGCAGCATGATAAAGTCCAACCATCACTAGGTTAGGAGACATAAAACCAGAGCTTTAGGAAGAGTTCTGCCATTGATTAATGATTTGACCTTGGAAAAATCATCACACTCTTTCCGTTCCCTACCCTGGTTAGTTCTGAAGGCTTTCTTGAGGGAGAAATAAGACTATATATAGATATATAGATATCGATATCGATATCTGTGTGTGTATGTATGTCACTGGAAATAGACCAGACCTTATGTGTGGTCTATGAAGTAGTCCCCAAAGGTCCCAGTTCACCAGACCACAGAGGTTCCCCTGATTAATCCCATTATATGAGGAACCTTGTGATCTGGTGGACTGGGACCTTTGGGGACTACTTCATAGACCACACATAAGGCCTTGTCTATTTCCAGTGACATACATATTCCAGATATGCGTGATCAGTCTTGTGATAAACTCCTTGGGGAGGAGGGGGAATTAGGCATTTATCTAGGGCCCATGATAGGCCAGATATTATGGTGAGCATTTTTATAATATTATTTCATTTGATCCTCACAACAATCCTGAAAGGTAGGTGCTGTTATTATCCCCATTTCACAGTTGAGGAAACTGAGACACAGAGAAATTTAATGTCTTGCCCAGAGTCACATAGCTAGAAAATGTCTGCGGTCATATTTGAATTCAGATCTTTCTGCCACCAGACTCAATTTTCTATTCACCACAGTGCCACCCACATTGGGCTCCATGGAAACACCTAAGGATGAAAGATTGTGCCAAAAAAGAATACTGGACCAAAAAGAACTACCCACTCAGTGTGCTTAATTAAACAACAGGTTAACCCAAAAGAAACAAATGTAAATATCTGAAACCCAAACATATGCAGGGCCCCAGAAGTACCCGATATGCTCTCAATAGTACAGTGGGGTAGACTTCTTCTCACGCATGTTCCACGGAACAGCTTTGGCAGGCTCCAGTCAAGAAAAGCAAATTGAAATGTTATATGAAATATAAGGTAGCATACATAGATTAAACTATATCAACACGTAAGTAAAATCATTTATTCAATACCAGCCTTTGCAAAAAGAGACAATTCTGCCAAGTAACACACAGGGTAAACTCACTTTGTTGCTTCGTTGCATATGTGATCTCATCTTTGTGGGTATCACTTCCATGATACAGACTGTCACCAAATCCTGGTATTGAAGTCCCTCCCAGAAATCCTGCCATTCTCTTGAGATTATATGGCTATCCATCCCATGTTGCTGTTGTCATGTGACAGACTAGCTTCCTGAACTGATCCTCTCCTTCTCTGTCACTCCTTCCTTCTCTCCCATACCCCTCTTTCTTTCCCTCTTCCCCTTCTCTCTCACTGATTATCTGTCTGCCTTTCATCTCTCTCTCTCTCTCTCTCTCTCTCTCTCTCTCTCTCTCTCTCTCTCTCTCTCTCTCTCTCTCTCTCTCTCTCTCTGTCTCTCTCTCTCTCTCTCTCTCTCTCTTTCTCTCTCCCCCCCTCTCTCTCTGTCTCTCTCTCTCTCCCTCTCTCTCTCTCTCCCTCTCTCTCTCTCTGTGTGTCTTTGTGTGTGTGTGTTTGTTTGTGTGTGTGTGTGTTTGTGTGTGTGTGTGTGTGTATCTCTGACAACATCCTTTGGGCTGCTTCCCTTGTGTAATTCTTTACTGAATTCTTTCTTGGGAATGTGGTGAAGCTTGTTCTGTCACCCACACCTCTCCATTGCCATATAGGTGATCCTCAACTTCAGTTCTTCCGAAACCATAGGGCTTTATTCCTCCATTCTTAGAATCTATACAGCATGACCTGAATATGAGGGCTTAAAGGACAGCCTTCTGTTGCCCTGAGAAGCTTAAGGGCATTAAAAGAGCTGCACAATTTCCCAAAGGAAGCACATGCGTTTCTCCTAGCCTTGTCTGAATCCCAGCTCATCTGCCTGTACATGTGCAATGTCTATTTCTTTGTTTCAACCCATGAAACAAAGCAGGGCTAGGACTGTCAGAAGAGCCTGGTGACCCAGTAGCCTAATCACAGATCTTTAGAAGCAATCCTCTTTGAACAC
Source organism: Sminthopsis crassicaudata (assembly GCF_048593235.1). Lineage (NCBI taxonomy): Eukaryota > Metazoa > Chordata > Mammalia > Dasyuromorphia > Dasyuridae > Sminthopsis > Sminthopsis crassicaudata. The sequence goes on along the minus strand of NC_133623.1, from coordinate 12,433,662 downwards.
TTTCCTAATTTAGTGCTGACACTGGTTTTCTGTGACAGGAGAGAGTATTTCATCTTTATGATATCAATAGAATAGGATTAGTAAAATCGACTTCACAGAAATAGAATCTTAAAGTCAAAAAAGAGATGAGAGGACATCCAAGCCCAAGGTCCTTCCAAATCCAAAATCAAATTCAACAAACACTTATTAAGCATCTACTGAGCTTGCACTGTGCTTGGTTCTAGGTTTACAGAGGTAAAAAAAAAAACCCAGCACATTTCATGCTCTCAAGGAGCTTCCATTCCATGGGAATAGATGAAGGAAGGTTGGGGGTGTATGATGTATAATATATGGTATAGCACAGTGAGGTAAAGGTAAAGGAAAGCTCTAGGTACAGCACTCTGATGACATTTGAGAGGAGAGGGAACACTCTCAGCTTGACTGGGAGATACTGTGTGTGTGTGTGTGTGTGTGTGTGTGTGTGTGTGTGTGTGTGTGTGTGTGTGGGCGCGCATGTGCACATGCACACAGGTACATTTTGGGAAGGGGAGGGCTGTTAGAGAAGGCTTCACTGAAGAGGTGGAACCTGACTTGAGCCTGGAAATGATTCTCAGCTGTGAAATGGAGCTAAAGGGAGCATTCCAGACATGGCAGATGTCATGCCTCGATGCATTCAAGCAGGACAGCAGTGGTGAGGCTGGACAGCTCCTAGTCTGCCTTGGCCAGCATAGAGACTAAACACAGGGGTACAAACGGTGGCTAAGGCAGATCAGAGTCAGACTCCAGGGAAGGAGTCTTCACTTCAGGGTCTCCAACGTCCCTGGATGCTCAAAGTACTGTTCTAGTCCCAAAAAAAAGGGCTCCTCTTGTTGCACATATTGAAGTGATGTCCCTGCCCTTCATCTGACCCTTTCCATTAACAGAATTGGGTCATCACTAAATCATTCACTCCAGTATCCAACTAACCAATGGCAAACACTGGTAAGATGGCTGGCCTAGAATCTGACGGTGTCTGGTGGGAAAGTAATAATGATAATAGAAGGATAGCTACCATTTAAATAGAATTTACTATATGCCAGATACAGTGATAAGCACTTAACAAATATTCTTTCATATGATCCTTGCAACAGTTCTGTGATGTAGGTGCTATCATTATCACCATTTTACAGATGAGGAAACTAAAGCAAACCAAAGGTAAGTGACTTGCCCAGGGTCCCAAAGAAAGTGTCTGATGAATTTTTTTTTTAAATGTCTGACAGCAAATTTAAAGTCAGGTCTTCCTAACTCTAGGTCAGGCATTCTATCCACCATGTCACCTAGCTGCCCATACAACAGAAGAGCTTTTCTGGGGGCAGCTAGGTGGCGCAGTGGATAGAGAACCAGCCTTGAATTCAGGAGGACCTGAGTTCGAATCTGGTCTCAGACACTTAACACTCCCTAGCTGTGTGACCCTGGGCAAGTCACTTAACCCCAATTGCCTCAGGGGAAAAAAAAGAAGAAGAGCTTTTCTAAGTTTGAGGATGACTTAAGCAGTTTTTAACTCAAGTACTAACCAAGTGAGCTAATGAGACTAGCCCTCAAATAGAGCTACCTGTTCCTAGGCCAATAGCACATTTTCAGCTGAAGGGTGAATGGTTTTATTCATTTTTTGCTGTTGATGTTGTAACACCCCCTCTGAGATAAAAAAGAAAGCATCAAACACCACAATTCTCTATAGTGTGTGACTAAACAAAGAAGAGAGCTGGGAAGGTCTTAGATTCTTGGCCATCTTGGTTACTAGATGAATTCTGCAAAACGACTTTCTTTCCATGTCAGTTTCATCAGCTAATAAGCAACAGCTACTTAATACAGATCCTATTCTCACAGCCAGCACCTGATAAATATTTCTTAATGATTCAAGAGACTACATTTCAGAAATATGTCTAACTTGTCAAGAAAGTTTCCATGTAAGGTTGGCAATAATACTGAAGAGTACATGCCTATTCCCTGTCTTATTTTTCTTTCTTAACCCATCAGAAAATGCACTGTTTGGTGGTTGGGTACTCAATATGAACTGGGAAGAAAGCAAGGAAGATATCTGTAATATAGATACTCATATATGGATAATGGAGAATTGTCTGCATAGAGACCTGCCCTGCCCCCCCTTTTTTTCCTTTCTTGGTGAAAGGACTAACCAGGGCTTTATATAATAGTACTGTGATTGCTGCAGAACCACCCATCTTAGGGAAGTCCCTGGAAAAGAAGGAAACACTGGCTGGGAGACCAAAGAATAAAACATAAATATTGTTCTACTACGAACATGTTTGTCACATGACTATAACATTTGCACAGATGATGACCACTGAATGGTCAAGCAATCTTTAATGTTGATGCATCCTTCATAGTGAGAAAAACTATGGAAACTGAATATGAATCAAAGAATAGTATTTCCAACTTCTTGGTTTACTTTTTTCTCTCATTTTTTTTTCCTTTTTTGTCTGATTTTTCTTGCACAATATGAAAGATATGGAAATGTGCTTAAAAGAATGGCACGTATTTAACCTATATGAGATTGCTTCCTATTTTGGGAAGGGGTAAGGCAATGGAGAGAGAGAGAAAATTCTGGAACATAACATCTTTTTATATGCTTTCTTTTTATATGCTTTTTTTCTTTCTTTTTTATTACACCTTTTAATTTTCAAAACATATGTATGGATGATTTTTTTCAGCATTGATCCTTGCAAAACTTTGCGTGGAACACAACATCTTACAAAAATGAATGTGGAAAACTATCTTTACCTGTATTTGAAAAATACAGTACTATTGAAAATCAAAAGAAAAATACTGATGAGTGTAAGTTGGATTTGCAGAAAGTAATGGTCCAGAACATGCTTGCTACACTACAATGTCTCCATTTTTCTTTCTTTCTCAGAATATAGAATGGCAGTTTGAGCTTCCTTCAATATTTAAAAAAAATCACAGAATTTACAACAATTTACATGTCATTCTATTTTAGCATACATATGAAACATAAACCCAACAATTATATATGTAGACAGGAGTCATCTAGTCTCTGCCCAAAATTTCTCCAGGGATGGCAAAATTACCACCTCTCAAGACAACCTTGTACACTTTTGAAAAGCTCTAATGAGAGCTTTCATCAAACTTAATCTGGCTTCAGGGCAACTTAGGTCCTCCAGGGCCAAATAATAAACTTAACTCTCCACCACGGGACAACCATTCACACACTTGAACAGAGTTATAAGGTCCCCCCTTTGATCTTCTCTTCTTGGGAATCAATACCCTTGGTTTCTTCAACCAAAACTCATAGATGATTGTTTCAAGGTCTTTTGTGTCACAGCCACTATCCTCTGGACTCTCATTTGTCAATTGCTTTCTTAAATGGTGATACCCAGAACTGAACTTAATCCTCCAGATGAGATTGGAAAACAGTAATATAGTGGGTCTATTGTCTCTCTAGTCCTTTTTAAAGACAGGACAGAGCTGATGCTTTCAGGAGCAAGGAGTAACCTTCAGGAAGTTTCTCATGACTCCAGCTCTGTAAAAGATGAGATGAAGATTCATCTAGACAATATGCTGCTCATGAACTTGATAGGACCAATGATATATCAGAACTGAGCCAAATTTGGAGTCTACTTCTCTAGAGAGCAAGCCAGGAAAGGAGAGGCGATGCTATGGAGATATCAAGAGGAATGTTGGTCCATTTGCCCATGATACATCTTGGAAATAAATATCACTACAAAAACTACCTGTGCGCGCGTGTGTGTGTATACACATGTGTGCATGCATGTGTGCGTCCTCGAATTCTCAGACTGTACTATCATGGCATTTTGGTGCTTTGTCTCCTAAGCTCCTAAGCACTTATCACTCAGAAAAACTCATCAGCTTGCAAGACTGAATCAGCATCAAGACTCAACTCCTCATTCCCCTTTAACCAGACTGGAGAACTCCCAAAGCTAAAGGTTTAGCCAGATACCTTTTGAAGTCTCTTCTACCTCTGAGATTCTCTGAGCCTACTGTTCAACTCATGTGAAAAAAAAAGACAACAATAATTTATAACACTATTGGAGATTTTTTAAAAAAATAAACAATAGAGATCTGTGATTTCATCAAAATGGTTCATTCCTCCATTGTAGAGCACTAGATATACCTCCAAATGTCATTCCCTCAGGGGCTAGTCTATTCATCTGGCACAGTTCTTGTGCCACATAATACAAATGACTACAATGAAGAGAAGTATTTTTGTTTAAATACCTAGTTCCAGTTGGTAAAATGCCCCAATCAGCTCCTCCCTTAAGAACTAATCAGAATTCATTCTGGACTCTGACAAATTGAAAAGTAAAAAGAAGCATGCCATCTAGAAGGAAACATAAGGAACTTGTCACATTGCCAACAAGGAAAAAAAGGAGAAGTCTCATAAACACAATAAACAGCTGGGATCAAACTATCCCATCATGTAATGTTGGCTAAGAACATCTTGCCTTACACAATTTTTGTAAATGAAATCTAAATTAAGCTAAAGAAAACACAATACTCTAGACAGACTTACTGTTGCTTCATATCTTGTATTTCAATAAATATTCTCACCCACACTAGATTCATTGTTTATCATGGCCCCATAAGTGCCCTTTACTCCTTTTCCCTAAACAACCTCATCTTTGAATGTGGAATACTGTAGGGAATTGACAGAACTCTTTAGGTCATTGTTAATAATGAGACACCGTAAAGACAGGCATGTTTGTACAACACAGCATGAATGGAGTTCTTATGGTCATAATCTCAAAGACATCTTGACCAATGGCAAAATAACACTTATAATAAGGTAGAAACTCCTATTCCTATTTAAAGGATCATTGGTCACTAAAAGACAAGGCTATCTTTCTAATGCTAACAGCCACAAGAAGACATTTTTGTACATGGAACAAGTAGCACAAAACTAGTTTGTGTGTGTGCGTGTGTGTGTGTGTGTGTCTAGCATCCTGTGCCTATGTCAACTAATTGTTCTTACTAAGCAGGTGCTAAGCTCGATAGTTTTAACTTGGTTGAAAGCCTCCAAAGACCATCAACATCTTTTAAATTTAGTATCTGGAGGAAAAATTCTGCTCATCTCACTCTAGTTTTGGCTTTACAGTCCATATATGGAACATACTGAATTGTGTCAGATTTCAGCTAGGTGTCTGAGAAAGACAATCTACATCAGGTAGTAGAAAAGGCAATTAAGAAAATGAAGTGAGAACACAGTGGCTGGGTGGGACTTTCCAGAAAGCTATCTTTGCTTTTTGACATCACCTTCAAGGCCTGGAGGAAAAAGAATGGAAGACAAGAGAGGGAAAGGCCAGGAAGGCATAACTGAAAAAAAGTTTCTTTAGAGAACAGGAAAAGAAATACTCAAGCAAATACACAAGCAATAAAAACAATTCCCAATACTAAGAAGAAATACAAATTTAAAAGGAATTGAAGAAAAAATTCTGGAAGGAAATGAAAAAGAAAAAATGAGTCTTGAACTATTTCAATAAATTTCAGCTTGGAAATTAAATAGAGTAAAGGGAATAAAGAACTACATCAATTAAAAAAAGCACCATGGAGATATTAATAGAAATATAAAGATAATTATAGATTCATAGAAAAATGAAATTATTCTTATGAAAGCAAACCAGAAGCCTCAAAAAAAAACTTAACAGTAAAATTTATATTTCAAAGCAAAAGTAATAGAACTAGAGAAAAGAAATCATAAAGATATCATAAGAACTGCTGAACTCTGTCAAAAAGTGGTAAAAGATAGTATAACCATAAAATTTAAAGAAATGATCAAATAAGAAATCCCAGAATTATTGACATCAAAGGACAGACCAGCTATTAACAGAATGCATAGGACACTAACAGGTATAAAGCTCAGATTCAACTTGTCCAGGCACATGCTGTCAAAGTGACAAACTGTGATACCAAAGAAAAAATTAGATCATTAGTCAAAAAGAAAAAACAAAAAACTTCATTTCATGGAATACCAAAAAGATTTTTTTTATGTTTTTGTTGTTGTTTTTTCCGTAAAGGATTTTTTTTCCTTTCACATAAGACAAAAACACAGAAAGACCTGGAAAATGATATATTGAAAGCCAAGACAATAGGCTTCATCACAAGATCAACATACCTAATCTAATCACATAATTTGTAAAGGAAAAGATGCTCATTTGATATGTCACAATAATTGAAGGCATCTGTGGAGAAGAAGCAAAGTCCTGCTAGGGACTCTGATATGCAAAGTTCAGAGACACAGTTCAGCAACACTGAAACTTTTGCTCATCAAAGAGCTTCTTCATTTAAAGCAGAAATTCAGGAAAACCAAAGACAACTGTAATTTTGAATGACTTATCATTTACTGGATGGAAATTTTATATGGGGATATCAAAACAATAGTAAGGCTCCTTTTGATCAACAAATATCTCAAAGTAATCACTTCAAAGGGACAAGAGAATATGAGAAGTGTTGGTGTGATTAACAACTTCCTCGATGTTATTGCCATGGGGATATCAAAGCAACACTAACTTTGTTTTGTTCAACAATGTCTCCACATAATCCTTACAGGGGAAAAACAAATCAACACCAATGTATTATTTTGTTGTTGTACTCTCTTTCTAGTCAATGGTGCTTAGATACAAACAGTATTGGAATAAGTCACTACCCTACTATTGTTCTTTTATCTTTAATGTTCAATATCTTATTGCACAAGTGCATTGCTTTTTTGTAATAAAATACGAGTGTTGAATGCAAGCTCATCTTCTTTAGGTTTATTGAGAACATCTTAGGGATCATTTTAGTAGCAGAATTCTGGAAACAATATAGACTTCATCTTGTTCCCATATAGTTTTAATTTCTTCTGTGAGGAATTTGTATTTTGAGAGCTTTTCATTCCATGTAGTTTAAAGTTCTAAGGGTTTGACGTTGTGATATCTATTTTAAATAAGTTTTTCTTAAATTGTTATTGGGCCACTGGATAGAGCAGAGCATGTTTGGGATTATCCTCTGGCACCAGTATAATTAAGTTGTTGAATTCTCAAGAATATGTTAAGTTTACAACCATCATAATTCTTAATAAGTTCATATATTTAATGGAATTAAAATAGAAATAACCCAAGGATAATTAATTATTCTACAATTTAAAACATTAAATATGTATGCTCTTGAGGCACTTCACTTGTGTCTGACTCTTTGTGATCCATTCTTGGCAAAGATCCTTCAATGTTTTACCATTCCATTGCCAGTTCATTTTATAGATGAGGAAGCTGAGGCAAACATGGTGAAGTGACTTAAACATGGTCATACAGATAGTAAGTGTCTGAGGTTGGATTAGAACTTATCTTCCTGACTCCAGGCTTGGGGATCTATCCACTATATTACATGGTTGCCCTAAATATATGTATATGTATGCAGTGAGATATATATATATATATATATATATATATATATATATATATATATATATATATATGAGATAGACATATGTATCAGTAATGAACTGAACCAGCTACACCCAGCAAAAGAACTCTGGGAGATGACTATGAATCACTACATAGAATTTCCAATCCCTCTAATTTTGTCCGCCTGCATTTTTTATTTCCTTCACTGGCTAATTGTACACTATTTCAAAGTCCGATTCTTTTTGGACAGCAAAATAACTGTTGGACATGTATACATATATTGTATTTAACATATACTTTAACATATTTAACATGTGTTGGTCAACCTGCCACCTGGGGGAAGGGGAGGAAAAAGTTGGAACAAAAGGTTTTGTAATTGTCAATGCTGAAAAAATACCCATGCATATATCTTGTAAATAAAAAGCTATAATAAAAAAAATAAACAAAACTAAGAGCTGGTTTTATGAAAAAAACAACAATATAGATAAACTTTTAGTGAATTTTATCAGAAAAAGTAAAGAGGAAAACCAAATTCTTAGTATCAAAAATGAAAAGGGAGAACTTTCCACCAGTGAAGAGGAAATTAGAGCAATAATTAGGAACAATTTTGCCCAACTGTATGCCAATAAATAGAATAATCTAAGGGAAATGGATGAATATCCATTTCAAACAAAAATATGCATTGCCCAAATTTTAATGGAGGAGGAAACAAATTACTTAAATAGACTCATTTTAGAAAAAAAAATTTTTTTGAACAAGTACGAGAAAAAAATCTCCATGGCCAGATGGATTTACATGTGAATTCTACCAAACATTTAAAGAACAATTAATTCCAATATTATGCAAACTCTTTGGAAAAATAGGGAAAGAAGGAATCCCACCAAATGTATTTTATGATACAAACATGGTGCTAATACCTAAGCCAGCAGGGTCAAAAAAGAGAAAAAAAAATTGTTGACCAATTTCCCCAATGAATATTGATGCAAAAATCTTAAATAAAGTATTAGTAAAGAGATTACAGCATGTTATCCTCAAGATAATACACCATGACAAGTAGGAGTTATATCAGGAAAATAGGGCTGGTTCAATATTAGGAAAACTATTAGCAAAATTGACTATATCAGTAATCAAACTAATGAAAATCATATGATTATCTCAATAGATGCATAAAAAGCATTTGATAAAATCCAACATCCATTCCTATTAAAAAAACACTAGAGTATAGGAATAAATGGAGTTTTCCTTCAAATGATCAATAGCATCTATTTAAAGCCATCAACAAGCATCATAGGTAATGAAGATGAACTAGAATCATTCCCAGTAAGATCAGAGATGAAACAAAGTTGTCCACTATCACTATTGCTATTCAATATTGTATTAGAAATCAATCTTAGCTTTGGCAATAAGAGAAGAGGGATGAAAAGAATTAGAATAGATAAAGAGGAAAGCAAATTATCACTCTTTGCAGATGATATGATGGTATAGTTAGATAACAATAGATCATTAACTAAAAACTACTAGAAACAATTCACAACTTTATCAAAGTTGCAGGATATAAAATAAATCCACATAAATCATCAGCATTTTTATATATTACCACCAAAGTCCAGCAGCAAGAGATACAAAGAGAAATTCCATTTAAAATAGCTGTAGATAATATAAAATATTTGGGAGTCCTGTACCTGCCAAGGCAAAGTCAAGAATTATATGGACACAATTACAAAACACTTTCCCATAAATAAAGTCAGATTCAATCTCTTGGGAAAATATCAAGTGCTTATGGGTAAGCCGCGCTAATATAATAAAAATGACAATATTACCTAAATTAATCTACTTATTCAGTGCCATACCAATCAAACTCCCAAGAGATTATTTCCCAGAGCTTGAAAAAAATAATAACAAAGTTCATCTGGAAGAAAAAAAAAGGTCAAGAATCTCAAGGAAATTAATTTAAAAAAATGAAAATAAAAGTGGCCTAGCTGTGCCAGACCTAAAACCATTTTATAAAGCAGCAGTCATCAAAATCATTTGGTATTGATGTCCATCAATTGGAGACTGGCCTGGTAAATTATGGTATATGAACATTATGGAATATTATTGCTCTGTAAGAAATGACCAGCAGGATGAATACAGAGAGGTTTGGAGAGACTTACAGGAACTGATGCTGAGTGAAATGAGCAGAACCAGAAGATCACTATGCACTTCAACAACAATGCTGTATGAAGATGTATTCTGATGGAAGTGGATATCTTGGGCAAAATAAAGAAGATCCAACTCATTTCCAGTTGATCAATGATGGACAGAAACAGCTACACCCAGAAAAGGAACACTGGGAATTGAATATAAAGTGCTTGCACTACTGTCTTTCTACCCAGGTTACTTATACCTTCGGAATCCAATTCTTAACATGCAACAAGAAAATTGGATTTACACACATATATTGCACCTAGGTTATACTGTACCACATTTAATATGTATGGGACTCCCTCCTATCTAGGGGAGGGAGTGAAGAGAGGGAGGGGAAAATTTGGAAAAATGAATTTTAAAAAATTACTCATGCATATGTACTGACAAAAAATTTATAATTATAAAATTAATTTTAAAAAAAGGAAACTGAAAAAAAATCATTTGGTATTGGCTAAGAAATAAAGTAGTCAATCAGTAGAATTGGTTAGGTTCACGGGACAAAATAGTCAATGACTATAATAATCTAGTGTTTGACAAACCCAAAGTCCCAAGCTTCTGGTATAAGAACTCACTATCTGACAAAAACTTCTGGGAAAATTGGATATTAGTATAGCAGAAACTAAGCATTAACCCACACCTAACACCCCATAAGATCAAAATGGGTTCATGATTTAGACACAGTGATATTATAAGCAAATTAGAAGAACATAGGATAATTTACCTCTCAGATCTGTGGAAAAGGAAGGAATTTGTGGCCAAAGAAGAACTGGAGTACATTATTGATCACAAAATAAGTAATTTTGATTATCACAAAATAAAAAAATTAGAAGAGAACCAGATCATGTACTTTATAAACAACCACAGGTACAGAGCTATACAAGGAATAGAGTAGGTAACAGAGGATAAAATATGTAATATTAATCATATAAAATTGAACTGCTTGTGCAATAATATAATCAATAAAATGAGAAACTCTGTTGAGAAAAATTATTTTCATAAACCATCTTAATTAACATCTATCTACACACATATGTTATTCATTAGGGAATGGCTTTTGGTCTTTGCATTATTTATACACACACATATCCTTAAAATACACACACACACACACACACACACACACACACGTGTGTGTGTGTGTGTACGTATGTATGTATAGAGATACACACATATACATAATTAGACATATACACACATATATACACGTGTGTATATGTACAACTAATGAAAAGACCAAAAGTCATTCCCCAATGGAAAAGTCATCAAAGGATATGAACAAACAACTCCCAAAAGGATTGCTAACTATTAAATGCTACATGAAAGATTGCTTGAAATCATTAATAAGAGACATGTAAATGACGAATCCTGTGGCTTTAGTTTATATGCAATATATTGGCAAAAATTATAAAAGATCAGAAGAGGCAACAGCAAAGTTGTAGAATGACAAATGACCTAATGTACCATTGTTAGTGCTGTTAATTCATCCAACCATTTGGGAAATCAATTTGAAATGATGGCAAGAAAATGACTGAGATATCCACATCCTCTAACTCAGATATCCCACTGCTAGGTCCATACCCCAGGAATTCAGCAATCATAATAATATTTATGGCAGTATTTTTTGTAGTAAGCAAAGAACTGGAAACAAAGTAGATGCCTGTTGATTGAAAAACAGTTCAACCCACTGCGGTGCATGCATATAGTAGAATATTACTGCACCATAAGAAATGGTGATTAACATATGAAAATGTGCTCTAAATCACTATTGATAAGAGAAATGCAAATTAAGACAACTCTGAGCTAACACTACCCACCTCTCAGATTAGCTAAGATGACAGGAAAATATAATGACAAATGTTGGAGGGGATGTGGGAAGGCTGGGACACTGATACATTGCTGGTGGAGTTGTGAACAAATCCAACCATTCTGGAGAGCAGTCTGGAACTATGCTCAAAAGTTATCAAACTGTGCATACCCTTTGATCCAGCAGTGTTACTATTGAATGTATATCCCAAAAAGATCTTAAAGGAGGGAAAGGGACTCACATGTACAAAAATTTTGTGGCAGCCCTCTGTGTAGTGGCAAGGAAATGAAAACTGAGTGGATGCCCATCAATTAGAGAATGGCTGAATAAAATGTGGTATAGGAATATTATGGAATTTTATTGTTCTGTAAGAAATGACCAGCAGGAGAGACTTACAGGAACTGATGCTGAGTGAAATGAGCAGAACCAATGAGATCATTATACACTTTAACAACAATACTAAATGAGGATCAATTCTGATGGAAGTAGCTGTCTTTGGCAATGAGATGATTCAAACCACTTCCAATTGTTCAGTGACAAAGAAAGCCATCTACACCCAGAGAGAGAACTGTGGGAACTGAGTGTGGACCACAACATAGCATTACTAGTCTTTCTGTTAGTTTGTTGGCATTTTTGCTTTCTTTCTCAGGTTTTTTTTCTTTCTTTCTAGATCTGATTTTTCTAGTGCAGCAAGATAACTGAATAACTATGTATACATATATTGGATTTAATATACACTTTAACATATTTAACATGTATTGGACTACCTGCCATCTATGGGAGGGGGTGGGGGAAGGAGGGGAAAAGTTGGAACAGAAGGTTTTGCAAGGGTCAATGATGAAAAATTACCCATGCAGATATTCTGTAAATAAAAAGCTATAATAAAAAAGAAAAAGAAAAAACAAAAACAAACTAGGAAGAAGAGAACAAGTATGTAAAGATACATGTGAACTGATACAAAGTAAGCAGAACCAGAAAAACAATATACACAGAGAAAATAGGTATATTCTAAAACTGACACTTGTATAATTTTAATTACCAAGCTTAGCATCAAAAGAAGAAAGAAGAAAATTCATTTTCCTCCTTTGAAGAGGAAGAGGATTAAGCATATGAAACATCATATACATGGCCAGACTCAACTAATGTTTTGGCTGTTTTGGACAAGATGCTTTTCCTCCCTTTTAAAAACAATCTCTGTTGTAAGCAATAGCTCTCTGGAGAGAGAAGGATTTTCGGAAATGAAGGGGATATAAAAGTAAAAATTCTAAAAGCATTTAAAAATATTTCTCAGGTTCAAAAATTCTGCCCTCAGAACAAATGTATATGGCAATAATGGCTTTATTTGAAGATCTGATGACCACAGACAGCCTTCAGAATCATTCTTAAAACCAATCCCATACTCTACCCACTTTAAATTGTTCCTTCTTCCTATTAATCTGTAGGGGATCATACATGGAAAGCTAGAAGCAATCTTAGAGATCTTGTCCAACCCCCTAAGTGCTGAAGGATCCCAAACAGTCCCAAAAAGGTTAAGTGACTTGCTCAGGCTGATTGCAGCAGTACTAGTGATAGGACTGGAAATGGATCCCAGATCATTTGCTGCTAGAACCACACCTCCTCGCCACCAGAACCAGACCCTGGAGGATCTAACCTTTTTTTTATGTATCAAACTTGCCTTCTAGAATTTCATTGTCCTGACTGATGAATTCAGGGATGCCAACGCTGTCATTATCCTTATTTTGCAGGTGAAGAAACTGAGGCAGATAGAAATTAAACGGCCTGTCCAGGGTCATACAATGAACTCAGCTCTTCCTGACTCCATGCCCAACTCTCTCTCCATTCTACCATCGAGGGGTCTAGCTCCAACCATACTTCACTGTACTCTCTAGCTATCTTCTTGCCTGCTGCCTTGCTGTCAGAAAGTTCCAGATTGGGAATTATGATCAAGTCCATATTGTTAGTAGTATGCAAAGTATGTAAATTTATACCCAGTTATACTATTCTGGTCCTCATTCCTCAGTTTGTTTTGTATCCTATTAGACAGTAAGTTTCTTAAAGGCAGGAGCTGTCTTTGTTTTCTGCATTGGTATACCTGACAGCATCAGGTACATAGTAAGTGCTTTTCATTCATCCACTTAATTACAGAAACTAATTCCCAAAATCTTTGAATTGACTGTCTTTATAAAAGGTTTCAATACATATTACAAAGAAATAAAATTTTACACTATCCAACTGTGAAGTCCTATAGGCCACAAAAGACTGACAGTAAATTTTTCTGAGATGAGAGATTCTTCAATAACAATATAAAGTAGAATAATGAGAGAGGAGTCCTTTTTCTTTGGCTTTGAAATTGTTCTCTTTTCATAATTTTTTTTCCTGGAGTCAATTAAATATGGTGGAAGGATGACTTCACTACAGTAGGCAGGAAAGAATATATAATTGCTGTCTTATTACCTGTCAGCCATGGACTGGGGATACCAATATCCCAAATACACTGCAGCAGAAAAGATAAAGACATTAACATACTTGGATCTTCCAACAAGCCTCTCTTTCTCTTTTCCTGGTTTGTCAAATTATTAGCATCTATTTGTGTATGGTTTTTTTAAGCCAGAAAACATACTCATTGGAGCATATTATTTGGGAATGTAAATAGCATTCTGCATGATTATGCTAGACAAGCACAGATTCCCCTGGCTTGATTGTTCGACAATTTCAATTTCTTTTCTCAGTGGTATAAACCAAAAGTAATCACCATTGGACAAGTTTCGAGGCTATAAAAGTTTGGTTGAGATAAATATATACAAAAACATTTGTTTCTTCAGCATCCATTTCCTTCAAATTCCCCTCCTCATTTTTATAAGTATTCATTATTTTCCCATTAGAATTTAAGCTTGTTGCAAGTGAGGATTATTTCCTTCTTTTCCCCTGAATCACTGGTGCCTAGTTCAGTGCTTGGTACATAATTAGTAAATACTTGATTGATGTTTTAATAGTTTTTGAGAGGAAGCAGGCCTTCTGAGGAGGTATCTACATTGCCAAGTTCTAGTTCGTAGTAGAGACCTAAGACCACACTCAATTTCTTTCAGACTTTTAAGGAGACATTTTCTTTTGTATAAAAAGAAACTTCTCTTTTTGAAGATGTTGAATAAATAACTGCTAATAGCTTTTGAGTCATTTAGCTAGAGCTGTATGCACAAAGTTGTCTTTATTAGTCACAGATTTGTGTTTTTATGTGTAAATCTCTATAAACTGCCCAGAACATTTCCCAGAAAGCCACAGGCATGTGTTCAGGTCAGTCGCCTAGGCTCCAGAGCCCTGTCTGCTCTTTCTTGGTGGAAGAGCGAGAAGGAAAGTCTTTTTAGAACAAATGAGTCAAACAAGATGCCAACCCTCTTAACTGTGAACCTGATTAAAATCTCATCAGGAAGTAGTTAACAAAATAAATGAAAAATTCAACAGAATACAGATGGTGTCAATGTGTAGTTTTCCATGTTACCAAATGGCCCACAGGTATCTTTATGCATAGTTTAGTGGCCCCGTTTATATCTGAGTTTTGACCAGGGATCTAGTCTCCAGAGCTTCATAAAGTCCAACCAAAAAAATGAGGCCTCTTCAACTTTAGGGGCTGTTTCAATTTGAAAAACATATTCTACCTCTACCCCTACTCTCCTCATAAGGTAATGGTAAGAATTAGGGAAGAGGGAGAAGAGAGAAATAAATTTTATTGAACTGTTTTAGAATTTTTTGCAGCCCATTTATGTAGCATGAACGCATTTTCATAGTGGAACATATAGTCCAACAAGGGGACAGAACATTTTAATCAATATTCTCCCCCCCCCCAAAAAAAAAAAAAAAAACCAACATTTGGACTATGGCCACCAAAGGGAGACAGCCCAACATGAGTCAGAAAGTCCTCATTTCAAGCCTTGCTCAACTTTGACATTTAGTAGTTGAGTGATCCTGGACAAAACAACTTCCCTCTCTGAGCTTCAGTTAGAGTAGTGTCTTTATTTTTAATCTATTTTTACTTCTCAAGGGGGAGCATGCTACATGACACAGTCATTATGGATTTGTTAATTTGGAGAAATGTTCAGACTCATGAATGCATGTCCATCTCTCTAGCTTGTCTGTGTTGAAGTTTCTGCTTTTATTACATCCTTACAATATGATAGTTCAGTTGTCAGTGGATCTTAACTGATAATCCTATACTTGACTCACTAAGATACAAGTAAGTTAAGAGATCTATTAAAAAAAACCCAACTCCTTCATGATTTAAGCTCTGTGGTTAGTCAGCAAGACAAAGTGAATGCTGGGTAGGTCTTTCAGAGGTTTTTCCTGGAGTCAGCTCCTGCAGTCTCACAAGAGCCCTCATGGGATCTGATTGTTATTTTTCAATGTGAGCATTTACTTCCTTGAAAATGACAAAACACTACAAATCTGGGCTTAGTTTATAGTTTTGTTAAATGCCTTGATTCAAGAAAATGATATTAAGAAAATGTTATTAATGCAAATTCAACTTAAAATGTGTCCTTTTTCTGGAGAGCAGGTTGTTAAACATATAGCAGCATATCTCTGGAGTTATAGCCTAGTTACAAAGATCAAACCCCAGTCTTTTAGTTAATTTCTCCTCCACCACTGATATACTTGCTGTAGGGAAATTAAAGTTCTTGAATAGGAAAAAATCTTAGGGTTATAAGCTTACTAAAGTTGAGGGAATTGTTCAGGATCACACCAATAGTCAAAATCAGAGGAGGAATTTAAATCCAGATCTTCCAAATGCTAGGCCAGGCACTATATCCACAAACTCCCACTGCTGGCTAGAAAATTCACTCATTCTTAAATCATACTATCTTGGATTTCTTAAGGAGGACATTTTGTTGTGCTTCTCTCACAACGAAGGAAGCTTTTCTATAATCAGTGGCCAACTAGCTGCTTTTCATTTATTCCCTGTAACTTGGGGCACAAAATCTTGTAAATTAGCCTATTTGTTGGTTACTGTTCAAACTGCTACAACATCCGTTCAATGAAATAGTTCTTTATTAAGCATTCATTCAATAAGTATTTATTAAGTGCCCACTGTGTGTCAGTCACCGTGCTAAGCATCTGAATTATATACAAGGTCTTAGGGCCAAATCCACTTTGGGCCTACTGTAATCAGAAGAGCTGATTGTGGTCTGGTCTTTATTAGTTTTTGATCATTCTAACTGCCTCATACAACTCAATGACCCAGCAAACATGAATTCAGTGCACACATAGTACAGGCCCAAAGCTTAGGGCCAGAGATCCAAAGACAAAAACTGTCTCTGCTTTCAAGGAGCTGACATTTTACTGAAAGAGGAAAATGTAGACATCTATTTATTTGATGTGAAATAAATATATACAAAAAAGTTCAAGATCATTTTTTGAGGGAGGCAGCACGGAAGGAGGGAAGGATTAGGAAAAGCCTTATAGCAGATGCCCATCAGTTGGGCCAACGATGACAGACACTTCTCTCAGCAGTACACTGATCTAAGACAACTCCAATTGATTTGGGATGGAAAATGCTATCCATATCGAGAGAGAGAGAAAACTATGGAGAAAGAATGTGGATTGAAGCATACTATTTTCATCTTTTGTTTATTTGGGGTTTTTTCTATTTTTTCCCTTTTGATCTTATTTTTCTTGCACAGCATGACAAATATGGAACTATGTTTAAAAAGAATTGTACAGATTTAACCTCTATCAGATTACTTGCTATCTTGAGGAGGGGGAATGTAAGGGAATGTGGGGAAAAAAATTTGAGCACAAAGTCTTACAAAAATGAATGGTGAAAACAACATTTACATGTACTTTGAAAGAAGAAAATACAACTGAAAATAAAAAATGAAAAGCCTCATAGATTTGAGAGGCAACATGGTACACTGAATAGAGGCTCAGCCTTGGAGTCAGGAAGAAATAGGTTCAAGAACTGTCCCAGAAACATAGTAGTTGCAGGACTATGGGAATATGACTTAACCTCTTAGTCTTGCAGAAAAATTCTCCAGGACTATCATAAGTGACAGATAAATTGTCATTCTGCCTAAGTAAAAAGAGTTTTCACACCATGACTTATCCATGCCAATGAAATCAGAGTTCTGGACTCCTCAGCCTCCCTCTCATCCCTAAATTGCCTTGCTATCTTCTGTGGCATGAATATAATTGCCTTTGCTTTATCATTTCAATTTCCTTGGCAGCAATCTATGAAATATAACTTTTCTTTCCCTGTGTACACTGAGGTAAATAAAATACAAATGGATTATTTGCAATATCAGCCTCATATGTCACTAGCACCTTTCCATGCCCTTTTAAATTGCTAGGAAGAGACTCTTCCTAGATACGATATTACTTTTTATTAAGAAACTCCTTATTGATTATTGCTTATTTTCATTCACTGCACCGCCTTAGTTATAATGGTTTGAAATATTATAATTGCTTTATGGGTACAGCCACACAGACACATATACATACACACACCCTCTTCCATTTTTCAGTCCTCTCTCCCCCAAAGTTTTGAACTGGTAAGATGAGCCTCTGCCTTCATCATTCAGTTTCCTCATCAATCTTGACCAGTTCTCATAAGGCAGGTGATTCTGATGCATGCTCTCCTTATTATTAATACCCAAATCCAAGCTTTGTTCTGGGAGTATATTTGTTTATGTAGTATCCTTTAGTCCTCTCATGCTTCTTGTTTCTCCATAAACCTCATCACCAGGTCTGCTTTTCATATTTATCAGGGATTGTCACTTCAAAGGTAAATGTTTGCATCCTCTCTTCCTTTGACGTTCACATTTGTCATAACACTGTCAGCCAACAGAATTTTTCTAAATACAGCTTTATATATTATGTACATGGTTCTGCTCAGCTCATAAATATTCACCAATCAACAGTACGTCAACGGGCAAATTAGCAGTAGTTTGAATCAGCTCTATCACAGATCCTGGCTACATCAAAAAAACAAAAGGTTTCAGGAAGAAATGTCAGTGCATGCTTTCAGATAACTTTTTTAAGACAAAATTCTGTCAATTACTTCTCTTACCCACAGAGATGGGACCAGTAAAAAAATGAGAAAAAAAAAGGAATCTAACCCTAAAAAGGCTTGAAATTAGGTTTGGATTCCTAAAAATCATGGAAGATGGCTGTCTTCTACTAAAAAGGGAAGGAATCATTTAGATTCAGTAGTTCATCCACATGAACTGACCACTCAAAACTTATATTTTGACAGTAAAAGAGAAGGCTCGATGGGAAGCCCCAAATGTCCTGTCCAATCTATATGAAAGTGTCAAGCTGCACAAATTCTATTCATTTCTAGAAGTAATAGGGAATTACCAGCATTTATAAAATCAAGTATCTATCGTACCCAAGAGACACTCAGTTAAGAAGTGTCAGGGGTTAGGTTTTTCGGACTGTAACATCAGCAGTTCTCTGGACATCTTCACAATATGACTCTGCTACCATATGAGCTCTATGCACTATGACGCTACCTCTAGCTGCCTTTTTAACATAACAAGATTACAATACTTAACTATTTTTTTAAAGCTAAGTAGTACCAAATCATAGTATTTGGGGCACTGGAATCAGAAAATGGAGGAATCCAGGTGGTGTAATGGATAGAATACTGGATATAGTCAGGAAGACCCAACCTCAAATCCTGCCTAAGATATGACATTACAGTCAGATTCACAAGTTATTCTCAGTTTCACTTATTTTTCATCTGGAAAATGGATCCTAATAATAACACCTACTTCATGGGATTATGAATATCAAATGGGTGAGCATATGTAACGCTCCTAAAGTATTTAAAACATTAAACCTTAAGGCATTAAGTAAACATTAGACAATAATTATCATTAATATTATGGTTATTATTTCAGAAATGAAAGGAAACTTAAAGATTAACTGGTCCACTCCCTTCAGATAACTGATGAGGCTAATGATTGCAAGAGGTTTTAAAGGCACTAAGTATTGGTTTAGAAAGAAAGCCAGATCCTCTGACTGAAACTCAGCTTGTGTTTGACTCCATATGTACCTTTTAATCAGAGTACACCAGTCTTATTTTCCTTGCAGTTCTCAGCCAGGTGTTCCACAATCAGTGGTTCTGGCTTTCAAAGGAAAAAAGCTCTTACGAGGCTGAAATCAGTCCTGTTTTGTTCAGAAATTTTTCCTTAACTGCCCTTTTATGTTTGACTTATCATATGTTCCTCAGGTAAATGCATCTGAAAGAAGAGAGCCTTCCTCATGTTGTTCCACTATCAATTATTATACCTACTCAGGAGAACCACAAAACTGAAGAAAGAAGTCTAGGTATCTTAAGGTGCCATAACTCTCTCCCCACTCAAGGGGCACAGTTGACTTCTTAAATGTATGTTACTCTTTCCATTTATCCTACTGCAGGGCCCCTGGTCAGCTAGGTCATTACAGAGCTTATGAAAAGTGAGCTCAGCTCATGGGATTCCTTTTTTTCTGCTGCCCAGAAATAATCGCCTATATCTTAAACTCGAGTCATACAGAATATCAAATAACAGATGGCAATGCAGCAGTGCTCTGGAATGGACTTATTTAATTTGATGGCAATATCAAATGATAAGAATAAATTTGAACGAGGAAAAGAAAAATGGACAAACCAGGTCATCAGAGTACTATTAGCCACCACAAAAATAATCACCAAATGCTATGGAAAAATACAGAAAGGAGAAAGCAGCATGTGCTGCCAGTCACAATAACATGATGAGGCAGTTCTGCTTAACTGTGGTTTGGGAATTCATTCATTCAATCATTCAAAGAGCATTCATTATGTGACTTTCTACCACACATTATGTTAGATACTGAAGAGATGGACACAAAAATCAAAACAATTCTCATCTTAAAGAAGCTTATATTAAGTTGGCAGGGAAAAGTCAGGAAGTTGCCTGAGCTCTCCCCAATTTCCCCCAGAATCAATGTTTAATCAAAACCTCTAAATGCATTCTATAATGCCAAAACCTACAGAAAGACAGAGTGAAAAATTTCCAGCTTCAGACAACTTCAGGAAAGGTCTGTCTCACTTGGGTAAAAGAGGTGGGCAGCCCAGCACAGTGTTCCCACAAACCAACAGATTTTTAGACACAGCACAGATCAGCAACCAAGGCATCTTTGGTCCTGGCTCAGTGGGCCAATGGCACAGAAGATCAGCTGTGAGGCCTCCAAAACCAGAGCAGCAAGCAAATAGCCAGTACTGGAACCCCAGGAATCCCTGAAACCTTTCAGCAACAGGCATGACTAGGTTGGGTTACCTCAGTGCAGGAGGCAAGATGCCAGCACCCGTGGCTTCAGCACATGAAGCCAGTGAACAGGGCTCTGGTCCCCAACACAAAAAGCTTGGGACAGTACTCTCTGTGCCCCAGGAGCAGAGCTCAACTTTAAAAGTCATGACAGAGCTCAAAGATTTTAATCGTCAAATTGAGGTAGAAAAATTGGGAAAGAAAACAAGAGATACGCCAGAGAGGATCCTGGTGGTCAGCAATTTCTGACGGGATGTTGAATTGAGTATTATCAGAATCTGGCTAACTGAAAGTTATTTTTGTTGTTCAAAAAAGGAATGACCAATGCCTTTCTGGTTTCTCTTCCAAAGAAGCAGGGCTCCAGGGACCAAGGTTGGATGGAAACTGGCTAGCAGTGCTCTTTGGCAAAGGCAGGTCCTGGGCATGGTAGGTAGGGCAGATATAGCTTCTTGGTAGTACTTTACAAGTTACCTTAAATCCTCTAAAAGGAGCCTGGTGATCAGCAGTTTCTGCTTGGGGACTATAGCTAGAGTCTACTGAATGATCCTTTTGCCTTGAGAAACATCAGGAAGGTGCTCAGGATTTGAAGACTTCTTTGCCGGGGGAAAAGGTCGAACACAAATAGTCCACATGAACATTTGGGGAGCTTCTCTAACTTAATGCGTTTCACATTTCCTTTAGACTAACTCAAATCTGCTTTGCTCAAAGAGTACAGCACCTTCTCTGATGAGGATGTACCATTCACTTAGGTTTAAAATGTTTCTATCCCCACAGGGGAAGATGATACTTGTAACTCTTGAGGAGAATTGTATCTCTTTAAAGTTAGAAGGCATAGACAAAGGGTGTGTGTAAATTGAGGTGATAATATAAAAAATGAAGGAATAACAAAAAGGATTTTATTGGGTGGGAGAAGAGGAAAGGGAGGTGAGAGAATAAATTACATTGCATGAAGAGGCACAAAAGACTTATTATAATAGAATGAAAAGGAGAGCATTAGCACTGTTTAAACCTTAATCTTCTTGGATTTGGCTCACATAAACATTTAGTTGGGTGTAGAAATTAATCTTACTTAGAGATGTATAAAGGCAAAGAAAATGGGGGATGGAAACATAAAAGGGAGGGTAGATTGAGGGAGATAGTGGTCAGAAGCAAAACACTGGCAAGGAGGGATTGGGTAAAAGAAGAGGAAAAATATAAACAGGGGAAAAATAGGATGGAGGAAAATATACAAGAAGTAATCATAACTGTGAATGTCAATGGGATGAACTCTTCCATAAAACAGAAGCAGACAGCAGACTGGATTAAAAACCAGAACCTTACAATATGTTGTTTATAAGAAACACATCTGAAGCAGAGAGATACACATAGAGTAAAGGTAAAAGACTGGGGTAAAATCCATTATGCTTCAGTTGAAATTTTAAAAAGCAGAATTGGCAATTCTGATCTCAGACAAAGCAAAAGAAAAAGTAGATCTAATTAAAACTGGTAAGGAAGGAAATTACATATTGCTAAAAGGTACCATAGCTATATATGCACCAACTGGTATAGCATCTAAATTCTTACAAGATAAGTTAAGTGAGTTACAGGAAGAAATTGACAGCAAAACTATACTAGTGGAAGACCTCAATCTTTTCCTCTCAGAACTACATAAATCTCACCACAAAATAAACAAGAGAGAAGTAAGAGAGGTGAATAGAATTGTAGAACAGGTAGATATAATAGACCTCTAGAAAAAATAAATGGGGATAGAAAGTAATAGGGCAAGAGCTCTGTAACTTTATTCTAAAATAGTGGTGTAATTTTGATCCTCTTCAAAAATAAACCACGGCATTTACACAAAAATTAATCATGTATTAAAGCATAAAAACCTCACAATCAAATGCAGAGACTGAAATATGAAATACATTCTTTTCAGATCATGATATAATAAAATTATGTGTAATAAAAGAGTCATGGAAATATAGACTAAAAATGAAATGGAAATTAAATAATCTAATATGAAATGAATGAATAGTTACGAAACTTAAATTACCCAGATTATAAAAGGAGAAATAAAATACTTAAATACCCTATTATAGAAAAAGAAATTGAACAAGCCATCAATGAACTCTCTAAGAAAAAAATCTTTAGGGCCAAATGGATTTTCAACTATTTGGAAAAACTGGCAAAAAAAGGAGTCCTACTAATTTTTTATGACACAAATATAAAGTTGATACCTAAGCCAGGAAGAGCCAAAACAGAGAAAGAAAATTATACTCATTTGACTTGTGAATGTTGATGCAAAATGTAAATAAAATATTAGCAAAGTGATTACATCAAGTTATAATGAGGATAATACACTATGGCCAAGTAAGATTTACACTAGGAATGCACTAGGTATTAAGAAAATTATTAGCCCAACTGACCACATCAATAACAAAACTAACAGAAATCATATGGTTATCTCAATAGATGTTGAAAACTTTTGGAAATACATAGCAACCAATCCTATTAAAAAAAACTAAAGAGAATAGGAATAAAATGACTTTTTTCCTTAAACAGTAAGTGTTGGAGAAAATGAGAGGGAAATTGGAACACTAATGCACTGATCCAACCATTCTGGAGAACAATTTGGAACAATATCGAAAGAGCAACCAAACCTATATATAGCAATTGGTTCAGCAACACTATGATCCAAAGGGATCATAAAAAAGGGGAAAGGGCCCACACGTACAAAAATATTTATAGCAGTTCTTTATGTGTTGGCAAAGAAATGGAAATTGATGGGATGCCCATTAAATGGAAAATAGCTGAAGAAGTGTTATGTGAATGTAATGGAATACTACTATACTATAAGTAATGATGAGGAGGTGGATTTCAGAAAAATCTGGAAAGACTTACATGAACTGATGCTGAATGAAGTAAGCAGAACTAGGAGAACATTGTACATAGTAACAAGATTATGTGATGATCAATTGTGATAAATTTTGCTCTTCTCAGCAATATAATAATCCTAGACAATTCCAAAGACTCATGACAGAAAATACTATCCACATCCAGAAAAAGAATTATGGAGTCTGGATGCAAATCTAAGGATGCTATTTTAACTTTTTTTTTGTTTTTTTCCCTTTCTTGTGGTTTTTCTCTTTTTTTTTTTTTTTTTTTTTTTTGATTCTTCTTTCATAGCGTGACTAATGTGGAAATATGTTTAACATGATTATACATGTATAATCTATATAAGGTTGCTTGCTCTCTGGGGGAAGAAGAAAAATTTGGAACTCAAAAGCCTATAAAATGAATGTTGAAAACTATCTTTACATGTACTCGGAAAAAATCTAAAATACTATTAAGTGGAAAAGGGGTAGAAGAAGTTTATATTACACTGAGGGGAAGAGGGAGGGAAGAAAGTAGAGTTATATATGCACTGGTGAGTAAATAAAAAATTACATATCAAGTAATTGGAAAGTAATTTCTAGGAGTAGGGCACTAGCAATTGGGGTGGGTAAGTGGGCACATGGATCAGGACAGGGTAAGTTTTGGGTGGGGGTGATACTTGAAATGAGAGTGATACGTGAGTATCCCTCGAAAAGAATACTTTTCTAAGAAGCAACCTGTTTAAAGGCACAGAAAGAGGAGATAGGTCAAGTACTAAGAATGACAAATAGGTCAGTTCAGCTGTTCAGGATTACAAAGGAAAATTAAGTTCAATAAGACTGGAAATGTAAGCTGAAGGCAGATTACGGAAGATTTTAAATACCAAAGAATTCAGTCTTACTTTATGCAAGAGACTATTGGGAACTCCTGAAGCTTCTTGAGCAAGGGAGTGACAAGTTGGTAACTGGACAGAGCATGGTTTGGAAAGATGGTGTACTTTTCAGGAAATCCATTTAGGTGTCAGATGGGAAGTTCAAATAGAATACACCAATTGATTTTTATAAGGGAAAAGTAGTGAACGCTTCCTATCCTCTATGAATTCAAAGGAATATTTTAATTCCTTTGAAACCAAGATTCCTTTCTGTTTTAATAAACTATTTCCTAAAAATTGATCCACGAATGCCTGAATATTTAGAAATAAGCACAGATTTGTGAGTTACCTCTAAGTTAATTGTCTCAGCAGCATTACAGGTTATGGATACTTGTTAGATCTCATGGATGTGGATGCTAACCAGCCTAGGCATCAACCCAATGAAATCTTCTCATCTTGTGTAACTGTTGTCAAAATTCTTCCAGAAATTCCCTCATATAGTATCTAATAAATGGGCTTCAGACTTTCTTCATAATCTTTTATAATCCTGTAGATGTCCACATAGCACTCAGCTCTCCATCCTTTTGCTCTGTGGCTAGCCTACTTCCTTTTCCAATGCTTCATATTCATGATAATGTACTTTTCCCTACTTTCTCTATATGTTAATCAATGCTAATATGGCACAGATATTCATGACTACCAGCCACTTCTCCATCCCCATTTTGTACAGCCACAACTTTTATTCTTCAATGATCATGGGGTTCCATGTGTTACAGCCACCTAAAATCCCTGAGAGACTATATTAGCATTGAAAAGATAAGTTTTGGCAAAAGAGAACAATTTGTCATTGAAAGCCCTGTTCAGTTTCCTAGATGTAAGCCATAATTCAATTTCTCTGTTCAATTCTGTGCTCAGATCATTGTCTATCAGCACTTTTGAGTCAGGATTTTAGAGTGATGGGATAGTTGAAAGAACACTGGATGTGGGAAAAAAAGAACTGTGTTCAAATCTCACCTCTGATACTTTTGAACTGTGTATTCATGGGTAAATCACTCCATCTCTTTGAACCTCATTTTCCTCTTTAAAAAAAAAACAAACAGGTGATAATATCTGTAGTATCTAGATGATAGGATTATTATGAAAATTAGATGAGCAAAAGCAGGTAAAGTAGCTGGCAAGTCTTAAAGGATAAAATAAAATAGCCATTGCCAATCCTTAACACACATATCAATTTCAACTATTATTTATTGTATATGTCTTGATGGTTTACCACAATCATTTCCCACTATGATTTTGTGAGATGCAAATGAGATCAAGTTTGTAAACACTCTGCAAAACCTTCAGGTGACTATCATAATTGACTTCTCATCTAACCACATAGTAATATTAGGGATATGTTTTATTCATCCATTTGGTTTTTCCACTATGAATTACCAGACTAGTATATTTTGAGGGATCACAGCTGTCAGCATTTGAGAAACCTCACTATCTATGATCAATTCCTATTCTATTGAGCCTTTGGAAGAAAAATCTTCCTGGTCTTTGCTAAGCACAATTTGGCAAGTGTTCTGCTGCTTTTGGCTTTTATATTGATAATCAAAGGAGTGTTATGCCATCAGTGGTTCAGTCTGGCAGGGGATTTTGTATGATCTTAACCTAGCAATAAGAGATATTTATATATTTAGACGAGATCCTTGAAGGCTTCACTTTGTACTGAGTTAAATAAAAATAAACAAACAATAAACAGAGATCTTATAGTATTTTATGTCCCTTCAGTCAACTTCGTACTAATGAAAATGTGACCCTGCTGTTAAAAATCATCTGTGACATATTGCCAGACAAGGTTGATATATTGTTGGTTTCAAATTTTTCCCCTTTTTTTTTCGAATCTCTGTCACAAATGATGACTTACTCAGTGTGAGAAGTTATAGAGACATACTTGGAAATGAATACAATATAAAAACAAAAGATATCCACAAAAGCAAAATAATTGCTTTAAAAAAGGAAATCAACTCAAAAAACCGATCTATTCTCCTCTCATATTTTAATCAAGGTCGCCCTTATCACATTAATATTCTATTCTCAAGGGTTGTAATGGAGATTTGAAAGCAGATAGAGAATGAAAATTCCTGATGTCTTCCCAATCATCATTAAAAAATAATAAAAATACCAGCTATGAGCTTCATTCTTTTGGAATTTTCCTTTATCTGATACTTCATGAAAATTGAAATCCTGAGTACCTTTTAAATAAGTATCACTTATAACACATATTTTTCCTTGTGTGTTTGGTCAGGTCCAGTCTGTCTTTTACTTTTCATGTTCTTACCTGGTATTTCTACTTCCTCATGCAGCACATGTGGCATTGAGGCATTAGGGTACAGATATTTTATTTCCATTCTCACTGACAATGAACAGAGATCACCAAAGGAATGCTACGAAACCTCGTCATTTTTATATCTTGTTGTTTCTTCTTCTCAATTTCATCTAGTAATGTTCCAAGGGATGATATGACCTAGTAATAATGTCTTAAATCAAGCTTCCTGAAGGTTTCTTTTCTCCACTATTTTTTGATGATTTTGAGAGGATACTCTTCATAATTTTCCCACACTTTTGCAAATCAGCTTACATTCTTCATTACTATTACTTGGGACTAACCCACCCACCTCTATTTAACAAAGAAATAAAGTGTTTGAGTATCAGTGAGCTTTTTTTGCTTCCTCATTGTGGTGACTGGATTACACTGGTTAAACTTTCCTGGAAAACAGTGATAATGTAACTCTATGTTTAACTTTTATTCATTTCTGAATTTTCAAAAAGAGCTTATTTATATAGCTTGGGTTGTAGCTGTTGTAATCCTATACAAGATCATCTTC
The DNA here is from genome assembly GCF_048593235.1 of Sminthopsis crassicaudata. NCBI lineage: Eukaryota > Metazoa > Chordata > Mammalia > Dasyuromorphia > Dasyuridae > Sminthopsis > Sminthopsis crassicaudata. The sequence goes on along the minus strand of NC_133623.1, from coordinate 12,406,405 downwards.
TTAGCTTTATACTCTTTAAATTTCTTGATTTCAAATTTGGATTTAATATGGTTGATGCTGAAATGATCCTTGTTTGTACCTAGTTTTTTAAAAAGAATCAAGTGTGTGTGTGTGTGTGTGTGTGTGTGTGTGTGTGTGTGTGTGTGTGTGTGATGTTAAGTACTTCTCATGTTCTATACCCTCCATCTCTCTTTTTCAACAAGGTATTCATGATGTACAAGCCTAAGGCTTCTGAGTAATCTCTAAGTCTCTTTCATCTCTCAATCCACAAAACCATATTATTCAGCATGTTTTGCTGATATAGTAGAGGCCTTGTATCAAAGCAGAGGTTGACTAGGTTTAGAAGATCTTGTCCAGTTGTTCATCAAAATGTTATCTTTTATCAATCATCTACATCAGAGGTTGCCTCAAGCTTACAATGATCTTTAAAGCGATTAAAAAAAAAACAACTTATGATCATTAATGAGCACCATAAGGGGAAATGACCAAGTGTTCAAGGTTTTTGTTGCTTCTGGACACAGAAGTAAAACAACTTTAGCCATCTCTCTAAAAAGGAAATGCTTTCAACTAGCTTTCTGATCCTTGTCACATTCATGTAAAATTTTTAATATGATATAATTTAATTCCTCTACTGCCTTATCTATTATCTATTTGCTAACCATTGCACAAAATTCCCACATTTAGAGTACCAAAACCTGAACTATTGTTTAAAGACAGTTTTTTTTTTACACTGTATGATCCTTGGTATCCTCTATGTACTTTTCCAATATTCTATTCAGGGTCATTTGCCCTCTTGATTCATTTCATGACTAAAGCAATTTGCACCTAGTATCCACCCTAGTGGCAAGGCTCTCTGAACTAATGTATAGCATTATTTGGCCAGCAGACACTGTATGTTGTTAGATGACATTCCCAGCTTTTTTCCTGGCTTTACAGATTGAGAATAACCAATACAGGAGAGCGCAACCATGATGGAGTAACAGAAGAGGACGTTTATGGGGAAGACCCAAAAATCTTGTCAAAAGTGTCATGATCAATCACAGGAAACTGGGAACAAAAGAGCAAAATTGAAGGAATATACACTGGTTAGGGACTCAAATAATATAATTCATGGCCCTCATTCATAAATGTAACTGGGAAACTATAAAAAATTAATTAGTTAAAATATGTGAAGTAAGGTTTCTATTGAAGAAAGTTGCTGGTTTCAACCTACTACCTGGCGGACATGTGTTCAAATTGCTACCATCTACGTTCTTATGGTCTAACAGCTAATTAGAAGATGGACGATGGATGATTCTGTTCCATTTCACAAGAACCACATGCTCCAATACTCTCATCTGTGATCTCCCTGACTGGGTATTCTCTTCAGTACCAATAGATCATAATCCACCTGTGTCAGTCCATCCTGAAATGTTCTTGTTCATGCCCTTTCATAAATCTGCCCCAGAAGTTGGGCCCAACATGCTCAAAGACTTCCTCTCATTTTTGGAGCCTAGGAATTTACTGCTCAAGCAGGTCAGCTGACTATTGGCTCACTCTAGATTTTGCACTTAACATGAGGCCTTTGTTCATAGGAAGTAGATAATATATTGCACACAAAAGCATGAATATGACCTTTTCCCTCCACTTATTGAGCCTCTCAATATGTGCATTTATTCCAAGGCATTACTACAACATATGCTAATGGAATCCACATACAAGTCAGCTGCTACTGTTCACAATGAATGAACAGAATTTCCAAAAATTACCAAGTAGTTAGAGGGTAATCAAGTTACACTGAATCTCAATACAACAATTACAATTTCATTTGCTTATAGTCAGACTTGATAAAAAAAAAAAAAACAGTAGAAATTAATGTTAATGGTACTGTAGTTTATATTCCACTTTAAAGCATTAACGTAACAATGTATCTGGGTGTAAAACTGAACCAAATTCATTCATTCATTCATTCAAAGCCCATTTAACAGGTCTAATTGGGGAAGTAGCATCAAAATGGATTTTTCCAGACTTGTTAGACAGTGTTTATCACAGAAAACAGCAGAGACAACCTACAAGTCATTGATCCTGTCCCACTTTAACTATGGAAAGACAGGTTGAGTCAATGTTCTAACAAAACAAAAAGGTCGAAAATAAAATACAAGGCTACAGAAAAATAGTCAGCTGGGAAAGTTATGTCCAACATTTGAAAACAAAAGAAAAACAACCGTCCATCCTTACTTTGGCTGAAATCACCTGATAACCTTTCAACCTTTTGGGATCCAAAGCAACAAGGAATTTGAAAATTCAGCAAATAAACTCTAAAAGATTTACCAAGTATAATTTACAGGATGACATTGCCCTGAAGTTAAGACAAATAACATGGAAATTAATATACTAAGAGACTTTTCATTAACAATACATCATCTAATGCAATTATCTCAATATTTCAGTTATACCTAGATTTTAAAACAGAACTTCCAAAAAGGCATATATACATATAAAGTTGAGGTCTTAAGATACTGAGTTGGTGTTTCTGTTGTTGTTTTTGAGAAAGAACTCACTCTAAGCTGGCAATTTAGATGCCAAATTTTAGCTACACACGATTTAGAATCATTGTGAAATAGCTCAGAGGAAAGAAAGAAAAGCAGATAATGAAAATGCTGACAAACATGTAACCATAGAAAGCTTCCAAATAATTCAAGAAGAAACCTCTCAGGTAGAAAGATGGAGTTCAGATTCTAGACAGTTAAGATGAGAATATGCAGTTGATAACTAGCTTACAGAACACAATATAATATATCAATGAATTATTACATATATCCATTAATATTACAAAGGTCTTATAGTCCACAATATAAATATGTCAGTGGGTTTTTACTGATATGGGTACCGATTCCAACAATTCAGATCATACATGGCACATCCATTCCCTCCTGTAGTTCTCCATTGGGGCTCCACTCATTATGCAAAAGTCCTTCCTCTATATCTCCATCCCTTGACATTATATGGATAGCAATGGAGGGTAAAAGTTTCCCCCTGATTATATCATGGGATTAGCCCATCCCCTTTCCTGAAAATACATGTGATGATATCCTTGATGCTTCTTCTCATACACAATTCTTCATTGGAACTATGTCATAACTTCTCCATTGCCTTTTAGGTGGTCTTCAACTTTAACTCTCCAAAGACTGGTATTTCAGCATTTGTACCTACATAATATTGCTCAACAGAAGAGTGATCTTTGTTCAAGAAGGGGTTTGAGGGCCCTAAACAGCATTATACCATTCATTTCTCTAAGGGCAAACATCCCTCTTTATTTCAACTTTTCCATTTGGGGCTAATTTTATTGTCAATGTAAGGCATTTGTCCAAGATATTACTGATGGTGTTAGAAAATGAACAACTAATATGTTAGTAAACTGATTATTAGTTTAAAGGCACTGATAAATCCTATCTCTAATTCTAGGTGTTTCTCTGGAATAAAGCCCAGATTTTACTCCATAAATAATGTATACTTCTCAGTTGACTGGTTGCAATGGCCTGGATGAGTATTTCCATATTCGATTCTGATTTATTTTCCAATGAGATCTCCAGGAGAAAAGAGGCATTATTGGAAATAGTTCTGAGCAACTGCCATACTTTTCCTTCACCTCATACAGCATCAACGATGAGAAAAAAGATTTAATTTCCAGAATATAGTTTTCTTGAAATAAGAGGTAGAATATGAAATCAAGGTTGTTCTGGGATTAGAATGCAGTTAGTCCTGTCAAGCACCTTGTCAAAAAGGAGGAATAATCCACTGTGCTGTGCTTTAAATGTAGAATGCTGTTTTTACTATTATCTGATTTTTATGTGTTAAGATGCTCCTTAATGCTTCATACATAATGTTCTATTCATCCAAAATGATATATTATCTTCTATAGTCTTGTGTAATAGATACCCTTCACATTTCTGCACATATACTATTTATGCATGTGTATATAGATATACTCAAACATTCAAAACACATAGCTAGCGCCTAGCTAACTGTACTGAATGTTTCTATATTGATGATTGTTCCCACCCATTCTAGGGCGTTGCATTATTTACCTGAAGTGTTACTTATTTAGTGAGTTTTGAAAAAATTTTGCTATTGTTTTATATCGTGCTCTGACTGCAGTTTCTCATTTCACAGGAGACCTAAAGCTGCAATGGCGCTTTACCAGTGCAGTGTGCCAAGCCCTGGCAGGGCAGCCATGTACTCCGAAGCAAAAGAAAATGTGACTCTCCTCCCATCAAGTCTTTGAAGGTTAAAGTCAGGAGCCAACATTCAGGGGCTCTCTTCACAAGTGGCCAGCTCACAGTTCCTGGAATGCTGACCAAGTAAACAGCTACTTTGTAAATTGGCCAGAGCAACTGGGGTATTGCCAACATTTCAAGTAGTCTTCTTCAAGCTGATTTCAAGAATACTGGTTCCTAGCAGCAAAGCAGAGAGTGCTGGGCTTGGTTTCTTTTTTGCAGAGATGATAATTATCTTGGATTCCAGGATCTTCAAATTGACAGTAAAGATTACGGTAGGGATTATTTTCTGTCCATTTTCTTGCACTTCCCACTCATTCCCTAATACAATGTCACTGTTTACACATACAACTGTATATGTTTAAAGTTTCAAGGAAACAGGGAGACTAAGGAGGTGAGCACAAACATTTTACTAAGACTTAAGTAGACCTCCATTCAAGGTATGCCAATGTGCCAGGGATCTGCCTCGAGTTATTTTTCAATGTTGTGTGTACCAGTGTAGCATGAGCACTGCTCATATATTTGTTCTCCTTCATTCTCTATCCACAAGTGACCTACCTCCTATTGTCATCACACATTTCTAGATTAAGGTTTTTAACAGATTTTTTTTTTTTTGCATACGTTGATTTGGACCATCTATTACAGTCTCTCCATGCTTACACTGGTTTCCACAATTTGGATTCTTTGGAGAATCCAAGTAGAAGCTAGAGATAACACCAAGAGCTCTCTAATAGTACCTTTAAAAAATTGGGCTAGGATTTGGACTTCTGAGAACCAAGATTTTTTTTTAGAATAAACAATAAATTCCCATAACTCTTTTATATTCACCCCCAAACAACCATAAAAAAACTCCCCAATCCTAGCAAATCAGTACCAGCAAAAAGATAGGGTAAAACAATCTTTTAGTCCAAGAAATTGGGAAGTTAGCAAGAAAGATGTGTCTCATTCAGGCAAGGAGGGAGCATCTCAGCAAACCAGGGGGAGAACTTGAGCCCTAGTGCAATGGAACAGGCAAATGTCAACACACCCCTCCACTCCTGCCACCTCCCTCTCAACCCCCTCTACCCAGGACCTCAGCATATCCAAGAGAATGGGCACACTCCAGCTCTGAGAACCCTACATGGGATAATAATACATATAATTCTTTTAAAATTGTATCATTAACAGTATAACTAGAAGGGATATACACAGACAGAGGGCATAGGTAGAAGATACATTGGAGGGAATAGCATAAAAATGAATTAAGGGATGAGAAAGAAGAATACACTAGGTGCAAAAGGAAGGGAGAGTTAGAATGGAGTAAATTGTTTTACCTGAAAAGGCACAAAAACCTATTAGAGTAGAAAAAAAGATAGGAGGGTAGGTGATAGGCATCACTTGAACCTTGCTTACATCAGTATTGGCTCAAAGAAGGAATAATATATACAATAAGTTAATGTAGAAATCTACTTTACCTGATAAGAATGTAGGAAGGGAAGAGATTAAGTAAAGGTAGGTGGGTGGGAGAGCTGACAAAAGAGATGGCAGAGCAGGAGAGGTAGTAGTCAGAAGCAAAACACTGTTGAAGATAAAAAGGGTAAAAGGAGAGAGGATAAGCAGGAGAAAAATAGGATAGATGGAAATGCAGATAATCATAACTATGAATATGAAAGAGATAAACTCTCAAATAAAATATAATCAGATAACAGGGTGAATCAAACACCAAAATCTTACAATATGTTGTTTACAAGAAACAAAATTGAAGCAGAGAGACATACACGGAGTAAAGTTATGGGACTATAGTGGAATCTCTTGTATTTCAGCTAAAATAAAAAAGTAGGGGTAGCAATCCTGACTTCAGACAAAACAAAAGCAAAAATAGATGTAATTAAAAGAGCTAGGGAAGGAAATGACATCTTGCTAAAAGGTATCATTTACAATGAAAATATATGCACCAAGTGGTATAGCATTCAAATACTTAAAGGAGAAGTTAAGTGAGCTACAGGTTCATGACCAAAGCAGAGATCGATTTGATTATATTAAATTAAAAAAAAACAAACTTTTGTATAAACAAATCTAGCGCAACCATGATTAGATGGAAAGCAGAAAAATGGGCAATGATTTTTTACAGCCAGTATTTTTGATAAAGGCCAGATTTCTCAAATATATAGAGAATTGAGTCAAATTTATATTTCCCAACTGACAAGTGATCAAAAGAAATGAACAGGCAATTTTCAGATAAAGAAATCAATGCTATATATATAGGCATATGAAGAAGAACTCTAAATCAGCAGAGAAATGCAAATTAAAACAACTCTGAGGCACTACACTTCACTCCTTTCAGATTAGCTAATATGACAAAAAAAAAAAAAAGAAAATGATAAATGTTAGAGAGGATTTGGAGAAATTGGCATATTAGTGAACTACTGGTAGAGTTGTGAACTGATCCAGCCATTCTGGAGAAGAATGTGGAAGTATGCCCAAAATGCAAACAAACTGCATATCCTGTGATCCAGCAATATCACTTCTAGAACTGTATCCCAAAGAGACAATAAAAAGGGAAAAGGATCTACATTGCAAAAGTATTTATAGCACCCTTTTCCTTGGTGGCAAAATATTGGATATTGAGGGGATGGTCATCAATTAGGGAACGGCTGAACTAGCTGTGGTATATGAACGTAATGGAATACTACTGTGCTATAAGAAATGATGCATGGGCAGATTTCAGATAAACTTGGAAAGACTTGTACAAAAATAATATAAAGGCAAATGAGCTGAACCAGGAAAACACTGTACATAGTATCAGCAACATTGTGTGGTGATAAGGTATGGCTGACTCAGCTCTTCTCAGAAGCACAGTGATCCAAGTACAAAGGCCTCACTAAGGAAAATGCTAGCCAAGTCCAGATAAATAGCTCATGAACTCTGAATATAGATCAAACATATTTTTCTACCTATTTTATTCTTTTTTGTCTTTTTTCTTTTAGATTTGTTTCTTCTTTCACAACTGTGAATGATAAGGAAATATGTTTACATGGTAGTACATATATAATCTATATCAAATTGCCTGCCATTTTTAGAATGGGGGAGGTAGGAAAAAATTTTAGAATTCAAACCTTGTACAAACGAATGCTAAAAATTGTCTTGACATGTATTTGGGGGAAAATAAAATACTATTTCAAAAAAAATAAAGGAGCAAGGTTAAAATGGCAATAAAAAGTATCACCTCATAGTATATCACTTAAGGATTTTGTTTTCTTGGTGCCATTTCTTACATTAAGAATTAATTTCTAGTATACTGAAAGAATAATTTAAAGGAATACCTCACATTCTGAATAAGAATAAAGTTTCTGAAGCTCTGAAATTACCTTCTATAATAAATGAATTGTATTTGTAGAAAAAATATTGATGTTATTGTCTACTTCTCTATGGGTATATGGAAAACCATCTAGACACTCTGTTGAATGGTTTCAACTGTTTTCCTTGGTTACAAGGAAAGATTTACTAAATGTGTGAAAGGGGCAAGGGATCTAGAAATTTGCTGAGAAACAAAAAACCAAAAAAAAAAATCCAAAGAACTTCAAAAACTATCGGTATTAAAATGAGTTTTTGGTTCAGAACAAAACATAAATTCACTGAAAATACTCAAATAAAATTCAGTCTGAGCTCTTTCTCTTATTTAATTCTTGAACCATAACCCTCCAAGATAGATGTATAATATGGACCAGCTCAATATATCCATGGATAACAAAGCTCAGAAAACAAGCACTTTTCATTTACTGGATTTTCCTGGTGGATTTCTTTGTATTGAATGGTTGTGAGTTGCATTTTTGAAACTCAGCAATGTTCTATAATTTGATGCAATAAGTACAGTTTTATCTGCAAAAAGGAACACTAGGATGAGCTTACTGCATTTAGATAAATCCTCTTTCAGTTGAACTCTTCACTCAGTATCTTCCAGGACAATGGCAAACACCTCTATTGAGAATTTATCACCCTGTTTGTGTTTTACTTGATATTAATAGAGGATCAAGATTACCTAAGTTTCAAGGAAGATTATTTGATCTTAACATATGTCCAAGAGACACCTTATTGGAGGAGGTCCTTTACAATGGCATTTGGCTTCACCAACTCAAATGTTGTTTTTTGTTGAGTCAACAAACAATAGCCATGGTGGCTACTGCATGCTCAATGGCTTCTTGTCAATTGTGTATTGTTATATAGAGGTAGTTTTCTGTTGAAGATAATTCCTGAAAGCTTGCTTGTTCTCTTGTGTTTTTATCAAAGATGCCTTTGATACATGTGTAGATTATTTGCATAAAGATATTGTTTTCTGAGTAAGTAGGAACATGGGTTGTAGGTATCGATATCTCTTCAATCATCTTTTTCATTACTAATACCAACTACTGTCTTTTCCCCAAACATTTAATATCTTCCCCTAATTCAGATATCTTTAATAATTAGTCATTCAACATTCTCAAAACTGTTTTGCTTTTCTCATGAATCTATTTTGGGAAGACTTGGTTTGGTCTGGTTCCTTTTCCTTTGGAGCCTTTTCTATTTGCTCATCCAGAAAATGGAGAATGGAATGGTCTAACCAAGGGGGTGATAGGCTGGCTCTCACTTGCAAATCTTTAAGCAAAAGCTGGATAATTAGTTATCAGATGTACTCTAGAGAGAATTTCATCTATGGGTTGGACTAGGTGGTCTCTGGGGGCTCAGTTTACTTCGTATATGAACCATCAATCCTACCTTCAATATTGGTAGATGGAGTGCGACATGTACAATAAGAAAGGTTTGGCAGGAAGTAGAATAAGATATAAGAATAACCATTTGGATTGGAAGCAGTTTATGAAGGATTTAAAACTCTAAATTGAGGACTTTCTCCCAGAGAAAGTAGAGAGACACTGGAGTTTGTGTTGTTGTTGTGTTTTGCTTTTGTTTTTTGGGAGCTAGGGGTTGGAGTAGGAGAGGGACATAATCAGACCTGTGCTTGAGGAAAATAATTGGTAGTCACGTTGGGATTAGACTGAGGTAGGGAGAGACTCGAGACGAGGAGACCAATTTGGAAAATACTAAACTAGCCTAGGTAAGAGGTGATCAGGGTTCAAAGTAGTATCACAGTCATTTATGTAAGTTGAGAGAACCAGAAATGTTATAAAGGTAGAAGGAATATGATTTAGTAATAATTTTAGTAAATATAATAATTATTTTGGCAATATTTAATAATGAGTAAAATGATTAGTGATTTATATGATTGGAAAAGTGGGGTAGAGACAAAGGGAAGTCATTGGTGAGGCTGAGGTTGTGTTTCTCATAGTCAGAAGGGCTCTCAGAGCCCAACTAGTCCGACCAAAATCTGAGCAAGAATCAAATTCTTACTATTTCTGATTTCTCACCTGAGGAGAATGACAGATAGATTGTAAAAGAGGGAACAACATGGCAAATGGAGTCAAAACCAGAAACAACCATATCACAGGAGAATGCTAAGCTGCCCACAACAGAGCCAAGGCCCCTTAGACTATGGGCAAGGAAGCTAGGAGTCCATGTTTAGGAGCAGAGTCCATAACAAATGCTAGAAATCTCCCAAAATCATCTCAGGGCACTTCTCAGAGATGAAAGAACAATGAAATGAGCGGTAGCCTTGGCAGGAGCTGATTTTGCAATGACTCCAAGCTTCTACCCCTGTCTTCTGGCACTACCCAGAGGGACCCTAATTCCTGATGTGAGTTAGGTATTCTCAGTGGGGTCCCAGTCCCACTAAGGAGACAATAAACCATAAGGAATAGGTTAGAAGGGCACCTTACACAGAATAGACATTTGGAGATAGATCCAGTTGCACAGCCTTATGATTTCATGGAAATAGCACCTCTTCCACCAGATCTTACTTCAGCCCAGCCAAAATTTAGTCTTAAGGAAAAAGGTTAAGAGACTTTCCAATAGTCATATGGCAGTCAGAATAGGTTGGTTAAAAAATGAAAATAAATTGAATTAAGAGAAGTTCATTCTTATTACTGATGTATACGGTTATGGTCAGGGAGAGAAGGAGGGGAGTACATCTCAGAAGGGAATTGCTCATTTGTAAATACACATTAACAAGTGAAAGTCACATCTGTCCCTAATTCTTTAGTGACAACTGTCCCTTCTCTCTATAGGAAGCTACCAGGAATGTGTCATGTTCTCTGATTCAGTTTTCCTGGTGGTCTCTGGGAGCAGCCTTTGTTTCAGTTCAGTTATCACCAGAAGAGTAGCCAAGGGTTAAAGTCCAAATCCTTTAGTATCTCTTTGCCTGATGCTGGCCAGCTTTCTGGAGAGCCTTTCAATCTGGCCTTGGTCTTAGTGGGGGAAGCGCAGGAGGCCAGGCCAGCCACCAGGAAGAACGAAGAAGAAAGACTGAAGATCGAATTGTATTTCTCCCCTTGGTTCTGAGAACTTAATTAAGCTCCTGCCTCCAGTCCTTTGTATTCTCTGCCTCTGCCTCTCTGAATCTCTGAATCAACCTAGCTGAGGCTCCCAGCCTATATGCTCTACACTGAGTAGAAACCCCTCATTATATCACTAGGAAACCATTATTTGTTGTAGGATTAAATCAATCATACTGAACCATGCTAAACTAGATAACCATTGTCTCCTCAGTTCCATTTAGGATCTTGTAAGCATCCTTGTTTCAAGTTCAGAGTTCTGACCCATAACATCTCCTGCTTTCTTTTGTTTTAGAACATAGGGTGGTCACTCTCCCTTATTTCTCAGGGAGGTGGGAACCCCAAAAAAGGAGGTGATCACACCTCCCCTGACTCCTCAAAAAAGGGGTAAAACACCAAAAAAGGAGGTGATCACGCCCTCCCTGATGTCTCAGGGAGATGAAAACACCAAAGAGAAATGGGAAATCAAACCAGATTAGCGGGTTTCTGAAGGGTCTCACTTGAAACAGGTTTTCCTGGGAGTCTCTGGGCAGCCTTCCTTTCAGTCCGAGTAATCACCACACATACAGCCAGGTGTTAAAGTCCAAATCCTTTATTGTCTCTTTCCAAATCTTGTCTCCTTTCCTGGGGCCCGGTTAGCTTTCTTATAGTTCAGATTCTTTATTATCTCCTTCCTCCTTCCTGGAGCTGGGCAGCTTTCTGAAGAGCCTTTCAGACCGGCCTTGGTCTCAGTGCTGGGGAAGTGCAGGAGGAGAGCCTGCCACCAGGAGCTTGACTGAAGATCGAATGAATGTCTGTCCTTGGTTCTGAGAGCTTGAGCTCCTGCCTGTCTTCTCTGCCCTCTGAAAGCTTCTCTTCTGTGGCTCTCAGTCCCTGCTTATATGCTCCATACTGAGTATAAACCAATCATTATATCTCTAGGAAACCATTATTTGTTGTAAGATTAAATCAATCATACTGAACTTAGAGTACTTATTAATCACCATGCTAAACTAGATAACCATAGTCTTTATCAATTCCTCTGACTTAGCACCTTGTTTCAAGTTCTACCCCATAACAGGAAAGCATCTAGATACTATTTAAAAATAACAAGGCAGGCCCCATTGCCTGTTCTTGTGTAGAAAGGTGCTTCAGAAGGTTAACTTCCTCTTTTTCAAAATACTGCAAGGGAGACAGAAAAATCACTCCTAACCAGCTGTTAGTCCCATGTCCTTTTTGAATGCATCCTCTCTGAATAGCTTTGGACAAAACATTTTGGTCAACAGCCCTGTGGACACGTAGGATTTACATAAACAGAAGTGGGGACCCCCCCTGAGTAAAAAAGCAATACAGTGAGGAGAGTTTTGGCTAAGGTAAGTTAATCATTACCTTGTGGGAAATGTAACAATTTCAGTTTGAGCTTCCAGGAGATCTCAACCCTTCTAGATTGAGTAGGTAGTTTTCAAGTACAATTTTCAAACTTCTCAATAATTCTGCCTTCACCTAAAGTGCTACATGTTTATTAAGTGGAGACTAAAATGAATTGCACTTCTTGCAATTAGAGGTAATACCCCAGAAGGTCCCAAACCAGGCTGGGTATTAGGTTGTCTCTTACAGAATTCATTCACCAAGAGAATGTTCAGCTATGATGTTCCCTAGTGACAGGTGGCAATTTTTTTCTCTCAAAGAACCTCTCATATTAATGCTTTTAAAGTATGCTATTACATTTTGCTTTGCACATGCCTCAAAGTGATAGCTTCCCATAGACCTGATCATAGGAACTTGGCACAAAAGACAACGCAGACTGGTGCTATTCACTGCAGGCCGTTGGCCAAAACATTTTGTACAAGCTCCTACTGGCAGCAGTTTGCGCTATGGCCTTACCTTGGCTGAGGCTAGTCGCCAACTGGACAGCTTTCAATTTTGAAGCTTTCAGGACAACCTCAGTCTTATAGATCAAATTGGTAATTTTTAAATACAAAAATGGCTCTTTATTCTCACTATTATACCCATTACCAAATTGCATTCACTCATTTACAAAAAGTAATGAGGAGCAGTGGGCCCCAGTGGCTGGAGAACAGGCCCTGAAGCCAGACAGAACTAGTTCTGCCTCGGATCCATGCTGGTTATGTCACCAAGGACAAGTCACAGAAGTCCTCAGTGCTCCAAACAGTTCTCTAGGACCAGAACTTGCAGAAGTGCCGACTTGCTTGGTACCATGAGGTTTCTCACCAGAAGTTTGCAATATTGGTCCAGTCCATTCTCTTCTCCTTTACATGGCAGGCAGCAGATGGCCTTTGCTCATTGACGAGAAAGAACCCGCATGCTCTGCAATGTGGGTCTCTGCACCCGGGGTATTCCCATGATTTCTGGAGAACATGTGGAGAGAAATTTCCCCAGGTAGCTGCATGTATTTATAGTGTCATCTACACTGCTGTACATCTATACAGCTGGACTCCACACACAATTCAAAACACCTACTCTACTGAAGGAACCATGAGAAATAATGTCCCCCAAACTCCAGGATAAGACAGTTCTTTAGTTAGACTCTGAGGAGTTATGATCTTAAAGTCGATCAAATACTGGCTTGGTCAGTAACTAGTCACATGACCTATCGTCCCTTCCACTATTTCGGACGCAGTGTGGGAAATGCTAAGTTACCTCTCTGGTCTAATAGATGATTACTTTCACCCAGGTAAACCAGAATATAAATCAAGAATCTAGAAAGCAATACTTACAACCAAGTGAGAATAGAACTAAGAAGTTTTGGGAAAAGATTTGTTTTGTGAAAGGTTGGTGATGTCAGACAACATAGGGGGGAAAAGGGAGAAAGAAACACACAAAGACAAATACAGAAAGAAAAAGAAAGGATGGAGGGAGGGAAGAAGGAAAAGGAAAAAGAAGAGGGGAGTAAAGGGACAGAAAGGGAGAGAGTGAAGGGAAAGAGAAAGAGAGAGGGGGGTGGAAGGGATGGAAGGAAGAAAGGGAGGGGGAGGGAAAGAGAAAGAGAGAGGGGGTGGAAAAGAGAGGGAGGGAGGGAGGGAAAGACAGAGAGAGACAGAGACAGAGACAGAGAGAATACTATTAATCTGTAGAATAAATAGCACCAGCTGCAAGCTTTTCTCTAGAAAATGGAAATTGAAGTAAATGTGGCTCTGCTTGAATAAATGAGACAGAGAGAGGGAAGTAAGGAGAATAAAGAAGAGAAAAAGGAAAAGATCAAGTTGGCAAACAGTCATTGTCCCTGAAGTTGGGGAAAGACAGGCACACTAATTCACTGTTGGGTAAGCTGTGGATTGGTTCAGCTGGACTAGAAATCAATTTAGAATTAGGCAAGAAAAGTCACTACCAGTTGAACCAAAGACCCTACTGCTGTACATATACTCTAAGGAGAGTGTAAACAGAAGGAAAGGTCCCTTCTAAATCAAAATATTCAAAGGAAAGTGTTTTTGTTTTGATATGGTAGGAAAAAAGTAAGTTCCCATCATTTTATGAATGGCTAAACAATCTGTAATAGGGGAATATAATAGAATATATTATTGTCCTATAAATAATAACAAATATAAAGAATTCAGAGAACATGGAAAGACATTTGGAAAGCAATAGAAATGGAAGACCATAGAATCAAGAGAAATAAAGTAAATAAAAACAACAAAAATCATCTTAAAAACAATAACCAACCTTTGCTTCAGAGAAAGGATATTGAAATATACTTTGTTGCTCCTGATAGAAATGTGAGGGATTAAGGGTGTATGATGTTGTGAGCACTGAGAGACCCAATTTCTGGGTAGTTTGGTTTTGTCTAACAGGTTTTCTTTGTTATAAGGGAGGATTCTGTGGAGAGGGAGGCAGTGGAATATTATGAAAGGGAACAGAACCCAGTGAGCGATGCAGTATATCATTTGGGATCACTGAAGGAAAATTTCAAAGCCATGAGCCTGTCAAGAGAAGCAACCAACCACCCAACTAAATGACGCCTATTTATGTGGTTACTTGTCCTCTTCTTCCACAAGCAGTCGACTACTGTGGCCACCCAAGCTCACACTGATGTGAGCAGCCACAGCGGCCTACATCATACCTTGACTCCAACACATGGATGTCATTTTGGTCCTCTACAAGTACAATCCAGTCTTGGTTATTGCTGTCCTCTTCCTCTGTGAGATGTGATCTGCTTAAACTACCAACCATTTAAGCAACTTTTCCCCTTCTTCTCCCTTGACTTAGAAAGAAAAGCTTTCATTTGTGACTGGGATAAATAGGGAGTCTCCAGAGCCTGAGCATGGTTTCTGCACGCTGACTTTTGGAACAGTGCATATTTTTGGCTCTGTTTAACATAAGCAAAAGTAAGCCTTGTGCTAGACTCTCAGCTAGTGAGTTTTGATACACTTCAATCCATGGTTGCTGTCATGGTGTTTCTTCCATCTGTACAAAACCCTGTGGAGGTGGTGGTTTTCCGCAAATAGGCAGGTTGGTTTTGGCTCTGGTTCCCCAGAATGCATGTTTACCCTCAACTTTTCATAACTGAAAATGGAAAATGCCCTTTCAGGAAAAGTGAGGGGAGAAGAAAAGTCTCCAAAATGAAACGTTGGGCATGTAATGGACAGGCAATAGGTGAGTGGAAATAGTAAGCACAATTACCAACCCAACATTGGCAGAGCCATGGAAATCCAAGTGGTTCCCAAGCCCAGGAATGTTTCCTGCTGGTAGGTGAAGCATGGAGAGTAAGAAAAGAGGATAAATGCCTCCAGACTCAGTCCAAAGCCAAAAGAAGGCCCTCGTTCCCTATCTGTGCCATCTGTTGCTCTATAATATGATTTTCATACCAGTCTGAGGATGGATGTAAATGGAGGGGTGCAATAATGGGGGCTAGGGAAAAATCCTCATCCTTTCAGAGGTTCCCATTCTCACATGAGGACAAGTAGACAAAAAAGAGGCCTTTCCTCAATTCTAAAATATATAAAGACTTGACTGAAATTTATAAGAATTCAAGCCATTCTCTAATTGATAAATACTTAAAGGATATGAAGAAACAATTTTCAGATAAAGAAATTGAAAACATTTCTAGCCATGTGAAAAGGTGCTCTAAATCATTATTGATAAGAGAAATGCAAATTAGGACAACTCTGAGATACTACTACACACCTCTCAGATTGGCTCAGATGACAGGAAAAGCTAATGATGAATGTTGGAGGGGATGTGGGAAAACTGGGACACTGATACATTGTGGGTGGAGTTGTGAACTGATCCAACTATTCTGGAGAACATTTTGGAACTGATCCAACTATTCTGGAGAACATTTTGGAACTATGCCTAAAAGGCTATCAAACTGTGCATACCTTTTGATCCAGCAGTGTTTCTGCTGGCTTATATCCCAAAGAGATACTAAAGGAGGGAAAGAGAGAGACCCATGTGTGCAACAATGTTTATGGCATCCCTTTTTGTGGTGGCAAAGAATTGGAAACTGAGTGGAAATCCATAAGTTGGATATGGCTGAATAAGTTATGGTATATGAATGTTATAGAATATTATTTTTCTATAAAAACATATGCATGGATAATTTTTCAACATTGGCCCTTAAAACACCTTGTGTTCTGAATTTTCTCTTCCTTCTCCCCTACTCCTTCCCCTAGATGGTAAGTAATGCAACAATATATGTTAAACATTAAAAGTATATGTTAAATCCAATATATGTATACATAGTTATATAATTATCTTGCTGCACAAGACAAGTCAGATCAAAAAGGAAAAAAAATGAGAAAGAAAACAAAGTGCAAGCAAACAACAGCAGAAAGATTGAGAATGCTATGTTGTGGTCCACACTCAGTTCCCAGAATGTTCTCTCTGGGTGTAGATAGTTCTCTTCATCACAAGGTCAATGGAAGTAGCCTCAATTATCTCATTGTTGGAAAGAGCCATGTCCATCAGAATCGATCACTGTTTTATCTTGTTGTTGCCATGTATCTCCTGGTTCTGCTCATTTCCTTTAGCATCAGTTCATGTAAATTTCTCCAGGCCTTTCTAAAATTAAAGCTATTAGAAAAGACCTTGGACTTTTCAGCAGGGCAATACTATTTGCACAGAATTTTAAAATACACTTTTCCATGGCTAATCTTTTAAAAGCAGTTGTCATGACAGAAGAGACCTAACAAAATATCGCTATCATTTTCCCAAACACAAGGGATCCAGTCACTGACCTTATGTTCTTTCTTCACAATACCCAAGGGTAAGAAGATCATATAGACTAAGATTAAGAGTTAGCTTTACAATAAACTGGAAAAAATATTTTTACAGTCAAAGGTTCTGATAAAGGCCTCATTTCCAAAATATATAGAGAATTGACTCTGATTTATAAGAAATTAAGCCATTCTCCAATTGATAAATGGTCAACGGATATGAACAGACAATTTTTAGATGATGAAATTGAACAATGATGAATGTTGGAGGGGCTATGGGAAAACTGGGACACGGATGCATTGGTAGAATTTTGGTTGGTAGAATTGTGAATACATCCAGCCATTCTGGAGAGCAATTTGGAACTATGCTCAAAGAGTTATCAAACTGTGCATACCCTTTGATCCAGCAGTGTCTCTGCTGGGCTTATATCCCAAAGAGATCTTAAAGAAGGGAAAGGGACCCACATGTGCAAGAATGTTTGTGGCAGCCCTCTTTGTGGTGGCCAGAAACTGGAAACTGAGTGGATGCCTATCAACTGGAGAATGGCTGAAAAAATGTGGTATATGAATGTTACTGAATATTATTGTTCTGTAAGAAATGACCAGCAGGATGATTTCAGAAAGGCCTGGAGAGACTTACATGAACTGATGCTGAGTGAAATGAGCAGGACCAGGAGATCGTTGTATACTTCAACAACAATACTGTATGATGATCAATTCTGATGGACGTGGCCATGTTCAACAATGAGATGAACCAAACCAGTTCCAATAGAGCAGTAATGAACTGAACCAGCTACACCCAGCGAAAGAACTCTGGGAGATGACTGTGAACCACTACATAGAATTCCCAATCCCTCTATTTTTGTCCGCCTGCATTTCTGATTTCCTCCCCAGGCTAATTGTACACTATTTCAAAGTCTGATTCTTTTTGTTCAGCAAAATAACTGTATGGACACATATACATATATTGTATTTAACTTATATTTTAACATATTTAACATGTATTGGTCAACCTGCTATCTGGAAGGGGGAGAAGGAGGGGAAAAGTTGGAACAAAAGGTTTTGCAATTGTCAATGCTGAAAAATTACCCTTGCATATATCTGGTAAATAAAAACTATAATAAAAAAGAGTTAGCTTTAGATCATCATCTACCAAGGCTTCTTAAACTTGTTCCACTTGTGATTCCCTTTTCATCCAAGGAACTTTTATATTGATCCCAGGTATACAGGTATGTAAAATGATTGTGAAAATCAAACATTTAGTGAGGAGAAATCAGACCTTTACTATTCCCACATTCAGCTGGGGTTGCCAACCTTAGATTAAAAAGCTGGCAGCCTCCCAGATCCCTAGTCTAACCCAATCCTCTGATTTCATACAGGAAACGGAGGCTCAGAGAGGCCGACTCGATTTCTCAAGAACAGATGGATACTAAATAGCAGAGCTAGGATATGAATCCAGGTTCTCTTGATGGGAAAGTGAGAATTCTTTCTACCATGTCATTTTCTATATGTATGTCATATTCCTTCTTGCCTGGTAAAATCTAAGTGCCTTCAGGCCAGGAACTAGATTGTTTCATTCTGATTTGGGGGATTTGTTGTTGTTGTTGAGTCTTTTCAGTTGTGTTCCACTCTTCATTACCCCATTTAGGGTTTTCTTGGCAGAGTTACTGGACTGGTTTGCCATTTCCTGCTCCAGTTCATTTTTACAGATGAGAAAACTGAGGCAAACAAGGTGAAGTGACTTGTCTTGCCCAGGATCTCACAATAAGTTATATGAAAATCCCTGTTTCTGAGCCCAGTGCTTTATTCACTGCATTACCTAGATGCCTAACTTTTGGGGTATTGCTAGATAAACTTGTACATAAATGTAGGAAATTGACTTTGACTTGAGAAAACTACAGTCAAAATGATTAGCTCCAAAGAAAAAGTGGCTAGGACTGAAATCAGGTTTCTACAGTTAATACAGTATATTCCCAGGAAGTCCTAAAACCATCCCAGCTCACAAAGGCAGCAGAGAAAGCCAGGGCATGAGCATGAGACTACAGTAGATGGTGGGTAAGTTTCCCATGGACCAAACGGAGGAAGCAATTTTGTTTCTACACACATAACAAACACAAAGGGGTTCATCCCTTTGTTTCTGCAAAAGAGAAAAGTGATTTGACAGCCAAGAGAAGCTTGGAAGGAAGCACATGGCCGATTAATCCATGGGCATCACCTCTCTGGAGAATAAGTTTAATTCCAGCTCTTGTCACAAATGAAATGAGTTTGATGGTCTGTAGTGAACAGTAATGCATGACACACCAAATCGCTTCTCTCCTTGGCAGAGAAAATCAAGAGGGCTACATCTAGAACAAAGTTAATCCTATTTGATAGAAAATAACTCATCGAGCAATTCCTGTAAGTATCTGGGGAGGAAAAAAATCCCTTATAGATATAGAGTACTGTTGATTGCAATATCCAGAAAACAGCCTACTTCCATCTCTCTGTTCTACCCAGTGTGCCCTCTGCAACATGCATCTTTCACATTTTTATTATCAGAAAGGAAAATTATTCTGTAGTTAACCCTTGGGCCCCCTCCAAGAGTGATAGCCATTTCCCCCCCAGAGTTTGTTTTATCATCTCTGAATTAGTATGTGACTCCACAGAGCCCGAGTGATTCCAAATTATTGATTTTAGGACTTCGAAAGTAATCTTAGTGAGATATAGAAGATTCCCGGACGTCCATTTTGGGCCTCCAAGCCAGAGTGTAAATTTCAACCTATTGTCATGCATTCTTGCTTCCTAAGTAAATCAGGCACTGGAAACAACACAATCACAATGGGTCCAATTGCTGTCTCTCTTCTGCATTGAGAATATTTTACCAGTTAATGTTCAGCAGCAACTGGCAAACTCAGATCTAATCTTAGTTTCTAGTCCATAATTCATTCATTTACTCCATAAATGTTAAGAGCCTATAGTACAGGGAATATGAAGGCAAAAACCAAACAGTGCCTGCCCCCAAGGAATTTACATTCTACCCTCTTATCAACTAGATGAGAGACAACATGACACAGTGAGGAGACTGCCATATAGGAGTCTCTATATTAGGGAAGCAATGTGAAATAGTTGGCAAAGCTTTGGACTTAAAGTCAGGGACACCTGAATTCAAAACCTCCTTCAGGCTTTGAATTTCCTCAGTAAACTTACTACTAGCTATGTGAACTTGTCTACCTCAGTTTTCTCATCTGTAAAATGGGGGTTAAGAATAACACTTATGGGGCAGCTAGGTGGCACAGTGGATAGAACACCAGCTCTGAAGTCAGGACCCGAGTTCAAATTTGACCTCAGACACTTAACACTTCCTGGCTGTGTGACCCTGGGCAAGTCACTTAACCCCAATTGCTTCAAGGAGAAAAAAGAATAACACTTACCTCAAAGGGTTATGAGATTCAAATGATAACATATGTAAAGCACTTTGACAACATTATATAAATGCTAGCTATAATTATATGGTCTTGGCCCCAGAAAGACATATTCAATTCCTACCTCTGACTACTGGCTAAGTCAATTACTTTCTCAATGCTCCTAAGCAACTCTGAGACTCTATAAGCTAGAGATGGCATGGTAATTCATTTCAGTGGAGGGAGCTTCCATAACCTGAGCTCCTCACACCAATGAAATCACGCTTCATATAAAACAAAGCAAAACACAAAAATAAAAAGGGGAAGCTTGTTGCTTTTCTTTTTTTTCCAGCCAACTGTTCATTGCATGATCATTTCATAATTACATTGTGCCTTGAGAGAATTTCAATAATGATGGTTCAATGTTGTATTTTTCTTTTATATATACAGAATAGCTTCTTGGATGGAACAGTGCCTAATAACAAACTGTCTTAGCTCTAATTCCAGTTTCTGGTCCCTTGCAAATTGGCTTAGGTGACCTTTGCCATGTAGTTTCACCTAGACTAGCTCCCTGATGTCAATCATGCAATCTTGGGAAGGCCTTATGGCCTACAGCAGATGACTGACCAATATTGGTTCAATGCTTAGATAAATGCAAATGCCTCTCTGACTAATCCTTTCTTCCCAGAAGATACCTGACTAACCTTTTTTTTTTCTTTTCTGTATGCTGAACCATAAAATCAGGGTGGGGGAAATTGGGGATCAGGAATTCACTACACATTGATATTAATATCAATTAGGCTCTATTTCATGATTCTTTCTATTGCCTGCAAACCTGACCATGTTTCCCCCATTCTTAAAAAAACTGAACCAAACAAAGCCCCTTCATGTGACCTCTTCAAACTGTCTTCCTTTGCCTCTCCTCATTTTCAAAGCCAAACTGCTAGAGTCATTTGTGCTCACTGCTGCCCACTCTTCAATCCCTTGCTTATTGGCTTTTGAACCTACCACCAGACAAAACCCGTTTTCTCCAAGGTTAGCAAATATATCTTAACTGCTAAATCCAATAAATCAAGAAGTATTTTAAGTGCCTATTATGTTAGGCACTGTGCTATGCTTCAATCCCATGGCCTCACTTTCAATTACATGAACAAAATCAAAGCAAATAATTTGAGAAAGAAAACTATTGATCAGGAAAACATAACTATTAAATATCTCTGACAAAGATATGATTATATATATATATATATATATATATATATATATATATATATATATATATATATATATATATATATTCATCAAGATGTCCCATCAAAATCTCAAATTCAACATGAACAATATGGAAAGCATAATAATTCCCACATAGCTTTTCCAAACTTTCCTTTGTTAAGGGGCACTCCCATTTGTCTACTCACCCAGTTCTGTGATTTTGAATCCTTTGAATCACTTCACCCCATCCTCCATACCTAATCAACTGTCACATCTCATTGAGTCTTCCTCCCCAGCATCTATTCCTCTTCTCACCTTATTTGCATTCACATTTCTACTACTCTAGTTTAGACCCTTATCACTTCTCCCCTGAAATATTGTAATAGCCATCTAATTAAATTCCCTGCTTCTGGCTTCTCCCTTTGCCAATCCATCCTCCACACAAATACTGTATTAAGACTAAAGTCTTGACTGTGTCAGTCTCCTATGCAAAATCTTTGATGGTTCCATTTTACCTCTCGTTTTAAATATAAATGAAGCTTGGCATTTAAAGCTGTTCATCTTATGAGTTCTGCTGACCATTAAGGACTTATTTCATATTATTCCCCTTTATGTACTCTAAGTTTCAACCCAACTGACCTTTTAGCTATTTTCTGAACTCACTGAATCATCTCCTAGCTCCATGCTATTGCACAGGCTGCACTTCAGCCATTGGACTGTCTTCTTTCAAGGCTCACATCAGGTATGAATGACGTGTCATTTATCCAAACTGTCATCTTGCTTCTTCAATGATCACCGATGGCTGATGATCTGTATAATTTCTGGTCGCTTTGCTACAAACTCATTTTCTTTTAAGTGATGGCAAAGGAGATTTGTGTATGGGCAAAGGTAGATTTCAATTAATCAAGCCATTCCTTACTACTCCAGTTGTCGGTACTCTCTGGAATGACTGCGTACCAACCTTTGTAAATGCCAGAACTCTATAACCCTCCATTGCAATGGAAGTTTCTTGAACTCAGGGACTGGTTGTTTTTTGTTTTGTTTGTTTTCTTTTGTTTTGGCATCTTGCATCTCTCCCTAGGACTTATCATAGTGCTTTACGTTTTTAAAATTTTGGTTCTGAATGAGTACTTTCCGAGATTTCATTTATGTTCTATTCCTCAGTGATCTCTTCTGCTAGCATGTTTCCAATTATCTAGAGACAATTATTAGGGTACAACTAGTTGGGAGTCGGAGAACCAGGTCTTCATGTGATTGCCAGCTACATCCCTTCCTACCTGCCTGACTAGGGGCAACTCATTTCATCCTCTGAGCCTCCACTTTCTCATCTAGAAGATCAGAGTTTAGCCTTGCTATGGATAAGGGTTAGGGGCCCCTTCTGCCTATGACTTTGATGGTCTATGTAATCTTTACCTCCCCTTCCTGTGTTTTTTTCAAAATTCCAGTCCAATCTCTCCAACTATTCATTACATACTTCCACCTGGATGACTGACCTCAAGCTCTACCTGTACCAAACTGTGCTCACTTTATTATCATAGTACATTTATTATTAATATAATTATTATAAATATTAATATATTACCTATAATACATATTATTACATTATAACAGATGTTATTATAAATATTAATCAATTATAAATATTATAATATTAATATCATAATACATTTACTATTATCATACTTTATTGAGAATCACAACCCTGGCTAGGAAGCTGTCACGAATGGGAGTTTGCTAAGGTAACAGTCTAGATAGCCATAACTAGACCCTTGAGTTCCGGTGGACTGAGTGGCTACCATGAAGCCAGTTTCTTTATTCTAATCCCTTGTAGAGCTGATTGGCACCAAACACCTGACTGTAATCAGAACTTATGATTCAGTTGGATACTGCCATATTTCATGTGTATAGACAGGGAACGAAATAGTTGGTGCTTCCACCAATTTCACCCTTGCCGGGAACCTGGGTGTGCCTCAAAGAAGCTAGCTCTTACTCCTACAGAGAACTGATTCTGAGCTAAGCACACAAAGCCAAAATGAGTTGTCATTTATCTGCAATACCATTTTGCATTGTTAATAATCTAAATTTCCAGGGATGATGATTGCTGCAGTTGTGCTACAGACTCATTTCCTTTTAAGTAATGGTAAAGGAAAAGTGTGTCTAGGCAGGTAGGTTGTTTTAATTCTCAAAACATGATAGCAAGAAAGGGGGACAATCAAAAGTTCCCACTGTCTCTTTAATGACAGTTTTGAACTGTCTGCATAGTGTCCCAGAAATACTGAAATGGTGTTTATGATATACACTACTTGCATTATTAGAGTCAGTTCAAGATGGGAACAATGAACTATAACTGTCTTCTGTTCTCTCTTTTTTTCAAGTGACTTTAAAAAGACTTTTATACCTTGTAATTAATTGGCCAACTAGGGAAATCTGCTGCAGAAATAAATACAGTTCAAATAGTATTCTATACTAGATGGCATTTGTTCAGAAACCTTTTTCTGAAGACTATTAAAACATGCATGAGAAACTACCAATTACTCAGCCCAGTGAGAGTTCCTTACAGAAAAGGCTGAGGGAATTATCATCCAATAATAATAAAAACATTGAATGCAGTACCTAGGGCATGAGCTCATATACTCTTGGTGACTTTAGTCACTAGGTCTTATTTCTAATTAGGTCGATCAATGTGTTTCAGTATTCCTTTAAATAGTTGACTTCATATTGAAATATGCAAAGCTGCAATTCTCAAAGTGACATTGGACATTTACTCATAAGGCTACTTTCCCTTCGTGTCGAGCATTGCTGATATCCCTTTTATTTAAAGCCTAATAGTGGATAAGGACGTATGAATCCTCCCATCTCCCCACAAAGAATATGACTTTAGCATATTGCAGAACACGAAATGTTGAGCACATGATGCAAATGTAGTGTTTTTCCTTTGAAGCTAGAATGAACTGGTGACCATCAATCACCTAACTCCTGCTTACCTCAAATCTACTATTCCAAAGGAGACATGTCTCAACTTTGAACATTTACATTAGCATTGTTTTCATTTATCTAGACATCAACTTATCTAAATTAATTATGTTTGGCTAACAGAAGCTAGACTGTATCAGACAGATCATCAAGTCCAGAAACTGTGCCCAATTGTACTTGCCCTTGCTTTTCTTAGATGACCTCTGGAACAGATCTAACCACTGACCATCCTCCAGAGTGGCTTCCTATGGCCTCTAGATTAAATGAGAAACTCCTCCATTTACTTTTTAGAGTTCTTCATAACTTCCTCACCCTGTGATCTAGCCAAACCACTCTTCTTTCTGGCCTCAAACGAAACACTCCATCTCCCATCTGGTTGCCCCATATGCCTGGAACTCACTCTTTTGGCAACTCCACTTCAGACCATCTCTCATAAGATGAAGCTCAAGCACGATCTTCTGCATCAAGTATATTCTTGATAGTTGCCCCCAATTATTAGCAGCTTCGTGCCAAAATACACAATACATATCTTTGCTTATTTACTGTTATGTTACATCTATTTTCATATGTACATATTGTCTTTCCTCTCACCCCAGCAAAAATTTAAGCCCTTTGAGGGCAGGGAATGCTTGCGTGCCTAGATCATATCCCAGAACATATGCTCTTGTGACTTTAATCACTAGGTCTTAGTTCTAATTAAGTCAGTCAATGGGTTTCAGTATTGCTTTAAATAGTTGATTTCCCATTGAAACATGCAAAGCTGCAATTCTCAAAGTGACATTGGACTTTTACTCCTAAGACTCTTGCCTAATAAATACTTATCAAATTGTTGCTTGATTGCTTGCTATATGGCATTACCCCTGGAAGGGGGAATTCAACAAGTAACTCTTAGCTGCTATGCACAAAGAACTATGTGAGGCTCTCAGGATACAAAGAAAAACAAAACAGTTCCTTTGTTCAACTTGATGCTCTACATGCATAAGCAAACTTAAAGGAACTTCCAGAGGGAGGATACCAACAACTATGGGGAGGGGCCAAGAAAAATTTCCGGTAAGCAAGGGCACATGAACCATGCTTCAAAGAAAATAAAGGATTCTACCAGGGAAAAGTGAGAGAATCCCATGTTGGCAGGACCAACTGAGCAAAGGTGAGGAATGAAGCAAGGCATCCCCCTTGATGAGGACTACCTGGGCAAAGAGCCAGATGAGGGCAAATGGAATGGTATGGACAAAGAACACTATCTTCTTGCCATATGAGTAACAATTCAAAGAACCTGGAATGCTGAGTCTAGAAAATAACATATGTGGGAAGATAAAATAGTTGTCTTTGAAGGACAGTCAGGCTTAAGAGGGATTAGACTTGTTCCACTTGGCCTCTAGGACAGAGGTAGGAACGATGAGTGGACATTCCGGGGGGAAATATTGAGACTTGATATAAGGAAATATTGCCTAATTAGAGCTCTCTCAAAGACATGTTCCAGGATATTCTCTAACTGATGAAATAGAAAGATCATTCGTTATAATTGCACATTTAGTTTCATTTTTATGGTTCTTTTTTCTTTTACACAATTGCAATCATTTTATATATTCTTTCCTGGTTCTGCTTACTTCATTCTGTATCTGTCTACTGACATCTTTCCATATTTGACTGAATTCCTGCTATTTGTCATTTTTATAGTATTCTATTCTATTCTATTCATATATCATGATTTATTCAATCATTCTTTAATTTATTTTTCTTTCCAGTTCTTTGCTTCCACAAAGGTGCAACTTTGACTCTTTTTGTGTAACTGGGACCTTTGTTCTGTTTTTGACATCCTTAAAGAATATACTCATTAGTGGGATCTTAAGATATGAATAATTTACTCCCCCATAAAACTGCAAATGTTTTCAGAGTGTTTGAACCAATATCCAGCTCAACCAACTGTATACCCAATGTACTTTCATTCAATCTAGATAAACAGGTACTGATCAATGTGTTAAGTTAGCCCTGGGAAAAGTAAGCTAACAGTGGAATTAGAGCTTGTTAAGTATTATCTATTAGATACTGGATGGAATAATAATAGGAAATAGTAATTAAGGATAATAGGATATTCCTTTGAAAGTGAAGCATAACTAAAATCATTCTACTTCAAGCCAGGTGACACAGATTATGGAGTCTTGTACTTATGGTAAAAAAAAAGATCTGAGTTTAAATCTTGCCTCAGACACTTACTAGCTCTGTGCCCCTGGGAAAGCTATTTAACCTTCCTCAGCCTCAGTTTCCTCACTAGAAAGAAATACGGATAATCATAACTGCTACCTTCCAGGGTTGTTGTAAAGATTAAGTGAAAATAAAATATGTAAAGTGTTTTGCAAAGATTACAGTGCTACATAAATATTAGTCTTTATCATATAAGCCTCTTGAGGATCTGGTATCTTTCTGGAAGGGGACTCAAAACAAGAATAATTGAAATATCCTGAGAAAATGCTGGCCAGCTCTTCGTACGTGTTATCTTAAACATCTATATGTCTCTCTTCAGAAATAAATTTGCTTCAACAAAGTTGGTTTCTCTCCCTTCTTTCTGGTTTAAACTTATGGTTTCACAGATACCAGGAACCACTGGCAAGGAAACTCTCTCTAGCAAGGTTATTCTATAGCTGTTCTACATCTTAAAATAAGGGAATTACCTGTTGTCACTTGCCCAGAATCTCTTACCAGTGGCAGGACCTGAATCCAGGTCTCTTCTGATGGTGAGGTTAACTCTAGCCACTAGTGTGTCTCTCATCAAAGTTGTTAAAAATGTTAAACAATCACGAGTGTAGACATATCAAATATTTTCCTCAGGGTTGGCAAAAAAATGCCCCCATCACTACTTTACACAATGATGCAGGTGGTAAGCACATATTCTCATCTTTACCAAGATGAGGG
This sequence comes from Sminthopsis crassicaudata, assembly GCF_048593235.1. Lineage (NCBI taxonomy): Eukaryota > Metazoa > Chordata > Mammalia > Dasyuromorphia > Dasyuridae > Sminthopsis > Sminthopsis crassicaudata. The sequence continues at coordinate 12,379,121 of NC_133623.1, read as the reverse complement.
CAAGGGCCTGGCAATACCTTTCAGGGCTTAATTCCCTGTGGAGGAGCAATGGTGCCAAATTCAACAAGAAGGGGAGCACTAAATCCTACATAAGGATCCCTGAGGGATGTATATTGACTTAGAAAACCACACATTAACATTATCTACATTCTCTCATGTTTTTGTTTATTTGATTAAACATTTCCTAACTAAGCTTTAATCTAGTTCTGACTTCACCATGAGTGTTGTGAGCATACAGCAATCTCCTGTATAACACCTCTGTTGTGAGCTACATTCAGCCATGAGAGCAAACTAACTTTCCCCACAACCAATGCCACTTGTGTTTTTGATGGATACGTTTCAAATGATAGTACAACTAGAAAAGGAAAAAAAAAACATCTTAAAACTTCAGCATTTCAGAAGGCATTCATTAACACTGAAGTATCCAAGTGTAGTGGGAGCAGAAAGGTGCAAAAATTAAAAAGAGATGAAAGAGAACAGGAAATGGTGAGGTTTGTTTGTTTAAACTATGCACCTAAGGGTACTTAATAATTATTTCGGAACTTTGATTGTTTTTTGTTTTTTTTCATGCATATCATTAGAGCTGTGAGAAATGATTATTTTCCATTTGACAACCATCATATCTGCATCGGTGCTGTTAAAGGCCTGCTGGTTTCCATCTGTACACTTTGGTGACCCCCCCAGGTCGGATGCTGAGGGGTTAGTTCTGTGCAAGACTGGCAGATTCAAAGTGACAGATGAAAACACTGAGGAGAAGTGGTCATTGCAGAGTGGAAACAATTAGCCAGCACTGCTGTGAAATCCTAGATATGAAACTCCCCCAGTTAAGGTTGAATTTTTTTACGGGATGAAAACAGCTCAAGTTTCCAACCAACCCACTAGTGTGCCAAATAATTTCTTAGAAGGACTTTGTTCTGAATTCATGTCAACTCTCAAAGCCCAATTCTTTCCTCAAAGACTCCTGACAAAGTCAGAGAAAAACAAACCAGCTGATTAACCTTTTCCATCCACAAAAAATTTTTTTTTACTTTCTTTAAACCAGCTAACTTGAAATGTACCACAAAAGTTGGTATTTTTATACCACTTTGAGGCTCTACATAGAGAAACAGTATCAAATTTAGAAAGAACTAGATTCAATTCTCACCTGGTACCCACTGGCAAACTGCTTCATCTCATGGCGCCTGAAGCGAATCACAAAGACTCCTGGAAAGAGATGCCAATCTACATTGATAGAGGGAGTTTCCATGCCTGGGAGTTCTCTGTACTCAAAAGAACACAGGCCCAGACACTATTCTCTAAAAGTTGACCATCAATAGCAGCACTGGGCTCTTATATCAGTTATAGAGGATAAGAAAAAAAATTCTGAAAGAAGTAAGTGTAATAAACCTATAGACACCTAGAAAGAGACATCACTAGCAATTCTTACCATAAAATACATTGAGCTGTGGGTAGATCTGCAGAAGAGACCCCAGACCGGGAGCCAAAACTTTATGGAAGGAGAAACACTGGACAGGTCCCCAGGAGGAAAGACCATGGATATTGGGATCTTACTGGGAAGCTCCTGCTGGGCAGGTCACCAGGGAGGGGGCTGGGAAAGAGATCTTCCAATCTGGAGCTGGCCCAGCCAGTCAAGGTTCACAGGCTCATTATCATTGCGAACTAGGTGTTCGAGAGGATAGAGAATATAAGGCCAGCTTGAAGTCAAGAAGTCCTGAGTTCAAGTACAGACATAGATTACCTTTGTGACCAAGGCAAGTCATTTAAACTCTGTCTCCAAGTTTCTTGAAGACACTAAGGTGTGGAGTAGCTGCTGCTTTAATGAAATCACACATCCAAAGTAGTATGTCAGGGCAGGGGGTAGAGGGGCAAGCACTAAGCTTAGTTGTTTCTACCTGTTGACAGACATAAGAGCTAGTGGCAACTCCTAAATTTTGAGTCCCGGGAATAACATCCCGGTCACCCTGCCCTAGCTGCAGTTTGGCTATTAGCATTAAATCCTGCAAAAGGAAAAAGCATTTGTCTTTCTGCAAAAATAATGGAATGTGGTCATCCAGCCTGAAAAGGTCTTTACTGAGCCCAGTGTTGAAATGAAAATAGATGTAAAGGTGTTTGATAGGGAAATTACTTTTCCCAAATTCATTCCTGCTTTATAACTCTAATTTCACATTCAGTTGTTAACAATCTTCCAAAGCCAGCACAAATCTACAGAGATAATGAAAAATAAATGATGTTACAAAGTCGAGTCAAAATTAACATTCTCCCATTAAGATGTCAAGTTACAATGGGTTTGGTACATCAGGTATACCATTTTGTACTACAGTGTCGGGCAACTACAGGGAACAGAAATTATTCAGACTGTCTGTTCGTTTTAGGATTCCGCTGAACATGTGTGCCAGCAGCTTCTGTCTCCTGCTCTTCCAGAGCATGGAAAAGAATTCAGCCTTTCTTCTGATCTACTCTGAATGGGGGCAGGGGGTGCCAGTGACTATTTCAACACGTCTCTTCAAAAGCCCAATGTATTAATGCCCTAACAATTTTTCAGGGTTCTTTGAAGGTTTTTGTTACTTACTGTGTCAAGCTGCAATGCTTCATTACTCATGGTACCAGGTTCAAATAAGATAGAACTCGGCTGTAACAATGCTCTTTTATTAAAATGTATTTGTCTTGTCTGTTGTCTTAATGTGCACTCTTTCTAAGAACTGTAATTTTGGTAACAAATTTCCATAAAATGAGGCAAAGTGGTACCTGAAACACTCGAGACAATTTAGCACAATTACAATTGTGCACAGATTTCCGAAATTTCCTGCTAATCCTAGGCTTCCAAAACAAATGCAGGGAAGCTTCAAGGCACTTCTCTAAAGCGAGGAAGTCAACCATGCTCTTCATCCTTTGCATCACCATTCTATCCACAGGGCTGCGCCTAGCAGTCTCAATCCCCCCTGCCAAGACTTTGCACTCACTGCAGCATTTCTGAGTGAAGGCACTCTCGTCTGTAGATGTGTGAGCTGAGTTTTCAGGAGGGTGGGCAAAATACAATTCCTTTCTGACTTCTAGATAGGTTCTTGGAAGTTGCCTGAGGAACGCCAACTTGTCCTGGAACAGGCGAAAATAGACCCAGCTCTTCCAGACTCCAAATCCTCTATTCTAGTCACCCTACTGTCTGTCTGAAAAAATGGCAATGAAATCCAATAGCTGTTCATCCTGTAGACTTATCAAGGATCAAGAGCAAGAATAATTAATTCATAAGCTCAGCGGCCACGTCTATTTATACAGGAAAGCTATTCTGCTTTTGAAGAGACTCAGAATTAGACTAAGTAAAGAGCAGACCAAGTTACTAAGGGGTAAAGAGAAATAACTGTGCCGGGGAAAGGCAAAGCAGCCCAGAGTGAAGAAGAGCCATACTTTGGACTAGCCACATCAGAAGGTGAAAAGATTTTTCAACTGTGTAAGGCATATGGAGAAAACCAGGGAAAATGTCAACTTCCTGTGAGAAAAGCCGTTAGGAAGATGATGGGAGGGTGGGAAATGAAACTGAAATGGGAAAAGGGACACTTAAAGAGTGTTTTCTGAAGCTTTGTGCCTTCAAAAGCCCCGATGACAGAGACTGTAAAGTACTTGTTGAACTGGAAGATGTCACTGCTGTCACCATAAGATTTCTGAGACCTGTTTGTGGAGAAACTGAAAGGAGGAGAGAAGGGCAATAAGAATGACTAACAGATGGAAATGAATACTTCTACAGACAGACTAAAGAATTTGAGGCTTTTTTCACTTATAAAGAACAATCTAAGAATTGATATAAGCTATATCTCAAATGACAAACAGCCAAATGTTCTTTCTGTCCCACCATTTTATTCAATTCAGCAAACATGTAATACTTAAAAAAGCCAGAGGCAAGACACTGTGCTAGGGTTAGAAAAGACAAATAATAATAACAATGTAGGCAAACCACTTTGCTATTTCAATTAATTCTTACAAGAACCCTGTGAGGTAGATGCTACTATTATCTGCATCGTACAGATGATGAGACAAGAACTGAAGGATATCAGGTAACTCATACAGGGTCACACCAATCTGAGCTAGTATCTGAACTCTAGATTCTGAGTCCAACATGCTATCCACTAAGCCACACTTCCCTCAAGGAGTTAGCCTTCTATTAAATTAAGGAGACAAATAAATTCTAAACATTTTGAGAACAGAGAACACCAACAGAAAGGCCTAGAAATGGGAATGTGGATAATTCAGGAGAATCATTCCTCTGATTGGCAATCAAGGCCCTTTTCCAGCTCCACCTAATATTATTTCTCAAAACGATTTCACATTACCAGATGTCAGAGAGTCTACATTCCTACCAAGCTGGCCGTCGCATGTCCTACCTCTGGGTCTTTGTCTTTGATGTCTCTCATGCCTAGAATGCCCTCCCTACTTATACTTCTTGCCCTTGGAATTTCTAGACTTCTTTTAAGAATGATGCCAAAATTGTCAATGTTGTAAAATTACCCATGCATATATCTGGTAAATAAAAACTATTAAATATTAAAAAAAAAGAATAATGCCAAGTGTTACCTTCTCCATTAGCCCCTTCATTCATTATCCGTGGAATGAGTGCTTACTGCTAAGCAAAATGACTTTGTATCTTTTTTTTTTTATATTTACTTCTCTGTTCGCATGCTCCCTCCAGAAAAACATAAGCTCTTTGAGGACAAGGACCTTTGTCCTTGTCCCTGTATTGTATTCCTAGGGCAGTGCCTTTGCATACAGTTGTAACTTATTACATGTTTGAGGAGGAGCTGAACACAAGCTGTGGGCGACATACCACTGGGTCACATCATAAGGGTGGGCAAGACACAGAGTCATAAGCTAAGATGGCTACTCATCCAGTCTGGTTTGGCAAATGAAAAATGCCTTTGAAGAGCCATATATTTTATTACAAACAAGTAGCTTCTCTTATGTATTATATATTAGGCTATGGATTCATATAAAGTTACTGCATGTTAGCCTTAAAGTGAACTTGAACAATCAATGGATCAAGGTTTTAACATATGTTCCTTTTACTTTAATTCAAAGCATCATTAAATCAAATATGTGATGCATTTTTACTGTCCTTTGATCTACGTCTTCTGGGGATTTTAAATAACATTTCCTAGTCAGTGATAACTGAATTTAAATTGTATATTAAGGGTCTGACTTAATTTCATAAAAAAACAAGGGCATTCAGAGTTAATGCTGAAAACACTGACCTTACCTTGCCCCCCCATCAAACACTTTGTGGGAGAAAAATATTTTTGCTTTGGTTTTTCAAAAGCTAAAGACAAGGCTGGACACTTCATCAATTAACACAGGGAATCTAAAGTGAGGAGATGAGAGAAAAAGAGAAAGAGAAATAGAGGGAAAGACACCATGGAAATCATTTTCCAGTATAAGGCACCCAAAGTCTCTCTATGACTGTCAGTAGTACCAAAGCAGGTAAGCAGTATGATTTATTGGTCTTAGGATAAGGCTGAGAGCCAGGGATTCTGAAACTGCCAACAACATTTCTTCCTCTTGCCTGGGGAAAAATATAGCACTTTAAAGTTTACAAAGTACTTTCTTCACAACAAGCCTGTGAGATAGGTAGTGCAAAAATGTTGTTACTCCATAGGCTCATAAATTTACAGCTGAAAGGAACCTTAGAGGTCATCTAAGAATGGCTCCTAAGTATGCTTCTCCCCAAGGCTCTGACCTACTCCTTCTATGCTTCTCTTCATTCTCATTCATTCTCTCATATCCTCATATTGATATTCTCTCTTCTCCTCCTCCTCTTCCTTCTCCTCTCTCATTTGTTCCAATGGATTCAATTACCAACTCTCTATACACTTAATTTCTCAATATCTAGGGCCATCTTTCATCTCTCTTCTACATTAAACTGGAATGACCAAGTGCCTGCTACACATCTTCACACAGATATATAGCAGGCATCTCAAATGTATATCCAAAATGGAAGTCCTATTTCTCCTCCAACTATTCCTACTTCAAATTTCCTTGTGTGGAGGCTATGACCATCTTTCCAATAACCTCTTTGGAGTCATTCTTTGTAAAGTTCTTGAATTGTGAGGGTCTGGTCGCCTGCTCAATTATAATCCTTCTCTGGGAGGAGATCTGTAAAATCTTTTCCTCTGTGCGCAGGTTTCTTGGGAGCTCTGAATCTCCTCCAACTCTTGTCCTTTCTCAAATCAGACTGGTCTCCTTTCAGCCTGCCTGGTGTCAAGACTTTATCCCAGAGTCCATTTTCCCAGACCCAATGCTGCCCTTCTTTTATCCTCCCAGAGAATGGGCGTGGGATAACTCAAGGGCTTCTGGGAAACATTATTTCAACCAATGAGCTTGCTCCTCCTAGAATTCCTAAGGTGTAAACTCCCTTTAAAGGCCCCAACCAAAGGTCTGAGCCAGAGAACTGTCAAGTCAACCTGAGTTCTCACCTTGTCACTGTCCAGACAACCTGAGTTCTCACCTGGTAATCCTAACAATTCTTAACTCTTCCCTCATTCTCATTCCCCAATTGACTATTCTTGTAAAACCTGTCTCTCTGGCACCTCTCCCCCTTCTCTCCACATAGATTCTACTCGACCTCAGCTTCTCATTACCTCTCACTTGAACTACTGTAATATCTTTCAAATTGTTCTCTCTGAATCCAGTTACTTATTTTTTCTAATTCATTCAAAGAATGCTAAAAACTGTCTACAAATGCAATTGGGGAAAGTACTATTTAAATAAATAAATTCCTTATAAAGTGGGGTTGGGGGATAGGGCTGTCACGCCTACAATAGGAAGTCCAGTTCCCCAGATTGTTCCTGATTTCCAGTCAGTTTCTTAGTCACATTAGTGGTGAGAGCACCTCTTATTAGAGCCTGTTATTATTAGTACCTTATTAAAGGGAAACATATATCCTTACATATTTGATAAGTTCAGTCAGCTATTAAGTGCTCTCTGTAGGAATCTCCGTGACCCTTTTAAACATTCTCCATTCCTAAAGTTTTTGTCTCTCCAGAAGTACTTCCTTGCTCCAGAAGATTTAGTGGCCCTCTTTAGCTCTATAGTAATGGAACCTCTTCTAACATTTCACATCCTTCACTGTCTAACTCTAGCCCATCTTTCTAGGCTGAATACATGGTATTCCTTTTTATTAATTCTAAATTCCAGATAAAGTAGCCTGCCTGTTCTTTTCTGTACATGATATCCTATCTCCTACCTCCATGCTTAGAATGTGCTCCTTTGCCACTTGCGCTTTATAACATCCTTGTTAAGAGTTCAATCACTTCAATGTTGTCCAACTCTTTGTGACCCAATTTGGAGTCTTCCTTGAACAGCCACTGGAGTGGTTCACCAGTTCCTTCACCAGGTCATTTTACACATGAAGAAACTAAGGCAAATATTGTTTTCCCTTTGAATAAGTTACCCAGGGTCAGGTAATATATGACGTAGTGTTTGAAATCAGAATTTAACTCAGGAAAAGAAGTCTTTCTGACTCTAGGCCTGAAGCCATATTCAGTACAGTGCCACCTAGCTGTCTATCTTCCTTCAAAGAAAGATTAGCTGAGGTGCATGAGGACCTTGCTCACCCCTCAACTGCCAGTGATCTCATTTAGCTATAGAAATTAATCTGTTACCTTTGGTATAATTGGTAGTGACTTATCGCTGTCCATGTTGTCTCTCTAGTACAACACAGATCCTTGAGAACAAGGACCAATTTTTTTTCATTTTTGTATTTGTTTCCCCAGAGCCCCAGCAGTCTCCACTGAGTTTTTTAAGAATAGGTTTTAATCTCCTGTTTTATAATTGAGGAAACAGAACCACCAAATTGTGTCTGGGCTTTAAAAGATTATTTTTGAGCAAAACAAAGAATTTAAGGTAAATCAATCTATTCCCAGGGATGTATGGATTCATTCATAGGCCTCAATTCAATGTTAAAAAAATAACAAAAATGCCTTGAATGGAAGAGCTGTTTGCTCCTAACATTCTGTGGATCCCACTCTGTAGCCGAGTAAACTACAGCTTGGAAAAGTTGAACAATTTGCCCATTTAAAGATTCATCCATTTAGCCTCTGTTTTATCATTGACGAACTAGGAGGGACGGCCTGGTCTGAAACAAAATCGGAACATAGGTAGAGTTAGAAGTTAGCACTATGATTCTATACCCAGTCCTGCTTTAAACAGCATCTCTGGCTTCTGTGCTTTCTCCAACTCACCACAGTAAAACACACACATACATACAAATTCAGAAATACACACATACACACATCCAATTTTTATTAAAGTTTAGATGTCCCTGTTTCATACCTGCTTCTTTCTGAGGTAACAAGCAGCTAATCTGATAAACTAATGAGTGTAAATATGTTAATGAATTTTAATGTGGTCATGGGAGAGAAGAGAACTTGCTCTGGTCTTCATTTTCTCAATCCTTGGTAATGTATGCTTAGTAACCTTCTAACTACAATATGCCTTCATTATATCTAATTTGAAGAGGCCCCTAAAGTGGGATTCACAGGTTAAGGAGGAACATAAGGTGGAACTATGGCAACTACCCAGGGACTTTGCGCTAGAAAATTAGAGACATATGAAGTTTAATCAATGAATATTATTTTTAAGAAATTGAAGGAACTAGAAGTTATAGAGACTGAAAAGAGAAGACTTAAAGGGAAATAAAGTGGGAAGATTTGACAGATGTCCTATGAAAGAAAGACTAGACTTGTTCTGCTTCCCCTATGAAAGGCATTACAAAACTACACGGACAGAATTTCCAGACAGGTAGACTTAGGCTCAATGCAAGAAAAAAATAACAAAGGAAAACTTTCAGCAAAGATGGCAATGTAAAAGATTACAATTAAGCACAGTTCTGCTGATGACTGCCTCCATCCTCCCCACAAAAGAGACTGAAAACAACATCAGATGAAGCAAAGATCAGTAAGCTCAAAGGTTTTTACCATGAGCTTTTTATCAAATTCCAGACTGCATAAGAAAATAAAAGCCTATAGATCAGATCAAAGGGAACTGAAAAAAGCATTAACTCCAGTAAAATGGACATAAACATGATGGGATTATGGTCAAAGAGGACAAAACCAGCTCCTGGCAGGGAATAAGAGTCTAGAAGCCACTGTGGTTCTCTAGGAAACTAACAATATTTATTCAGGGCCTTTCAGGATCTTAGTAGAAAACAAAGCAAACTTCCAGGGAGTTAATGAACAAAAAGAAGTTGTTGGAGACAAGGCCAAGGCTAATACCCACGATGAGCCACGTGAAATGGAGGCCAAAACTAGGAATTGAAGCAGAGTTGGGGAATGGTGTCATCATTAGACTCTACCCCATGCTAAAAAGGACCACAGAATATGGTTGAGAATAAATGATCAGAAGCAACTAAGATACCTGGAATTGTGGTAGGACACAGGCAATGGTAAAAGCAGAGGGGGCAAGGCCAAAGATCAAATACGTGAAATAAAAGCTCAAGAGGTAAACCCAGAAGGAAAGGTTAACTCTTCATTAAGAACAAAGAGACCCTCAGGGGAAAAGTGGCTTGGCCAATAAAATTCCAAGGATAAATGAAACAAAAATTTTTAAAAAGAAATTACAATGCTTGGAGGAAAACATAGGAAGGAGAATAGAAGATGCAAAATGTGACAATGGGGCCAGGTTGCCAACTGTCAACTTTCAACTTTGCTACCCACTACCCAAATCTGGGTCATAAATTCAGGACAGAATGAGAAGGAAATCTGAGCATGGGATGGTATTCCTTTTTAGCAAAACACCGGACAGTACCTCGAGAAAGGGAAAGTTCAGAAACTAGAAGCAACAGGACCAACCCAGCTCTTCCTTCCAGAAGTGTCATAGAGTCCAACACTAATATCAAATCCAAAATCAGGAAGTAGACTGGATGAATAAGCAAACTAAAAAGAACTTCACCATAATGAACTATTGTGGTGGCAGAGATGCTCAACATTCAAACAAAAAAAAGAGAATGACTACATAATATCTACAAGCAAAACCTCAGAATAAAAATACAGATTGGGCACAAACTCAACTAGAATTTTTGGAAGAGAAGAATCAAGAAGTAAAATTAGAGTTATGATTATTTTTTTATAAATGGAATGAGAGTACATAAGAGAAAAATGGAAAAAAACATGAGCTATAAAAGAAGAAACTGGAAAGGCAATTTAGGAACCTGTCACAAGAGATACAAAACTTTGCCCTAGAAATGTGCTCCCTGAAAATTAGAATAGACCATAGAAAGCCAATGATTCTATGAAACAACCCCAATGTTAAACAAAGTCAAAAACCCGGAAAAATAGAAGGAAAATATGAAGTATCTCATAGCAAAAACAAACAATCTGGAAAAAAACAGATCAAGAAGAAAAAAGGAAGAATCATTGGAGTATTTTGAATGCCATGAACCAAAACAAAGAGCCTAGACATCCCATTTCAAAAATTCTTTTTAAAGAACTACCCAGACCATAGAAGCAGAAGACAAAGTGGAAATAGTCACCTCTTGAAAGAAGCCCCCAAATGAAAACTCCTAGTAACATATCGACCAAAATCTGGAGCTTCTAGGTCAAAGAAAAACAATACTTTGTGTAGCCAGAAAGAAAGAATTCAGGTACCACGGAGCCACATTCAAGATTATACACTACAAAGGGGTGGAGAACTTAAAATGTCATAAGCCATAAGGCAAAGGTTATGGTCTTATAGCCAACAATAAATTACCCAGAAAAACTGAGTATAACATTACTGAGGGAAAATGGACATCTAATGAAATAGAGAAATGACTTCTAAGCATTCCTGATGAAAAGACCAGAACTGCAAAGAAACTTTGAAGTTAAAACTCAGGAGAAAAGAGAAAGATAAAAAGGTAAACATGAATGAACAATGACAAAGAACTAAACAAGGATAAACTGCTCACATCCTAATATGAAGATATGATACATTTATGAGTCTCCTCTGAAGTCTATTTTCTATTAAGGGAGTGCAATTAAACAAAGCCTAGAAATGAATGGGAAAAGAATGCGAAGAAAAGGGAAGAAGAATATACTGCAGGAAAGAGAAAGAGAAAGCAAGATTAAGGAAAATTATCTCCTATCAGGGTGAACAATATAAACTATTCAAACAAGGGCTAGGGTTTGGGGTAGAGTGGCTGACACTTGAACCTTACTTTCATTTGAAATGATCAAAAGAAGAAAGAATACACATACACATACATGTACCAAAACATTTCATTCAACAGGATAACAGGAGAGAAAAGGAAAAGGAAAAGGGAATTAGAAAATATGTTAAGGGAGGGATCAGTCCTAAACCAAAGTTTAAGAATGTACAAAAATATTTCTAGGTCTTTCTGAGGTAACAAAGAAAGGGGGTGTCCATATGTTAGGGAATAGATGAACAAATTATGTATAGATATGTGATAGAATACTAGTTTGCTGAACTCTTATCAGTGTAAAGACCCATCAGGATTCCAGAGGACTATGAAAAAACATGCTCCCCAATTTCCGAGAGAGAGAGATGATGTACTCCAGATGAAGAATAGAAAAATATTTTATAGGACATGGCAAATTTGGGGATCTGCTTTTATTGACTAAGTGTGTTTGTAATGGGTTTTCTTTTTGTTTTTCTTGGGTTCCCAATTAGGAGATTTAGGTGGGAAGGTGAGAAGGTAGATCATGACTTTTTAAAAACAAATGGAATTATTTGAAAAACTTTTAAAAATTGGACTAAAAACAAATCAGAGGAAAAAACTATTTATATCAAAGAAAATGCCAACAGTAAAATAAGATATCAAACGTTTGGTGATACAGACAAAACAGTCTTTAGAGGAAAATTTCTCTCAACACTTTGATCAGTCAAGACTGATAATGAATCGATAGACATCTGTAAATGTCTACTATTTTGTGAAGCATTGTACTAAGTGCTGGGGTATAAAACTAGGCCAAAGATAGTCTCTGTTCTTGGCGAGCTTACAGTCTAATGGGGGAGATAATATGCAAACAAATGTATACATAGCAACCTATAAACAGGACAAATAGGAAATAATTAAAAGAGGAAAGGCACCAAAATTAAGAAGGAAAAGGCTCCCTGTAAAAAATGGGATTTTACTTGGGACTCAGCGGAAGCCAGGGAAAATGTTGCTACCTATATCCTCATTTTCTCTCTCTATCATATATTTATTTATCTAAGTACTATGCATGTCTTTTGGATTTCTAGCTTACCATGTGCTGCAGTCTGCATAGGGCCCAAGCACTAGAGACATTGTATAGCATCCATCCCTTGGCCTTATACTGGACATGATCCCATTAGAATCAATCCAAATTTTACGCTTTTTGGTAAATGATGTAGACCTTGGCTCTAAGTACTAACAGGACTGGAGGAGCAGTCACTGAGACCAACACCATGCAAAGTTAACACAAGGAAAAAAGAAAATAATCATTGCCAAAGCTATCTCCCAGAGTTGGAACTAGTGGGGAGATCATACAACCATAAAGAAGGGACAACAATGGTTGTTAGAGAAGATGTTAAGAGGACATAAACCAAGAAAAAAGACTGGCTAGCAGAACTTGAAAGACTCAAGAGATATCTCCATTCTGAAACACCTGCAGAAACATACATAATACACACACACACACACACACACACACACACACACACACACACACACATATATATATATGTATATATATGTTGAAAGGAACATCATACTTTTTCTCTTGTTGATAAGACAGCTATTCTTGATGCCTGAATAATTCAACCTGTGGCTTACAGCAAAACAAGGCTAAGGGCAAAAAAAAAAAATTGTTGAGGCCCCAACGGAGTAAAAATGAACAGTAATATACCCTCAACATGCATCCCTTTATAATTACAACTAGAATTAAGGAGGTATTAGGCCAGAAACCTGACCCCCCTCAGTGAGCTATGAATTAATGGGGACAGATATGACATTACCAGCAAAGCAAATACATTTGCCAGAATTGGGGACCAACAAATGAAGCTTACCTTTGACAAGTCCACTCTAGGATCAATGAGGCCTGTTACCTGAATATGTGATCAGCTAAATGAAAATTTCAGATAATATAGAATTTGGTCCAGCCCTCATAGTCAAAGGGGAGAAGTGGGTCTTTTAATCAAGAAAAATGGAAGCAGGACTATGATGAGCAAAGAACATGTGATCAGACAGGCACATAAGGTATATATACCATGAAAAGGTATCAATAGAAAGGAGAACAAAATAGAAATCGCAGTCTTCTTGAATATGGGAAGTCAATTCTGTGACAGCCACTGAGGAACCCACATTTCTGGCTGATGAACCAACAGCACAATCACATGATCTGGCACCATCCTGCTCCAGAGATTTTTTTTTTCTTTTGCATTTCTGTCCAAAGATTTGGTTGCTCCTTGGGGCCTTTTAATGTCTTATTTCAAATCCCGGTAAACATCCCAAATTTTTAACTGTTAAGTTTTGCTAAAATGTAGCAGGATCCTTGCTTTGCATATCAGTTGTCTCATTTTGCACCAATGCCAATAACAACATAAGATTCCTGTTAGTTCAGTCACAACTAAACATGCTCTTATCAGGTAAAAGCTTTGTTAGCACTCTTTGTTATCAGTCAGTCATCAGGATCAAACACTAACTAGAGCTGCTCAGTAGCAAAGAAAAGGAACAGCAATGTAGTTTTTGTGACACCTAGAAATCCGATTTCTTACACAGCTGGCCTGAAAAAAGCATCTCCAGATGTTTCCTTCAGGTAGTAAAATTTGATATATACATATGCAAAGTCTAGCTTTATTTTGAAAAACAATTAAGTACTTAGTCATAGGTAAGCAGAATACAATCTCAGTAGAATATATACAGGCTCTGTGAGATTAAGGACTAGAGATTTGTTTTGGATTTTTTTGCGTGTGTTTTGGGGGGGGTTGTCTTGCATTCCCAGTGACTTGCACATAGTAGGTGCTTAAGAAATGTTTGCTGAATTGAATTGCCAACAAACATAAATAATCAAATGTACAGAATGGCTCTTAACACTTATTTTGGATAGTTTTGTACCAAAGATCTTAACAGGTATACCAAAGGAGAGTCAGGAATTATATGAGCAAAATTACAAAACACTTGCCACAAAAATAAAGTCAGATTTAAATAATTGGAAAGACATTCAATGTTCTTGGATAGGCCGAGCGAATATAATAAAGATGACAATACTCCCCAAACTAATCTATTTATTTAGTGCTATACCAATCAGACTCCCAAGAAACTATTTTAATGACCTAGAAAAAATAACAACAAAATTCATATGGAAGAATAAAAGGTCGAGAATTGCAAGGGAACTAATGAAAAAAAAGTCACAGGAAGGTGGTCTAAGGGTACCTGATTTAAAGCTATATTATAAAGCAACAGTCACCAAAACCATTTGGTATTGGCTAAGAAATAGACTAGTTGATCAGTGGCATAGGTTAGGTTCACAGGACAAGATAGTGAATAAAAATAGCAATCTAATCTTTGACAAACCCAAAGATCCCAAATTTTGGGATAAGAATTCATTATTTGACAAAAACTGCTGGGAAACTGGAAATTAGTATGGCAGAAACTAGGCATGGACCCACATTTAACACCAAATACTAAGATTAGATCAAAATGGGTCCAAGATTTAGGCATAAAGAACGAAATCATAAATAAATTGGAGGAACATGGGATGGTTTACCTCTCAGACTTGTGGAGGAGGAAGGAGTTTGTGTCCAAGGGAGAACTAGAGACCATTATTGATCACAAAATAGAACATTTTGATTACACCAAATTAAAAAGTTTCTGCACAAACAAAACTAATGCAAACAAGATTAGAAGGGAAGTAACAAATTGGGAAAAAATTTTTACAGTTAAAGGTTCTGATAAAGGCCTCATCTCCAAAATATACAGAGAATTGACTTTAATTTATAAGAAATCAAGCCATTCTCCAATTGATAAATGGTCAAAGGATATGAACAGACAATTTTCAGATGATGAAATTAAAACTATTTCCACTCATATGAAAGAGTGTTCCAAATCACTATTGATCAGAGAAATGCAAATTAAGACAACTCTGAGGTATCATTACACACCTGTCAGATTGGCTAAGATGACAGGAACAAATAACGATGAATGGTGGAGGGGCTGTGGGAAAACTGGGACACTGATGCATTGTTGGTGGAGTTGTGAAAGAATCCAACCATTCTGGAGAGCAATCTGGAATTATGCCCAAAAAGTTATCAAAATGTGCATACCCTTTGACCCAGCCATACTACTACTGGGCTTATACCCCAAGGAACTACTAGAGAAGGGAAAGGGTCCTGTATGTGCCAAAATGTTTGTGGCAGCCCTTTTCATAGTGGCTAGAAGCTGGAAGATGAATGGATGTCCATCAATTGGAGAATGGTTGGGTAAACTATGGTATATGAATGTTATGGAATATTATTGTTCTATAAGAAATGACCAACAGGAGAAATACAGAGAGGCTTGGAGAGACTTACATCAACTGATGCTGAGTGAAACGAGCAGAACCAGAAGATCATTATACACTTCAACAATGATACTGTACGAGGATGTATGCTGATGGAAGTGGATTTCTTCAACATAGAGAAGAGCTAATCCAATTCCAATTGATTAATGATGGACAGAACCAGCTACATCCAGAAAAGGAACACTGGGAAATGAATGTAAACTGTTATTTTTACCTTCTGAATCCAATTCTTCCTGTGCAACAAAAAATTCGGTTCTACACACATATATTGTATCTAAATTATACTGTAATATATTTAACATATATAAGACTGCTTGCCATCAGGGGGAGGGGTTTGGGGGAGGAAGGGAAAAAATCTGAATAGAAGTAAGTGCAAGGGATAATGTTGTAAAAAATTACCCATGCATATGTACTGTCAAAAAATGTTATAATTATAAAATAAAATAAAAAATTTTAAAAAAAGAAAAAAAAAGATCTTAACAGGTAGAAAACAAATAAAAACCCAATTCTCAATATTAATTTTTAGTTTCATACAATCAGTTCCACTATGTCTAAATTTGATTTTTTTGATGCAAAGTTAAGGTCCCAGTATATACAATTTTGGTTCTTTGAATCTTGCTTTGAATCTCTTTATATTTCTTCATCCCAATTAATGTAAACTAAGAAGTCCTAGACTTTTGAATTGAATCAATTAAAGTTGTAAACTAGATGAGAACAAGTTCTAGGTACTTTCATTAAATCTACCATTCCAAAGTGTGAACTAGGTATGTTAATTTTGATCTTAGATGAGATGAAATGCACCCACACAGGAAATGTACCAAGATTGTTCAGCAGAATCATGCATACCACTGGGCTTGTGCATGTCATGGCTAGCCAGTTCAGAATCAAGCATTCCAGAAGGAGATTTTCGCAACAAGCCTAGTATAGTAGTGATGGATAGAATCATTCTTTTGTGGGGAGGATTAAATTCTTATTGCTATTAGAAATAACTATAGAAATGGAATATTTTTGAACTAAGACTTTACTAATATTTTTTGATGATTTTTAGTCAAGTCCTAGCAAACTGGAAGGAGTGGGTATAGGGAACTTAGCTCTGGAGTCACAGGATGATTACTACCTATGAAGTCCTGGGTAAATCTTCTTGAGCTTAAGTATTCAGATATAGAAAATGAACTACCTCCTTTTTTTAGTCAATTCTGTCCTAAAAGAAGCCTAAAATCCAAGTACTTGAAGATGCTAATCATGTCCTCCCTTGTCTCCTCTTCTCCAGAGTATACATTTCCTTCACATATACCTCAAGAGGCATGATATCAACAAAGTCATTCACCATATCGTTTCTCCAAATGTGAGTGTCTATCAGCTTACCAGACAAACCATGATGTCTGTTGGAATGAAAAATATCCATGTCTTGAGGCATCAATGAGAAGACAAAAGTCATATAGCAAGATAATTGATATATGGGGAGAGTATGCCCAATTGCATAGCTTCTTGGAGGAAAGGAAAATGAATGAATATAGATTATATATTGACAAAGGTAAATGGCTCCTTCAAGTAAAGATTGAAATCCTTCATTATGATTTTTCATTATAACATGGATCCAAAAAGAACACCACTAGCATAAGATAGATATTGAAATCATTTGGTAGGATTATGAATCTTAGCAAACCACAATATCAAGTGAATCAATGAGCTAGTGACCTTGAAAGCAACAATGAAAAGACAGAGATCCATAAGTACTACTTTGATGTTTCATTAGTGCATGGAAGTGATCTTGGGTTTTCAAGAGATATGCCAGTATAATAAAAGCAAGAGAAGGGTCTACCCTGTTAGAGGGCTTCAAGTAATGTCCCATTAGCAGACTGGGTTTTCTTGCTGAGGACAAGCTTAACCATATATGGAGAGGTTCATTCACAAACAGACAGGTCACCTGGTGATAAATTCAACAACCATGACTCCAAATCAAAGAAAAAGACATTGCCAATAGAATGGTCCTCAATATTATGTGGGCACGCTTCTGTTTTCTGTAGTGACAGTTGTAAAATGATGAAAAAATTGAGAAGCGTAGGAGAAGAATAGCAAAAAGAGGGGTAGAAATTTTAGACTAACTATAATCCTTAACTTAGCTATTGGTATTCTAAATGTGAGTTACTTATTAAATGACCAACAAAATGCTTGTTAGAAATACATCAAAATTACAAAACTAAAACAAGTGATATTCCACCATTTACCACATCTTTGCTTTGACACAAATGAAAAAGATATAAAGAGGACAAAATCCTACAGGCTGATCGTTCATTTTTTTAAAAAAATAAATAACTTATGATTTGGAAGAACCAAAGGTTTCCTTAATGGCTTTCTTCCAACAGAGAACCACTCATTTATGTAAAATAAATAATTTTAAATTCCTCAATTTAATACCAGAAAGAAATATGTTAGGAATGTGCTAAATTTATAAGATTGATTCGGTCAAGAGCTCAAACTGGATGGGGATCCCCTATAGAAGATGAAGTCTTCTAGATACACTGGCTATTTCTGTACTGGAGATATCACTATCTGGAACACCTCAGGCCCTCCTGAAAAATGATCTGTAATAATTCAAGAGGGTTTAAACTAATCATTCATCCAGGAATGGAAAAGAAGATTAAAAATGTTTATTTTCCAGATTGTGACAAAGGACAGCTTGTAGAATGTAACCATCAGCGTGCATATGCACGCTGTGTATGTATCTCATTTATCTTGGTATGATATGTATCCAACTAAGCAAAGTCATCGATGCCAAGAGCATTTAAGGATGAAACTGCAATAAGGATTACAAACAGAAGGAAAATGAAAAAGATTTGCAAAAAAATTTAACAATCTGTTTCCATACTCGGATTTTAACTTGAGTCATTGAGGTACTTACAGAGAAAGTGGAAATAGTATCAAAGAGAATAAAGACAGGAAAAGCAGCCATATTGGATCAAATAGAAGAAACAATACAATTATGAGACTATCAAGCAACAAATTTACAAGATATCTAAAGGAGGTGAAGATACCAAAGATACTAAAAACCAGCCAACCAACCAACAAAAGCCTTGGATTTTACTGACACAAAAAGGTGCCTAAGAAAATACAAACCAATAGGCTATATGCCTACTCTTTCAGCTATACAAAACTGTTATGAATGTCAACTGTACATGAACTCAGGGTATCCTCAAAAAGGGTATTAGGAAAAAGCTGGATTTCCCAAATGATATTAAACAATGGCTATTATCTCATAAGTGACTGAAAGAGAATATAAGATCTCATTACCCATTTTATTTCTTGGTCACAAAAAAGCATTTGAATTCTGCAGAACAAAACAACACTTTATAAGCTCTTTTATTACGATATGTCTCTCATCCAAATATCAATATCATTCAGAATTCTTTGGCATGCATAACAACAAAATAACCTTATTCAATCACTCTTTGATAATAAACAGCCGGCAAGGGAAAAAAACCTGGAAAAAATATGTTCACCAAAAGTATTAGCCATTATAACGAAGGCGAGTCAAGCATACAGTTCAGGAACAACAGATATTTCCTAGGGATGATGAGATCCTCCAGGGGCTATTATTTGTTGATGTTATTGTCATGATTGATTCAAGTCAAATGATAGGAAATCACTCAAGAAAGTTTTGTTTATCCATTCACATAGAAGACATCAACTGGATGATGAATGTCTACTTATCAAGTTTCAATGTGCCTCTGAAAGGATATCCTGTAGAACCAGTCCACCAGTATGTATATCATAGCCAGACAATACAGATGAACACTGAGCTGGGTCCAGAATTGAAGAGAAGGAAGGAGGATGAAGGTAGACTAAATTACTTTCATGAAATCATAAAGATATTTTACTGAGCCTAAGATTTCGTGATTGCCAAGGCCTATGTTTTCAATACAAACAGTTGATTGGCATTGCTGTATGGCAGGTAAGATCTGAAACAGCACTGCCTCTGAAGAATTAAAGATGGGAATCACACTGAGGCCAATATAAAGTAGAGAGTGGTGGACGTGAGCAGGTTGAAACATAGAGCCATTGAGGAATACGAGTAAAGTATGTCACAGAGGAATTCTATGAAATGAAGCAAAGAGGGGTTGGTCATGTAGTAAGAGCAAGAGAGGACAAGTGGAAACTAAGAGTGTTACACTGGTATCCTGGAGATGAACCTCATCTAGCATCTAGAGAAAGTGAGGGAGCCCACTAGCATTCTGGGTGGATTTGTTATTGTGAATGTCTGGAAGGATACCATGATCAGCCTCATTAAAGGAAACTCCCAAATCAGAGATCATGGATTCACTGACTGCATATAAATAAATAAATAAATATATATATATATATATATATATATATATATATATATATATATATATATATATATATATATATATATATATATATATTATATACACACACATACATATGTATGAAAACATGCATATATAGAGATGGGCATATGTGTTACACAAATAGTATAAAGAGCCTGGGGGGGGGAACAAAAGGAAGGGACTGAGCTAGATTGCTTCAGGAAATTGCATAGATACAATGATGACACTAAGTCTCAAAATACAAAGATTAATATGTTTAATACTAATGTTTTATCAGTGGCACTGTATGGCTATGAGTCATAGAATGAAAAATGAGCATTACTCAGAGGTGATGGTGAAATAGGTAGTGAATGTGAACATGTGGAAACATCTATCAAATAAGAAACTTCCTTTTTTATTTTTATAAAATATTTCATTTTCCCAATTACCTGTAATAACAATTTTTCACATTTTTAATTTAAATTTTGAGTTCCCATTCTATTCCTCTTTTCCAACCTTCCTCCTTCATTAAGAAGGCAAGCAATTTTATATAGGTTATACATGTACAGTTATGCAAAAACACATAAATCATGCTGTGAAAGAAAACAAAGAACAAAAACTGGAGAAAAATAAAGAAAAATTTTAAAGTATAATTTGATATGCATTGACTCCATCAATTTTCTCTAGAAGTGAATAATATTTTATTTATTAAGTCTTTTAGAACTTTCTTGGATCATTCTTTTGATTCGAGTAGCTAAATCATTTACAGCTGATCATCAAATAATATTGCTGTTATTGTGTACACTGTTCTCCTGCATCTGCCTGAATCTAATCATTTCACTTTGTATCAGTTCATGTTAAGTCTTTCCAAATGTTTATGAAAACATCCTGCTTGTCATTTCTTAAAGCACAATGTATTCCATAACAATCATATACCACAAACTGTTTAGCTATTCCCAAAGTGATGGGCATCCCTTTGATTTCTAATTCTTTGCAACCACAAAAAGAGCTGCTATAAATATTTCTGTACAATTTAGAATCTTTTGCAAGAAATATTTGGTGAATTCTTTCCATTTTATTTTATCATCTGGTTCTAGAGTATAATGGCAATATTCCTTGCTAGTTTCTGGAAAGATAATGTCTCAGGCTCTTTTTTTGATCATGGCTTTCAAGTAGTCCACTAATTCTTAAACTCTCTCTCTTGGTCAATTGTTTTTCCAATGAGAAAATTCACATTTTCTTCTATTTCTTCACTCTTTTTAATTTGCTTTATTGTTTCTTGATTTCTCATTCAGTTTCTACTTGACCAATTCTGATTTTTAAGGAATTATTTCCTTCAGTTTACTTTTAAAATACCTCCTTTTCAATTTGGCCAATTCTACTTTTAAGAATCCTTTTCTTCCATGAACTTTTGTACATATTTTTCTATGTGGCTAATTCTGCCTTTTGAGGAGTTCTCTTTAATGGCTTGTTATGCCTCCTTTACTATTTAGCCTTAACTATTTTAAGATATTCAGTGTTTTTTGTGCCTCCTTTACAAAGCTGTTGACTCTTTTTCATGATTTCTTGCATCATTCTCAATTCTTTTCCCAATTTTTCTTCTACCTCTCTTATTTGATTTTTGATTTTTGATTATCTTCCAGGAATTCTTTTTGAAGCTGAGAACAATTTACAATTTTCTTTGAGGGTTTAAATGTAGCTGTTTTGACAATAGTTTTCTTCTGATTTTATGTTCTGATCTTCCCTGTCATCACAGTAACTTTGTATGTTCAGGTTCTTTCTTGTTGTTTGGTCATTTTTCAGTCTTATTTCTTGAGTTCTAGGACAGAAGTGCCACTGTCCCAAGCTTCCAGGTTTTTGGTCTGCTGTTTTATGAGGTAGTTCTGGGGGCCTGTAAGTTTTCAATTCGTTCAAGATAGTATGATTTAATGAGAAGTAGGGTCACTGCTTTCCTGTCTATGAGTGATATCAAGGACTCTTTTCTACTCTAGAACTATGAACCAGGGTCTCCACTTCCCTTTGGTCACATACTCTAGTATTCCTCCTTGCCCTGGGACTGTGACCCAGCACTGTTGTATGGGCAATGCATTCACGCCCATCAAAAGGATTACTTATAATCTTCTGACCAATTTCGTATCTCCCCTTACTGTCTCAGTACTGAGAGCTCTATAAGCTACCCTTGCCAATTCAGTCACATGTCCCAAGCTCCCCACACTAGAGTCTGTTGGTGACTAGTGATGGCATGGCCTGTGCTGCACTACACTCCACTCTCACTCCAGTGAGACAGATCTTTCCTACCAATCTTCTAAGTTGTCCTGGGCTGGAAAATCATTTCACCCTGTCTTTGTGTTGTTTTTTCAACTGCAGAATTTGTTTTGGAACATTATTTTCAAGTTGTTTGGAGGGGAACTTGGGAGAGCTTAGTCAAATCTCTGTCTTTTCTCTACCATCTCAGCCCAAATAAGGAACTTTCAAAATGAATCTGAAAAAATCAAGTGATAATAGAAAGGAAGAACTTATTAACTTGTGCTCCCATGCTTTCCTCACAAAATGAGGAAAACCTAAGGAAAATTTCCCATGTATTGACTAAATGTTGACTGGATATTCCTGCAAAGATCTTACTGAAGGATAAGACAAGAGCTGTATGGGGTAAGTAGCCATGAAGAAATTGCAAGCTATATCACCAGAGGAAATAGCCCTAAAGATGAGATCCCATATCTATTTGAGGATATTAAGATGGAACAAAAACCAAAACAATATAAAACCAAATTGTACTTTCACACAAATGTTCTCCAACTGATGTTCTACGGTTGCAAATCTTTTAACAATTTCCAAAGAACTGAAGGTGACTCAGAGGGCAATGGGGGAATGCAGGTTTAGGACAAGTAGATTGTAGTCCACTTTCAGTCATACCCTAAACATACAAAATGCCATAAAACTTGCTCCCAGAGAAAATGATTATTAAGAAAGAATAAAGGCAATGGATAAGAGATAAACAACCTAAAGGCTTTCCTGTTTGCCCACAAAATGTCAAAAATCAAGGGCATATCAAATAATCTAGTCTGTTGAAGGATGCTCTGCATTGAATAGGGACAAGTGCATGTGATGAGATGATGAGATGATGAGATAAAAGGGCTGGAAGGGTAATAATCTGCCCTACTGGATACAATACTCATACTAATGACATCATGAATACTCTGAAGTACTGACAATGTAATAATGGAAGACATCACTGACACTGAAATGGAAAACAACAGGAAAATGCAGCTTTACATGTAAATATCTACCTATATTTCAGGGAAAAAATATCTAAAAAATATCTAATTATACCTTGAAAGAAAATGGAATCAGTCACTAGGCCAAAATAAAAGGGAAACAGAGATAGGATTATTTAATGTAATCACACTGGCAAAAAACTCATATGACAGGTAAAGAAATAGGATTTCTTGGAGTCCTTTCTGAGCTGCAAGAAACCTCAAAGGTAGCTTTTTTTGTTAGATGCATTCTATTTAATGGACAGTTTTTGTACATTTTCAATGGCATATAAATATATTATTGCACTTCAATAAATCTGTGATCTCAATAATATGGCTAACCCTTTCCACCTGCCTTCACAACCCATTCACGCCTTCTAATCCTGAGCAATTTTGTTCTATGTCCTTATTCATAAACTAGTAGAAGCTTTTGTGCGTGACTTTTTTAATGTTTCATGGATACCTGTGAATTACCCAGCTGTCCATCTCAATAAGGAATAAAGATAGAATAACAGGGCATAAACTACATTCTAAAGCAGTATTCATCCAAAATATTTATTTTGATTAATAACAGAAAGTAGAATATTAAAGTAGCCATGACAAATGAGACCCAGAAGCAAGTAAACACAGTGATTCAACAAATAATAGACCCTAAGGCAGAAACCACAGAGACTCTATATTTGATAAAACTCCTCAAAAAATAAAAAAAAAAAACTATTTCAGCAGAAATTATGTCTTGGCTAAAATATTATGCTATAAACCAGACTAATCTCCAAATGGATGTGACCTATATAGGAAAGATCACATAATTTAACAAGCATACAATAGAAAGGGACAACATTCATGTTTATAGCTGGGGGAAAATTCTTAACCCAACTGGATAAAGAGAACGATGAAACATAAAATCATTTTGACCTCATAAAATTGAACAGTATTTGTACAATCAAAAGCAATGCAGCCAACATATGAAGAGAATCTGTTAACTGAGAGAAAATCTTTGTGTGAAACATTTCTAATAAAAGTATAAGATGTTTAGGGGCTTGACACAAATATATTATGAGAGTCAGTATCCAATATGTATGGTATCAAAGGCCATGCAGCTTATACAAAATTTGTAAACTATTAACAATCCTATGAAAATATGCTCTAAATCACTAATAAGGCAAATAATATGTAAGTGCTACTATAAGTTTGCACAATGCTTTAATTATATTATCTTATGTGACCCTCACAACAATCCTGAGAAATGTGTGTTGTTATTATCTCCATTTCAGAAAGGCAGAAATTGAGTACCAGGCATGGTCATTTATTTATCCAGAGTCATATAGCAAATGGTAGTGATAGATTCAACCTGAGGTCTTTGTGATTTCAAGCCAAGAAAAGTACCTAATATACAGTAGACAATGTTTTTTATTAAGTGTCTACTGTGTTGATTTATTGGCATGTTGATTCCACTATACTATCTAACTATAAATGTGACTCTAAGATTTCATCTCAAACTTATTATGTTCAGAAAGATGTTACAAAAATGGAAGAAATCCATTTTGGTGGGGCTGCTAAAAGGCATTCTAATAAACTATAAGTGGACCTGAAAATCAGAATAAATATTCTGGAAAATTATTTAGAAATATGAAGAAAAAGCACTAACCCTTTTATTCCCATTAACCCAGATAACCTTCTATTGAGTACATAATACAAGAAAAATTTCCATACATATCAAAAACATACACATTCTTTGTGATGTGGCAAAAAAAAAAAAAACCCCAAAATGGATGTCCATCAATTGAGAATGGCTAAACAAAGTACTATACGAACGTAATGGAATATTACTGCTCCCTAATGAATGACAGGTATTACAGATTTAGAAAAAGCATGGACAGACTTACATGAGTTGAAAAGCAATATGTAAAATGCTTAAATGAAGGTAAACAAAAACAACAGTGAGAAGCAACTGAAATCTAATGTATTATAATGGCCCATCATGGCCTTGGAGAAGAGATGATAAAACATATTTTCTCCTCCTTTCTGTGGAAGAGTCCCAGAGTACGTGTTGCATATGCTTTTTGTTTAGGTTGATTGTCAACTCAAAGATGAGATGACCAATATTCCATGAAATGATATTTTTAATTATCTCTGTTTACAGTTGAGTACTTCTTGCATCTAGCTGCAACTTCTCTGTGTCTTCTGGTTTCATTTATATCAAAAATATAAATTAAAGCTGATTCATCTCCTTCACTAGTATATAAAGTTCTTGTTCTATCTCTCAATATCTCACAATTGGAGTACTGACAATTAGGTGCATTTTTGAAGACAGTTTCAAAAAGTGCTTTTTAATATTACCTGCTACTCTGCAGCTATCACTAGAGAAGAAGGACATGCAGGGTTGAGAGGGCTAACACTAAAACTTAAGAGGTCATTAAACAGTTAATGAAAGGAGGTTTACTCTGGATTAACATGGCAAAGAGAAGCAACAATAAGACACCTCCCCCATGATTCCTCTTCATCTCTATATGGAAAGGCATTGGGCTGTAGGGAGGCCAAGGTGAAGAGCATGTTGGAAGGGCCCCAATTATGCAGGGCTGGGACTTTTCATATCTTGAGGTGACCAGCAAGACAAAGGCCAATCAAGGTCTCCTATTAGGAAAAGTTAACCTCTATCAATAAAGGAAAGGCCAGGGCTCAGTCCATGTTGTAAGTAGGAGAAAAGATGTTTCCTCAGAGAAGCATTAGTAAATAGTAGTCCTATCAAAGAGGTCCACTTTGTATTTCTGTCAATTACCAGCTAGTCTTATGGTCATAAACTTCTCTCCACTTAGTTAGATGGATCCTCTGCCAAAACATACATTATGTCACCTGGTCCGTGTGCAAAGCCTAGCTAGCAACCTTTACACTGCAAATGACGAAGAAGAGCAGGAATTCTGTTGAAGGTACAGTATGGGAAAGTTGAAGAAGCACCATAGTGAGTGGGGAACAAATACACACTATCTGTGCTATCAAAAGCAAGCAATCACTTACCATCTCAAAAAATCACTTTTTGCATCTGTCAAAAAGGGATAATAATAACTACTGACTCTATAGGGTAAATGTAGATCGAGTGCTGTGTGCCGTTTAAAGCATTCTATAAATGTGACCTATTACATCAACTACATTTCAGCAAGTTTTGAATTTTCATACTGATGTGTGCTTTGGTCCAATTACTTATAATTAGATAATAATTCTATGTTTGATATGATTTTGCCAATTTTAGTCCTATTTACATAGTATTGAAGAGGGTGGATTTTGTTACTTTGTAAAAAAAAAAAAATTCTACAAATACTGTACTTTATTAACCATGATGGAACGGCAAGATTCATTAAAAAAGACAATATCACCAAAGTAGACCCGCTTCCAACTTCTTGACAGCAGCACCAGAGTTATCTGTTAGAAGTCATTCTGGATTCAGTCAAGCAGTGGAGCCATAAAATAAATGAATGGGCTAGCTGCATAGATTTGAAATAAGCAAACTGGGCAGCTGATCGGTGCTCTCGTATTGCCCTTTGCTACGGGTTCTTGAAAAGCTTCTATCAGATTCATGGCTGGAACTAAACCACATGCCTGTGTCCCTTGTCAGACATTCTTTTCCATAAAGGATATCCAATAACTTTATGAAAGTGTGTGCAGAAGAATAATTGCTGGCCTTTGGGGGCTCTCCACCAAGATTCTAAGTCTTGAATGTTTCACTTTGAGATTATAAATCTGCCCCTCTACCTTGCACTTTTGAGGGTGCTATGGAAAAGAGAAGGATTGCTCTTTTTCCTCATACAATAACAACATATGAACATTGTTCATGGGCTTCTATTGTCAAACTAGCTTAGGATGCAAAACCAAAGCCTGGGGCTGTATGCTTTCCATATAGAGATATTATTTCATTCATTTTTAAGGGGGGACAACTCTGTAGTTGTGGCTCTTGTTGTGATATGGAACCTCTGTATTTTCAGACTGTGCATATCAGTAGAATATAAACTAGTCAAATGCAAAAAATATTTGGCTTTTATGTTCTCATCCCTAGCATAAAACATAATCCCTGGTAAAGAGTTGTAATTTAATAAATGCTTGTTGAAATGAATTGCAAAGAACACATTTAATGATGTCATTTCAGATTCCATTATGTATTGATGTAAAATCTCTCCCCCACACATAATATTTCAGGTTTCTCCCAGTTCTAAATACTTTAATCCTATAATTTTCTTATTTAAAAGCTTCCTGATTTGGGTTGCCATATTGGTTATATATCTTTATAATTCAAGTGATGAGAGCTTCTCTATTGAGCAAAGACTATGATTTCTAAATGATAGGATGCCTAAGATATCACCATTTTCCTTACACTGTTCACTTTTGTGATTGCCCCAAACTGTTAATCCTAACCCACAAGAAGTTTCAAGCCACACCAAAGCCAAGAACTATTATATTTATATGAGTAATGATCCCAACTGAGGATCCAAACAGCAGGAAATAATCCCATTATTGGATAAATTGTCACAACAGAAACCTGGGGGTAAATACTGGTCCTATACATTTCTAATTTTAGGCCAACTTAGTAACACTAGTCATGGCGTCCTAAGAGTCTGAGTAACCAAAAATTAAGGAAGAAAAGAAGATCAAATCAAGAAGTCTATGGTAATCACTTGCAAACTATCCATCACATCTAAATAGATAAATCTGCAAGGGGAAGTCAAAGCAGAAATGATTGTTATTTACATTCAATCTGAGACAAAATCAGGACCCAAATAATGACCAAATGGGGCTTGGCCCGGGACCAGTAAGAGGCCAATCAACGAGAATCAAGAATGGCCAGCTCTACTCAAAGAGGTTGTTGTTTGTCCTTCATTCTTGAAGAGGACCATGACATCAGGGAGGTGATGCCATCACAAGCAAGTGAACTGGATTTAAGTGAGGGGGAGGACTAGGCAAGGTCACCTGTCTCACTTTTCCTTCCAGAGCCATCTGGGTCCAATGGCCATCTTGTAGCTGTAAAATTCACTTTTTAACCCAAGTATAAGTCTTGATGTTTATCACTATTGCACAATATTCTAATGTGTCAAAAAATTTTTGGTCCCAAACTTGCCATCTGGTACGTTATCTATTCTTCCTGGAATTCTCAGGCAACAGCAAATTTGATAAACAGGTCAATTGCCTTTATCAACTGATAAACATGTATTAAGTACCTCCTCTGTTACAGGTACCATTCTAAATGAAACAATCTCATTCCTCCAAAAGTTTGCATTCTATTGGGAGAAACTACATGAATTTGTAAAGGCAAGAAGAAGGAGATAAGGAAAGGCTCCATGCAGATGGTGAGGCTCAAGATGCATCTTGAAAACAACAAAAATTCTAAGAGGGGGAGATGAAAAGAAAATAGTCTGAGCAAAGGCAGATACTACAGAAGGAAGAATAAGAATGCCAGTTTGGCAAGGCTAAGAGACAATGAAGGAGAGTACTGTAGTACAATGCTGGCTAGGTAGGTTGAGGTCAGTTTGTGAAGGTATTTAAATGCTAAATGGAATTTAAAATTGTTCCCAGAAGTTTTTATATTAAAATTTACTGAGTAGTAAATTCACAGTCAGACGTGTACTTTAGGAAGATCACTTTTCCAATTGTGTAGCACATGGACAGACATGAAAGACATTATTGAGATAGAAATTACAAAATGGATAATTATGAATTAAAGGGCATAGTTGAGGCACCAAGTCTTTAAGTCTAACCACCTGAAAAGATGCTGGACCTATAGAGAGGAGCAGAGAATTGCAGAAGAGAGGTGGGTGTAGAGGAAAGGGAAAATAATGAGTTTTCTTTTGAAAAGGTTTGGGTTTGAGATTCCTCTGAGATATCTAGTTCAAAACATCCATTAGGCAGTTCATCATACAAGACTAGGACTCAGCAGAGTACTGATCTAAGATAATGATTGATGTCATGGAAGAAGATGAGGCCATCAAGCAAAAAGAATCGAGTAAAAAAAAAAAAAGAAGAAGAGGGTCTAAAACAGAGCCTTGGGGGTATATACACACAGCTCGAAGGTATGTTATGGATGACGATACAGCAAAGGAAACTGAAATGAAGAAATCAGAAAGGGAATAAGAAAACCAGGGGAACAGTGTCCTGAAAACAAAGAGAGGAAAGAGCAATCAGGAGGGGAGTACCGTCAACAGTGGGAAAAAACTACAGAAAGGTCAAGAAAAATAATGATAGAGAAAAGGTCATCAGATGTGACTACTAAGGAATCACTGCTAACTTTGAAGAGAGCAGTTAGGTCGAAAATCAGAGCAGAAATCAGCAGGGGACACAAATAGAAATATGAGTGATACAAAAAAGAGGATATCAATGAAATATTATTTTAAGTAAAGCAATGTTAAAAACACCTGGCCAAACAGTGTTACTACTGGGTCCATATACCAAAGAAATCATAAAAGAGGGAAAAGGACCCACAAATGCAAAAATATTTGTAGCAGCTCTTTTTGTGGTGGGAAAGAATTGTAAAATGAGTAGATGTCCATCTATTGGGCAATGGCTGAATAAGTTATGGTATATGAAAGTAATGGAATATTACTGTTCTATAAAAAATGATGTAGAGGCTAATTTTAGAAAGGCCTCGAAAGATTTACATGAACTAATGTTGAGTGAAGCAAGGAGAAGAAGGAAAACATTGCACACAGTAATAGCAGGATTGTGCGATGATCAACTATGAAAGACTTGGTTCTTCTCAGCGGTTCAATGATCCAAGCAATCGCAATAAACTTTGCATGGAAAACACCATCCACATCTAGAGTGAGAACTATGGAGACTGAATATAGATCAAGCCATACTATGCTCCCTTTTATTTTTCCTTCTGTTTTTTTCCTGTGGTTTTCCCCTTCTGTTCCAATTTTTCTCTCCCAAAATGATTCATATGGAAATATGTTAAAAAAAAATGAATGTACATGCATAACAAAAAGAACCTGTTTTACATGTAACTGGGGTAAATAACGTTTTAAAAAAAAATAACACCTGGCCAATCACAGAAACCTGAGACTTCTACTGAAGAACACCTAAGGTGAAACAGATCCATTCTGACTACTCTACAAATCCATCTAAGTGGACTATCTTCCACCCCAAATCTCTCCCAAATTTTCTACAAGAATAGGAAAAGAAACTTTAGCTGACAATGTGTACTTCTACTAGTGTAGTATAATTTGTTTCATATAAGGCTAGGTTTTCCCTAAAAGATATTAAAGTAATTGGTCAGGACAATTAAGGTCAAACTGTTGCCATAGCTTCCTGGTCACCTAAGTATAAAACCCCAGAGTATGAGGAATTGGAGAAAATCCTCAAGCTCAAAACACCTTTATGACCAGGCACACCAGGAAATTAGGAAATGGAGATCTGTGCACAACAGAATTAATTCTATATCTTTATTTAATATATTTCCATGCTCTTGTTTACTAAGCTTCTTTATGTTAACTATAAGATGGTTTGTTTATGTGTCTTGATTCTGACCCCAAGCCTGAACCATCAGACTGACCTGAGTCAAATTTAGCTCAAGATATCTGGTATTTTAAGTTTCAGCATATTTCTTGATTTTCTTTAATGTAGTTTCCATTACTTATCTAAGTAGAGCTTTTTAACTCTAATGTGGATCAAGTTAATTAAGGAAATAAAGTTTTCTGAAATCCTACAACATAGGTCCAGGAAGGACATTAAAATTATCTGCTAAAAGCTTCCTAGCACTGAAAGAAAGAAGAGATCACATTCCAAAATGCCTTTTGCGGGGTGGGGGGGAATCAGTGGGATAAGCCGTTACCAGCTTCCTGGGTCATTTTTTCACACTTTCCATGGGATAAAATAGGATCATTCTGCCCTTTTAGATAAACAAATGGAGGCAATGACATTGAAGGGCTTATCCAAGGTCATACACATAATCACTTGAGGTCATCATGGCTGATGATGATCAATACTAGATGGCTATTGGTTCAGAATGCTATAGTAAGGATTGTTTTTTCTTGTATAGGTTGTAGCTAATGAAAGCCAAGGTCTCTCCCAACCCAGATTCTAGTCCCAGAAATGACATACATAGTATTTGGATAGCAGGCACTTTATAAATGTCTGCTGATGGATTGAGTGAGCCTTTGGAGATATTACTAACAGTTTCTTCATCTGAATAATGAGACTAACCACTGAGTCTCCCTTCCCATTCCAAATTCTAATAGATTACTCTAAAAAGAGATAGAATTGGAATGAAAGAGCTTCCAAACTTCAATATCTCTCCTATTACAACAATGAAGAAATGCCCTGCATATCTTTACATTTAATATTTCCAGGATAGGATTGTTACTTAGTTTTTCAAATGTATTAATAACAATTCTGCTATCATCAGCAGAAACACGTAGAGTAGATAGCTACAATTGTAACCAGGAAGCCCTAAATTCAAGTTCTACTGCAGACATATTGCCTAGATAGCTAACTAATACAATTGATAAAGCATTGGACTTGGAGAGGAGTCCTGAGTTTAAGTCCAGCTTCATGAGCATATTAGTGGTGTGATATCAAGTCATTTAACCTCTATCTGTCAGATTCCTCATCTGTAAAACTCTTTAATAATAATATCTACTTCCCACTGATTTTGTGAGGATCAAATGAGATAATATTTGCAAGTTACTGGTAAATCTTTAAAGATAATATATAAATGCTAGCTGTTATTATTATTAGTATTATTAATTTTATCTTGTGCTCCTGAGCAATACACTGAGCACTCTAGGCAACTCTCTGATATTACAAACAGTATGTGCCATATGCCAACATACACTGACAGAAGACATTTCAGGATTCAGAACGTTCATTTACAAATGAAAGTACAAGTCTCATCCCAGTACTCATTTTTAACAACAGTTCATTAATGATTTGAGATTAGCAAGAAAGAAAATTAAAAGTTAAAAAAAATTGTAATAGAAGAAAAAAATGTTAGGATTCACTTTTTAAATAAGACACTCCAGAAGTAATTTAGAAAAGCTCAGGAAAAAAATATTGTTGTGCATGTGAGGCCCAATTTCCAAATGGAGGAAGAATTACTGGAATAGCAAGAGACTTCATACCAAAAGAAATACCAAAGGAAAGATATATTTTCTGGAAAGCACTCTTGGGCACTACTGTAGATGTGTGTATATTTACCTAATAGAAGAAAATGCTTTCAATCTTCAGAATATTTTCAAACTCTTTGGACTAGTTTTATGAGTTCTAGCAATGGTGAATTTTATGAGATTATAAATCTTATGATGTATACTAAAAAGGCACCAAAAGTTCATTCATCTATACTACTTTGCTCCATGGAGATAAAGGGTCAAGTAAATGTATCCAGAGTCTTCAATGTGAATCTATATGATAAAGGGAGTGTGGATTCCTGGGTTAGAGTTCTCTCTCTCTCCTATCAACTGGTTTTGTGACCTTGGGCAAGTCCTCTTTTCTCTCTGAGAATTATTTTTCTCATCTCTGGAATGGGGATAATAATCCCTGTTTGTGTTATGAGAATTAAAATAAGACCAGTCTGTAAAACACTATGTAAATATAAACTTATTTTATGAAAGTGCTCTAGTATATTCCACATGGTACTTCAAGGGTCCTGTAACCTTATCACTGTGGGTACTCCCTTTATGAATGCACGTTACAAGCTTTCCTTGCTTTCCCTTGTGATATAACTAACACCTGTCCGAGCCCCTTTCAGGGATACTTTTACACCTTTGGGGTCTACCTTTACCCAACTCTAACTCCAAGAAGCTGTGGCATATACAACAGCAACACCTTGGTAAAACCATCCCAGAAGACAGAGTAAACCAGGTTAAGGGTAACTGATAGGACTCAAACTCATTAATTTCACACTAGCATCATTAGCATGTGATGACTTCTCTTGATGGAACGGGTACAATCAGTTCTAATGGCCTTGAAGGCAGCTGACGCAGGTGCTGTGCAGTGCTTAGAGCGTGGTCAGACATCAAAGACACCAAGGTCATTCATTGAATCCTAGCTCATTGCCAGTAGGCCTGATTTTGGTCTCATCACTAAACTTTAATGACTCAGGCAGTGTGAGACTGACAACTCTGCACAACTCAATTCATTTAAATCCAATTTATAATTGAGTCAAGACATTGCCCCATGATGGCACTGGTTCTCTTTGAAAATAAAGAAAGAAAAATACCTGTTTATGAATTCCTATAAATCTATCAGGGCAGTCCTGCCTTTAGATCTCAGGAGAGTGAGTGGATATCAATGGTTTACTCAGATTATCCATCAATTAATACTTCCTTTTGCTATGTGACTTATCCTCCTTTTAATTGTGCTCATGTATCTGGTCATGCATCTTTATGCCATTTCTTTGTTATGGTCTCCACATATCCATTATGACCATCTTCCTTGTCCTTTGGGTAAAATTTAATTTTGAATCTTACAGAACCAAAGTTCTGTGACTTGTAAACATAAAACATCACTTTACAAGGACATCAAAATTATGGGTATATGTATCAGAAAGTAGTTTAGGCTTATTGGTAGAATTGTGTCATTTCCCCAGGGAAAACTGAAAAGCACTCTACAAGAAATTAGGTTTAGACCAAAATCTCATAACATACAGAACAAGCAGGTGCACCTGGATATGAGGCTTACTTATAAAAGGTTATATCATAAACAAATAAGAGAAATGTACCTTTCACAATTATATTTAGAAACAGGGTTCTTGACCAAAAGATAAATGTGACCTCTCAAAAGACAAAATGGACAATTTCGATTATATAACATTGAAAAGATTTTTCACAAACAAAATCAATGCAATTAGAATTTGACTGTAAACCACTACATGGGAAAACATTTGTGTAGCAAACTTTCTTGAAGGCTTAATATTCAAATGTTCTCTCTCTCTGACCTAACAGACTTGGTATAGTTAACAAAATCAAAAGATCAGAACCATTGGAGGGCTTGTGAAAGGACAATGCTCAGGTTTGGTACAATTTTGGATGGGTTCAGACATTCTGGAAAGTAATTTGAAAGTATAAACAAGTCACTAAATTGTACATATCTGCCATTTGCCCCAGAGATATTGCTCCTTGATATCCATCCCAAAGAGAACAAAAGCAGAGGGAAAGGACCCCAGTGGCACAAAAATATTTATAACATCACTTTTTATTTGAGGAAAAATAGAAACAAAAGTGGTACTCATCAATTATGGTATGGCTGAAAAAATATGGCATATGAATTTGGTAGAATAGCATTGGACCACAAGAAATGATGAAAATTAGGGATTCAGAGAAGCCTGGTAAGACTTAATGGAAATGATAAAAAAAAAAAAAAAAAAAAAAAAACTACATGACCAGAACCTGGATGAAAAAAAGTTTATACAATGAGCGTCAAGTCATTTTAAAAACAACTTTAGCAGCCTTAAGAACTCTGATTAATGCAATGATCTATCATGACTCTAGATGAAGAGCAGGGAGGTGATGGCCAAGAGGCAGCAGATAAGATCTACTTTTTCCACAAATAGGCAATGTTTGAATTCATTTTGCTTTAATATATTAAGTTGTTACAGTGGAAAAAATTTCCCCCAGAGAAGAGTTGTATATGAGGGGAGTTATAAGTTAGGTGAGTATGCAGTGATAGTGATAGCAAAAAAGAAAAGAAAAAAAATGACCTCTTGAAACACATCAAGTTCATAAGGGGCACTAACAAGCAAAACAATAGTGGTACTATAGGCATAAAGTTACTCTACATTGTAAAAGTAACCTCTCTGAAATACATAGAGTCTGGGATCACCATCCTAACTCCTACTCCCACTAGCAAGCTGGGTCACTAGAGGTAGGATAAAGCTTCTTCCATCACTCTTGTGGAAAACACTGAGAAGATGGAGTGGTTTTTTTTTTTAAGTATTAAAGCTTACAAGTCCATATTGGTGCATCAACCTCATTGATTATCCATTGACTTCAATTAGCCAGCCAGACTTAATCAGCTTTTAGAAATGTGTTTACTAAGGGGGTAGAGTAAGAAAAGTTGGTACAAAACATCCCCTCCAAATGTGGCACACTGGGCCATTGGCTAGAGTTGCTGCCTCCCATCCCTGTTTTTGACTGGATCTGTGAAGGTAAAGAACACTTTTTTTTTTTACCAGGGCACATCTGTACTTTATCTGCAACTAATTGATTCAGAAAGTTTCCTGGGCAACTAAAGGCAAAGTAACTTTCCCAGGATTCCATAGTCAGTGTGTATAAGAGACAGATTATGTAGACTCCAAGGCCAGCTCTTCATCAAGGATACCATGCCCCCTCTTACAATCTTCCTTGATCTTCTAAAAAACATCCAACTTCTCTTTGAAGCTGAGAACCTTGGTTTATATTGTTTGTCTTCTATTGTTCTAAATACATAGTAGGCACTCAAATACTCATTAAATTGCAGAAATCACATAAAATCTACCTACTATAAAGAGGTAGCTAGCTGTCAAAGGGGACACATCTCTGAATCTAGAGTCAGAAAAACCTAAGTTCAAATATTGCCTCAGACACTTACTAGCTGCTTGATTTTCAGCAAGTCATTCTGCCTCAGTTTCCTCAACTGTAAACTGACTATAATAATAGCACTTATTCAAAGGGTTGTTGTGAGGATTTAATGAGATAACATTTTCAAAGCACTTGCACAATGCCTAGCACATAATAAGTGTAGCGAGCTGTCGTCTCTAGAAGCTGCCGGATCGCTCTCTGGGAAGAGATCTGCTTTGTCTACTCAAATCTTTAAGACAGATTCTTCTTCCTGTAGTGAACCGTTGTCTCCAGGCAGTTGCTGTTAACTCTTGTCCTTAGAAGTGACTTCCCTTCCTGCAGAGAGCCCCGTCAGGCCTGATGTAATGCAGAGAGTCTCTTCTTTCTCTGAGAGCTCTCTTTTATTCTCCCAGAGAATGGGCGTGGGATAATGCAAGGGCTTCTGGGAAGAACCACCCCAGCCAATGAGCTTGCCCCCTCTATCAAGTCAACCTGAGTTCTCACCTTGTAATTGTCCAGAAAACCTGAATTCTCACCTTGTCACCATCCAGACAACCTCAGTTCTCACTTAGTAATCCTAACATCTCCCCCTTTCTTTTGATTTAGAACATAGGACAGTCATGACCTTGAAACATAAATCCATCAATATGGGAAGTATTACAGATATTTACATAAATGACCTTGAAACATAAATCCATCAATATGGGAAGTATTACAGATAATTACATAAATTACATAAGCATATAGTAACATAGTAACATAACGCATGCTAGAAGTATATAACATAATCAAATAATCATAAATTGAAAATTTATAAATGTCCATAAGTCCATTGTCCATTATTCTCATCTTGTGTGAGGAAGTCCAATGATTCCTGCTGGTTTTTAAAGTTCTTTAACAGTCTTCTTATTATCCATGCTCTTTCAGTGTCAGATGTTTCTTAGATCTTCTCCTTTATTTTGAGGTCTTTCTCTTTTTCTGTCTCTCTCTGGTGGACAAGGCGAATATGACTCGTTGGCACCCATCTGATTCCTTCTCCTGCTGAAGAAATACAAGCAAACCCTCTCCCCCAGGCAGTTAACCTATCTGGTCCCTTCCATTCACCACTTTCTGGATCTCTCCACATCACCTGGCGATTATCTAAGGACAGTGGAGATGCTCTCACTGGACACTGCCCTTCTGGTGGGTTATAAAACCTGTCTGCTGGAGCCAGTGCATCTTTGTCAAAAATTAGAAAATTAATGGTATAGAGAACTAAATTTAGAAGTTCCCTAGGGCTACCTGTGGCTCCCCCTTTCTTTTGTTTTTGGAGGAGTGTCTTAATATCTCTGTTTCTTCTCTCTACTATTGCCTGCCCTTGAGGATTAAAGGGTATGCCCGTGGTATGTAAAATCTTATACTGTGCACAAAAGTGTGTAAAATGTTTGGACGTATATGCAGGTCCATTGTCTGTTTTTATTGCTTGTGGCACACCCATAATTGCAAAAGCTTGTATAAGGAATTCAGTGACCACTCGGGCTGTCTCTTTTGCTGCTGGCATTGCAAATGTGAATCCTGAAAAGGTGTCTACCACGACATGAATAAAAGATAGACGACCAAAAGATTTATAATGGGTCACATCCATTTGCCAGATTTCTTTTTCACCACAAATACTGGGGAATTCCAAGGACTTAGAGAAGGCCGCAAGTGTCCTTGGTCAAGTTGTTCTTGCACTATGTCTAATAAGGCCTGAATTTTATCACTTCTTAAGGGCCACTGTTCTACCCACACTGGTGAATCAGTTTTCCACTGAATAGGAACTGGTGAAAGTGCAGGTAGGCCTTCAACAGCAGCCCTGCCTAAAAAGCCGAAGTGCTTATTTGTAATCCTATCTGCTGTAAAATGTCTCTTCCCCACAGATTGATGGGGATTTTTTCAACCACAAAAGGAGTAAAAGCTCCTGTTTCTCCTTCAAATACCCATCTCAAAGGCCTAGCACTAACTTCTGCTGCTATTGATCCTCCCACCCCAGACATATAGGTGTCTGCTTTAATCTTTGGCCAGTGACCGGGCCAATTGGCACCTCTAATAACTGTACGATCTGCACCCGTGTCTACCAATCCTTCAAATGGTATTCCGTTTATATAAATAGTAAGCATAGGTCGGTCAGCTGTCACAGCTGCTGTCCAATATATTCCTGGATTTTGTTCATTGGAGTCAAAATCTAGGCGACTATCACTAGATTGCTTATTAGGGGTCCATAACAATAAGGCTGATGCTACTACTTCTCCTGGTTGATAAATCACACGTTGTCTGCCTGTGTTAGTGACTGGGATATTAGATACACATTCTCCAGTCTCCCACATCAGTGTATGGATGGACACTGTTTTGTAGGCACTCTCAGAAGGTGAAATGGTCAAGCCTACTGTGCCTGGAGGCAAAGGATCCATAGGCTCAACAGGAACAGATTTCACTTCTCCAGGGAGTATCTCGGTAGTCTCTACTGCACACAACTCTATTTTTCCTAATTTCAATCCCTTTCTTCCATCTGATTGCCTTTTGGCTGATTGATCATGTCTTAAAATTCTCTGGATGTAACCTCGGCTGCCATCATGCCCCACTTGGGGGGCTGAAGCTGGGCCCCATCTGTCATTTCCCTGGGTCAATCTACATTCGGAGGCCCAGTGGAGGCCCTTGTGACATTTTGGACATGGAGTTTTAGGTCTTCTCTCACTCTGTCTTCTCACTGTATCTCCATATCTACACTGAGCTCTTAGATGTCCAATTTTTCCACATTGAAAACATCGCCGAGTTTCTCTAGAAGGCCTTTGCCAGGAGGGACCCTGTCTTTCCACATTCATCATTGTCCGGGTGTAAAAAGCATTTGTTCCCACTGTAGCACAGCGTCTTATGATCTCCTCTAAAGGAGCATCTTTGTCTAATCCCCATATAATTCTTTTGCAAATCTCATTGGCATTTTCCTTAGCCAGATGTCTGGTCATTATTTCTGTAGCTGAATTTTCTCCAATAGTTCTTTTGACAGCAGTTTGCAAACGTCCCACAAAATCTGCAAAAGGTTCATTGGGACCTTGCTGTATTTTAGTGAAAGCCTCTCCACGATCTTTCTGTCCAGGAAGGACACCCCAAGCTTTTATTGCAGCCTTAGCAATTTGTTCATATATTGTCATGGTATAATTAATCTGTTCCGAATTCTCTCCATACCGACCTTCACCAGCCAAGTGCTCAAAAGTGAATTGTGTGTTAACTCCTATTTCCAAATTGCATCTGACTTGAATTTTACATAATTCATGAAATTCCGCAAGCCATAATAAATTTTCTCCAGGTTCCAGGCATATCCTTGCTATGGATTTCCAATCATTCGGGGTTAGGACTTCATAAGACAAACCATCTAGTAACATTTTGACATAAGCTGATGTAGTCCCATAAAGGGTACAACCTTTTTTCAAATCCTTAATTTTATTCAAATCTAAAGGTGCATATCTTCTCATTTTATGACCTACAGAATCAATATTTTCAATCACAGGATATGCATGTATAAAATCACTTATATCCTGTCCTTCTCTCTTAGCTTTAACCAATGCTTTTTCTAATCTTGTCATAGGCTTAGGCTGCTTCTCTAGAAGCTGCCGGATCGCTCTCTGGGAAGAGATCTGCTTTGTCTACTCAAATCTTTAAGACAGATTCTTCTTCCTGGTATTACAGATATTTACATAAATGGATGTGACCCATTATAAATCTTTTGGTCGTCTATCTTTTATTCATGTCGTGGTAGACACCTTTTCAGGATTCACATTTGCAATGCCAGCAGCAAAAGAGACAGCCCGAGTGGTCACTGAATTCCTTATACAAGCTTTTGCAATTATGGGTGTGCCACAAGCAATAAAAACAGACAATGGACCTGCATATACGTCCAAACATTTTACACACTTTTGTGCACAGTATAAGATTTTACATACCACGGGCATACCCTTTAATCCTCAAGGGCAGGCAATAGTAGAGAGAAGAAACAGAGATATTAAGACACTCCTCCAA
This sequence comes from Sminthopsis crassicaudata, assembly GCF_048593235.1. NCBI lineage: Eukaryota > Metazoa > Chordata > Mammalia > Dasyuromorphia > Dasyuridae > Sminthopsis > Sminthopsis crassicaudata. The sequence continues at coordinate 12,339,495 of NC_133623.1, read as the reverse complement.
AAACAAAAGAAAGGGGGAGCCACAGGTAGCCCTAGGGAACTTCTAAATTTAGTTCTCTATACCATTAATTTTCTAATCTTGTCATAGGCTTAGGCTGCTTCACAGGCAATTCTGTTTGTGTTTCTGCCTCTTCCTCTCCTCCTTCTTGCTCCACCCATGAAGGGTTAATTGAGGGAGGAGATGGGAGGTGCTCCTGTTGCTCAGAATTGTACTTAACTTCATTGTTATCTGATTCATCCTTTTCACCTAGTTTAGTTGACACTTCCCCATTTTGCTCCTTCATCTCTTCCTTTAGAATAACATTGTTTAAAGCCAATTGGATTACATTGTATATATGAATTGTATCTTTGGAAATTGAGTTTGGCCTGGAATTGTAGTGTTCACCTAATTGCTTTCCTACTAATTCCCATTCATCTGGATCCAATTCTTCTTCCAGAGAAAAAGAAGGACATATAACCTTCACAGTTCTTAAAAGTTCAGTAATCTCCTCTAAAATTATAATCAATCCTTGGCTTTTCATAACCTTGATGATGCTCTCTAAACATTTTCCTTGAACAGAAGGTGTTTGCCCCATTTCAGCTATAAGAGATTCCTGGTTTAGTCCTTAACAAGTTCCTTATTTATCTATTAGCACACTCACTTAATCTTTAACAAAGTTTCCTCGTTACTCACGGTTCTGGGTCAGAGAGACTGAGATCTGGATGGGAGGCTTTTCCACTGAAATCAGGACCGTGTCTGTCCCTGTTCGGGCGCCAGATTGCGAAGGTCTGGTCTAGCTCCTCTTGTCAGGATAAGCAAAAGTCCTTGCCCCACGTGTGGACGCCAATTGTAGAGAGCTATCGTCTCTAGAAGCTGCCGGATCGCTCTCTGGGAAGAGATCTGCTGTGTCTACTCAAATCTTTAAGACAGATTCTTCTTCCTGTAGTGAACCGTTGTCTCCAGGCAGTTGCTGTTAACTCTTGTCCTTAGAAGTGACTTCCCTTCCTGCAGAGAGCCCCGTCAGGCCTGATGTAATGCAGAGAGTCTCTTCTTTCTCTGAGAGCTCTCTTTTATTCTCCCAGAGAATGGGCGTGGGATAATGCAAGGGCTTCTGGGAAGAACCACCCCAGCCAATGAGCTTGCCCCCTCTATCAAGTCAACCTGAGTTCTCACCTTGTAATTGTCCAGAAAACCTGAATTCTCACCTTGTCACCATCCAGACAACCTCAGTTCTCACTTAGTAATCCTAACAAATAAGCACTTGATAAATGCATGTTTCCTTTCCTTCCCTATTCTAGATGCAGACCCTCATATATGATGGAAGATATTATTTTGAGTGGAAGCTCTATGGCAGAGAAGCAGGATTTTTTTTTAATATAAGAAACTAACATAATGATAACTAATATTCTGCAAATTAAGCTGTGCATATTTTTCTTAAGGGGGTAAATCGTCAAGAATTCACATGTGATAGTTTTTATAAAATTCTATAATTAAGGTTCATAAGCATGCTAGAGATATTATTCTTCTTCTTGTTACTAAGGCAACCATATGTAGTATGTTTAAAAATGTCATGTTTTCCCATCCCCCATAGAAAAGGAAAGCTTACTTAAAAACCTATTTTGAAAGGAACAACCTGGCTTTTCTAAAGAGCTGGTCTTTCATTTCATCTTGTCAAAATATATTCATTCAAAAAAAGAGAGAGAAGTAGGAAAGGACAGTTTTTAATCGATTTGTTCATTATTGCTTTTGAGGGATTGCTTGTTAATTCCCCTGTGCTTTGGAGATTCAGGATTTTTATTATTGTGTTTTGTTTTATTTTTAAGCAAAGAAGCAACCCATTTAACTGACTACAACTTTACTGAGCTGATTAAACCTTCCTCTTGTAAGGAAGCAAAAGTAAAATTTGGTTGTTATCTTTGCAACATAATAGGTGTATCTGCTTGGAAATCATGAACAACAGTTCTAATCATATTTGAAACATTTAACAAATTTCAAGCAGGTAACCAGGGGACCAACACAAAAATTGTCATTCATTCATTACTGCCACCTTTACCTTGAAGCAGAAAAAACACACACAGTGCTTTCAATAAAATAGAAACAACTGGTGTTCATTTAACCCTTTAAAGTTCACAAAGGACTTTACAATCTTATTTCGGCAACAAAAAGCTATGAAGTGGAATCTACAGGCATTCTTATGCCCATTTCATACATTAGGAAATAATCTCAGAGAGATTTAGTGGCTTCCCAGGATCACGGAATTTTTAAGTGCTATAGATGGAATTCGAATGTAGGTCTTTTGAGTGTTGCCTGCTCTCTCCTGTATACTTAACTAATCTCTCTCCCTAGGAGAAACAATGAGGTTTCTGTAAAGGAACATGAAGCTTTAATGATCCAGTAAAGTTCAAGGTTCAAGGCAAACATACAGGCAGACAAAGGGGAACCAGAGAGTACCATCTATTTCAACTGACAATACTGGGTTAGGAATCAGAAGGTGTAAACATGAAATCCAGCTCTGCCATTGTTTTTTTTTTCCTTCAGTATAACCTTTGATATTCTATCTCTAAGCTTTAGTTTCATCATCTGCAAAATGAGGAGACTGGATGAAATGACCTTTAAGGTCACTTTTCCAGCTCAAAATCTATGGTCTTATAATCATAATGTTATATACCAAAGGCAATTTATGTCCCAATACAATCCCTAAAAATCATCATGGGATAAAAAGCAGGCAGATAACCAGGAAATTCAATTCTCTTATTTAATATGAGAAGAAATCAAGAAGCAGAGGGGATAAAGGACTTGCTCATAGTCCCACAGACAGATGGAATGTGGAAGAATGAGAACTGCAAACCAAGTCCTGCCATCCCAAGTTCAGGGCTCTCTCCTTGTCATTACTCTGCTTTTCCCTGGTGTGGGCAAATGGTGAGATGTAGATGCTCCCTAGAGGTCAGCACCAGCAAGTGAACACTGGAATATATAACTCTAGATATCACACTTTTTCTTCTTGTTAAATCATGTCCAACTCTTTGTGACCCCATAGACAATAGTGTGCCTTCTTTCCTATGCTCTCTCCCAAAGTCTGTCTAAGTTCATGTTTGGTGCTTTCATGACATTATTAATCCGTCTCATCCTTCTCCTTTGGCCTTCAATCTTTCCAAACATCAGGGTCTTTTCCAGTAGTCCTGTCTTTTTACAATGTGGCCAAAGTATTTAAGCTGCAGCTTAAGTAATTGTCCTTCCTGTGAATTGTCTGAATTAATTTCTTTGAGCATTGACTGATTTGATGTCCTAGTTGTCCAAGGGACTCTCAAAAGTGTTCTCCAGAATCACAATTCAAAAGCACTGATTCTGAGGCCCTCAGCTTTTCTTATAGTCCAACACTCACAACCATACTTTACTACTGGGAAAACCATAGCTTCGACAATGTGTGGACCATTGTCGGCAAGGTGCTGTCTCTGCTTTTTCATATGCTGTTCAGATTTGCCAGAGCGATCCTTTGGGAACCAAGGGTTTTTTTTTTTTTTTTTTGGTTGTTTGTTTGTTTTTGTTTTGTTTTTTAATTTCATGGCTGCAGTTGTTGACTGCAGTGATCTTTGACCTCAATAATATAAAATAATGCCTAAGACCATCTTATTTCACAGAAGACTACACGCTTTTCTAGGTAATAAAAGGTCAAGGCATATAGTTGAAAGCTCTCCCAGAATGTGAGCGACCAAAGAGAAAAGAATATTGATGATGAGATCCAAAGAATTACAGAGTAGAAAGGATATTAAAAAGCCATTCAAACCAATCTGGACTTCAACAAGAGACCTTTTCCAACATACCTGAGAAGTAGGCATCTGATCCTCATTTTAAGGATCTCTAGAGTAAAGGGAAGCCCACTACCTTTTAAGGCAGGCCATTATACTTTTTCAATAATCCTAATTATTATAACATCCCTTTCTTTATACAATTTTAATTGTCTTTCTTCACCTTCAATTCACTGTTCCTCCTTCTATCTTCTGCAGACAAGCAGTTCATAGTCTGATTACTCGCCTATATTTCTGTTTCAAGTAGTTAAAAGGCCAGCATCATGTCTGTTCTAAGTCTTCTATTTTCTAGAATAAACATGTACATTCCCTTCAAAAATCTTGGTTACTCTCTGCCAGCCACTCTTCAGCCAATCAATGCCCTCTGTAAAATGTGAAAACCAGAAATGAACAGGATAATTTAGACTTTTTCTGACCTGAAAAAATATAGTAGTGATATTGGGTTCCTAGTCCTGGATAGTAGGCCTCTCAATGAAGCCTAAGATAATATCAGGGTAACATATATTGACTCATGTGAATCAGCAGTGCAATGTGGGGGGAAAGGTAATAAGTGTACTTAGAAATGAAAAAGAAAACCCTATCCCAAAACATCATTGTAGGAAGATGGGGCTGACTATCAGCTTTAACTCAGAACAGGTTGATGTGGCACAGAGAAAAGTTCACTGGATCTGGAGTCCCCTGTTCACACTTTGCTATTTGTATAAGAAGTCCCATCACATCACTTGATCTCAGTTTCCTTCTCTACAAAATGAGAGACTTGCTGTAGGTGACCTCTAAGTTGCCTTTTGGTTTAGCATCTACAATTCTGTAAATCAAGCAATAAATACTAATTAATAAAAAAAAAATTACCTTGGGGAAGTCCAAGAAGGAAGTAGGACATGGGTCCGGAAAGACGACTGAATGGCAAACGAAAGAGAAATCAATGCTCATGTGGAGGGCAGAGGGAGATTTGAGACCCACGAGTCTCAAATACAATAGGGCAATATATCTGTCCTCATTACTCCCTTAATAGTCACTTCTAAGAGTGGCAATTTGTTGTCCCCATTTGGATTTCCTTGGCAAAGATAGAGGAGTGTTCTGCCATTTCTTTCTTCAGCTCATTTTACAAATGAGGAAACTGAGGCAAACATGGCTAAGTGAATTCCCTAGGGCCACACAGCTAGTAAATGTTTGATGCAAGATTCAAGCTCAGGAAGATGAATCTTTCAGACTCCAAGACCAGCACTCTATCCACTGCAGCGCCATCTAGCTGCCCAACAGTGGTATACAATAGGAAAAGGTGAAGGGGGGATACGCTGGACAGCAAGAAGACTAGCTCTACACAGACAGTAACAGAAATTTGTCAGAAGAGTGAATTCAAATGTGGCACTTGAGAAGGCTTGATTTTATGAGGAACACCAAGTGGCTAAAGAATATATTTATTATATTTAAATAATATAGATATTGTGAATCAAAGAATAAAATCTCAAGATACAAAGGGAGCAGAATTAAAGAAGAGAACAAGATCAAGAAACCCTTTTTTAGGAAAAGATGCAGAAAATAACAAAAAAACATAAGCATATGATATTGGAAAGGAGGAGTGGAAAGGGGTTTTATATTAATCATATAACAAAGGGTTTAGAAAAGAAGGGATGGGACAAAGGAGTGGCACAATTAGAATACTAAATGAAATAAAGAAAAAAAAGGTCAATAATTTAAATAAAATTCCAAAGGTAGGTAAAGAACTGAAAAATGGTAGATGGGAGGAAAGAGACACAGAGAGGGAGAAGTAGGGGAATTAACCATGAAAGTAAAGGAGCCTATGGGAATAGTTCTGAATTAAAGGAAATTACACAAAATTAATCATAAGGATTAAAAAAAACTGAATAAAATTAGTAAAAAAATCCTAGCTTGCCAAAAATAAGAAATAGGAAAACCATAACTTTAAATGTAAATGGATTTAAAATCTTATATAATGAATAATAGATTGAATAATAAAAAAATCATGCTTACAAGAAACACCACTAAAAATCAAAGACATTTATAAAATAAAAATACTAAGTTAGAAAAAATTACTATTTATTAGGTAATTGGCCCTAAAACAAAACAGAATTGCAATCATGTTATAAAACAAAGCAAAAATAAAAATTCATACTATTAAGAGAGATAAAGAAATCCTATCATGTTTAAAGTCATTGGCAAAAACAAAAATATCAATATCAAATCTATACATTCCAATTTTCATCATATCTAAATTTGTAAAGAAAAACTGAATTGAGAAAACTGCAAATACTAACAATAATATCTTGCAAAGAAATGTAAAAAGGAATAAATAGCACACACACATTTACAGGCACAAATGTAGCAAACTGATTATTAAATCAATCCAGGGAACATAAGCAAGAGGTCTAAATGAAGATTTAATAAAAGATTAAATATTAAGTGGATTCAAGCAAAAAATCACAGAAACAAGTAAAAATCATGTGAAAGACAATAATAATAACTAAACAACACACAATTTCTGAGTTACAGCTAAAGCAATCCTCAGGAGCAATGGTCCCAAAATATTCATTATCAAAATAAAAGAGAATTAATTTTTGAATATGCATTAAAATGAGAAGTCCAACAAATAAAAAAAAAAAAACTTAAGCACAAAAAGAAGAAATCTTCCAGGTTAGGGGAGAAATAGATAAATTAAGATAAAAGTGATTAATCAAGAGCTGTTTTTAAAAAATCAATCAGTAAAATTTAGTGATAAACATTTAGAAAAAATATTAAGATGGGATAAAATCAAATCAACAAAATGAAAAATGAACAAGCTAAAATCAAAACATAACCAGAAGAAATTTAAATATATATGAGAACCTATCACAGTTTTATACAAGCAAAACTGAGAACAATAAAAAAGAGGGTTATCTTCAAAAATACAAAATACTGAAATGAACAGAAGATAAAATAGAATACTTAGCCTAACAACCTTTTAAAGAACTATTAATACTTTATTTAATACCTATACTATACACATTATTTTCAATAATTGAGAAAGATATTCTAAGACACCAAAGATTCCTTTCTTGAGACATATACAGCAATAATACTTAAACCAGGAAAGGATAAAGCACAGAAGGAAAATGGTAGGCCATTTTCAGTTTAAAAAAAAAAACAAACAAACTATGGCTTTAAAATTTTAAATACAATACCGTCAGACTCTAGCAATTCATCCAAGAAATTATTCACTGTGAACAAGTTGGATTTATGCCTGTGATGCAAGGATGGTTCAACACTAGAAAAACAACACAATCATATCAAAAAGAAAAGCATCCAGAATCACATGATTTTTTTTCAATAGCTTTAAAAAAAATCTTTGAAAAAGTACAACATTTAATTACATTAAAACAAACAAATCAGTAAACTTATAAGAATAGGCATTGAGGGATCTTTTTTTTTAACATAATAAAAAGCATCTCTCAAACCAAAAGCAAGCATTATATACTACAGGGATACACTAGAAAATTATTCTACAATGCATTACTTAGTGCTATAACTACATACTGAATGCTGTACTAGTATGCTAGGAGGCCATAGATTCTATTCTTCAACAAGAATAGATTAAGTGCCTATTTTTATGTTAGCCACTTGGGAGAGAACATAGAACAAAGAGAAAATTGGGGTGAAGAAGGGAGATTTCAGAAGTTATCACTCCTTGAGGTATCTCACGGTAAAAGATTAAAGCTGAAGCAAATCTCAAGCAAAGGTCAGCTGTCTCTCCAGACCCTATAATATAATCTGCAGTCCCATTACCCATACCTCCAGTTACCTGCATTTTGCTTCATTAACAAAGAAGATAGAGGTTAACCAGAGACAGACATCAATTTAAGGGTTAAGCTAAGAGGTTCGCCTCAGACTAGGGTCAGGGATTTTTCCTAACTGGGGGCTCAAGGCTATTGTGACTTAACTCATGAGTTTTCATCTAAAACAAACTTCCTAAAGCCAAAAAGGAATAAACTAAGTAAACCTCAGGAGTTTTAAATTCTCCCCAGGTTTAAAATGAGCTATTTATTGTACCAAAAGCATACAAAACAGACCGTAGATTTAGGGAGCTTACACGCTAATGATGGAAGACAACACACAAAAAGGAACAAGAAATCAGAAATAGAAGGGTACTCATGCATGGTCACAGAGCAGTAAATCAATGAATCAATCAACATTTATTAAGTGCCTACTGAATGCCATGCACTGTACTAAAACAGAAACTACACTGATATTTACTATTTAGAATCAACGAACTATGGTTACTGGGCTAAATCTAACTGTCCATTTTTGATTGGTCCATGTGCTAATGAAGCGGGTTGTGGTCCCTTTAAAAAACTGTATTTCCAGTTGATCTGTGATTTCTTTCAGATTCTCAGCCCCTCCTGGCTGAGGCACATCCTCCCCAGACAAGTTGTCTTTCCAGGATGCCAGAGCCTTTGATTCAATTAAAAATCCTGGTCAAAAAGCATCTCTTTGAATTCTAATAGGAGATCTGGGCTTGTCCCCGCCCCTTTTCTGACTTGCTTGGGCAGCCCAGCCTAGCTCTCACTGCTTCTGATCTGCTCGGGCTTCTCAACCCCCACTGAGATACCTAATATAATAAGCTTCCATCAACTAAAGTCTTTGCAGATGGACCTCGGTAGTTGACTCAGTTGCCAGGACTTTCTGTCCACTGAGAACTGCATTCTCAGTGCAAAACTCCATTTTCCATAGATCCGTCACTATAGAAGTCAGTCTCTGGGTAAACTGATTTCTATCTATCAATAAACTTTCATTTTCATTCGGGAATGAGTGAATTCTTTCACTCCTAAGACCTGCAGCCGATTTAAAGGGGATTCTTAACAACTCTCTCATTGCCACTAATCTCTAGACCACCAGGAATCTAGACCACTCTAAAGCTCATCACTAGGACTTTTATTTTGTATTTTCAAACAAAGTTTTATTGAATTTTAAAATGGAAAAAATATTCTTCCCTTAGGAACTATACAAAAATAGGTAAAGAGCAGATGTCAATGAAAGAGTCTGGAAGGAAGAAGAGAACAGGACTATTTATTATAAAAGAGAGCTATGCATATATTAAAGAATCCAAAGAGTTATTTGGGGGAAATAGAGGGAAGTTGTTCAAAATATAAGTCTTCTATTATTCATAACTACATTTTCTTAAATTTATATTTTTTAAAGCATGCATGTACATGTAGTTTACTTGGTGAATAAAGAAATGAGTAATCATGAAAAATCAATGTACCCATATGTAATAGTGAAAAAGACATTTGAGGATATTTCAAAAAATGCTCAGACTTTGGCCATATTTCACTTCCTGCTTATCTGTGTTAATTATATCTGTATTCTGTTGGTGGGATTTAGTTGATATTTTCCTTTCTTTGTTTTTAAATTATGTCTTATTAAAAACAAAGTGTAGTATATTTCTATAAGAATCTATTATTCAAATATACACAAACGGGATTCTTGACTCTCTCATTTTAGCACTTATATCATCTAACCTTCTTTGCCAAGCCAGTGTTAACCACCAATTACCCACAAAACAATTCTCACCAGTTGTAAGCAGCCTTGAGGCATGGTCCATTATTCATTCTGAAAAGCTACTGTAAAAAACACAAACTGGGATTTGGTTGCTATCCAAATGGCTGGAAATAAATAATTAATTAAGCAGTCTCTGGAGAAAACTAAGGGTTTTTTTTTTGGGGGGGGGGAGAAAGAAAGCAGTAATAGTTGTGTCAGGTAGGTTGGAACTTGTTTACTCTAGACTCAGAGGAAAATCTCCCCTGGGTATTTCATACCACTTGTATTTTCTGATATTTCCAATAAAATCCTTCCCCTTCTAATTATTTCAAGAAAATAAAGTGAATTGTTGAAATTTCTCTAGCTTTCAAAAATGCAACAATAACAAAAGACAGTCTCTAACATCATTTGATCAAGCTTGTTTTTCCCTCGGCTCACAGAGCTTTCATATGTTCCAATTTCAAGCTATAGAAAATTCTAATAAAATTGTCAAATTTCACTTCCTTTTTTTTTAACTACCTCCTAATCTGCTACTCTGTATGCTCTGCAAATGCAGCCTTGAAGTCAATAAATTAATATCTGAGATGTTTAGTAGGCTGCTCTGTTACAGCCCTTATATCTTTGAGGATACAATATACAGTAAGACTTTCTATGTGGAATAAACAGTCTTCACAGTAGATAATTTCCAAGCTCTAGTGCTTTAGCCCTTTACAGAGAGCAGTAAATTTTAGGAGATTGTAATCCCCTTCATATTTTGACTTTTAGAATGCCTAACAACTTTCTACAACTACAAATCATTACAGAACTAGAATAAAATCAGAGTTTGTACAATACAATGCCTGCTTTTTTCAGCAAAAGGAAAAAAAATTCTCATTCTAAGTTCACCATAAATACGTATCTGTCAAATATTCCTTAACTTAGTATAGTATGTGGGACTTTACTGTATTAATTCACTTGGTCCTCATGACAATCATGTTTTAATACAAGCTGATTGAAACAGTCTATCGTCCACTACAAAAGATTCATTGGCTTCCTTAAAAGTTTTTATAGCAACATACTAAAAGTCATATTAAAAATAAAAAAGGGATTTATTTTAACTGTAAATCAACTCTTTAATAAAATTTCAAAACCCTACACAAAGAGTTAGTAATATCAAAAAGCTTTATCTCAGCACTAAGAAAACCACATATACCCACAACACACCTTTGAAGTAATTCCACACTGGAAAGAGATGGTATGGATACAAAGAGAATGAGATTCAGTATTCCAATTCTAACCCTAAATCACTTCAGGATTATGCCCTTCTTTTCTATGTCCCTCTCACAAAAAGATGGAATAGACTCCTAAGATTCTGCCAGAAGTCACTAATGAACTAAAGAGTTCATCATTTTAATACAAGAAAAATCTTTGGCTATCAGTTTCTAAAGATCAATTGATTTAGGAAGAGAAAAGATTTTATGTTTAAGACAAACGAATGTAAAAGCAGGCAGTAATATTTCTCATTGATCATGTCAAGTACTTTTTTTTAGCCTTTCTATCATCACCAGTGCTTAGCACTGCAACTCAGACATAGTGAGCTCTTTAATAAATGCTTGTTGACTCACAAATCACTGAATACATTTTCTACTGATTCACAATCGACATGGTTTCAGGATCATTAAGTTGGAAACAATTTCACAGCAAAAATGATGATAAAGTTACAAGATTCTGCAATGCCCTCCAATAGCATGCTTTATACAAGTATCATATTGGTCTACATATGCGTATTCTCCCTCAAAGAGCACAGCATCAAACATCACTCTACTTAGATTAAACAAAGAGAGTGAAATTTATAAATGGTGACAAAGATAAGAAATAAAATTCAACTTCACCTGCAAGAAATATGATTTGTTGATAGATGGTCCCTTTCAACCCTAAAATTTATATGAATATAAAGATTGTATTACTATCCATAAAATTCTTGAGGAATATGCATAAGCCAATGAGTTATTAATTATATCTCAAATATTATTATGAAAAGATGGGCAATGATGCATAGATAGAGGAGACAGAAAGTCAATATGACTGTTAAAAATTCCTGAGGTCTTACTGCCTTTGGTTGTTTTCATTACACTTATAAATAAACAGAATTTCTCCAGAGTCCATTTTGACTAATTCTAGCTTGACTCATACTTAGAAGCTCTTCCACCAACAAGATCCTGTAATGGTCCCAAACATTATGTTTATACAAGTATTAACAAATCTTTTATGGGCTACTTTTGTAATGCACTATACAATGGAAAGTTTTATAGTTTCTGTTCTATCTTCGGAATTCATCAGCTTTTTACATTTTATAAATCCAGTACCAATCTATAAAAAACATCCTATTTTATTAGTAGCAGATGTTAAAATTTGTGGGGAACTGGAATTTGGCCACTTATTGTGGGATGCTCTTAAGATTCCTCTGCTTTTAAAAAAATATGAACATAGCAGTTCTAACTTTCATTGCATTGTGATCTCCAATACTACAGGACTAATTTGCTGTTGCTATTACCTGTCATAAGATGGTTAAAATGGAAAATCCAAATATGTTAAGAGTAGAAATTGACATTTTTGTTAGACTTTTCCACTTGCTACCAGTTTCTTGCTTTCCAAATAATTTCCCTAAAGCATGTTATTGCCTTCCTCAAGAATTGTCAGTAGCTCCCTATCTTCTTTAGGATAAATTACAAACTCCTCAATTTTACATTTCAAAACTCTTAAAGTCTAGCTCCATTCAGTCAGCAATCATTTATTATTTATCAAGCACTTTCTATGTTCCAGGCACTTTGCTAGGCCCCCAGGGACACAAAGGAATGCAAAAAGAATGCCTGCCCCCAAGGGGCTGTCAGTCTAATGGGGAGACACCATGTAAACAGTGATGTGTCAACAAGAAACATATAGTGCAAATGGAAGAAGGGTGATGAATAAAATAAACATTTTGTAATGGAGTAGAAAGACTTTTGGAAGGACAACCCAGAACATCTCAGTTTTGTTAAGGCTTTAAGGCAATTAAAATATTGTGAGACCACAGGGAAAGTCACTTAATTTGTCTTGGTTTCAGTGTTCACATAGGTAAGATGGGTCTACTGGATCTCGTGCTCTCAAAGGTCACCTCCAATCTTAACATTTTGTGACCACTGTATCTTAAAGCTTATACAGGAAACAAAATGATTCTTGGCCTGATAATCAGTAAAGGGAAGAAGGAAAAGCATTTACACAGTATCATGATAGTTAAAAAAAAAAAAAAACCTGAGGTTCTGATCTGATTTTTCTTGTGCAGCATGATAAATGTGGAAATATGTTTAGAAGAATGTACATGTATAATAAGCTATATTGGATTGCTTGCTGTCTAGGGAAGGGGAGTGAGGAGAAGGGAAGGAGAAAAATTTGGAACGCAAGATTTTGCAAGGCTGAATGTTGAAAACTATCTTTGCGTGTATTTGGAAAATAAAAAGCTATTATTAAAAAATAAATAAAATCCCCGAGGCCTCCACAATTTCAACAACCCATTTTTGTATTATACAAATCCATCTGAGGAGACATATTTATATAGCACCTCTATGTGCCAGGTACTGTGCTAAAAGATGTACAAACATCCTCTCACTTGATCTGCATACTGTGGGAAATAGATGTTTTATTCTTTTTATTACAGATGAGGAAACTGAGGCAGGCAGAGGTTAATGACTTGCCCTGATTCAAACATCTAGTATGTTTGTAATGCTGAATTTGAGCTCAAATATTCTTGTCTCCAGGCCCAGTACTTTATATCAAAAAGGACTGATGAGACATTTCTGTGTTTCCATCTGATTTGCTAATATATGAAAATATTTGAGTACAGTTACAAGAGCTGAGTGAAGAGTGGGAATGAAACCACCCTACTTTGGCTCAGTTGCCTGGACTGGGAGGGAATGTTTTTTGACTGAATCAAACAATCAGAATTAGGGATGAACAGGGCCTTTAAATTTTCCTGAATCAAGCAAAGCCATTCTGTGAGATTCTGGGATAATTCACTCAACAATTTGTAGGAAAGGAAGAAGCTCCCTAAGAGGGAAGAGATTCTGAGCCTCTGGATTTGAGAGGCTGAAGCAAGTCTGACTACTGGGCTATGTTTGGGCAGAGAAAATACTGAGAAGGACCATTGGCTCTGCAGTACTTCAAAAGAGAGGACCTAGTGTGAGGGAAGTCTATCTGCAGACACAGAACTACAGAAGAGACACTGCTGTACCATTATGGAAATGTTTCTAGTAAAGAAATTTTGTTTCAACCCCAAAGAAGCCAGATTTCAGTGACCCTTGAACTTTTGTTTCCTCAGTCATTTCTTCTGGTTTCTACCAGTTAGAGATCGATTCAAATGCAAACTTAGGCTTAAGTGTTAGGAATTTTCCTAACTGGGAGCTTGGAGTGAATGTGATTGAACTCAGAACTTGTCATCAATAATAAAGTCCTTAAAGTAGAATGAATCAAGTGGATATGAGGGCACTGCTATTTTACCCCCCTCCAAAGCCCTCAGGCTTAAAATAAGCTAATTATTGCAATACTGTTTTATGTGAACAAATTTTTAAACACATTTATTAAGGAAATATTTTCAGGTGGCATGGCATTCTCGGGGTCCCTCAGAGATCCCTCGAGTCATGGCCCATGAAGTCATTATGCTCTCTTGGGAATTATCCAGAAGAAAGACAAAGCACCATTAGTGACCTCTAGACCTCTAGGAAGCATCCCTAGTGAGATGCTTGTGCTCTTTGGCAAAGCATACTCCATTTGGGGCAAAAGCCCCCATTCCCACCTGTGAGCCCATCCTGGCAGACTCAAGACTCTGGATGAATCTATAATACCTGATTATTCTCCTTTCCCCAGGATACTACCCATGTGTCCAAGCATTTATCTACTTGAAGGTCTTTAAACAGCCAATGTGCATGATGATTGATTGGAAGGGCTTGTGCCTTCTTTGAGGGATTAAGCACAAGAAACAGGCAGGCAGGCCAGAGCTGAGGGAAACGGGTTGGCTGCCTAATAAAATCAAAAGTTGAATACTTTAGTAAAACCAGACAAGTGAGAACCCTTTTCTCAGCATTTTTTGAAAAGAATGGCTTGCAAAATTTGGAATCCAGTTTGTTTTGACTAAAATACATATACACAAAGAGGAAGAAAACAAATACACACATCAGATTTCTTTAATAAATGTTTAGAATGGGGCAGCTATATGGTGCAGTGGAAAGAGCACTGAGCCTGAAGTCAGGAGGAACAGTTCACATTCTAGCCTCAGACACTTAACACTTATGAGCTGTGTGACCCTGAGCAAGTCACTTCATCCCAACTGCCACACACACACACACAATAACAACAAAATAAAAAAAAAGATATCCTGGGGAGAGTATGGATGGGGAGGAGATTATGCATGTGGGGTAGGGAACAATCCTGAAATGTTGAGGGGATATTTCTAAAAATAAAAATGGTAGGGCCAAGGAATTAAAAATACTTAGAACTATTCGAGGAAGGAAGGTCGAAGAAGCACTAGCCATTGAAATGGGCTTGAGGTTCCCAAACAAATCAGAGGAAAGAGGCATTTGAATGACACAAACTAGAGCTAGTTAACGGTATGCATGTGACCTGGTAACATACCAAGTGATCTCACTGGAATCATTCCATGTAGCTTTCTGACTTAGGAGAAAATATTGAAAGTACAAATAGGAAAATTCCTTTGGGAGGTCAGTAGGTTGGTTATGCATACCTGTAGACAACTGAGTCAAAATGGAAAAAAGGCAATTCCAAGTAGTTTTCTGAATGGCCAGGCAGGACAGCCTGTGGAAAGAGAATCTCCACTGTGGAAGGTGTGTATAAGGTAGGGAGAACACAGATTCTGGAGTCAGACAACCTGGATTGAAAACCCACCTCTGGTGTTTACTCCTGTTCCCTGGGTCTCATTTCCTCATCTGCAAAATGAGAAAATTGAAATAGAAGACTTCTTAGGTTCCATCGAAGTGTCAGATCCTTTGATCTCCATCCCTTACTCACCTTGTCAAATATTGTCAGTTCTACTCTCCTATTGATCTCACATTCATTCCGTTCTCTATTCTCACACAGCCAATACCAAAGTCCCAGTCCTCATCACTTCTCACTAGCAATATGGGCACAACCTCCTAAATGAATCCTACCTGCCAGTCTCATTTCAACACAGATCCCAAATTAAGTCCCCTAAAGTACAAATCTGACCCTGTTACTCTCCTGCTCTTGGACCTGCAGCAGCTTCCTAGGGCCTCTAGTATAAAATACAAACTACTCTACTTGCGTTTAAAGCCTTTCATATCTTTTTCGTACTGGCTAGAAACTGGACACTGAATGGAAGTCCATCAATTGGAGAACGGCTGAATAAATTATGGTATGTGAATGCTCTGGAATACTATTGTTCCATAAGAAACAATCAGCAGGATGATTTCAGAGAGGCCTGGAGAGACTTGCAGGAATTGATGCTGAGTGAAATGAGCAGGACCAGGAGATTTATACATGGTTACAACAAGACTATACGATGATCAATTTTGATGGACATGGCCCTCTTCAACAATGAACTGATTCAGAGCAGTTCCAATTGTTGTGTAACAAAGAAAGTCATCTACCCAGGGAGAGGACTGTGGGAGCTGAGTGTGGACCACAGCACGGCATTTTTATTCTTCTGATGTTTGTTTTCCTTCACAGGTTTCTTTCTTTATTCTTGTGCAGCAAGACAGCTGTATGGATATGTGTACATATATTTAACATATATTTTAATATGTATTTGAATGCCTGCCGTCTAGGGAAGGGAGTAGGGGAAAGGAGGGGAAAATTTGGAACAGAAGCTTTTGTAAGGGTCAGTGTTGAAAAATTTCCCATGAATATGTTTTATAAATAAAAATCTATAATAATATTTAAAAGCCTTTTACAATATGCCTCATTCTACCTTTCCCAAATTACTTTTTATGATTCCTCTTAAAGCACTTTACATTATAGCCAAATTAGCCTCCATATTATTTTCTGGACTCTGCATTCCATATTTTATCTCCATGCCTTTGAGAAGACAGCAGTGTCCCATGCCTGAAATATATTCCCTCTTAAGTTCTTTCTAGAATCCTTGGCTTCTGTTCAAAGTTTAACTGACGCACTGCCTTCTATGGGAAGTCTTTGATCATCCTCCTAATTCTTAGGGTTTGTTCCTATCTTCTCTTCAAACTACCATGGATTCACTCAGAAATTTACATTTTGTATCTCACCAAGAGAAAGAAAGCTCACAAAGCACAGTGTCATGTATATAGTGTATACTTTAATGCTCATTGTACTGCACTGAAGTTTCCTTCCTTGATGAAACCATAGACTCAGTCTTAAGGTAAAACAAAGGATCCATAGTTCCAACCCAACCCCCCTCTTCTAATCATTTACCAACCTATGAAAACCTAAATGTTACTAGCAAGATGGAATGTGAAATCACCACCTATAAACTTTTAAAAGATATCAGTTCAGATAAGCCTGACCTGTGTAGCTCCACTACAAGCATTAAAGAGATTGTTTCATTGGAGACAGACGACTTAATAGATTTTCTATTTTTAATCAATTTTCACAGTGTTATTTTGTTATCTAATATTTATTTATTAGCTAAAATATATGTTACGATGCAGAAATGAGCAACACATGTCTACTACTGATTTCTTCATTTTGAAAAACTAAACTTTGAATGCAACTTGAATACAACAAACCCTTAATCTAGATGCTGTGCACAATGGTACTTTCACAGAATGTATTAGAAAGACATACAACTTTCTATCATAACACATTTTCAACAGAGTAGAAAGACAGCATGAGTCAAAGACGCAAAGAGTGCAATCAACAAGAGCAAATATTCACCTGCACAAAATGAAGACATTTGGGGAAAATATTCTAGAGCAATCAGCATGCTGGAATAATACCATTTCTAAAAATGGTGTGAATTTCATCCAAAAAAATACTACAAATACTACATCTGACTATAGAAAACAGTGATATGAGGAAATATTTTGTCAGAATACAACGAGCTAACTTAAATCAATGAAATGTAACTGTTGAGGTTAAAGGGGACTGAGTTTTCACTAATAGATTTTTATTGATAATTTTTGTTTTTTCATCACCTGCCTTTTTGCTTGTCCCTTTCCCTAACACCTTCCAGAGTCATTTCTATAGCAATGAGTTTTGTAAAAAGGAAGGAAAGAATTAAAACTTTCAGCAAAAACAATCAATATACCAAAAGAGTTTGTATTATATACAATACTGCTTACTTACGGATGTCTACACGTCAAAGAATTAGGAAGAAGTGTCTTCTCATATCTTTATTTGGGGCTAAGCTTAATCAATTCTAATTTTGCCAAATTCATTTTCAATTATTTTGTTGTTGCCCTTTCCATTTACATTGTTGCAGTGATTATGTTTTCCCCCTTGGATTTGCTTATTTCAGTTTGTATCAGTTCACATAACCTTTCCCAAGCTTCTCTAACAAGTCTAATGTTTCTAATAGGACAGTACTATTCTTTCACATTCATGTTGATAATTTGTTTAGCTGTTCCCCAATTATTAAGCATCTTATCTACTTTGTTTTCAGTTCTTGACTACTGCACACATACACATACACATATACATATATGAATGACTTTATTTTTATCCATGACCTCTCTTGGGTATAAAAACACCAGAATCTTGAGTTTATATACTCCATGAATGAAATTGGAAGTTTAGACCCTAGCTTTAGTCCTACATTTATATTCTCAGCACTTTTCATAGTACCTCGCAAATAGTAAGTACTTAATAAATACTGACTTGACTGTTAAATGATAGATTAATCAAATCCATAAACACTTATTAATGACTATGTTCCAGGTAGTATGCTAGGCATTAAAGAAGCAAATACAATAAACAATCCCTACACGATATTGTTACTTGTCTGTACGGCTTGGATTTTAGACCTTTATCAGACAAACTACCATGACAACAAAAATAACAATATTATTAAAAAAAAAATAAGTTCCATTTATATAGTGCTTACTAGGTGCCAGGCCTCATGCTAAGTGCTTTGCAATAGTTTTCTTATTTGATCCTCACAAAACCCCTTGGGAGTTATGTTCTATTATTACCCCAATTTTATAGATGAGAAAACTAAGACAAAAAAGTTAAATGATTTGCCCAAGATCACAAAATAAGTGTCTGGGGCTAGATACTTACTCAGGTCTTCCTAAAACTCATTGATACAACTCAATTCCAATAGGTTCCCCCCAAGTTCCTCACCTACCCATTTTCAACCCTTATTCTAGTTTTAGGGTTTTAGTTAAATTAATAATCTTTTTCTTTCTTTTATTTAATTATTGAGTTCCTTCTTTCCATTTTCTTTTTTCTCTGTCCATTAAGTGGTTGATGAAAAGAAATTCTTTTTTATCCCTTTAGAGTTCTTTTGATTTCTTTTTTTCTGTTTTCTTTCTAAGGATTTCTTTCTTTGATCTCTTTATTCATTCTTTTCCCTTTCTGTATAAGCTGAAGTTTTATTCTGTGATTCATTAAAAAAATATGTGTATAGTACAATTCTACATGATCACTTCTAATTTTAAATACCTCTTTTATAGGTCCCTTTCTCTCTTTTAATCCTGCCCTGGACCCTCATCACCTCACTCCTTGACTCTTATAGCCTGCTGGTTATTTTCCCTGCCTCAAGTTTCTCCTTACTCCAAGCAGTCCTCCACTTAGTCATCAAAATGAGCTTCCTGAAATGCAGCTTGGACTACCTCATACTTCTCCCATCAACAATTTTTTTTTGCCATTCTTTGTATCCCCAGCACTAAGCACAGTGCCTGGCAGATAGTTCACACTTAATCATTGTTAGTTGTTTGATTACCCAAAGGATCAAATAAAAAATTCTCTATTGCGCTTTTAAAGACTTTTATAAACTAGCCCTTTCCTACTTTCCCAGACTTCTTATACTTTCTCCCTTTCAAGTATTCTATGATCCAACAGCACTGACCTGCTTGCTATTCTTCACACTTTCTACTTCATCTCTGAACTCTTCTCCTTTTCTCTGGGTGTCCCCTAAACAAATGATACTCCTCCTTTCTACCTCTTGGTCGTATCTCATAGACGAAGCCTTTCTGAGTACCATGTAATACCACCATCTCTGCTAGTACCTTGCCTTTGAACCTGCTTCCAATTTCACCCCATAAGTTTTGTACATGAAGAGTTAATTGCCTGTTATCCCCCATATTAGGATATCAGCAACTTGAGGAAAGGGACTGATTTTGCCTTTCACTACATCCTCAGTGCCTAGCACAGTGCTTGGCACTTAGTAGGTGCTTAACAAATGGTAACTGACATGTATGAATCATATCAACCAGTGGTTTTCTTGAAATCCTTTACTCCTCAGGATGAGCAGTAATTGTTTAAAAATAAACTTGGTTTATATATACCAGCTTTGTAGCAAAAAGAACAAGCTAAATATATATTTTATAGGGTTGAGAACTCTGATTTTAGTAGCTTAGGGAAATCATCTTGGAGAAATTCTTTCCCCAAATGAATTTGCAACTTCCCTATCATGTATAGTCTTTGAGAGAGGGTCATGTCATTGAGAGGTTAAGTGATATGTCCATGGTCACACAGTGGGAAGTTTACTCCCAGACCATACCTCTTTGGTTAATCTGGATTTAGCAGACCTAGGTTCAACCCTCTTGGACAATTTACACTGAATCTTGAGGTCTTGGTTTCCTCTTATGCAAAATGGGAGAACTGGATATCTGGATATCAAGTCTCAGACTTGACATCTTCTGATCCTCTCTGCATTCAGTATATTTCCTTTGAAATAGTCAACTACAATTTTTGCAAGTTGGAAAAAGCTTCAGCCCAAATCCCCGAAGACATTTCTAACAACATTCCCCTTTCTTCACATGGCTCGGTGCACCTCTGTGCCAATGCAGCAAGGGTCACTAAGTTCACATTGCAGATAGAGGCCGCTTGTGCAGCTGGGCTCTTCACACCCTCATCCCTTTCTTTACACTTCCTCCAGTTTACCTGTGAAAGTTGAAGACTGCTGAACTCAGAAATGTCAGAGTGCTTTCCTGATTTAATGTCAAAAATTATACCAAACCTTAGGGCCATGCTTGTCAGACCAATCTGTTCATGAGCTATAAGAAAGGGGAGCTACATTTTCTGTTAAGGATTACAGAAAATGTTAACTAATTCATTCTGCTTCCTGAACTGACCATTATCTTCCCTTAACTCATTTTATGTGTGTGTGCCATGGGAACGGGTTCCATGTGAGGTTACAGCCGACAGCTCTACTTTGTAACTTCCATATCCAGATACACAGATGTCAACCCATATCATAAAGGCTTGTTTCCTTATATGCAAAATGACAAAGCTAAGAATGATGGTCTGATTGACAAATCCATACAGACTGTTCTTCACAGAAAGTATTTTCTTTAGAATTTTAGAGCTATAAGGGACCTCAAAAAAAAGCATCTAGTCCAAAACTCTCATTTTAGACAGGAAGAAACTCGGAAGCAGAGAAATGGTGACTTGTTCAAACTCACATACCTTATCCATGCCACAACTGGGGCTCTTATACAGCTGGATTTCCCAATTCCCAGTCTCTGTTCTTTTTCTTCCAGCATAATGCAAATGCTGAAACAAATAAGCAATTGATAGTCTATGAAAATTTTCACAACACACATATCCCCAATCCTGTCACTTTGTTTGAAAGAAAGAAACCATAATCAAATTCATGGGAGTTTACCTGAAAGGGAGTAACGATTTCAAAAAAGATAAAATGACATAATAAATCATCTCCAACCAGGGCCCACATGGATCAGGTTTTTAAGGGTTTTGAGTGTCATTCAAGACTTGGGTTGAGCATTTAGCCTGTAAATAATTTCTTGACCTTAATCGTTAAAGTTGGTTTCTGTCTGGTTCTCATCCTTTTACAGTGTATGTGTGTGGGGGGGATTTTCAAGGAAATATTAGTGTCATTTTCATTTTGTTAGAGGAACAGATTTTTTTCCCAAATGGAATTTCTGGATCATAATGGCAGCCAATGAGAAAATGCAATCAGTCTTCACATTTTCATTTTATACCCAGCTTGACAGGAATCTCATCACAGAATCCCGGAGCAATGGATGTCAAAGCTGGAAGGCTCTTGTTTCATGGATCCTAACCCTAAATGAAGTGGCTTACTTAAGAACATAGCAGCGGGAAAGAAACAAGGCTGTGATTCAAATCCAGATCCTCTGATTCTCAAAGCAATGATCTTTCCACAACTGTATAAAATGAGGCCAACCTGGATACTTTTACTCCTTAGCTTATGAAGAGCCCTTCTAAAGGTTTCCATTTTGAACAGACACTGCTGCAGAAACAAGTATTGATTTTTGTAGCTAAACAGTAAGAATTCTTTTTCAACTTCAATTTCTTACTCATCTCTCTTACCCAGAAACTCATCACTAAAGGCATCAATGAAATTGGTTTAGCTTCATAAGATTTGTATAAGTCCAATTTTTTTTATGTTAAAAGGCTAAAACATAGAGAAAATGTTTCAGTAAGGGCCAGCGGAGAGCTAAGACCATCAGGAATAAGAACAAGCAGGAGTCATTGGTACTTAATCAGAGAGAAAAGAAAGACAGTTGACACAAGGTAGAGGACAAGTAGAATGTTATAATAACAAGATGGGATTCAAATTAGGCTAGCCACTTTCCCTCGAAGTCTATTTTTAACAGAGCTATTCAGGAAAATACCTGGACAGTATAGCATTATATAGCATGAGTGTTCAGTATGTTTCTCTAATCCCTGCTAGTTAACACTAGAAAGGATCATAAAGGCTGCAATAAAAATGTGCCCTACCCTCCAAAATTTATAGAAAATACAGAGATTCAAAGAACCCTAGATGCCAGTTGGTAGAATTTTCAGAGATGGCCTGTAATACAGAAAACTACAGAAGGTTCTTCTTCATGAGGTTCAAAAGAATTGGTGTCTGTGGCTTCTTGCACATTGGGTACATGGAGGGTGTCCAGGCAGAATTCTTGATAGAAGAGAATTCCTACAGTCACGCCGTTAGTCATAAGCCTGTAAGTTTGCTTTTGCTCCCTGTAGTGGGTACATGACATTAGGTGGTTGAGGGATGCCTATTTATAATTAAAGTCCTCCATGATTAATTAATGACCTTTTTTTCTTTACCATTGCATAGAGGGTTATGTCTTACAGAATCAGCTATGATTACGGCCCATAATGTCAGAAAATTAGGAAATGACAGTTTGTAGAAAGTGACTATTCTGCCATCTTAATGGTCATATGACCTCATCTCAACCTTTAGAAACTGACTTCAACCTGACTGTAAAACTTCACATTCATCTCTACTATTTTTGGCCCTTTTTTTGGGGGGGGGGGAATGGAGGATTCCACACATTGTCCTTGTCTACTCAAATTCTTTTTGGTTTCTGATTCTATTATTCAATCTATTCACATGTTGCACTTAGTCACTGTTAGGTATCATCTTGTTCTATTTGGCTCACTGTCATATGCTTCCCACAAAGCATGATGTCATGCATCCTCTCAGCCACTTTTTGTATCACAAAACTGTGACTTTAATAGCATATAAAACAACAGGGACTCTTAATTTCCCTCTTGATAGGATTATTAACCTCTGTATAGAATATAAACAAATTATAAATGCCCTGGCACAGAGAGCCCAGCTGTCTTCTGTTTAAGAGCTATCCTAGGCAGCATTTTGTCACAGTTCAACTGGAAGATCATACAATCTGACGTGTATATAGTGCTTTAAAGTTTGCAAGCATTTTACATACTCTCACCCAAGGATAGACCAAGTCTATGTCGACACTTTCATCAAAACTTACCTCAGCTCTGCTCCCTCTGTACAAAGGCACAGGAGGCTGAGTCCCTGGGGCTTAGAATGACCATCACAGTTCCAAAGTTATGGCCAAAGTGGCATCTGACCATTCTGTTCCTGGAAGCTTTGTAGAATCCAAAAGGGACTTGAATTAATGGCGTAGAAAGAGATATCTCTTGAGCTAAGGGAAGGAACAATAAGCAGGAGTTAGAGAAAGACAGTTGGTCTATGGGGATAAAGAACTATGAACTTTGCACGCTTCTCATTAACATATTCCTGACCTTTAATTTAATGCTTGAATGTTGCAATATAGGCAGCTTGCCTGAAGTATCATCCATAAGACAGTAATTTCTGGATAAAGGTCTATGTGAAATAATTTTTAAATTACCCAACTTTTTTCCCCATAAAGCAATATGAAGAGGTCAAGGTGTTAACCATAGTAGTGTATCAGAATCTATTTTTATACTGTTTCAAATACTCTGTAAAATGGATTTATAAAGAGATCTATTCTAAAACTTCTGCTTGGAGTGACTTGACCCTTTTCTTCTCAATAAGGTCGTGATAATCACTTAAAATTGCCTTAGCTCTATGGTGGGCACCATGGCATAACAGGCAGAACACTAGACCTAGAATCAACAAGCCCTGGATTCCAATTCTGCGAGTGATACTTCTTTGCTACTTAGGACCCTGGTTAATCACTCAAGGTCTTGACTTTAAGCAACTGTCTGGCTAAGTTGAGGGAGAACCCATGCCAATGAAACTGCAGATTCTTAATGCATGAATGCAATATGCAAGAAACTCTGGCAAGGAGAGGGAAACTTTGGAGAAAGCATAGCCTATAAGTCACAGAAAATAATAGGAGGTTGTAATATTCTTCTCTAAAATTAATCCTAATGGGAGATCAGAAGGAAAACTTGGAAATTGGTATAGTTCTGAAAGTTGCATGCTGAATTGTACTTAAAGGGAAATTGAGCAGTATATAAATGTGGCTAATGTACATTCGTCTTTACCCTTCAACTTCGTATATGAAAAACCCATTTTACTCAATGTTTGTCAAGTTCACACTATTCATAAATATTTAAACTTAATAATAAAAAACAATCTCCCTTAGAAAAAAGAAAATACTGACGTCACATTTCAAGTTTATAACGAATCTCAGAAAACCTATGTACCCAAGCCAATTTATTAAACATTTTCTGTATGCCAATAAATACATATTGCTTTAGTTAAATACCCTGTTATGTGCTGGGAAAACAAATATAAATAGATAGTCCCTGCCCTTAAGGAGCTTATATTTTAATAAATATTTATTAGCAGAGAGTAGTCTGTTCCTCTGCTTTACTACATTAGTGTATGTCAACTAAACTACAGAGCTAGCTCCCTCCTATTGAGAATATTCAACAGTCCATCATCTTTCTAATTACCTTTTCCTCTATATGAAAATTTATAGTTGCAAAGTCCTTTCCCTGTCTAGCATGCTTTTGTCTTAATGAAGTTTAAACTCCTTTACCCTTAACTTGTCCAAAGTAGGTTGAGAATAGATTTACCAGTGGGAAATATATCTACTTTGAGTGTTCCTATTAAAAAATATATTTTCCTCCCCACAATAGCTTCTTTTGTTAAATAGGTGATACTGGTAAGCTCAACTTCAGGCAAAAGTACTTCTATAAATCAAGTCCCTACAAACATAAAATGACAATGCAACCATTCTTCCAACTGAATTTCAAATAGAAGTTCTAAAAGGAGCTAATGTAACTTATGTTGCTCATCCAAAACACGGAATAAGCAATATATGCCAAGGTAAAACAAATGCACACACATACACACTCTACACATACATACAGAGAGAGTCTTATCTGGAAGATACTAAATTGGCAAGTAAGCATCTTATTCCTAAAAAGGAAATAATCAACTTTAAACTCAGAATAGTAGCTTGGATTAACTGATGGCTACCATTTACATACTTTGCAACACGTGGAAACCATTTTGGGGAACTATAGCATAATTGGCTATGCTATGGCATTCCATAGCCCTCATCTGGACTGAGAGCATGAATACTGGTTCCACTGCCACTTCCAAGTGAAATTCCATATTCACACAGTCACTGGCAATTGTATCTAGGGAAAAGAGACACCAAACACATATGTCTCTTTCCTGCACTATCATCCAAATGACCAGCTAGTCATCCCCTTTACATGATATCCTCAATTATTCCCTCACCTTGTGTGCCCTTGTAAAGACTGCCTTTCCTATCTGGAATTCACTATCTTATGACTCTTGGAATACTTGGTTTCCTTCAAAGCCCAATTCAGGTACCTCCTTCAACAAAAGCCTTTTCCTGATCTCCCTCCACTCCTAGCTATTAATATTGTCTCCTCTTGAAATGTGATGGTATATGCTTGGTATTGATGTATCTGTATGTATTGCACCTATCTTCTTCAGATCCCAGTAAAAGCTAACCTCTGTGAGGACAGGAATTGTGTCAGTTTGGGCGGTGTTTTCTAAAGAATAACACCACAACTTATATCTTGAAAGCATCTAATAAAAGGCAACTGAACAAGCTATGATAAATGTGGAAATGCTGAGGTACTGACAATATCAGCCATAGGAAATGAAGTCCTATGGAGCAAATGAATACCACTCAATTGACAATGAAAAATCACTGAGGTGAAGGATCTGCTGTTCAAGCCATAACTCCTTAATTCTACCTTTGACCTAGGCCACTGAATTGCCCATCTCAGATCACTGTCTTCATATACAGCAATGAGATTTTGAACATTGACCCCAAACCCTAACCATCATATCCTCTTCCTATAGAGTTCTCCAAAAACTGGTTGGAGTTTCTATCTCATCTCACTGACTTAGGCCAAGAAAAAGAATCTCATAGATAACCACCCCTAAAATAAATCATACCTGCCATTTGTTTTTTACATTACCTTTCTTTCCAAATGTAGCCCACTATCCTCCTCTGCCCAGAAATTTGTATAGAGGGAAGGAAGGAAGGAAAAGAATGAAAGCAATGAAGCAAAACAGAGTAGCACATTGACTGAGTTTGGTAGTGTAAGCAATATTCTACTTCTGTCATGAAGAGAATTTCATTTTTTTATTTTAAAAATAAATTTAGTTACTATATTTACATAGGATTAATTTTCTTTTTTAGTTTTTTTTCCCATTTTACATTGTAGTCATCATTCTGTATATTGTTTTCTGTGTTCTGTTTATCTCGGTTGGCATCAATTCATTGATATCTTCTTCATAGTCAAAGTTTCTTCTTATACTATAATAACATATCATAATATTCACGAAATATAATTTATTTAATTATCCTCTAGCAGGTGTACATCCATTTTATTTTCAATATTTTATGCTCTGGAAAGTGCTACTGTGATGATTTTGATTTCTTAAATCTTTCTGACTAGCAGTAGAGTCTCAGGGTAAAAGGAGACAGGTCTTTTGATCACATTTTCCTCAAAATTCCAAAATGCTTTCAGGAATGACTGGGCCAATCCTCATTTCCACCAATAGTCTGTTAGTACTCCTGCTCTTCTGCAACCTCTCCAATACTGCCTCTGGTCATCCTTGCCAATTGTGTGTACGATGAAACCCCAGATTTGTTTTGATTTGCACTTCTCTTATTATATCAGTGTCTCAGAGCAGTCTTTCAAATGGTTATTAATAGTTTGCAATTATTCTCATGAGACCTATTCATCTCTTTTGACCACTTATTCTCTGAGGAATGAATCTTTGTCTTCTATGTTTATTTTAATTCCCTTGGATAGCATACCCTTATCGATATTTGATGCAAAGATTTTTTTTCCAACTGACAGCCTCTCTTCTTATCCTCACTGTATTGATTTTGTTCCTTCAAGAACTTTTCAATTTATGTAATCAAAATCATTTATCTTATCTTTTATGATCACCTCTATCCCTTGTTTGGTTAAAAAAAAAGTTCTCCTCTTAAGTTGTGAGAGGTATATATATATATATATATATATATATATATATATATATATATATATATATATATATAAATTCTCTTCTGATTTTTTAATGGTGGGGGCTTTAATTTGTAGGTCATGTACTCATTTTAAGTTTATTGTAGTATATGGCGTAAATAAACTTTTATTGTTTCATTGAGCTATATCAGAAAAATGGGAATTGAAAACATTTCCACAAATGATCCATTTAGGCCAGGCCTAGGTTCAGTTATGTTTTTTAAATTTTCAAACTTGGGTTTCTAGACTCAACTTAAAGGAAAAATGTATTAAAAGAAGAAGAAAATACCCATGCCTAGATATGGTTCATATGCACAACTTGAGGAACCATGAAGGATGTCTATAAAGGAACTCACTATGTTAAACACAATTTTATCTGCAATTATCGTGGCACATTAAGAGAAGGTCCAGTAGCAATTTGGCAGACAATGTTAGAAAAAATTCGATCTTGATTTAAGAATTTAAGTATTAAGATTTAAGTATCAAGTAGAGAGAATCTGACTGAAAGTGCAATTGTTCGGTACAGAATTTCCAGGGCACAGATTAGGGTAGATATCATTCAGTTCTTCTGCTGGTTCAATCCAACCTATGTTTCCTCAAAAAATTCCTTTGAGGAAAAACAAATACTACAAATACAAAAGACGACATACAAAAGGGATTTGGGTTGGGTATAATGAAGAATTTATTAACTGTGAAGATTGTCATAAATTGACACAAACTACTGAAGCTGTAATACCTAAAATAAGAACCATACCCCAGGCCAAAAAAATGACATTACAAGATGATAGGGAATCCCTTTCTTTTAGATTCTCATAAAAAAGTATGATCTCACATCTGTCTGGGATGGTTTATCTGAGAGGCAGGAGGATGAAATAGATGACATCTCATTTACTTACAGCCTTATTATTCTAATTATACCCATCTTCTTTGAAACTGGGAAGTTTCAAAGTGATTTATTCATCATACAAAAATTATTTATCATGATTTATGATGTTGGATACTAGATATGAGTTTAGAATATTAATGACAGAGTGAAGATAGACATTTTATTTTTACTTTTTATGACACTGACCAAAGATAGATTGATGTAAGCTTATCTGGGCTTAGTCTATACAGCCAAATGATTAGAATCACCCTCATTAGAAAGCTTAACTGACCCTTTCTCTCCACAATTTCCCAAATTATTTTGATTGACTGTCTATATCGGAGTAATTCAGGTTTCCCTGCTGTAAAGAACATCCTTATTCCTGAGCAAAATTATTTCAGGTTTACAAATTGTTTTCTTCCCAACAACCTTGTACATAGATAATGCCAGTATCATTCTCCCCATTTGACTGTGGAGGCCCTGAAAAGTTAAGTAATTTGCTCAGCGTTATACCATTGAGTGCTGTAGAAAATGTAGTGACCTCATGGGGCTAAGAAATACAACCTGAAGCCAAGATATTTTTGAGTGATTCCAGCAGTCAGTCCTTTGAAGAACAATGAAATGGTTAGGAAAACTTGGGTTGATTTGTGAGTGTGAATGGGAGAGAACACAGAAAGAATTTTTAGCAAAACATTAGAAAAAATTCACAAGGATAGTGGACAAATTCCAATACTCAGCTCATAATAAAAAACATTCCAGCAGGATGATGCTCACATGATCAGAGATGGTGAGCCAATATGATCCAAAAGAAACATCTATTTTTTCTAGCCCACTAATATCCCATGAAAAAAGAAATACTCTTTATCTTTATTAAAGGCTAAGAATTCCATGGTCATAAAGATTCGAATGACAGGAGTCACTCTCTTCTGTTTTACAAATTAAGTCAGAGCATGAGAAGTTCCTAATGCCAAGAATAGACTGAGCATCAATTCTCATAGACGCTAGACTACATCAGGGTTGCCCTAAGAAACAGTATCAATGTGAGTATTCCAAAAGACTTATGTAACTAGGTTTCATTAAAAAGTAGCCCAGTATTGCTATAAGAATCTCCATCTGAAACCAAACATGATGAATTCAATACAATGCTGGCTTCAAAGCCAGCAAGTCCTGCTGGACAATTGTATTCGTTCTTCAAAAGGACTAGAAAAGAAAAAAAGGTTAGATAAGCAGACTGGAAATTGGGTAGAATTACCAAAATATAAGAAGACAAGTAACAAATGAAGCTTTAAAAAATCTAACATAATGAAAAACACTCACTTTTTCAAAATCACTAAACCATTGTGATACCTATATCATACTGTCTTCCACGGAAAAATCTGAAGCCAAAACTAAGGTGAGACAAAAAGATCTTTAATCAGAGTGCTGATTTTAGATGGCACTGATATTATTTGAAATTCATCAACTACATTAAAAAGAAATTAGCCCTAATGTAGAAAGTTTGTTTAATTAAAACAGGAAGCTATGAGATTTCAGACTTGGATGAGCTTCCTCTGTCACTCTGGTTTGAGGCTCTTGCCTCAGGTAGTTTGTGGCTTGTTGTAGTTGCAAAATCCTCTTGTTATGATTAGAAACAAAAACCCCTCTCAGCATCTACTTAGTAGGAAAAGGAAAATCACATTAGAGCTTTTAGTTGCTGTTTTGAAGTGAAGAGTAGTAATTATAATTTCCTTCACGTTTCATAGTTTTATATGTGATGATTACATTTACTAACCAATAGTGTTTTGATGATCCCTGTATCTTCAAAACATTCAAGAAGTACTAACTAGGAGGAGGAGGCTTTCACAATGGCTTATATTACTAGACTATAAACTGACAATATCTGTTTCTTTCAATCCAAAGCTTTTCTTGAATATTTAACAGCCAGCTAACTTCCTAGGACAGCCTGCCATTAATGGCATCGATTAGCATTAAGTTGGTGGCTCAAATTAACTTTGCTATCCTGTTCCTCTGATCCTGTCTCATCTAAGTACTGCAATGGCAAGAGCCAATCTTAGCAAAAGTCAAAACCGAAGCAGAGGAAATACTTCCAAAAAATCAGGGTTGGTTGGTGGATACCATTATATGTAAAAGTTCTACATCCCCTGAAGTCTTCAGTTGGACCTCATCTTTGATGCATATAAACATCCTTTCACTCCCTCTTCCACATGGCAGTCCTTCTATTACTTGCGGACAAATACTCCCAGAATTCAACACATATACACACACACACACACACACACACACACACACACACACACACACACACACACAGCGTGTGCGCCCCTTAGTCTAATTATCTCTGTGCTAAATATCCTCACTTCTTTCCATTTTGTAGATACCCTTCATCTTAGCAATAGCTTTCCTAAAAAAGTAGTGATATTTTGTTTACTCTGTATTTACTCTTACTGGAAGGAACTCGCATTTATATTCCTTGTGATTTTGTCAATAAAATCCTTACCTAAAACAGTGTGAGTGTGAAGCGGGTGTGGTCTCTTTAAGAAACTGTATTTCCAGTTGATCTGTGATTCCTTTCAGATTCCCAGCTCCTCCTGGCTGAGGCACATCCTCCCCAGACAAGTTGTCTTTCCAGGATGCCAGAGCCTTTGATTCAATTACAAATCCTGGTCAAAAAGCATCTCTTTGAATTCCAATAGGATCCGGGCTTGTCGCAGCCCCTATTCTGGCTTGCTGGGGCAGCCCAGCCCAGCCCTCACTGCTTCTGATCTGCTCGGGCTTCTCAACCCCCACTGAGATACCCAACTAAAGTCTTTGCAGATGGACCTCGGTAGCTGACTCAGTTGCCAGGACGTTCTTTCCACTGAGAACTGCATTCTCAGTACAAAACTCCATTTTCCATAGATCTGTCACTATAGAAGTCAGTCTCTGGGTAAACTGATTTCTATCTAACAATAAACTTTCATTTTCATTTGGGAATGAGTGAATTCTTTCACTCCTAAAACCTGCGGCCGATTTAAAGGGGATTTTTAACAACTTTCTTATAGCCACTAACCTCGAGACCACCAGGAATCTGGACCACTCAAACAGCATCAAGTGTTTTCAAAAGACACATGCTCTCTTTTCCTTAAGGAATGATGATATCATTAATCAGGGGCTTCTACCCCAATATCACTAGCAACCTCTTTACAATGTTGGAGAGGCTTCAGAGCTGCTATAGGCAAAAAAAATCCAGCCATTCTATTCAGCTGGAGGGCAATCTCTATAAATCAGTTAAGTCCATCATCAGATGAGAAATGTATTCTATCACTGGGCCATACCCAAAGCCTTTCTAGCCTGGATTCTTTCATTCATTAGTAGGACCTGCTAGAGCTGACGGTCTTTGATAAGCCAGGGTTACATGGCAATGTAGGTGGAAGCCTACTGAAGTCATCTCACAATTATCTTTATCTAATGAGAAAACTGACTTTTTTATGGGGGAGGGGTTATTTATGTGACCATAAAATAGTTCCCCAATATCAAGCCAAGCAGATAGAGGTCCAGGCTTAGCATCAGTATAGGTTGGGTTCCAGTTCTATCCATGATACAAACTGTGTGACACTGCACAAATCATTCAACCTCCATGTAGCTCAGCAAATGCAACAGGATTATAACTTCCAAAGTCATAGAATGGTTATGGAGAGCATGCCTGCACTGAGAGTTTTCCCACTCTGACAAAATCATAGATCCTTTGGATATTCTAGGCATTTAGCTGAACTTTTAAAATACTTTCTAAGTTGAATGACTTTAATAAAAGTTTGATAGACTGGTTATCATAGTATAGAATGTAACTGTAAGCCACAGTCAAAAAATGTATTGCTTCCCATTGTTCAGGCTTAGAACTTAAACCTTCTGTGATTGTGCTTGGCCAGCAATTCAATCTTAAAGCTAGTATCTATTTGACAATTGAAAGGACAGAAAGCAAGCTATATGACACAATCGAGTTGGTTCCACCACAACAGACCCAAATCCTACCCTTCTTCCAAAAATATGTTATATTTGATAAATGAAGTAACAGGGAAATAATGCCTCCAATGTCCATCCCTCCCAGTTTTTATTCAAAGCATTTTAATGGGCACATTAGAGGGAGGCCTTTCAAGTAAATAAATACAAAAGACATACCTTGTGGGGAATGGTAGGAAGGAACACGAGAATGGATTTCATTTGGTCTTTGTGCTCTGAACAGTGAATACTTAACACTGCTCCTTGGACTTATCAGTGGATTACAATGTAACATTAATAATGATAATAATAATTCACATATCATTAATAATGGTAATAATCACCATAACTCACATTCATGTGGTTCATGGAGATTTACAAAGTACTTTACTTAATTTCAGCTCATGTTATTTTCATTTTTCAGAGGAAGAAGTTAATGCCTCAAGAAGTTAAGGGAATGAGCTATCCTGTTAATATCAGGTTTGGATTGATGACCAAGTTCAGAAGTCTGTGTGGTACCCCACAGCCTTCTCTCCTGACCCTGGTCTAAGTTTTCAGAGGCCCCCAAGTTTTGCCCAGCAATTTTCAGAAAAGTTGGGCTGGGTGAGAGATCCCAGGAATGAATATTTAGCTACTGGAGTCATTTCTGCAAATGGAAAGTAGCATTAACCCAGATGAAATCCCCTGGCTGACCAAGTTGGTATACATTTCAAAAATACGTCCTGAGGACTTGGGATATTCAAACCTCCTTAACTGAAGAAATACTGAAGAGAGCAGAAAGGTGGTCCCCAAAGGAATGCACTAGGTATTTACTAGGCCTATTCTTTGAAAGTGGATTAAACTGAAAGGGTTCCATTCAGTTATGTTGTTTATTTGAGTACCCTGAAAAAAAGATATTTTTCTGGAACATTTTATTCCTGGAATGAACATTTTTTATGGGAGTTTCAATATATAATGATTCAGCCAAATGGCCAAAACTGTCTTCAAAATTCCCTGAATTGAAAAAACAAATCAGTACTACTCTAAAGTTATCCTGCACATAGTGAGATGGAGAGTGTTCTGGTCAATTCAAGAGTTCTGCTTTAGCTATTAAACTGTACTTTAAGGGCTCCTCTTTCCCACTAATGGCAAGTGTAAGAATATTCCCTCACACTTGCATAACCTTTGCCCCGAAGGTACTTTGGCAGCTTTGATTCCATCATTTAATCTTTTTCTGAGGTTTGTCATCTTCTCAAGTGAGAGCAGAGCTTCTCACTAATGACCCTTAAATCTCCCCAGCACAAGACAGATTGATAATAAAAAAGAAATTCAGATGTTTAAAATACAGTATCTGCCAGAAAGTCATAACAGGAAAGAAAGGCACAGAACTGATTACCATCAAATTAAAGTCACCATTTATATCACACTTCAGGGCTTGCAAAATACTATTCATATAATATACAATTTCACGTGATGATAAAGAGAGCAAAAGAATTGTTTTCAAGAAACAGGCTGCTGATTTTTTTTTTTTTTAGTGAAAGATTAAGTGAGCTTCATTTCCCTCTCCTCCCCTCATAAATGTCCATAGATTCTGAGGGTGTTGAAGAGAGCAGCTAAGACTAACAGCTTCCTTGGCAAAAGGGTGAGCAGAGTAACAAAAAATTCTCTGAGTCTTAAAGATGGAAATACAAGGTGCTAGTCAAGCCCTACTTCACTGAGAAACACCCTAAGGAAGAAGCAAAAGGGTACCAGATTAATCACACTCAGAAAAAGGAAGAGAAGAGCCCTGGAAAGCTCCTCTAGCCAGACTAATACTCTAGGAAAAGATCGTCAAAAGCCTGCAAGCAGTCTGGTTGGGGGGCTGAGCAGAAGGGCCTGAAGGCAGCCGTTACTCAGTTACAGACAGTAGAAGCCAAAGCATAAGGCAAAGGAAGTACCTGGTTCAGAAGATGGAGGCAAGGCAGAGTTACATGTGATATCTCTAGGAATTGAGGGAAACCTGAAGCCAGCCCAATCAATGAGTTCCAGATGAGACTCCTCAGGGCCACACCAGGGAAGAAAGCATGGTTACTGGCACACAGTAGGTACATAAAATATGAGTGACTTGTATGTCTTCTGCACAAGGAGACAGATATGGAGAGAAGGTAAACATGAATATCAGAGCAAGAGTATAGAGAGCCAAAAGCAAGGCTTTTAGGTAGAAGGTGGGACATAGTATGATCTTTCTGAATCAAGACAGAACTGTGGAAGTGGGGAGGGGAAAAGGCCTGGGACCCAGCCATTGTATCCAGGGTTATAGTAGCAGGCCTGCAGTAGCAATGGCATTCAGACTGCAGTGGGGACAGAGGTATGTGCCTATATAAGAATAGGGGAGGAGTCAGAGTCTGGACCTGGAATAAAGCCTCAGACTAACAACTAAGAATGGAAAGAGAAGAAAGCCTCAAAGGTAAACCCAGAATAAAAGAAAAACTCAGGAAGGCACAAGTAGAGCCTCAGAAAAGAAAGAGAGTTTGGCCATAAAGATTCTAAGAATGAATGAAAGAAATGAAATGACAGCATGGGAGGAAAAAGACCAGAAAAAGCTTAGTTTAGACCAAAGACCAAAGACAGAGCTTAGAAGAGGAATTTGAAAATATTATCTAAGTGTTAAATATCCACAAAAAGAAAGGAATAAAGAGAACATCATAATTCACTGAGATGAGTACAAGAAACAGATAAACGCCTGAAAAATCAAAAGTCAAATATGCACTATCACAACCAAGTGACCCAAGAGTCAGGTTGAATTTAAAAATAAGAGTCCCTGAAAACATAAGCAAACAAATAAATTGGCTACATATATTTTCTTAAATCACAAAAGAAAACAGCCCAGAATGATTGGAATCAGAGGGCAAAGAGAAAACAAATTCACCAAATATCTTCCGAAATGATCCCCAAAAGATAGCAGCACAGAGAAAGCATTCCATTTGGACTCTCCCAACATTCTCCTCCAAATAGCTTTAAGGAAGGAGTCTGCATAGACAGAGAACACAGATGTGAGTTAATAATGGTAGGATGATCTTGAAGAAACAATGGAACACTGAAAAGGGGGGACACACTAGGAGAAAGAAGAAGGGAGAAAAATAATGGGAAATGATTTCACATAAAAGAGGCACACAAGAAAAAATATTTAGAGTGGAGGAGAAAATGGTTGGGAGGATCGCAAGCAATACTTGAGCCTCACTCTACCCTGAACTGGTTCAAAGAGAAGAATATCTACACATACTCAGTTGGATATAGAAATCTATATCACACAAAAGGGAAGTAGAATAAGAAAGTGGGTATGTGACAAGAAGGAGGCAATGGTGAGAAGCAAAATGGATTTTAGAGGAGGTCAGTGAGAGAGCAGAGTGAGAAAAATAAAGAGAAGAAACTAGGATGGAAGAAAATACACAGTTAGTAATCTTAACTGTAAATATGATGAACTCATCCATAAAAGAGAAGTTAATAGCAAAACAGATTAGAAACAAGGATCCAACAACATGTTGTTTACAAGAAACACGCTTGAAACATAAAGACACGCGTAGAGCCAAAACAAGGGGACTAGAGCAGAATCTATTATGCTTTACTTGAAGTAAAATAAGCAAGGGTAGCAATCACCATCTCATAGAAAGCAAAAGTAAAAACAGATGCAATTCAAAGTAATAAAAAGGAGAAACTACCATTTTACTAAATGGTGCCACAGAAGATGAAGTAATATTAGTACTTAACATGCATGCACTAAATGACAGAGCATCCAAATTCAACCTCTGCATCAGAAGCTGATGAGACACTGAACTCCCTAAGGAAATGAAGATCTAAGGCACTAAAAGGAGCAGAGTAGAAAAAAATACACCATAACTAAGAAGGTATCTTCAGGATGTCAACAAAAAGACTCCCTGGATTTGGAGATATTCCTTTGTCACATATCATCCTGAACACATTTACTGCTGGACTTTGTATATATTTATTGAACAGTATGTCATAGGCTTTTGCAGAGATTTTATGTACCAATTGTTCTTATTCCACCTTAGAAAATATGCTTTTCTAAAAGCGAATTAAAGGTGTCTGATTAATTTATATTAACTTATATATGGGAATACTCTACCAGTAGAAACCATGGTTTTGTTTACCATGAGGTAAGGCAATACAAATATATCTCCAAGTCCCTCAGGGCTACCACTAGGACCTTGATGGAAGACATGGGCACTAACGTCTGGGGACTTGATCTCCCAATGCCATTGAAGGTTCAAAGAATAGGTCTTAAGAAGTAATATACAAAAAAGAAGTCAGTGATTTGAAATGTTAGGTATGATAGATTGCTGAACACAAAATGAGTATCAAAAACAACATATCTCCACAGTTTTAAATGGAACTTCTACAAAATCTTAACACATCTTAAGGAATAAAAAGTTCAAACAGAAAAAAGGAAATATTAAATGCATATATAAATACAAATATAAATAAATTATATTCATTAAGGGCCATTTGAAAAACAGATTCAACCTTAAATAGAGACTACATAAGATAATATTAAAGAATGTATGCATCAAAGAATAAATCCAAGAAACAAAATGAAATGAATCAATGAAAAGGACAGCAATGAGACATCAATATAACAAGCCTTTTGGAATGTAGCCAAAGCATTGCTTAGGAAAAACTTATCTTCCTAAATATGTTCATGATCTAAAGAAGGAAGGAATGGATTAATAAAATCAGACATGTAATTTTAAAAGTTAGAAAAATAATAAATCAAAACTCCAACTAAATACACAATATAAATTCCCCCAAAATCAAAGAATTAAACAAAATTGGAAACAAAAAAA
This sequence comes from Sminthopsis crassicaudata, assembly GCF_048593235.1. Lineage (NCBI taxonomy): Eukaryota > Metazoa > Chordata > Mammalia > Dasyuromorphia > Dasyuridae > Sminthopsis > Sminthopsis crassicaudata. The sequence goes on along the minus strand of NC_133623.1, from coordinate 12,302,635 downwards.
TAATTGAATTCATAAGTAAGACTAGAAATCAGTTTAAAAACAATAAAACAAATCAGACATTAATCTGTTAAATAAATATAGAAAAAAAGATGAAGAGATAATAAAATAAGTTATTAACAATGATTTTTTCCTAATTATATGACATAAAATGTTTGGATTAACAGAACAAGGAACAAATATCTAAATTGAAAATCTTTCTATAAATCACACAGAAAAATCTATATGCTTAACTGTAACTCTTGGGACAGAGATGAAGAGAGAAAGTGGGGGGAGAAAGGGGATAAAGTAAATTGTGCATAGTAGAGAACAAAAGAAAACCCACAAGGAAAACAAAGAAAAGATGAACATCTCTGAACACATAGAGTAATTATTATATTGTCTTTCTTGAAATGGAAATTTATTGCATTGTATTTTAAATCCTCTGTTATAATATGCTGTGCACATGGCAATTTTTTTCTTATTTTGTTTTTAAGTTGAAATAAATAAAAAAGCAAAGCTAGAACAATAATAGGAACAATGTAATTATCATAACAACATTGATATGAAGAAACAAAAACATTTTATATTAGTAAAGAAGATTTCAATGTAATACCCATTAATGTCAAAAGCACTAAAAAGAATAGTATTAAATGGACCTTTCATTAATGTAATAGGTACTGTAAAAGTTTGATATCATATTTGGCTAATAGTATCAACTGAAAGCATACAAATGGGACTTCATGAGCTATACTCATGGTAACCCATAGAACCCTGAGACAAGATACAGTTCTAAGGACAGAATATACCAGTGCCAATGGGGTTCTGATGCAAACATAAAAGAGAAAGAATCATTTGCTCAGTGAATAAATGTGAAATGATGTGGACAGGAAATTTTCAAAAGAAGAAATGCAAACTATCAACAATTCTATGAAGAAAAGCTTCAAATTGATAATTATAAGAGAAACATAAATTATAAAATCTCCAAGATTCCACTTTACATTTACCATATTGGCAAAGATCACAAGAATGGAACAATTATGTATTATCTGGTACAGCTTAGAACTGGTAAAACAATTCTGGAAAGTAATTAAGAAACATAAAACATCACCAATTTATTATTTTCTTTGATGCCACCAACCGCAAAGAAGTTTATGCAAAAGACAAATGAACTTATTTATTAAATTATTTATTGTAGAACTTTTTTATTGTAGCCATGAACTAGAAACAAAGTAGTTGCCCATAAAGAGCTAAGTTGCGAACAATTTTTAAATCAGTTTTGGAGAAATGAAGTATCTCAGTCACAGATGAAAGTAGATAGTGTCACACAGGAAATATCTCATGGCTGGTTGAAGATAATCAATCAAACCCAATAGGGTTGAGATGAAGCAGAAAGCTGCTATTTAATCCTATATCCCAATAGCAGGTAGCCTAATGGTAGGACAGATCAGACAAAGAGATCACTTGAGCATATGGAGAAGTTATATGGAAATACCCTCTCCTCCCACACTTGACCAGAGATGACTTGTAAACTCTGAAAGGATGGAGAATTAATGATGATTTCTCATCAACAATGGTAACAGTGTCCTTTGAACAGCAGTGGCTGACAAGTAGTACTAACAGTAGTAGTAAAGGACAAACTAAATAAAGGCAACTTTAAAAACCAGAAAAGGCACCTTATGTAAGGCACTGACCTTTGGGGTCCAAGAAAAAGTTACACTAGAAAGAACTTCATGAGAAGTCTACAAATGAAGAAAAGAAGTTCTAGAAACCAGGAGCTGAGTTATCCCATTAACATGGGAACTTTCTAAATTGAGCCCACTCTCCCTAAAGATTTTCTATGTAAAAGGAGAGTGTGTCTCAGTCTTTTGGGGAAGCTGATTATTTTTGAGTTGTTTTTGCTTAGTTTTCCCCCCATTTGTTCTTACTCTACCATATTAGTAAATACCCTTATCTAAAAATTACCTAACTCTGGTAGGCTAATCGATAGCAAGTAATTAACTTAATCCTGAGGTACATACTGCATGGAACTCATGAGGACTAGTATTAGAAAACCCTGGTTTTATAAGACTATAAGAAACATATAAGTAATGGTATTCAGACCTCAAGATTACCCCTAGAATCTTGATGGCAGTAGTCAGCTACCTTCTGGAGACTCAGCTTCCAAATCCAGTGTGAATTAAGAGAGTGGCCCAGAGGACCATATACATATATATGTATGTTTTTCTTTTTCCCTCTTCAGCATAAATTTCTTATTCCCATATTATAATCTCCCATTCCTTTTCTTATAAGAAATATTATGAGGAAAAGAAACCTAATAGCGGAATATGAGGAAAACAAAATCTAATAGTCTAGAGAAACTTGAATTATAATTATTATTCTACTTCTTTTACACCACCTACTAACATAATATTAGAAACACTACACAAATTGTGATTTCTTTGGGGTGGGAATTCCCTTCTCTCACAGGAAACAATTACTAAAGAAGTTCTAGGGAAATGCCTAAGCCATAGAGAAGTGAAGAGATCATCACAGTTAAGTGTCAGAAGCAGCATCCTGATTCCAAGCCACATAATTTACTGGCTGTGCCATACTGCCTCTAAAAATATATAGTAAGTTTTAACAAATACTTCTTGCATATAGTCAAGGACAGAAACTGAAAAAAAGACAATAATATTAGCCAAGAGGGAAAATAGGCCACTGATTGGTACTGTATTAGAAAAAGAACAACAGTGGTCAAAATCCCTGGAAAATGTTTGAGGTCCTGACACCATAAAGTTTTTCCTTGCCAATCTTTACAAAAATGAATATTTTTAAATGACATTCATTAACAACTATGAATATTTCCATTTATAAAGGATAAAAAAGACTACTGTGTCCCTCTTCTTAAATTCCCTCTTCCCTTTTTCATGTATTTAAAATGTTTTATTGCTGCCTCTCTTTATTTCTACTTTCTTCTTCTTTCTTTCTCTCTCTTTTTCTCTCTCTTTTTTCTTTCTCTTTTTTAATTTAACACTAATTAATTGTAATGCAGAAGTATGGAATAAGAGAGAGTTTGGGGAAGAAAGATAAATAAAGTATATTATAGGCATGTTGAGTTTGAGATACCCATGAGACATCTGAATGGAAATTCACAACAGACTTTTGTGGGATGGGCAAGAGGGATGTATGTAGAGAATGTCAAGGAAACTGTGGGACACCATGTAAGAGCCCTGAACCTTGGCAAGATATAGCAAAAGTTCACCTATCATAACTGGAGATGTCAGGCATGGAATCCAAGTCACCATGAGATGGAAATTGTCAATTAGTGAATAGACCTATAGTTAGGAGAAAGTGAGAAGGCAAGAAACTAGAGCTCAGATGAGGGACCAGGGTAGGGTATACAAATCTGAGGGTCAGTCGAGCCAAAGAAGCAGTCAGAACAAGGCAAAGAAATAAGGTGGAACTGATATCAGACAAGGAAGAGGTCATGGCAGCTGGCCGCTAGAGAGACAAAGTCAGGAAGTAAAGATTCAAAACAGATAGAAAGGCCAGAGTTCAAAAACTCTATCCAGTGGATCAGAGAATTCTTCAGGGTGAAAAAGTTTAAGAACTCTGGATAGCATCTAAAAAGAAAATGTCTCTGATGAGCCTGAAGGTAGAGGATTTTAAAGAATAACCTTCAGATGTGAGAGAAATTTACATTTCTGCTTTCTTGACTATTCAATATTGCACTTAGATAAGTCACCTATGGCCATTGTCAGTAAGATGCATTTTGAATTTCTAATTTTAATTATGGCTGGTATTAAATTATTAAACATTTTTGTTAATCATAAAAATTTAACCAGTTTTGTTTATGAGCCTCTGAAGTTCACTTGCTAATGTGATTATTAAAACTCCTAAGAAGGCACATTTTTACTCACAAAATCCGAAAGAGCACTCTTTTGAGAGGGCTTAGAAGCCACATTAATGATATGACAGTAGGAGGGAGGGAAGAAACAGGAAGCATGCCCCCTCTGTATATCTTTGCCAATGATTTGGGGAAAGGGAAAGCAAACATCTGCGCTGTGGATTTTTTCTCCCCTTAATTTTAAAGGACAACCACAAAACAATCTGTTGTTTGTGTAGGAAAAATGCTTCTAAAGTAGAAGAAAGTACATTCAGGCAACATCTGCTCCAAGAAACCATTTGAAAAGTAAGCAGGGGGAAGCATTTCTACAAGATGCAGCAATACAGTTCAGAAGAAAAGAGGAAAAAATACTGATGATAGAGTTCAGAATATATGTGCAAGAATATAGACATGACACTGAAAATAGAGGAGCGGCATCCCGTGATTATGTCAATCCTCATGGATCACTGGGAACTTCAATATCAGAATCAAGGTGATAAGTGACCACAACTAGCATCCATTATCTTTCTATTAGTCAATCAATATCACTTATGGAATAGATAGAAGATATCTGAGGAACTTTCCCATCTAAGATAAGACCAGACTGTTTTGAAGTGACAAAAGTATCTCATGGGATACTATAAATAAAAGAAATCCATGGGAGCTAGCCTGTACTAAGAAATATGAGATGGCTCAACTAAGAAGAAACATCCTAGTGACTGGAAATTCCCTGCTCAAAGCTGTGGTTACAGTTACACAAAGATCTGACATCACCAATGAAGAAATAAGCCGCCTTCTTGGAATACATTTCTGAACCACAATACTTTGCCAGCAAATACTGAATTGCTTTGATTGACATGAAAATTGATATATCTTTTTTAATAACAGCTTTTTATTTTTCAAAATACATGCAAAATAGTTTTCAACATTCACCCTTGCAAAACCTTGTGTTTCAAATTTTTCTCCCTTCCTTCCCCCCATGCTCCTCTCCTAGAAAGTCATCCCATGTATGTTAAACATGTACAGTTCTTCTATATATATTTCCACATTTATCACGCCACACAAGAAAAATCAGATCAAAATGGAAAAATAAGGGAGAAAAAACAAGCAAACAACAACAATACTATGTTCTGATCCCAATTAAGTCCCCACAATTTTCTCTTTAGATGCAGATGGCTCTCTCCATCACAAGTTTATTGGATTAGGCCTCAATCACCTCGTTGTTAAGAAGAGCCAAGTCCAATACACTTGATCATCACATAGTCTTGTTGCTATGTTCAATGTTCTCTTGGTTCTACTCATTTCAGTTAGCCTCACTATATATAAATCTCTCCAGGCCTCTCTGAAATCATCCTGCTGATTCTTTTTCAATAAAATATTCCATAACATTCATATAACATGACTTATTCAGCCATTCTCCAACTGATGGGCAGCCACTCAGTTTCCAGTTACTTGCCACTTTTACAAAAAGGACTGCCACAAACATTTTTGCACATGTGAGTCCTTGTCCCTTTTTTGTCTCTTTGGGATACAAACCCAGCCAAGACACTGCTAGACCCAAGACCATTCACAGTTTGATAGATTTGGGGCATAGTTCCAAATTGCTCTCCTGAATGGTTGGAGCAGTTCACAATTGTACTAACAATGTATTAGTGTGGCAGTTTTCCTACAGTCCCTGCAACATTAATCATTATCTTAGACAATCTGAGAGATATGTAGTGGTACCTCAGCGTTTTCTCAATTTGCATTTCTCCAAGCAATAGTATTTTAGAGAATTTTTTCATATGACTAGAGATGGTTTTAATTTTTTATTTGAAAATTGGGTATCCATATCCTTCTTCTAAGAGAATGTCTTATATTCTTATAAATTTGAGTCAATTTTCTATATATTTTAGAAATGAGGCCTTTAATCAGAACCTTGGATGCAAAATCTTTGTAATAGAATATAATCAAAATTATTCATTTTGCATTTCATAATGTTTTCTAGTTCTTCTTTGGCCTTAAATTCCTTGTCCACAGATCTGAGAGGTAAACTATCTCTTGTTCCCCTAATTTATTTAAAGCATGAACCCAATGAGACCTTATTTTGGTATAGGATGTTAGGTGGTAGTCAATGAAAATCAACATATTTTTACTAATATTGAAGAAGTACATTCTCAGCAGTGTCACCTGAAAGGCTGAGTTATGGCAGATAAAACAGATGAACAGATGGCCATGTAGTTTGTATTCAAGAATAGGATTTCATTTCTGGGGCCGCAGTTACAGATATCAGAATAATAAGCTCCTGGCTAAAAAGAATACATTTCAAAAGGATTGGGAAGAAATTGTTTGAATAGATATTCATAAATCTAATTAAAATAGCTTTAAACTGAAAATGGAAGGGGAGAGAAATCCTGCCCCCAAAAAACAGTTAAACTGGTCACTATGAACAGGCAGAATGTGGAGAGCATATAATGCTGCAAGGAGCCAAGTACTTAGTAATCTACAGGAGAAAACAGTTGGACAATCTAGAACAATACTTTATAAACTCAGAAATTTGTATGCCAATGGAGTTTTTTTATTTCCTTCACAGGCCAATTGTATACTATCAAGTCCAATTCTTTTTGTACAGAAAAATAACTGTTTGGACATGTATACATATATTGTATTTATTTTATACTTTAACATATTTAACATGTATTGGTCAACCTGTCATCTGGGGGAGGGGATCAGGGGAAGGAGGGGAAAAATTGGAACAAAAGGTTTGGCAACTCCGAATGCTGTAAAATTACCCATGCATATATCTGGTAAATAATAACTATAATTTAAAAAAAGATATATTATTTCACTTCCAAAAGTTTCTTTGACAAGAAACTGAAGATCTAAGACATAGAGGTTTTAATATCACTGCGGCTAACTTAGGCACACCAAACATCCAAAATGTACATCATGACACCCAAATTCATTGATAACTCAAACATAGCCAAAAGTTAATTCACAGCCAAAAAGACAACAGCAAATCAAATTATTAAAATAAAAAATGAACAAAGAGAAATCACAACAGAGAAAAAAAATTAAAATAAAAACATCCCAAACCAGTGTAGAAGAAAGATGTAGGAAAATCTTTTAAGAAGCTATAAGTAATCATTTTTGCAAAAAAAAAAAAAAAAAAAGTCTACAAAGCAAAAAGGTAAAAGGATTTTTTTTAAAAAAGAGAGAATATCTAACAAAAATCTGGTGTTATATATGATAATAGATGTTATATATTGGACTACTTGCCATCTAGGGGAAAGTGTGGGGAAAGGGAGACGGAAATTGGAACACAGAGTTTTACAAGGGCTAATGCTAAAGAATTGTCCATGCATATGTTTTGAAAAATAAAAAAGCTTTAATAAAAATATAACCTTATATAGCAAAAAAATCTGGTATTATATTCAGTGGAAAAATACTATAAGCTTTCCCAATACATACAGGAATAAAGTAATCGTTATTTGGCATGGTTACAAAACCAGAGAATTTAGCACACTACCTGGCACATAGATGCTTCATAAAGGTTTGCTGATTAATCAGTCCTTATGTCAAAAGGAAAAGTGAAAAAATTAAGGTCATAATGACAGGCAAAGAGGACAAAATCGCATGCTTATATGTTCATGAGATGATCTTTTATTTAGAAAGTTCTTGTGGTTGTTTGTCCCTCCTTTTCAAAGAGGACCATCACATCAGGAAGGTGATGCCGTGATATTCAAGTGAGTTAGATTTAAGTGAGGGTGTGCTGTGTATTACCAGCCTTACTTTCTTCTCCATAACCATATAGATTAAGACAACTGGAGACGGCCCTGAATGCAGTGGAGACCTTGGCCTTTTTAAATTAAGATCTTTAACAGGTCTAAGTTTGACTAAGGCAACACTCATTCTGTGATTAAGGCCAGATAAGAACTGAGGTAGAGAATGGCCTCTTTTTTCTAGTTTAAAAAAAATCCAATCTAGGATGAAAAAACTCTCAGGCATTAGAATGTCCTAGAGAATAAGCAAAGTAGTTGAGACAATAATTTTTGTTAAATAGTAGGATATAAGATTAAACCACACAAATTAACAGAATTTTTTTAGCAGTAGCAAAATCCATGATGAAATAAAAATCTGAGAAGTCCCAATCAATGCAACTAAATATATATATATATAAACAAACCCTGGGAGTCAATCTACCAAGCAATATTCAAAACCTATAAAATACAATACTTAAAGAATAGCTTTTAAAGAATTAATGACTTAAGAAAGCTAGAGATCTATTCAGTAATCATGGCTGAGATTTGTCAATCCAATAAACATGAAAACACTACCAAAATTATAAATTTAGTACTATGTCTATCAGACTACAAATGGAGATTTTATCGAGTGATACTAAATTCAGCTGGGTGTTTTTGAGGGTGATGGAAGAGCTATAATACCAGGGGGGAAATGGAAAAAAAAAAGTAGAAGTGACAGAGAAATAGTACTTTTCAGACTTTTAGTCACGTTCTAAAGTTGTGAACATCAAAAGTATTTGGTACTCTTTAAAAATTTAAACAATTAAATCAATGGGAAAAAGATAAACAAGGAAGCATCACAAATAATTGAACTCAATGTACCCTAGAACACAAATTATTTGAATAACTCTCTTCTTTGGTAATAATTGCTGGAAAAACCAGAAAGCATTCTGGAAATAATTAATTTTAGACTAATATCTCATACCATAAAAGCCAAAATAAACTAAAAACATACACATGACCTGGATGTTAAAAGATCATGCTGTGCCAAAATTAGAAGACAAACAGATTAATTACCTATTACAGTTATGACTAGGAAGTAAATTCTTATCAAAACAAAGGAGAGAGATAATAAAACTAGATCAAGTAATTAATTTTAATTATAAGAAGTTGAAAACTTTTGTGCACACAAAATTAAGGGAAATGGGATAAGAAAGGAAATAGTCAACTGAAAACAATGTGTCAAATATTTATTCAAAGTTCAATATACATAATATGTAGGCAACTAATGCAAATAAACTCTATAAGACTAAAAGACATTACCTAATAGATGAAAAAATATAAATAAATATTTCTAAAAAGAATTATAAACTCTCAACAACCAGATGAAGAAATGGTCCATATCAGTAAAGAAATGGAAAACAAAACAACTCAGTTTTCACAGTACACCCAAACGATTAGCAAAAATAACCAATATAATAGGAACTGTGGTAATATTGGGGTTATAGATATGAACAGTTGTGGAAAAGCAAGTATGGTAATAGTGCACTGTTGGTGGAGTTGTGAATCAAGCACAACTCTTTTTTAAAGCAATGTGGAATTAACTTTAAAAAAGTAACTGAAATGTTCAGATTCTTTGATTCGACTACTAGGTATATATTGCAAGGAAGTCAATGATAAAGAAAAAAGAACTCATTTTAACCCAATTATTTACAGCAGCACAAAAGAGCAACACTATGGGGTAGTGGAAATCATAGTGGATATAGAGTGAGAGGATTTGTGTACAAATGTCAGTTCTGCTTCTAATTTCCTTGTATTACCATGAGCAAGTTATTTTATTTCTCTACGTCTTTAAATTAATGGATTAGACTAGTTAACCTATGAAGTCTCTTCTTGCTCTATGATTACCCAATTTTATGAGGCCCATTATTTTAGTACTGCTTACCAAGTTAGGGTATATATTGAATGTAAAGGAATATTATTATACTATCAGAAATGATAACTGTGATGAATTGAGTGAAACATGATAAGATTTAATGAAAAATACAAAGCTAACAGAACTAGAAAATAACATACAACTATACAATTTTGTCATAAAAATATCAAAAATTGAAATGGAAATTTTCTTAGAAATCAAATTCAAGCTCACTGGCCTTTAGTTTAAAGGTTCTCTTCTCCACCCCTAACCTTTTAATGAGTTGGGGTTTTTTGCTTTTCTTGTTATTTTGAAAATGAAAATATTTGTCCTTATTCAATATTATGGTATCTATTTTTCCATGTTGTTTCAAATACTATTGACACTGGCTCGGTAATCAAATTTGCCATTTCTTTCAGGGTCCAAGGATGGAGTTCATTGGGATCCAGTGAGTGGAAGGCATCCAGGACAATTAGGTATTGTCTTCCACTCTTTTAACTTATCATGGCCATCCAAGTCCTTGGATACCCAGGTTTTGTTGTCCAGGGCAACAGTAATTCTCCCTGGTGGAGAAGATAGACACAAAACTAGAACTGAGGAGCCCCTCATGCTCTCTGTTGTCATTTATCATTATTCTACTCAATCAAGTAAAGATCTTGCCCCTTCTTTACATCCTCTTCTTTAATTTCAATATAGCTTTGGGTTAATTCAAGTCAACCGTGTGATTCTGTAGGCCAAAAAGGGTAAACATATTTTAGGCTGCCCTGAATAAGTTGAAGGAAGATGTCATGTGGAAGACAGAAGAGAGTTGTGGGTTTTTTGTCCCAGTGGGAAGAACTAAGAACAACAGAGAAAAATTACAAATCCTGATTTAGTTCGAAGTAAAGAACTTTCCCAAATTACAACAGGTTGCCTTGTAATGTAAGAGCAAGACATGAAGAAACTTTATCATGACTGGCACTGAGATTCCTTCTAAACTCCCTACAAAACTTAAATGGTTTCAAGCATCAGGAACGATTGCACTGCTATCTGCTGATTGAAGAAGCTGCCTCTAAACTATCCTGGCAACCAAGGAAATACAGTCCTAGGGTGGAAGAGACTACAGTCTCAATATTTAACATTTAAAATTGTTAGTTGTGTACATGAATGTTTAAACCACAAACAGCAAGGAAAAATAGGAATAGGTCATCTTTAGGAAAGGCAGTTCTTTTGATTTTTTTCCTTAACATTCTCTTAGCTGCCAAAACTTTTCTGATTGCACTTTGAAATAAATTGATCAGGAAAATGTCAATCATTCCATGAAAATATTTCTATTATTTAAAAAAACGCTGGTCTTGGGGAAAACACCAAAAATTAAGAATACATTCATCATCCTTTATGAGAAAGCTGGAATCCATCTCTCAGCAACTACTTTTATCTCTTCAAGCTAGTATGTTCAACCCATCTGCTATGTTTTATCCATTTTTTTTAACATGAAGAGCTTTAAATAGCTTGTATCCAGAAATGTTGACACCATCACAGCTGAAAAATGAATTGGATATTTGATCTCTACCTTGCCAATCATCTGGCTCCTCCACCCTTAGAAAAAAATGGACTGAATGAACAGTTGGCATCTTGTTGACACAGCCTAAATCTTTACTATAATTTCTTTGTTACAATTTCTTTAGTTAGATTTAACAGAAACTCAGTAACATGGTATTGCGTCTAATTTGCCCTTAATAAGAGAATTCCCAAATCAACTCTTTTTTTCCACATAAGATTCCATTTGAGGACATTTTCAGGTTTTATTCTTCACCCTACCCCAATTCTGCCATGGAATAGGTGAGTCAAGAGCTCTTATTTCTATAATCAGATAATTTCAAACTTCCAGGAGTTTACATGTTCACTTTTTTTCAAAGACTCAAATTAAGAATATTGTGGAAAGGATCCACTATTGATAAAAATATCAATCTAGTACTTTTAATGAAATATTGCTTTTATATATACAAAGTGATCAGAGGAAATTGCAAAGATTTGACTTAAACCAAAATTCAACCATTAAACTTGCTCTTCAAATAAAATTTTAAATCTTTTACATTTTTGGACTTCCGGCCAAGATGGCGGCTTGGAGGCAGACAGCTGCTTGAGCTCCTCGTTTTCTCTCAGAACTTACTTCATGACAAGCCTCTGACTTAATGCTTGACCCAGAAAGAAATCCACAAATTATCACCAAGAGAAGACATCCTTGAAAGTCGCCAGAAAAGGTCTGTGTTTGTTCGGGGGAGGGTCAATCAGACTGGGCGCAGACTGAGGGCAGACAGCCAGAGCAAGACAGGCAGCTCACACAGCTCAGACCGGAGGGGGAGGGGTGTGATCTCTGTCGTTTTTGTGAAAGGGCTTTTGCCCCAGTGTGGATGCTCCGTCTTGGCAGCAAGCCAGGAGCGGTGGAGAGGGTGTAAACACTGGAGGTGAAGATTAAAACCCCAGAAAGCCAGCGTCTCTCAGAGCCCGGCCACCCCCAACCCCCACCTGGACTGACTCGGTGCGTTCTCGGAGCCTCAGAGCGCAGACTCAGTACAGTCATTGCTGTTCTGTTAGTGGCTCTCTGCTGCCCTACCCCCAGTCTGTAGAGGAAGCCCATTAATACCATCCAGCCCTACCCCCCGCAAAACAGACCAATTGTTTCTCTTGTCAGTTTGTTTTCTTTGATTCCTACTCTGACAAAATGAACAAAAAATTCAAAAGGGCTCTAACCATTGACAGCTTCTGTGTGGAGAGGGAGCAGACTTCAAATGCTGAAGAGACTAGGAACAGAATGTCCCCAGATGTATCCCCTGGGAGGGATATAAGCTGCTCCTCAATACAAAAGAACCTCATAGAGGAAATCAAAAAGGCTCTCACAAGAGAGCTGGAAGAGAAATGGGAAAAGGAAAGGGAAGCTTGGCAAGAGAGCCTGGAGAAGTCATCCCATGCATTCAAAGACAGAATGGATAAAGAAATCAAATCATTGAGAAACAAGATTAGTGAGCTGGAAAAGGTAAACAACTCCAAGGAAAACAGGATTAGAGAGCTGGAAAAAGAAATCAGCTCTCTAAAAAATACAATGGAAAAAAATTCCATAGAAGATAAAAACTCAATTGGACAATTACAAAGAGATATAAAAAAAGTGAGTGAAGAAAATACATCATTGAAAATTAGACTGGAACAAGTAGAAATGAATGACTCAAGGAGAAACCAAGAGGGAGTCAAGCAAAACCAGAGAAATGAGACAATTGAAAAGACTGTCAAGTACCTTACCAGAAAGACAACAGACCTGGAAAACAGATCCAGGAGAGACAATTTGAGAATAATCGGACTCCCTGAAAAATGGGAGGAAAAAAAGAGCTTGGACACCATTTTCGAGGAAATTATCAAAGAGAACTGCCCAGACGTTTTGGAAACAGAGGGTAAAATAGACATTGAGAAAATTCATCGATCACCTACTGAAAGGGACCCTAAAATCAAAACGCCAAGAAATATAGTGGCCAAGTTCAAGAACCATCAGACAAAGGAAAAGATATTGGAAGCTGCTAGAAAAAAACAATTCAGATATGGAGGATCCACAATAAGGATAACACAGGATCTAGCAGCGTCCACATTAAAAGAACGCAGGGCCTGGAACATGATATTCCGAAAGGCTAAGGAACTTGGTATGCAGCCAAGAGTGACTTACCCAGCAAGAATGAGCATCATTTTCCAGGGAAGAAGATGGACATTTAACGAAATAAATGAATTCCATCTATTTTTGATGAAAAAACCAGACCTACATAAAAGGTTTGATCTTCAAATACAGAACTCAAGAGACTTCTAAAAAAGGTAAAAAGAAATCTTGAGAACTATACTTCTGTCAAAAAAAATATGTAAAGAACATATGTACAATTTGTCTTAGAAACTAGAGGTGGAAAGGAGATTATATCATAAAAAAGTATAAAGTGGTGGTACTACATCTCATGAAGAGGCAAAGGTAACCTATTATATCTGAGAGAAAGAAAGGAGGGAGATGAACATAGCGTGTATCAATAGACATATTCGATTTATGGTGAAACTTCTTCCACTTCATTGAAAAGTGAAAGGGAAGGAGTAAGCTAAGGGGAAGGGAATACAGTAATTTCGAGGAAAAGGGATAAAATAAGGGGAGGATCTTTAAGGTGGGGGAGGGATCCTAAAAAGGGAGGGCTGTGAAAAGCAAGTGGTGTTTACCAGTTTAATACTGGATAGGAGGGTAAAAGGGAAGGAAAGGGGAAAAGCATAAGCAGGGGTTAATAGGATGGCAAGCAATATAGAATTAGTCCTTCTAACCATAAATGTGAATGGGGCAAACTGCCTCATAAAGAGGAAGCAGTTAGCAGACTGGATTAAAAGTCAGAATCCTACTATATGTTGTTTACAGGAAACACACCTGAAACAGGATGAGACATTCAAACTAAAAGTAAAAGGGTGGAGCAGAATCTATTATGCTTCAGGCAAAACCAAAAAAGCAGGAGTAGCCATCCTCATCTCAGATCAAGCAAAAACAAAAATTGATCTAATTAAAAGAGATAAGGAAGGGCATTATATCCTGCTAAAGGGAAGCATCAATAGTGAAGCAGTATCAATATTAAACATGTATGCACCAAGTGGTGCAGCATCTAAATTCTTAAAAGAGAAATTAAGAGAGCTGCAAGAGGAAATAGATAGCAAAACTATAATAGCGGGAGATCTCAACCTTGCACTATCAGAATTAGATAAATCAAACCACAAAATAAATAAGAAAGAAGTCAAAGAGGTAAATAGAATACTAGAAAAGTTTGATATGATAGATCTTTGGCGAAAGCTAAATGGAGACAGAAAGGAATATACTTTCTTCTCAGCAGTTCATGGAACCTATACAAAAATTGATCATATACTAGGGCATAAAAACCTCAAAATCAAATGCAGTAAGGCAGAAATAGTAAATGCATCCTTTTCAGACCATAATGCAATCAAAATAACATTTAATAAAAAGCCAGGAGAAAATAGACCAAAAAATAATTGGAAACTAAATAATCTTATACTAAAGAATGATTGGGTAAAACAGCAAATCATAGACATAATTAATAACTTCACCCAAGAAAATGACAATAATGAGACATCATACCAAAATGTGTGGGATACAGCCAAAGCAGTAATTAGGGGAAGTTTTATATCTCTACAGGCCTACTTGCATAAAATAGAGAAAGAGAGGGCCAACGAATTGGGTTTACAACTAAAATTGCTAGAAAAGGAACAAATTAAAAACCCCCAGACAAACACAAAACTTGAAATTCAAAAAATAAAAGGTGAGATTAATAAAATTGAAAGTAAAAAAACTATTGAATTAATTAATAAAACTAAGAGTTGGTTTTATGAAAAAACCAACAAAATAGACAAACCCTTAGTAAACCTGATTAAAAAAAGGAAAGAGAAAAAGCAAATTGATAGTCTTGAAAATGAAAAGGGTGAACTCACCACTAATGAAGAGGAAATTAGAACAATAGTTAGGAGCTACTTTGCTCAACTTTATGCCGATAAATTTGATAACTTAAATGAAATGGAAGAATACCTTCAAAAATATAGCTTGCCCAGATTAACAGAGGAAGAAGTAAGTAGTCTAAATAGTCCCATCTCAGAAAAAGAAATAGACCAAGCTATTAACCAACTTCCTAAGAAAAAGTCCCCAGGACCAGATGGATTTACAGGTGAATTCTACCAAACATTTAAAGAACAACTAACTCCAATGCTATGTAAACTATTTGAAAAAATAGGGATTGAAGGAGTCCTACCAAATTCCTTCTATGACACAGACATGGTACTGATACTTAAACCAGGTAGATCGAAAACTGAGAAAGAAAACTATAGACCAATTTCCTTAATGAATATTGATGCTAAAATCTTAAATAAGATATTAGCAAATAGACTTCAGAAAATCATCCCCAGAATAATACACTATGACCAAGTGGGATTTATACCAGGAATGCAGGGCTGGTTTAATATTAGGAAAACTATTAGTATAATTGACCATATTAATAATCAAATTAATAAAAACCATATGATCATCTCAATAGATGCAGAAAAGGCATTTGATAAAATCCAACATCCATTCCTACTAAAAACGCTTGAGAGTATAGGAATAAATGGACTATTCCTTAAAATAATAAGGAGCATATATTTAAAACCTTCAGTAAACATCATATGTAATGGTGATAAACTAGAACCTTTCCCTGTTGGATCAGGAGTGAAACAAGGTTGCCCACTATCACCATTACTATTCAATATAGTACTAGAAACTCTAGCCTTGGCAATAAGAGCCGAGAAAGAGATCCAAGGAATTGGAGTAGGAAATGAAGAAATCAGATTGTCACTTTTCGCAGATGACATGATGGTATATTTAGAGAACCCCAGAGACTCTGCTAAAAAGCTATTAGAAATAATTCAGAATTTTAGCAAAGTCGCAGGATACAAAATAAATCCACATAAATCCTCAGGATTTTTATACATTACCAACACAATCCAACAGCAAGAGATACAAAGAGAAATTCCATTCAAAATAACAGTCGATAGTATCAAATATTTGGGAATATATCTACCAAAGGAGAGTCAGGAATTATATGAGCAAAATTACAAAACACTTGCCACAAAAATAAAGTCAGATTTAAATAATTGGAAAGACATTCAATGTTCTTGGATAGGCCGAGCGAATATAATAAAGATGACAATACTCCCCAAACTAATCTATTTATTTAGTGCTATACCAATCAGACTCCCAAGAAACTATTTTAATGACCTAGAAAAAATAACAACAAAATTCATATGGAAGAATAAAAGGTCGAGAATTGCAAGGGAACTAATGAAAAAAAAGTCAGAGGAAGGTGGTCTAAGTGTACCTGATTTAAAGCTATATTATAAAGCAACAGTCACCAAAACCATTTGGTATTGGCTAAGAAATAGACTAGTTGATCAGTGGCATAGGTTAGGTTCACAGGGCAAGATAGTGAATAAAAATAGCAATCTAGTCTTTGACAAACCCAAAGATCCCAAATTTTGGGATAAGAATTCATTATTTGACAAAAACTGCTGGGAAAACTGGAAATTAGTATGGCAGAAACTAGGCATGGACCCACATTTAACACCACATACTAAGATTAGATCAAAATGGGTCCAAGATTTAGGCATAAAGAACGAAATCATAAATAAATTGGAGGAACATGGGATGGTTTACCTCTCAGACTTGTGGAGGAGGAAGGAGTTTGTGTCCAAGGGAGAACTAGAGACCATTATTGATCACAAAATAGAACATTTTGATTACACCAAATTAAAAAGTTTCTGCACAAACAAAACTAATGCAAACAAGATTAGAAGGGAAGTAACAAATTGGGAAAAAATTTTTACAGTTAAAGGTTCTGATAAAGGCCTCATCTCCAAAATATACAGAGAATTGACTTTAATCTATAAGAAATCAAGCCATTCTCCAATTGATAAATGGTCAAAGGATATGAACAGACAATTTTCAGATGATGAAATTAAAACTATTTCCACTCATATGAAAGAGTGTTCCAAATCACTATTGATCAGAGAAATGCAAATTAAGACAACTCTGAGGTATCATTACACACCTGTCAGATTGGCTAAGATGACAGGAACAAATAACGAGGAATGTTGGAGGGGCTGTGGGAAAACTGGGACACTGATGCATTGTTGGTGGAGTTGTGAAAGAATCCAACCATTCTGGAGAGCAATCTGGAATTATGCCCAAAAAGTTATCAAAATGTGCATACCCTTTGACCCAGCCATACTACTACTGGGCTTATACCCCAAGGAACTACTAGAGAAGGGAAAGGGTCTTGTATGTGCCAAAATGTTTGTGGCAGCCCTTTTCATAGTGGCTAGAAGCTGGAAGATGAATGGATGTCCATCAATTGGAGAATGGTTGGGTAAACTATGGTATATGAATGTTATGGAATATTATTGTTCTATAAGAAATGACCAACAGGAGAAATATAGAGAGGCTTGGAAAGACTTACATCAACTGATGCTGAGTGAAACGAGCAGAACCAGAAGATCATTATACACTTCAACAATGATACTGTACGAGGATGTATGCTGATGGAAGTGGATTTCTTCAACATAGAGAAGAGCTAATCCAATTCCAATTGATTAATGATGGAAAGAACCAGCTACATCCAGAAAAGGAACAATGGGAAATGAATGTAAACTGTTATTTTTACCTTCTGAATCCAATTCTTCCTGTGCAACAAAAAATTCGGTTCTACACACATATATTGTATCTAAATTATACTGTAATATATTTAACATATATAAGACTGCTTGCCATCTGGGGGAGGGGTTTGGGGGAGGAAGGGAAAAAATCTGAATAGAAGTAAGTGCAAGGGATAATGTTGTAAAAAATTACCCATGCATATGTACTGTCAAAAAATGTTATAATTATAAAATAAAATAAAAATAAATATAAAAAAAAAATCTTTTACATTTTTTCTAGGTGTTTTATCTCTTATGTTCAAAGAATAACAAAACTAAAAATTCATTATTGACTAGATAAAAAATTCCATTTAAAAATTAATTCACTATTGCTACAAGGGAAAAATTGCTTAACAACTGAATATTTTAAGCTATGTGAATCTAAACAAGTCACTTAACTTCTGTCTGACCCAATGTTCTCATCTGTAAAATGGGGATAATAATAGTACCTATTTCCCAGGGTTTTTGTGAGGAGGGGAAAAAAACCACACATAATCATAAGCAGAAATACATTTCACTCGACAAGAAAATGGTGAGATAGAAGGTAGAGGAAAAATAAGAGAAAAGGAGATTCAGGGAAGGATCATTATAAGCAAATACAAACTCTAACAGCTGAGGCTAAAATACAAAAAATGGATTTAAAAGAAAAAAAAAGAAAGGGGAAGGGACTGGAATTGGGTTCTGGATGAGGAAAAGAAGAGAAGAACAGGAGAGAAAAACAGGCTATTAACCATAGAGCACTGGTATCAAGCACATTCCTCTCTTACTATTCTTTTCTTCTCTATAAAATGGGAGCAAGAAGCAAATAAAGGGGAAAATGTAGGGAGGAAAAAAACCACATTTACTTATAATAACAGTGAATGAGAATGGGATAAACTCACCCAGATGACAGCAAAATGGAATAGAAAACAGAATCTAACACTATGTTGTTTACAAGGAACACTTGAAACAGACTCACACAGAGTTAAAATAAGGGACTGGGGCAAAATCTGGCATGTTTCAGGGGAGGTTAAAAAAAAAAAGGCAGAGGTGGGAATCATGATCACAGACAGGGTAACAATAAAATATATTTGATTTAAAGATATAAAAAGAAAGAACATATTTTGCTCAAGTCAGCACTGAATGGAAGAACATCTAAATACTTTAAGGAAAAGTTAAATAAGTTACATAAGAAATATACATCAAAAATAATAATTTTAGGACCTACACGTAGCCCTTACAGACCTAGGCAAATCTAACCAGAAAATAAATAAAATAGAAATTAAGGACTTGAAATGAATTCTAGAAAAAAATAAAGATAACAGATACCCATCAAGTTTTGAAGAAGAAAAGAAAGAAGTTTACAAGTTTATCAGCTGGGTATGGCAAAAAATGACTAGAGATTAGGGTAAACAAGAAACCCTAAAATGCATTAAAGCAGCAATACTAACTATAAGCATTTATTAAGTACTTATCATATGCCAGACACTATGCTAAGTGCTAGCTATACAAAAATGGGTGAAAACAGTCCCTACCTTCAAGCTTATGGGGAAGACAACATGCAAACAACTATGTACACAGAACATAAACACAACATAACTTGAAGATAATCTCAAAAGGAAGGAACCAGTAAAAGGGAGAAACATGAAAGACTGCTGCGGAAAGTCTGATTTTAACTGGGACCTGAAGGAAACTAGGGAGAAAGCATGAGGAACTACTTTAATTAATTTATTATTCAGTGTCAAGGTAAGCATACTAACAAAAGATTCCCCTGTAGAACTAGAAAATATATATATAATGAAACTAATAGGCAAGGACAAAGTATCAAGACTATCAAAGGAAGTAACAAAAAAAGTGGGAAGGAGAGTCCCAGTAATACTGGATCTCAAACAATATTGCAAAACAGCAATTATCAAAATGATTTTGTATTGGTTAGGAAATAGTACAGCCAGTAGCAGAACAGATTTCATAGAAGATATAAAGAAGCAAAACAAGAATAATAATCACATATTTGTCAAACCCAAATATCACAGACTATCGGACAATAATATACTAATCCAGCCTTGGATATCTATTAGCTGAATTATCCTGGGAAAGTCACTTAACTTTCTGCCTCACTTTCATAAGCTATAAAATGAGAATAATAATAGCATTTCCTTCCAGGACTGTTATAAGGACCAAATTATATCATAATTGTAAAGCAGTTAGCACACTCTGTGGCACACAACACTGTATAGGAAGCTATTATTATCTTAGCTATTACTTTTTTTTTAATTTTATAATTATAACTTTTTTTGACAGTACATATGCATGGGTAATTTTTGTAGCATTATTCAGATTTTTTCCCTTCCTCCCCCAACCCCCTCCCCCAGATGGCAGGCAGTCTTATACATGTTAAATATATTACAATATATTCCAGATACAATATATGTGTGTAGAACCGAATTTCTTGTTGCACAGGAAGAATTGGATTCAGAAGGTAAAAATAACAGTTCACACTCATTTCCCAGTGTTCCTTTTCTGGATGTAGCTGGTTCTGTCCATCATTGATCAATTGGAATTGGATCAGCTCTTCTCTATGTTGAAGATATCCACTTTCATCAGAATACATCCTCGTACAGTATCATTGTTGAAGTGTATAATGATCTTCTGGTTCTGCTCGTTTCACTCAGCATCAGTTGATGTAAGTCTCTCCAAGCCTCTCTGGATTTCTCCTGCTGGTCATTTCTTACAGAACAATAATATTCCATAACATTCATATACCATAATTTACCCAACCATTCTCCAATTGATGGACATCCATTCATCTTCCTTAGCTATTACTTTTACATCATTATTATTATTATTTCACAAGCATTAAACAACACATACCAAGGCAAGTTCCAAAAGGTTAAATGACTTAGACACAAAGGGTGACATAATTTATTAGACCAAGTCACCAGAAATGGAAAATTCAGTAAGAGTGAGGGGCTACTAAGACGGAACAAATCATACCAAACCAACTTCGTTTCCTTGTTGAAAAATGTTCAATAGTACTGATGTACAGAAATACCATAAACACAGTATAACTGGACTTCTACAACTCAGAGTTCAAGACGGTGAGATTATGGACCAGATGATAGCAAAATTCAGTCACTAATGCATCAGTTTTGACCAATGTGATATAGGTCACTTGACTTGGAGTCTGGGAAGATCTGAGATCAAATCTTATCTCCAACCTTTATTAGCTGCTCAAAAGGCTATGAACTTGTACATGCTCTTTGATTCAGCTGTGTCCCTACTGGGTCTATATCCCCAAAAGATCATAACAAAGAGAAAAAGATCCACATGTGCAAAAATGTTTCCAGCAGCTCTTTTTGTAATGGCAAAGAACTGGAAACTGAGTAGCTGCCCATCAGTTAGAGAATGGGTGAATAAGTTATGGTATATGAATGTAATGGTATATTATTTTTCTATAAGAAATAATGAGCGGGCTGATTTCAGAAGAGCCTAGAAAGACTTACTTGAACTGACACTAAGTAAAGTGACCAGAACCAAGAGAACATTGTACACAGCAACAATAAAATTATGTGATGATCAACTGTGATGGACTTGGCTCTTTTCAACAATGAGGTGATCCAAGGCAATTCAATAGATTTGTGATGGAAAAAACCATCCACATCAAGAAGAAGAACTATGGACACTAAACATAGATCAAAGCAGCAGAGTATCTTCACCTTTTTATTGTTTGTGTGCTTGCTTTTTTTCTCATGGTTTTTAAAATTTTTAATCAGATTTTTCTTGTGCAGCATGATGAATATGTAAATATTTTTAGAAAAATTGCACACATTCAAGCTATAATGAATTGCTTGCTATCTAGGAGAAGGAAGAAGGAAGGAGAAAAACCAAAAGGTTTTTCAAAGATGAATATTGAAAACTATCTTTGAATGTATTTGGAAAAATAAAATTGTATTTAAACCCTTGTTAGCTATCCAATCCTGGGGAAATCATTCAACCTCTAATTAACTCAGTTCTCTTGCCTGTAAATGCAAGAGGTGAGCTCCATGGCTTCTAAAATCTCTTTTAGCTCTAAATCCTACATTCTAGAAAGTGCTGTTTATCTGATCAACACAATGGCCAACCACAATTCCAAACACCTCATGATGAAGCACATTGTACACCTCCAGGTAGAGATGTGATGGACTCAGATGATAAATTGAAGTATATTTTCTTGCTTCTTGTTCTCTCTTAAAATGGGAATTTGTTTGCATACCTATACATACTTTGATGAGTATTATTTTTGTTACCTTTTTAATAATTGGTGGGGGAAAAGGGGAAAGGATTTGGAACTGGAAATAAAATAAAATTTAATAAATATGTTTAAAAAGAAAAGAAAAGAAGAACTGTTTACGGGGGATATAAAAAGGCTCTATATTTGAGCTTATCTTGTTCTACCATTTGTTTTTTTTTTACCAAAGACTTATATGAAGGTATGCAGATGGAATGTGCATCAAATTTATAAATGATATGTAGCTTGGAAGGAAAGTAAATACATTAAATGGCAGAATCAAATCCAAAACAGATGTCAAAATAAAGAAATTAGACAAAATAAGTAAGGCAGAAACATACATATGTATGCAATATTTTATATACTATATAAGTTATAAGTGCATGTATATGTGTCATAAATGTATGTGCATAAATATATACATGTATATGTACATATACACATATATATGAATGCTTGTATATATGTATTGTGTGTGTGTATGTGTGTGTATAATTTCATTGATGTGGACAGTTTCTCTACTACCATGCCATCTTGGGGAGGGGATGAGGGGAAGGAGGAGAAAAAATTGGAACAAAAGGTTTTGCAAAGGTCAATACTGAAAAATTACCCATCCATATATCTTGTAAATAAAAAGCTATAATAAAAAAAGTTATTGTAATAGCCACAATAATTCATCACCCAACAGCCAACTTGGTCTGAGGGAGTACCTCAGAATGTTCATTTCTATGTCTCCAGTCCATACTAATTTACAGCATTTTTAATATGGTTATAGATGACTTTGATTACTTCATCTGAAAATTGCCTTTTTCTTCTGTTATTGTAATAGCTAGTATTTTTAGTATATGAATAATAGTACTGATAATGGATATCCTTGCTTCATCCATGATTTTATTGGAAAGACTGCTAGCTTATCCCCATTACAAATACTACTTGCTGCAGGTTTTGTATAAATGCTACTTATTGTTTTGAGGAAAGATCCATTTGTAAATATATTATTTTAGAGTTTTAATAGGAATAGGTTGTATTTTTTCAAAAGCTTTTTTCTGTATCTATTGAGATAATCACATGACTTTCATTGTTTTCATTAATGATGTGGTCAATTTTGCTGATACATTCCCTAACACTGAATCACCCCACATTCCTGTTTTAAATCCCAACAGCTCACAGTATATGATCCTTGTGATATATTGCTGTAATCACCTTGTAAGTATTTTATTTAAAATTTTTGAATCACTATTCATCAAGGAAACTGATCTATAGTTTTCTTTGTCTATTTTTGCTCTTCCTGGTTTAGGTTTCATCACCATATATGTTTCATAAAAGTAATCTGATAGGACTCCTTTAGCTGTTTTTCCAAATAGATTACATGGTATTGGAATTAATTATTCTTTAAATGTCTGGTAGTATTCACTGGGGGATTTTTCCTCATTGATGGTCTGTTCAATTTTTTCTAAAATGGGTTGGTTAAGGTTTTTACTTCCTCTTTTATTAATTAATCCGGGTGATTTATGGTTTTGTAAATATTTATCTATTTTCCTTAAATTGTCAGATTTTCTGGCATATAACTGGGCAAAATTCTGTGATTCTACGATTAAAGACAAATACTGATTATGGATGTGAAATCAATTCCCAGTTATGAGAGTGTTTCTTGTGCTTGGACTTTCTGCAGAAGCGATGATACTAGAATACCACTCTTTCCCAGTTATAAGATTAAAAGCATGTCAGAGATGACAATGGCGAAATTACAACTTTCAGTTCCAATCTGTATCTTCTGTATGCCTTTTTAGTATCATATTCTTATGATATAATTCCCCCAATCCACAGGCATTCCCTGGATGTTCAGAGATTTTCCACATTTCCACATTATTTTGATCATTCTCCCTTGATAGGGTCTTACTCAAATATGATTCCTGTCTTCTTTACCCAACAAGACACATTTGGGAGCCACCATTAGTAAAGCAGAAGCATGGGTAGCAGGGGTCAATCTCTCATCCTACCCTGTTCCCCTTTCACCAGCAGCCTGAACTTTGGGGAGCTAAAAATATATTTAAAAGCTACAGGATTACTGAAAGATCTTAAGATGTCATCTAGTCCAACGCTCCTCTTATCACATACCAGATACTGGTAAAGGGAAGGATAAGTGCTTAAAAAACATTTTCTTCCATTCATTCATTGACACAGAGAGGAAACTCTCCGAGAGAGAAAGTGACTTCCTAGAAGTCACAAAGAACTCCGAATCCAAGGCTCTTTCCACTGTTCTCATCCCCAAGAACAAGAACAAAGCTAACTTGGACTGTATGTACCAGCCTCTAAGCAACCAAGCTTACTAGCTACAAGCTGAAATTCAACCATTGCTGCTTTCCTGAACAAAACGAGTGGTGTGATGTCCTGCCTGCAAAGCAACAGATGGCATTCCTTATTTGGATAATGGATTGACTCCCAACACACAAGTCACCAAGTAGCAAGTAGACAGTTCACTGCCATGTGATTGCTCTCATCAGTATCACTTGGTATTGTCTTCAATCTTCTTCTTCGCACAATGAGGACGTTCTTGTCTCAACAACACAAAATTATTTTGAGGGTAACATTCTATGACACTATGCTTCTTCCACCTGCAAGTAATGTCATGTACAAACTGATCCCTAACACGTACATTCCCCTTTCTATGTCACTATTTTCTCAGCCCCAACAATACTTTTCTTATTCGGGATTTCTATATGTTTATGTGCTTACACAGATTTATACAGACACACATATATAATCAGTTTCTTGCTTGAGTACAGGACAGACAGCATCTCAACAACTATTTTCTCTCTGCATCAGTTCTTCGGGTCTAGAAGAAAATTCTCAAAATGTGAGATCTTTTTGAAAATGACACTAACAAAATATTACATTTCTCAGTAGCACAGATTACCCTAAGGCAGCTTGGAAAATGGGAAATGTTTACATAAGGACCCAGTATAACAGCTCTGTTGCAAGTTTTTAAAAGTATTTCTGTTGGCAATTTTTTTTTTATAAATAGACATGGTCAATTTACTCTTCTTATTTGTAATTGGCATGCTAAAAAAGTTGTTAGTTTCCTGACTAAATAGTAATTTCCTACAAATTTAATTGCAGGATGTAAACTATTCAGCTCCATAATGAACATTCCCATTGAATTACAATCACATTTCAAATCAGGAAAATATCATCTATGTATCATAATCATAAAAAATCCTTTCTGCTTAAACTCCATTAGTGTATATTCATCTGCACACCATTAAGTAGCCCCATAACATGCACACTGGGACAGAATTTTTGCCCACACACCAAAATGAAAATGAAAATGCATCAATTGGTGATCTCAACTTGGAATGGGGATACTGGATCTTCGTTAGTGCAAACTATTCTTCTTCATTCTTCCTCTGCACTCACACTGCCCTCATTGCTGTTCAGGTTCTAATCAGCTCATAATAGCCTCCTAACTGATCTCCTTGCCTCCAGCCTCTCGCCTGTATACAGCTACCAATTTGAGACTGCAAAGGCATACGCATGTTCATGTCTTTCCCTGGATGAGGAAGCTTCAGCAGCTCCCGGTGGCTTCCACTATAAAGTACAAATTATTCTGCGTGCCTTTTGAAGTTCCCTCACAATTTGGCTCCAGGATGTGTTTCTAGACCTATTTCCCATGACTTCTTCTTGCACACTCTATGCATTCCAGGCAAACTGGCCTAGTTCTAGCTATTCTACACACACACACACACACACACACACACACACACACACACACACACACACACCCCAACCCCTTCTCTCACCTCTTTGTCCTTCCTCAAGTTACCCTCATGTCTTATAGACTTCCTCTCTTCACCTCCACCTCTTGGAAAGTCTAACAGCCTTTGAAGCTCAGAGCAGCTACCATGTCCTACATGAGGCCTTTCTTGATCATACTAATTGTTAATTCTCTTGGCCAAACTACTCTAAATAGATTTGTGTTTATATACCTGTGTGAATGTTCTCCTCTTCCTAGAACATACTAAGCACTTATTAAATACCTAGACAATCGAATTAAATTTCTTACTTATTATGTTAGAGGCTACCAGCAGCAGCTAAAGATATCAGGTTAGATGTGTAGCTGTTGCTCTCCCCTATGCCTTCAGCTCCTTATTTAGTTCACTCTCTAAGCCTCGTGTGTATTATTATAAAGTCACAAAAGCTATAGGCTGTGCCTTCAGAAGACAATAATCTTAGGCTAACACCTAGCAGAGAAAAATAAAGTAGAGGAACTGAAGAGAAATCTAGGCCAGTCTCATTCTCTGTTTGGAGGAAGACCTGGTAGTACTTCAGACCAACTGACATTTTCTTAAGCAAAGATCTGCTTTTCCCAAACTGCAGAATAATTTGTTTGAAGAAAATGTTTCCACAGTCACAAAAAAGTTCCTTTGATCATCAAAAATGGATCTGAGATGACAAGACTACATCAAGTCCCATTATTTAGTCTTTGAGCTCCCTATTGAAAGTACATGTGAACAGAGGCAAAATGTTTTCACATATACACACATGCAAGGCACCTGGCCTTCTAGAAGAAGCCATTCTGAAAACAAGGTCTGAGCAGCAGAGGACGTCAAAGTAATCCAAGGGATACATAGTACTGCAAGGTGCAGTATTCATGAATTTTTATGTGCAGTATATCTCCATGGATTTCAAAGAAAAAAGGAAAACTAGGACTCCACTTCCAATTAACCTGGAAAATGTTATTAGTATGGTAGATAGAAGTCTTCAAATATGGGGAATAAGAATGCTACAGAGATTTGGGAGAGCAAGTCACTGATAGGCATAAAGCATCAAATTGAGAAAAGAAAAGTCCAAGGATAGTGTGTGTGTATGTGTGTGTGAGAGAGCATGTATATGCATGTGCACATGCATCTAAGAAGGAGGACGATACTAGAGAAGCTCATAGCCTGATAAAAGATATCCTAGCAACAACTGTGGAGGGGGTAACTTGGCCAAATTCACAGGGAAAAAACCCAGAAAAGCAGCCTTCAGGAGAACAATAGCACCAACAGAAAGCTAGCCTGACACAGAAGGAGCCAGGGAGAAAGGAACCATGGGAAGAAAGATTAATATAACATAACATAATTCATTTGTTATTCCCTAAACATAGTTCTTCATCAGCCAGCTCCACACCTATACAGAAACTGCTTCTCATGTCTGGAATTCATTCTTCTTCCTCACCTCTCTCTTGAAATTCTTGGATTTCTTCAAGACTCAGGTCATATACCACCTCCTATCAGCAGCTTTTGGTGATATTCCTTTTTGTCTTTGCATTAACAGAACCTCACACAGGGCCCCGTTATTAGCGGCTACTTAAAAAATGCCTACAGAATTAGAAATGCCAGGTACCCCAAGCTAAACTTTGAAAATCGGATGTTCTGCATCTCATCAATATTCCTAGAAATTCCTTGCCCAAGCCTTTTAAATGGATTCTCAAGAACTTTGGGGACTATTTCATCAGTACAGACAGGTCTTGATTAGTATAAATAGTCCATTCCTGGAAATGGTAGCATTATTGGAATTGACATTGTGATCACATTTTTCATAATTATGATTTCAAGTAGATTGAAGTTGAATACATGTGACCACTTCAGAGGACTCATTATGTGCCCTAATCAGGACCTATAGATATGCTAATAGCATTGAAGGGATCACAAAGCTGTCCAGAAAACCTGCCCTCACTTTGAATATCAAAATAATATTAACTCACCTTTAAGAGAATAAATGCTATAAGTAGCTATTTTCAATTGTCTAAGGTTAAATAAATCTGGAAATCATAAAATTATAACACAGCTTCTCCCCATTACAATGAAAGATCACTCAGTTTTCTTAACGTCAAATAGGTCCTCCTATCCAGCAGTGATTACATACCATTCCAGCATTGGATACTGGCATTAGAAGCTATATTTGCATCTCCCATGGCAGCTGGATTTAAAAAAAAAAAAAAGGCTCCACATTTATCTTTCTAAAATCTCATTCATTCTACTGTCTTGTTATGCAGCCTGAAAATACATTTGGAATCAACTTGGAAAAGAAGACAGCTTAAATCCTTCACAGCAGTTATGCAGTCAAGGCAGGCCATAATTTCTGTTTCAGAAATCACGTGGGTACATTTTCCTTTACCGACTGAGTTTTAGGGCCAGATTCTCCAACAAGAATTTGTGTGCATAATATGGATAATTGTGCACACAAATGGGCAATTTTGCATGCAATTAACCATTTAGAATATACAATTGCAGGCTTCTAAGAGTGTAACCCAGGTATAGGAAATGTGTCAAGCAGCTGCAATGCACCTTCCCTTAAAAATGTGATCCATGATGTGGACTTCTTACGCAGAGAAAATCCAGGACCTTGGTAGTTATAATTACATGAATCATTTTTTACTGGTGACAGCTCCACTCAAAGTTTTCAAAGCCCACTGGAAATATTAATTCAGTCTTCTCATCATCTTTCTGATCCAGATGTGTGACATACCTTACAACTCTTCCTTTATAGGAAGTGGGAAACTGAGGCACAGAACTAGGACTTCCCTTTACCTCTCTGAGCTCAAGTTTTCTCCTCTTTAAAATAAAGAGGCTGAACTCTCTAGCTTCCTTTTCAGCTGTAAATCTATGAATCAATGATTTATCCAAAGATTAAGCATCTAGTTGGTCTCCTGATCCTGACCCACAAGTCTCAAGAACCTACTTCTTCCCAATTGTATAAATTTAAGAACGTCTCATTGGGCCTTAGTTTCCTCATCTGTGAAATAAAAGCATTGGACTAGATCAAAGATGTCAAACTCAAAACCTATAAAACTCCCAAGAGCAGCCCTAATCTGATTAAAATGTAACTGGTAGGGGGGAGGCGTTGCCAAGGTGGCAGAGTAAAGGCAGGAACTCACCCAACCTCCTCCACAAACTGCTCCAAATTCCTTTAAACAATGACTCAAAAGAAATTTTAGAGCATCAGAACACCCCAAAAGATAGACTAGAACACTTTCCAGCGGAAAAAGATTTAGGTCAGCAGGAAGGGTCTGTAGCACCTGGGTGGGAGTTTGGGTTCCCAGTGTAGGCTATGCCAGCACAGCCCCAGCCCCAATTCCAGGGTCTAAGCACCAGCAAAGCAGTACACTGTGGCTTTAGTATACTAGATTTTACAGGGTGGAGGGGCAGGGACATTCCTAACCGCTCTAGGGCAGAAGAAAAGAGTGGTTGTGGTCAAGTTTCTGGAAAGAAACCCCCTAAAGCTTGAGAATAAATGAGGCTCCACATTTATCATTCTAAAATCTCATTCATTCTACCCTCCACCCTGAAACCCTTCTTTAACAAAGAGTGAAAAGCTGAGTAATAGGCCAGGAAAATGAGCACACAACAAAAAAATTTCCAACCACTGAAAGTTATTATGGTGACAAGAAAGATCAAAACATACATTCAGAAGTTGATATAACAAAGTCAAAGCTCCTTCATCCAAAACCTCCAAGAAAACTAAGAATTGGGCTCAAGCCATGGAAGAGTTCAAAAGAGATTTTGATGATCAACGAAGAGAGATAGAGAAAAAGTTAGGGTGCAAAAGGAAATGCAGAACACTGATAAGAGCCATGCCCCAACTGATAAATGATCAAAACATATGATCTGTGGCCAAAGAG
Source organism: Sminthopsis crassicaudata (assembly GCF_048593235.1). NCBI lineage: Eukaryota > Metazoa > Chordata > Mammalia > Dasyuromorphia > Dasyuridae > Sminthopsis > Sminthopsis crassicaudata. The sequence continues at coordinate 12,272,974 of NC_133623.1, read as the reverse complement.
TTATTAATTCATGCATATCCTTTGACCTAACAACACTACTACTTGGCATGAATACCAAAAAGTATTTTTTAAAAAGGAAAATGATCTACATATACAAAAAATATTCTCAGCCGCTCTCTCTGTCTCTAAATTTTTCTTGAAGATTTTTATTCTCATTATGGTGGAAAATCTAGTTTTTTTCACAACTTGAAAGATGTAGAGATGTTTCACAAGTAGTTTATTAATTGAGGGTGGGGATAAGAGAGAGAACCTAGAACTCAAAAATTTTACTAACAAATGTAAAAGAAATTTGTTTTGAATGTAATTGAGGGAAAATATTAAATAATAAATAAATAAAATGTTTAACAACATTGATAAAAATAAAATACAACCCAGATGATGTTCATTTGTGACTTTCTAAGTCAATATGCAGCCCAAAGGAAATGTTTCTATTTGGGATGGACACCACTGGACTAAACAACCTTTCCAGTTCCTTCTAGTTCTAACACTATGATTCCATTTCTAAATGTTCAGGTTAAGACAAAGGACAAAAGAGTAATTGGGAGACATGGTGAAGGAATATAAAAAATGGAGTTTCTTGTTTTCTTTAAAACTAAGCCTAAATTTATTCAAGTTGTTCACTGACATGAAACATGGATTTTTTTTTCCTTCTTCACATATTTGGTAAGTGAGTTTCTTTTAAGGAGAAGACTTTTTCACCTGGGAATTTCCTAGGTCATTGTCAAAATAAAAGAACAAAACATTTACTTACTTTACAGAGGTAAATTGGGACTCAAGGTCTGAAGCAAGAATGTTAACAAAAATAATCTGTTTGATGGGTAGATCGGATTTCATGGTTATCCTATCTTGCCTATGTGCAAAGCTGAACAGTGGATTCTTCTTGGCTTTGATAACCCTTAAAGACATATTTTTTTTTTGGCTCAGACCCCTCTCTTACTCCAACTTGACTTCTTAATCTGATACATGGTTTTCCATCATTTGACTAGAAAGGAAAAAAAAACATGAAGGCTCCTCACAGAGAAATAAATCCCCAACTGGCAATGATCACAGAAAGGTTACAATTTGAACAGAGGTCCTCACTGGAAAACCTGTACATTTTTGGTGACCTGGCAAGTGCGACATTTGACATTAAACTTGTATTGATCATTGTTGGACTAGTGGTACTCATCTGCTTTAGAAGAGAACATGGCTGGTCACCCTATCATTGCTTGACCTTCATATATTGCTCTGCTGGGGTGATAGCTAAAATCACTTTCTCATTATTCAAAATTAGGTTACCTGGGGCATCTCTTTTTTAACAGAGCCACATTTCAAACTAAGCCATGTTATATGACACTGCTTCCAATGGACTAATCTGTGTAATCATGCATTTCAGATAAAAGTATTTAATATAGTCCAAGGCACATAGCAGTTCTTTAATCAATGTTTATTGACTATTGACTGAGCCAAAAGAATCAAGTGAAACTGGCCTCAGAGATACATAGTGCACTCTATTTGACCAATCAATGAGCACTTATTAAGCACATTCTATGTGCCTAGCACTGTGCTTATTACCTCTATGCCTTACATTTAGCATGTGTCACATTGTACAAACAGACTTGTCTGGCTATGACGGTATCCATATCATACCTTGCCTATTTTTGTATCCTCTGATTTGTACAGTTGGTAGGTATCACTTCCCTGTGAGCTCTTATGTCTCTGCAAATCCAAGACTCCAGGAATTGCTTTTTCTTTTGTCTTTGTATTCCCAATACCTAACACAGTGCTTTGCACACAATAAGTGCCTAATAAATGTGTCCTAAATGGAACTAAAGAAATCTAAGAAAGACTCTAAGGAATATATTGCATGCTATATGTATATCAACCCGAAACTGATCTTGATGAGTGGATTTATTTGAATTTTTAATAATTTGTGTTTTTCAATACCTTTCATCTAAAAGCCCCAGAGTATTTTAGAAACATTCATTCTCCCAGCTTTGCTTAAAGGCCCTGAATGAGTAAATACTACATCTAAGACACACACACACACACACACACACACACACACACACACACTCACAAAATGATGCCAGAACAGGAAAAGAACCCTGCCTCCTTCTGACTGGCTAATTATCACTGCATACATGCAATTATTTTATTGAGAGAGAGAATGATCACCCCTATTTCAAGCCTTCATTGTTTCTCTCTGGCCTTCTCCAACATTCTGGTTTTTAACCTTCCCTCTACCACCAATTTCAATTCCACTTCCTCCTCACTCCTGTGAAAATTATCCTCATAAAGCAAAAATCTTCCTATATCATGTCCCTGACCTTGAAATGTTATTGCTTCCTATCACATCCAGGATAAGTTATTAATTGCTCAGTGTGATACTTAATCTATGACTCTCAGGCTTTAGTCTACCTTACCCAAATTCATTTTACATTACCTACTTCCAACAAATTCAACTACTCAGCCAAAGTAGGCTACTTGCTAGTCCCCAAACTTGGAATTGTATTCCCTTTTCTGGTTCAGGTCTTTGCCCAGGCTGTCCTCCAGCTCCTTCCTCCTCTCTCCTGCTCTTAGCACTAGCTAAGCACTAGCTTCCTTGAGTTGTCATCACAGGCGTCTATCTTGATCTAATCCCTAATGTGGAAGAAGGAGAGAGAATTATTTTGTATTCAGCTTAACTGTTTTTCCCCTTCCAGTAGAATGAATCCTTGGGGATGAGACTGTTTACTAAGGTCTGTGTGAATACCCGGGGCTTATATGCAGAACACTGTGCTAGCAGCCCCTGAATAAATGCTTATTAGGTTCAAATGAGCACATTTGTTACCCAACAACTCAAGTAACTGACTTAGACCTCCAATATATCTCTGGTTATATTTCCTCACTTCTCAAGACCAAAAAGAAGTAGAGAGAACTACAGGTGAAGCCTTCTTGAGATAGTTTGCTGATGCTAAAAATAGTTCAGTAAACAGCTTTGATTCTTGGGAGTTCATTCCCCATGAACACAAGGCTGATCTTTGGCTAAATAAAGTTCAAACAAAAATGGCACTTGGCCCTCTGATGACCAGTAGCTATGTGACTAATTCAAGGTCCTACAGATAGTTGTAAAGATGGAATTTGAATCCAAGACCTAAACAGTAAGACCAATATGAAAACTGCTGCACCAAACCACACCATTGGCCAACTGCCACTTTTCTTCTTTCCCCCCAACCTTTTTCTTAGGAATGACTCTGTTTGCATCAAGGAGTAGCAACTGGCACCTACACATTTATTCCTTGTATAATCCATTCGTTCCCTAAGTAACAATTTCTAGTTGGACAGCTTTCTCTTCCAAATAAAACCTACTATAGTAATAGTTCTTCTAATCTACCTGCTGAGCAGGTTGTTTGTTCCTAACCTCCTCCAAGGTGTCTTCTTTCATCCAAGCAGTGATGATATCCTAAGAACACAGAATTCTTTCCTGAGAAATTGAAAAGATGACTAACTTTTAAAATTTTAGAACATCATCCATGAAAATGATTCAAAAAGTTGGTAAGAGTAAGCTCCCTTCATTCACTTGTTCCATTCAGGAAGGAAGGGAACTGTGTTTACCAAGCTTCAGTAATATTCTCATTAATCATGACTGCCACAAGCAACCCAAGATAACTTATTTTACCTATGCTAAGAAAAAAGTATAATTAAAAATAAACAATGACCCTTGGCAGAAAATGCTGAGGGAATTTTATCCATAAGCAGAATACTAAAGGAAATATTTTCATCAAATGTGGAGCGTAAGACCCTATCCTAAGGCCAAAAACACATTGCTCAATAACCCAGCATACAGCAGAATGAGAAGTTTTAATGTGTATTTAACTGGAACACATGTATTTCACAGGATCACTAGATGCAAAATCATGGGGAACAAGACTTCACCAAGTTATCTGAAAAATATAAGGGGAACTTGCTTCTCTCTGAGGATTTGGCAGCACTGGAAAACTGGGTGGAACAGCTCAGGCCTAAGCCTCCTTGAAACAAACTCAAGTATTCCAAAGAGATGCTTGGATTTTCGAGAGCCAGTCCCAGGTGCCTCCATCCCTTGTGATTGGTTCTTTGAATTCTGAATGCTTGCAGTTCCGGTACCTACATATAGGAGTAGTCCAAGGCCCGAAATGCTTTGTACTAATATGCAGATAATGAAAAATGTACAAAACATTTAGTCATAAATCATCACAAAATTAAATAAAATTAATTAGGAAGAGAAGGGGACAATGGGTGAGAAAACATCTCTTGCTTTTCCATCCTAAACAGATAAAAGGTTATTCCATCCACTCAATTAGCCTGTTCTCTTGTACCACACTAAGCCTCTTTCTCCTAAGTACATCTCACCCCATACCTACCATTTATTTTAATTAAACTCAACTAAGACTCATGCATGTTAATTGCAATCTATTTTTCCTTAGCTTTTATGACTTCATGAAAAAGCTTAGGCTAATTCTTCCTTAATGTCAACAGGCAGCAACTTTGTTACCTTCTAATAGCTTGAGTTCCTGTATAACATGTGTCATCACACTGGGCACCAATTGCTTTGCTGAAGACCACTGGCTCTTCTCCTGTGCTTAAGATTTGGCCTGCGTCATCTGTAAAATCCAATCTTAATTTAATGTACCCAGTGACTTTGCTCTCTGTGCCAATTCTGTAAACACAGGAAAGGGTTTTTATATAACCTAGTACATGTCCTCTGGTAACCTGGGTAGCGACTACTGGCTTTCACTGAAGATTTCTTTCCACTGTGAAATACCTATCCTATAGGCTGCCAGACTGAAAGGTACCCAGGACCTTAGAGACAATATAGATCCCATATCTTAGGAACCAGAAAGCATCTAGGGGAAGGCAACCAGCATGGGGAAGAACATCAAGTTCATGTCAAATGAAGATCTGAAGGAATTGGAATGTTTGGCCTGAAAAAGACAAAGTGACCCATAATGGCTGCTTTCTAGCGTCCAGACAACCATCACCTGGAAGCCAAATCAACAAACATTTCTCTAATCAGCACTATGGGTCAAGCACTGGGAATACAAAGGAAAGACAAAAGCAACCCTAGCCCTCAAAGAGTTCACACTCTAATAGGGGAGACAGCATGTAAACAACTATGTCAAACAAGATACAGACAGAGTAAATTACAGATGATTTCAGTGGGAAGGCGTGAGAATTAACTACCATCTGTCTCTGTTAAATAAAGAAATGTATCACTGACAAAAATCCAGAATGTCAACCGGCTTTAACTTATCCCAACCACAACGTTTCACCCAAACCCACAGTTTAAAGAACACAAAACCATGGCGTTCCATTGCCATGGCCTTTCTTATCACAGGCTTCCCACTGCTGTTGGGTTTCATCATATCATTTATATCAGAATTCCAAAGCTTGGTTATCATTTAAAAGGATCCAGACAGCAAAATCTGGATATGATTGTGGGGTTTTTTTGGTTTTGTGTTTTCTTTTGCAACATGGCTAATATGGAAATATTTTACATGACAGCACATGTATCAAATCTATATCAAATTGCTTGCCTTCTCATGCAAGGGGAAGGGAAGGAAGAGTGGGAGAGAATTTGGAATTCAATTTTTCTTTTAAAAAAGAAGATAAATTTTTTTGTTCATATGCAATTGGGAAAAATGAAATAATTAAATGTTTAAAAGAATCCAAAAAGTAAATAATAAATTTTAAATGTCCATGGATGGCTGATAAAACAAATAAATATATGTACATAGTTAAATGAATGAATGAATGAATGAATAAATAAATGTTATCTCCTTTGATCCTCACAACAACCCTGTAGGGTAGGCACTGTTATTATCATCCTCATTTAAAAGTTTAAGAGACTGAAGCAAAAAGAGATTAAATGACTTCCCCAGGATTACAGAGCTAATACATATGTGAGGTCACATTTGAACTCAGGTTTTCATAACTCCAGACCCAGCATTCTTTCCACTGTACTTTCCAGCTTGAGAAAATAAGGAGAGCAAGTCTTTAAAAATGATGAGAACTGAGCAAAGTTCATTAGATTTAACAGTTAAGAAATCATTGGTAACTTTGGAAAAAACAGTTCAGTTGAATGATGAATTTTTTTAAAAATTCAGAGAGATGAGAATAGGGAAAACAGGAAGTAGAGGCACTAATTTAGATAGCCTTCTGAAGGAGTTTAGTCACAAAAAGGAGGAGAAAGATAGAATAATACATGGAGAAATCAAGTGGTTTATTTTTGGTTTGGTTAGTGTTGTTTGTTGTTGTTGCTGTTGTTGTTGGATGACGGGGAAGATAGGATCATCTTTGCATGCAGCAGAAAAGCAGCCAGTGGACAGTGAAAGACTAAAATTTAGTGAGATTGGGGATGATAGATAAGGCAATCCTCTGCAGATAACTGGATCACTTGGTCACACAGAAGGACTTTCCTTATCGAAGATAAAGGCCATCTCTTCATGTAAGCCAGGAGAGAAAAAAGGAAGGCATGAGTGAAGTCATGAGAAGAAGGGGATAATGGCCTCTATTCTTTTCTCAGTGAAATGAGTCAAGATCCTCAAGTGAGAGGATAGGTAGGGGTAGAGATAGCCCTGGGATGAATGAAGAGGGATAAGGTTTGGAAAAGCCAATGAGGTGAAGAGGATATTGGATCAATCAGAGAAGTGGAAAAGGAATGCCCTGCCCCAGTGAGGGCTCATTTGAGATTATGAAATCCGAATTTATATCTAGCCATATAACAGAGAGCATTTGCCCATGCTAAAGGCAAATATTGGAATTTATGCTGCCCACTGATGCTAACCAACAATTTTCGATCAATCCCTTTTTGATGTGGCACAAATAGGATGTATTTCTTCAAGAGTAACCATGAATGTATTTAATACTGTGAAAGAAAATTCAAATGTCATGGTGGATGGCATCCAAATGAATGAAAGATTGTCTATAGAGGATGACGTCTTCCATGAATCTGAGAAAGGAAGGAAGGAAAAAAGAGAGGAAAGAAGGGAAGGAATGTAAAGAAAAGGCATTTATTAAATGATTTCTATTTGCTAATCATATGGGATACAAATATATATATATATATATTCATGTGTGTATATACATAATGCACATGCATATACATGTATCTATTGCATATATTCATATATACATGCATTATGTACATACATAGCTATAGATGTAATGCAGCCTGTATGTTGTATATCTCTTCCTGTTGTATATGTGTGCATGTGAGTATATGTAGACACACATATGTGTACATGTACATCCTTAAGAAGAGGAAGGGGATAGCAAGAGCCAGAACTGACCTAGATATAGTGGGAAATACTAGCCACACTGGAAAACCCAAGCAGGTGGGAATGTCCATTGTACACTCTATAATAACTGAAGCTAGAGAATCTAGAGTATCAATCCACTAGTATATATTAGGTTATATAAACAATGGCAATGGAAAAATGAGCTAGGTGTACAAGTGACAAGGAGGAAGGCACGTTTGATGACTTCTGAGAACTTAAGCAGTTAGTGTTATTGTTTTACTGAATGATCCAAAACTTCTCCTTAGAAAGCCCCATGGTACACTGAAAATAGTGCTAACTAAAATCAGAATAGTTGGTTTCAGATTCCGATACTGTGTGACTTTAGCAAAGGCAATATTTTGTGGCTCTAGGCCTCAGTTTCCCCATCTCTAAAATGTGTATATACACATACATATACTTTTGTATATTTTCTGATGATGCCATATACCTTAACTCATGAAATAGCACAATTTCTAAAGAATCAAAATCAAGGGTAACCCCCCCAAAAAAAGAACTGAGAAGTACACTGCGAAGCCAGACATGTTAAGGACCATGCCTAAGTGTGAAGGGGCAGGTCCTCATAGCTGTGAATCATAACACCCCTGAAGGAATTGCAAATCAGCCTTTACTGACACAGATGTTGCTTGTGAATTGGGAATGAAATAAATTGGAGGCAAGAGGGAAGAGGAGAGAGAGGTCAGAACTGCCTCTCAGTCTCCTTGTATCATTATCATCCTCTCACATGAAGGGATCCATTCTGCTGGTCTGAGCGGGATCCCCAGCAGTCACTGGCAGATGGCTCCCATAACATACAGCAGCCACTATTAGGTTGCTCCCGTAGCATAGACACACAAGGGAAACCACAAAAAATATTGTCAAAAAGACAGATGACCAAGCAAAGAAGACCTGACATTTCAGGGAGCAAGAGATAATTGATAAACAGTTTGTGGTGTTCAGCTGGGAAGCAGCCAAAAATATCAAGAGATCCAAAGGCACCCAGAAATTTGGAATCCCCATGACAGATTTACACAGAGTGCCCAGGATGAGAAACTATAGATGAGATCCAGTAACCAAGTCACTCTTCTCATCACATTAGTAATGGCATGAGGACCTGAATAAAGGGAGAGAAGGAGCATTATATGTGTGGGAGAAAAAAACCAAAACACAGGCACACTCCATAGTTGGTATCAAACTGATATGCTTGATATATTCAGTTCTACAGATTGTATACCATTTCCTAATCCTGTAATTAGGTTTCTTACTTCAATGTATGTGTAATGGCCCAAATCTAAGCAAAGCTTTTGTAGTAACTATCCACTATTTATTCTGCCAGCAACACATAAAATATATACAATGCTCATTGGAATAAAGAGGAAAAAAATAACCTATTTCCATGAAGATAGCTATTTATAGATTTTTTTAAAATCAAAAACTGACTGACGTATCATGCAAGAAACACTTTAAAGAATATTCCATCACCATAAGTATTTAAAATGCATGTCTTAGCCAATCTAGAAGGGGGGTGATTTTTCAAATATAAGTGAGATCCTTGAACCAAAGACGAGGATAAGGCAAATGATTGATGTAAATTGGCATTCAAACTGTTAATTATGCTTTGAGTTAAAATCAAAACACCCCCAAATAATTCATTTGCATTTCCCATTGAGCAGTTTTTTAATAGGCTGGCTACAAAGTCAACACAGGCCAATAGCATAAGAAGCATGAGCCAAGACTATACTCTGATGACTTTAACCATCGTTCTGTCGTATGGCTTTATGCCACCCTCTGGCTCAACCATGTTACTTGAGCTCCCTGGTCTGAGTCTCTGCACTCCTAATATGTGAGAATCCTAGAAACTTCTGGATCCACCATGATGGATTGTCCCCAGACCCCTGCCTTTCAATCCTGCTCTCCCCCAACTCCTTCTAGCTCAACTTAACATAATTATTCCTGGAAAGGCCATCAATCAGGTACCCAATGACTTGGCTCACTGTCTTTGTGATTTCTAGATCAAAAGACTCCTGGCAGCAATTCCTCAAAATGTGCTACCTTACTCTGTTTAAACGTCTGACAGGAAAGACCGTATCCCCAGTGCTAGAGAAGGAAATAGCAAAACCCCGCAGTGTCTTTGCCAAGAAAACTCCAAGGACATCATTGGTGTCCTATAGTCCGCAGGATCACGAAGAGCCAGGCATGATGGAACAACTAAATAAGGACCTCAGTGTTACACTTAAGCACTTAAGGAAAGGTGTTTCTCCTGCACTCATTTCCTTCGCTAAGAGAGCTCTAGTTTCTATGGATAAGAAAGTAATTGTCTTGCGCTGCTCTGTCAGTGTCACAGTACATACAGAATGTTGTCCTTTGGGCCTGAGAATGATCGTTTGGGAAGGCCGACAGTAAGCTGGAGGGTTTCCAGAAGAATTGAAACAGGATAGTGAAGGGCCTGAAGGAACTGAGAATGTGTAGCCTGAGAAAGAAGACTGGGGGGTACCTGAAAGCTGTCCGGCTGGCTGACAAGCTGTGGCTTAAAAGTTAGTCAACAAGCATTTATTATTTACAAAAAATCCCAAGCATTTATTAAGTATCAGGACTGGTTGGAATGGGGAGAGACATGAGGTGGGGAACCAACCCCAACAGGCTGCTTCTTGGGACATGGACTTGTTTCTGCCTTTCTTTATCCCCGTTGTGTTTAGCCAATCCTTGACTCAACTGACATGCAAATCTGACCATTCCCCAATCACTGAACTCTAGTGGCTCCTTAGTACTTCCAGGGTCAAAGATAAAAAATTCTCTTTGGCATTCCAAGCCATTACTAGGCCCCGCCTATACCTTTTCCAGACTCCCTCCCCTAACCCATGTTCACTGTAATACAGTCCTTGCTGTTCTTCTAATAAAACACTCCACACCGGGGGCCCTGGTTTCATTTGGCCGCTTGCCTGAAATACCCTCTCCTCATTTCTGTATCCTGGCTTCCTTCAAGTTCTAGCTACAAGAAAGTTTTCCTAATGCCCCTTAATGCCAGTGCTTTCTTTCTGAGATTATTTTCAAATACATTCTCTGTCTCTCTCTCTGTCTCTGTCTCTCTCTGTTTCTGTCTCTCTCTCTGTGTGTGTGTCTCTTTCTGTCTCTCTCTCTCTGTCTCTCTATCTCTCTCTCTCTTTCTCTCTGTCTCTCTATGTTTATACATGTGTGTGTGTTGTTTGTACATAGTCGTTTTGATGCCTTCTCCCTCATTAGACTATGAGATCCTTGTGAGGCGAGGCTATCTTTTGCCTGTTTTTGTATCTCCCTAGTACTTGAAACAGTGCCAAGCATAACATATTGGGATGTACCAGGTATAGATAAGTCACATTCAGTATAAATGGAAGGGAGAATGAAAGTGAAAGCACCAGTGGGGACTGAGAAAAGCCTCCTAAAGAAAATGACATTTGAACTCAGTACTGAAGGAAGATTCATAAACAAGAGGAGGAAGAACATTCTGAGTCTTTGAAAGGAAGGCGATTAAACTCTGCATGTTGGGCAGTAGGCCTATACATTTAAAATTATGCTTTTTGTAATAAACATTCCTTTATAAGAGCTGATCTGTTAGGTAGCTAAATGTACTTAAAGGAACAATGAAAAGAGGGGCCTGGGACAGACAATTCCTTACAGGTTACTGACCTCCAAGGTGCCCCTGGCTACACCAAAGGGGGTCTCAGAGAGAGGGTGGAATTCTCTCGGTACCACCCAGCAAGCTGCTGGGGGGACTGTGGCTCCCACTTTGAAGATGATTATTTTAAACCCCACTTTATTTTCTGCTTTTCCCTTACCTCTGATTTAGTTGAACAGTGTTCCCCAATTTGATTTGTTATTGTTCATTTTTATTTGGAATGGTTTATTTGGAATGCGTTTAAAAAACAGTGACTTCATCTCTTTGCAAAAAAAAACAAAAAAACAACAACAAAAAAACAAACAAACAAAAAAAAAAAGAAAAAGAAAAAGAAAAATTTAAGTGTAGTTGAAAGACCTATGGTGATATAGTTCAACCCAAACCTGAGCAAGGATCCTAGCTACAAAATAGTCCACTAAGTGGTCATCATTTAGTCTTTGGGTCAAGGAGAGTAAGAATCGTTACTTCCTGGGGGAAGATCATTCCACTTTATGGCTGTTTTAATTGTAAGCAAGGTTTTCCTTACTTGAGGATCAAATTTGCCTCTTGGAGATCTCCACTCATTACCTCTAGGTCAAGCAGGACAAATTTGTCCTCTCTTTGGCATGACAATACTAGAAGAACACTATCATGTCTACTCCAAGTTAAATAAAGCAGCTCTTTCAATTGATCTTACTTTGTCAGGGTCTCTAGGCTCCTCATTATCCCTCCCTCCTCTGAACCCCCTCCAGCTTAGCCAGCTCATCCCTAAGACATGGCAATCAGAGCAAACAATATTGCAGCCAGAATACAGGGAAATTCTCACTTCCCTTATTCTGAATCTCTTGCCCCTTAAAAGAGCCAGAATTCAAATCTGCTTGAAGACAAATTAGCTACCATGCACTACCTCCTGTCAAACTTCTGATCCACTAAAGCCTCTCAGGTCTTCTCCCTGGATTTTAGTTTCTATCCACACTAATACCACCCCGCACTTGTTAAGTGTCATGCTAGAGTATAAAGAATATAGGATTGAGAATCACCAGGTCTGGGTGGGAATCTTGACTTAGCCACTTATGTGTGATCATGTTATCAGTCACACACCTGCCACAAACCTGTTTTCTCAATTTGATAATGAGCCTGGGTCTGGATGACCTCTGAGGCCTGTCCTAGCTTCAAATATATATCACAACCTAGAACCGATTTTCTCACTTTTCTTAGAGACAGCATATTGCTAGTCAGAACGGGGGTTGTAATAGAACTTAAGCCTCATGTAAATGTTACAAATTCTAATCATATTCACAACTTTTTGTAACATCTCCCTGTAATGTAGCAATGCAACCTGAGCAATTCCTCTTCGGTTCCCTGAAAATGATGAGTGGATCTTTTGGTATGTTTGCCCCTCTTCCATCAGCTCAGCCACTTTGGGATCCTTTCTCTAGATTTTATTCTTGTTGGGACGCCCAAATCCAAGTCACCCTTCACACTTGATGAATGCGGCGTACTTCATGTTTAGCAAGAGGCCAACATGACAAATGAACTCACCCGTCTCTTGGCTTCTGAGCTCTGAATTGTGTTTTACAAAGTGAGCACCCGTCAACTTAAAAGCTAATTCGGGTTTTAATTAGTCAGCATAATAACTTAGCTATAGGGGTAGGCTGGTATTATTGATATGATAATTAAATATAAAATGATTAGCCCATTAAAGAAGTACTAATAGACTTCGGCCACACTCAACTATTTACAACTGATTGGTCAAAACATGGTGTGAGCTGTATCTTTAATTACTCAGCACTGAATTTGCCTGGTTTATATATTGCTTCATGTAAGCATTTTCTTTTCTTTCTCCCTTGGGGGAAAAAAGACTAAATTAACTACTGTATTCTTTCATGCTGATTTAATTTAGAACAAGAGAAACAGTGAGAAAAGGTTTTGCGTGTTGATTGTTCACATAATGGAATTAGGAGATAATGTCAATGAAGGAGAAGCAAGAGTCTGCTGCTTCAGAATCCTTCAAAGCCCTATTGAACAGTCTCACCATTTGGGGAGCAATTATATATAGGCTAGTATCAAACTAGGTGTTTAAATTACCAGCTAAGCTAACAAGTAGAAAACACTCTTTTTTTTTAACTAAAGCTTCTTTTGACCTAGTAGAAAACTGATTTTTTTTTGCTAGTTTTAATTACAAGGCTCATATTTTCCATCACCCAGTTACCTGTGGTTATCTGCCCTTGGAGACACCTCTAGATAATGTACAAAACTGATCCAAATATCGCCTTCTACCCTGATATTGTTAGGGTACATTCTCTGCTATAATATAATCCTAAAAATCTAAATGGATTTGAGTAGATGTATTTATTTATTCAACAAGCATTTTAATAAGTGCCAGGCAATGAGAATAGCAAGAGCAAAGTAAAATAGTGCCCTGGTTTCAGAGTTTTCATTATATCAAGGGGAAGGGGAAAGTACCTGGCTTACAATCTACAGCCCTGTGGTGTTTATGCTTATCCGTAGCAATCCTTCCACATCACATTAGAAATGCCACTGAATGAATTATAACAAGTGACATTTCTATTGTCTTCACATTTACAAAGAATATACAACATAGATAGATACTTTGTCACTGGTTCCAGTTACTTACTTTACATAGGGTATCATATTAGAGCCTATCAACAGCTTCCTCATATACTTACCTATGGCATTATCCTCATTTTACAAAAGAAGAAACTGAGGCTGAGAGAATTTAACTGACTTGTCCAAATTTACATAGTTAATTCATATGAGAAAGAACACGTGAAAACTCTATCTGCTACACTACACTGCTTCTCACTGTACACGAGTATTCGGGAAACTCCCAACAAATACTTTGCATTGCATGATCTGAGGCAGAGATACACAAAAACAGACACAAGGATAGAAGAGATCAGAAATCGCTGATGTTTTCTCCATCATTACCCGTAGCCACTCTGATAGGAGTGCTCTTGGAGTCTGAGCTCTTTGGGGGAAGAAACTAGATTTTGCCTTTCTTTGCAATACAGACTTTGGATTGCCTAATTAAAAATTCATAGTACCAAAGTAGGGTATAACAGAAAGCACCCTGGCCTTCAGTGTCTCCCCTACCTCCACCAATAGCAGAACCTAAATTTCCTAATCTGTAAAATGGTGCTAATAATTGCTGAGGTTTTTTTTGTTTTGTTTTTTGTCACAGGTTGTTATAAAGACCAATTTCATGATGGCTATGTAGGCACTTTATAAACTTGTATTGCAAGTATATAAAATGTTCTCATCTAGGAATTGAGGGTGGGTGGGAATTTTGAAAAGATGGAATAATCACAACTATTCATTCAACTTAGAATAAATATGAAGTATTTAACCTGAAAACAATATAATGTCAGCATTTCTTGTTTGACAGAATGTTGAGGTTGGGGTCAGGAAGTCCCAGTTACAAATCTCACTGAGTGACCCTGGGCAAGTCACTTAACCTGTCTGTGCCTCAGACCATGAATTTAGAGATGGACAAGGCCACAGGGGTCAAGTCCACCTCACTTCACTTTAGGCTTCCAGAAAAGGAAACCGTAGTATCTATCATAAGAGAACAAGTGGAAGACCTGGGATTTGGTCAGCAAAATGTTTTGCCCAACATTTGTAAAATATCCAGCCTTTTCTCCACTGAGCTGTGCTTCCTCTCATAGGACTGAATAATTGTAAAGTGTTATCTTGGGAGTTCAACTTTTAAAGTTGTACAAAGTTCAGGCCCAATACAGACATTGCTGCCTGGAAATTTATTAGACAATGCTCTGGGGAGAACTTTCCATCAGCTTATTTATTTGTACACTGATTTCCCATTCATTTTTGGCCATCATTCAAGATTTGGGCTTAACCTACAAAGAGCTTTATGATATGGAAGAAGTGAGTTATCTTGTAGTAGAGTTCTCTGTATGCACCCAAGGTCACATCTTCAGGAAATGCTAGTGGTAAATTTCAAGTAACTAGTGACCATTGACTTCAGCAGAAAGACTACTGCTTCAGACCGCAACAAAGTCCTTAGTCTAGCAGACCTACAGATTTCAGGTAAAATCTTTGTATGGAATGATGGACAGAGTGGCTTTGTGTAAGAGGCTTCATAGAAGTGTACCACTATAGGGCTATGGATTCCATCCATCCTCCTATAAATCACTAGCTTTCAGTATCCAGATATTATGAGAAAGAAAAGACCACCACTCCTTTCCCTTTTTGCTTATGCTTGTGTTTTAGCAAGTTCCTGGCTTTACTCTTAGCTTAGTACTGAGGGAAGAAGGTAGAGCACCAAGAAATCACATTTAACATATCAGCATTAACCCAAGAGGATAATGTTTCCAATAGTTTGAATAATATCTTAACTTCATTCTTTTAAATGAATATAACTTGTTAGATTCCCCCCCCTCCCAATTTAAACTTTTCCATCTTCCTTTTAGCTGAGCACTTAGTTTTTTGCTCCAGGCAAATCAATGAAAAAGTATCTGCTGAAATATAAAATTTTGCATATACATGTTCCCAAGAGATTAGTTTAAAACATACTTGATTTGGCCGACAATAAAATCAAATGGTTATCATAAGGGTTATGCTCTTTTGTTCCTTTGAAAGCACACTCATCTTACCATATTTGAACATGGTCTAATTTTCTTGAAACTAACAATCTACAAGTAATTTTTTGAACCATTAAAATAAAAGAATCCTGTAAGAATATCAAACTTAAGGAATCAAGTTCTAATTATGAACATAGCATTAAAGCAAATTTTAATGGGATCTGTATTTTTAATGTGTTTGGAACATCAAGACAAAAATGGTTTACTTACATTTAGACCTAAATGGAAAACAAAACAATTTATTTTCAAACTGGGACTTTAGCATACGACAATACACATTTACACTGAGAATCTGTCATAAAGCTAATATGGAAAAAGAGGTTTGGAAATGAGATTCCAACAGACCCAGTGGTTCAGTTTTTGTGGAGAGCAAAGGCCGGGGGGGGGGGGGGGGGGGGAAGCAGATAAAGGAGGCAACCTGATGCTCTTCCCACACACATGCATACATTCACACATTTTCTACTCTCTTTCTTCATTCATTCTCCTTGATCTCAGTTTGGAATCTGTTGCAGAATGCCTTCACATGGTCCACATCATTCTGACTCTCCTCTCCTAGAAGCCAGCTCCTTAGCCTTTCCAGTGGTAAGGACACCCTCCAGGGCGCTCTGTTCACGGGTCAGACCCCTGTTAGACTAATAGGCATTCGGCTCATGGTCAAATCTTAATAAATGTTTATTGACCAATCTATTGACTGCCATTCAAAATAAGCCCCAACAAAGAGACAACTCCTCAGATTCGGGTATCCTAGAACATTCAGGATCAGATGAAACCTTCCCTGCTCTAGGAGACTAGGGCCAAAGCACTGGAGTTATACAACATAGGCAGGTTTCTTTATTGCTTTTTATATTGGAAGAAGGATTATATATATTTACCTCTAAAGGGAGAACCCATAGATACATCGAAAAATTGTCCATTTCAGATGGCAGTTTGTCTTTAATTGCAAAATGCAATTTAGGAAATGCAAAAGAATAAGAAAATTGGGGCAACTCATTTGACTCAGTGAATATCAGAAGATTTCTTTTGAAAAAAATAAAAAGTTCTTGGGGAAAAATATGTATCAAACAAGGGATTAGATGAAAGTGAAAGCCCTTTTTAGAGACTAGTGAACAAGTCTTTCCCCCCTCTCATCCTATTGGTAAAATCTTGCCCAAGAGAACCCCTAAATAAGATGGAATATCCAGAAGGCCCCCAAATGACTTAATATTTCTAAAGGTAAATATTTATCTAATTTCAAAGAAATGGCAAAGGCTGTCATGTTATTAACTCTGATAGAGACATTCTAAGTAGAAAGCAAACAAGATCATATTCAATTCAGTAAAAATTCAAGGTCTTACTATGTTCTGGGAGCAGTATTAGGCACCAGGAATATTAAGACTAAAATGAAACTGTCTTTGAACCTAAGAAGTTTTTATTCCACTTTGGAGATGCACGTACAAAGACAGAGATGTGCAATATATAACAGAGTAAAGACTAATTTCAGTGAAGTAGTCCAGCAAAAAACACTGAGACTCACGTATGGCAAATAGGCTGAACCTCGAAATATATTAAAGTTCCTAGAGGTAGAGGTACGAGTGGCAAGGGCTCCAGGCCAAAAAGCCTCTGCACAAATCTGGGCATGAAATACAGAGTTCAAAAAACATCAAGGAAACAAGTTGGCCTAAAATGTGGTGGGAAATAATCCAATACTATATTAATGGTGATGACATCCTAGAATCCCTTTGCTATCCTGAGGCTGCCTTTTGATAGTAGAGATCTCTAAAGTCATCCATGAAAACCTATATACTCAACTAGATAAATGAACGAAAAAAAAATATTAAATATTTACTATACCAGGAACTATGCTAAATACTGGGAATACCAATACAAAAATCAAGATAGTTCCTCAAGTAATTTAAATTCAGATGGGGAAGACAACACACAAAACGTAGTGTTTTACTCAAATAAGTCACAGGGATGCTCAGTAAGCACAGGGAAATTTATTAACTAGTCCTCTCTAGGGATAATAGCATTGATTTGATCATTTCCAGAATTAGAGAGGGAAACCGAGGTGAGAGAAAAGGGAAAAGGCAGGGGAAAGGAAAAGCGTAGATATAAATTGAGAAAGCAGCTAAAGAGCACAGTGTTGGGGGGAAGGTGGTATTAGAGAGCTCTCACCATGAGAAGGTTAGAGTACCCAAACATAAGCAAAGTATCAGAGCCAGCCAGTCATGGAGACAGCCTGAGAGCAGAGGCAGAAGTCTTGGGCCATCTACTTGAGAACTCTCACTGCTAAGGATCCCAGGGCTCCAGGGAAGAACCTGGAGTGCCAGGTCAAAGGCAGACACTGGAGCCAGGAGCAATGGCATGAAGATGTCCAGTAAGTAGGCAGGTAGAAATCTAGCCAAGGTTCGATATGGAAAACTCTCTTTTATCAGAAGCCAGAGCCCCAAAGCAAGAGTTAAAGTGACAAGTTAGATGCTGAGACTAGAAAGAGGTAAAATGTCATGAAGACAGACAGATGGTAATACAGGGGCACCAAAGTACTGTCTGAACTCCCAGAAATCAAGAGCCCAAGAACAGTAGTGCTGTGCTGGGTAAGAGGAAGCTAGAGTCACACAGCATGCTAGATAGATGGCCGGAAAGCCACATAGTGGGTATAGGGGGTAAGTAAGGCATGGAGGATTCTCATTCATCACTAGTTCAGGGTGCCAGGGTCAGTCTTGCAGTGCCAGGTCTCAGGCATAGCCTAGAGCCAGAAGGCCCAGCAGAAAGATTGCCGAAGAACAACTCTAGGGCTTGGCTGAGAACTCTCTTCAATCTGAAGGCTGGGGCTCTAGGGCAGGAACTGGCATGGTGAGCCAAAGGCACAAGTTGGAGCCACATAATATGGCATCAAGATAGCCAGAGGACAGAAATGAAAACATTCCTGCATGGAAATGAAGAAATGAGCCCAGTGGCAGTTACCAAAAAGTAGCATTTTAAAATGGGGCCCATTTTTTCTCAAGTCCATTATTGACTGACACCTTATGACCTTCTAGACACATGAACTAAGGGAGTAGGATAACTGACTTCCTCTTTCACCACTTAGTGCCAGACAACACAAGTCTCAGGAAGTAGGGTTCTAACCATACAGCCACAAGGGCCCTTCAGACTCAAAACTGGACTTAACTTGTGAAACAGTTGACAAGTTGGCCAATCTTCACATATAACACTTAACGGCTTACAAGTCAAAAGGTAAGATGTAACCTCCACTCTTTTAGAAATGCTAAGTATCAAGCTTTAGCAAGTCAGAAAATACTTCCAAATGATGATAAACAGCAGGTCACAGCAAAAGAGACAAAGCAGTTGGGATCACTCTCTACCTCTATCGCCATTTTCTTTCCTGGACAATCAGGAAACTACTTTCTGTCTTCCTCTAAATCACTTCCCAAATGTTTCCAGCTCTTCAGTTCTACTTGGCCTATCACTTCCATTTGTTCCCCAGTAGAAAAACTGAGTTTCATCCCAGGAATCATTTTGGGTTTTGAAAGAACTACTTTGGATTTATCCTGTTTCGTTCTAGGCCTCCACAGCAGTTCTAATATATGCTTATTTCCTTCCTTTCTTTTCTTCCTATATCCCCCTCTCCTTCCAGCTCTCCTGATGTGACATCTTTCCATACTAGAATATGTCTTGGAGTTCTTAGGTTGTCTAACATGTTTTCATTTGTGTTTTCGGCACTTAGCATAGTGTCTGAGACATCTGCAAACACACACATGCATACGCACTGATTCTCTGCATGGGTGTCTCTGTTCTCACCTCCGTCTTTGTGTCTGTCTTTCTCTCCCTATTTTCTTCCTCCTTCCCTCCCTGAGGAGTTAGAGAACAAAAGTAATAACTTTCCCATCACCCACCTTTGCCTGCCACACTGAAGACAGCACTACCTAGAAGAGTTCAACTAGAGACAAGTACCTGATACTTTTAACAGGCTTGAGGAAAGACACAGCTACAGAGTTTAAAGATAGCAGTGCCTTTAATAAATTGCCAGAGGCCACAAGGGGCTGCTCTCCAAGAGGTCAATGACCCACTAATGGACTTTTCTCATCCTGTCCATATTGCATGACTCATCTACATCTTCCTACAGATGTGCTACAGAGGGTCTACCCAATGTCCTGGAAGCCTTCCTATAGATCACACGACATGGATGCCAATGGCATACACGGGGTATTCATAAATCCTGACTCTTGCTATGTCACCAAGCCATCTTTTTTTTTCCCACTCACAGATTTCTCTGCAAGGTTCCACTGTTGAAAATCCAAAATACTGCAATAATCTCCTAACTTGTCTCCCAACCTCCAGCTGATGCCCTCTACAATCCATCCTTCATAGTGCTATAAGATTTTCCCTAAAACTTCATTTGTATTATGTATTATGTATGATGTATGCATCTTGCAGCTTCCCATTCTCATTCAATGTAAAGGCCTATTCTGTGAAGGGAACTAGACTGGGCACTAAAGAAAGACCCCAAATCATCATGATCATCTCCCTTACCTTGTGATATTTGCAACATGAGACTTTACTCCAATACAAAAGAAATTGCAAACATCTCAGCCTATAATGCACAGGCCTCTCTGGCTTCCCAAGTTTTGTATGAATTCTTGTCCCATATAAACCATCGACTCCCACCAAACTTGTCTATCCCATTGACCTCCAAACATAGTATTTGTTTTCCTTCCTCTCTGACTTTGTATTCAAGGAGTTTATGAACCAGAATGACACTTTACTCGTCTTGGCATTAGGCACAAAATCTAGCAGAGTTACTTGTACAAAGTAGGTTGGAGAAGCTGTTAAATCCTTCCTTAAGCAACTGACAGCCCATACATCAATATTATATATATATATATATATATATATATTTATGTACATATATATATACATATATATATATGATAGAGATATGCAGATATTGATATATAGATAGATAGATATGAATACATATCCACATATATATATATATATATATATATATATATATATATATATATATATATATATATATCCATACATAAACATATAAGGCAACATGTTGTGGTAAATAGCCCAAGTATGATCTCCATGGTACCAGGTAAGGAAATAAAAGAAAGCTGGGCTAAGAAGATAAAATGACTTCACTTAACTCAATCATTGGAGAGCTCCTACTCCAGCTCAGGGTATTTCATCTCAAACTCACTGCTCTTTCAAAAGCACTGGTAAGTGCTAATAATTTGGCAAGCACGAGGCTAAGAGCTAGGGATAGAAAGACAGAAAATAAGCCTTCACCTCAAGGAACACACATAACATTCTGCTATGACCCTGAAGCCTTCAAGATGTGCCTTCACAAAACCTTTCCTGAGCACCCACCAATCTTAACTCACAAAAATGGATATCAACATAACTCCCCTTGCAATTAAGTAATTCCCCAGAGTAACAACTCTTGAATTGCTTGTTCTTTAACCTTATATGATAACAGGGCTTTTGGGGAATTTTTGCCCTTGACTCCCACAAATCTCTAAGGGAACCTTGTATCAAAAGCTTCTCATGAACCACTGAAGTGAGCCCATTTCCTTTCATATAAGAGATAACAAGTCATCACCCTGCACAGAACACAGGGTAAACGATCTTTTTCAATCTCCATTTTCTCATTTAAGGAAAACAAATCTGCACCATCTTTCTCCTTGAGGTGACATCAGAAGAGCACTCAGTAAGCTTCAAAGGGCTAGAGAATCGGGAGTAGTGATTATGACATTGTCCAACAATGGTTCCATGTGATTTTGATTCACCCACTGCCAAGAACTAAGACTTGCTTCTTTCCAGCTTTCATGTTCCCGGGCCAGGAATTCATTTCCCCCAGGGCTGACTCCTGGGCTACTTTTACATGTCAGCTTGTGTCACACCATAAACTGCCAGGCTAGCAGATGAATAACTTTTATTCCCAGCTACACAAAATAAGGTTATAAGCTAGTTGTCGACCAGAACATTTTTCATTTGAATTGGGAATTCCAGACCTCTACAGGTTTACAACACATCTGAGCAGTCTGTGACTGTGACAATGACCCTCAGTTCCATAGCTCTATATAGATGGCAAAGTAATTCAAATCCCTTCTCATTTCAGCCTCAACCCTGTGAAATGAGTACTACAGGTATCATTATTTCCATTTTACAGAGGGGAAAATTGAAGCTCAGAGAGAAGTGACTTCCTCAGAGTCACATAGCTAAGAGGCATCCACAGCAAAACTCAAACCCAAAGTTCTCCTTATGCCAAGTCTAACACTCTCTCTACTGCCCTTGACTTTCATCAATTCCCTTTTAGAACCAAATCCCATTCAATGAGTATTGGTGACCTGCCCTTGCAACCTCTATTTGTCTGTGGTTCTTACAACTGTTCTTGCAAAATAATAGGCACAGAACAGTTGCCTGATAAACGCTCCCAGCCATGAATTGGTGGATCTACTAAGAACCCACCGCCCTTCTGGTGAAGCAGCAAAGACAACACAACAGGAGGAAGTAGGATAGCTTCTCTCTGTGTTCCTGGCTCTCTCTGTCTCTGTGTGTGGGGGTCTGTTTTTTTTTTTTGTGTGTGTGTATGTGTGTGTGTCTATGTCTCTGTATCTCCATCTTCTTCTCTATAACTCTCCTCTTTCCCTTTCCCTCTCTCTTTCTTTCTTCCCTTTTCCTCTCCCTCCCCCATTTCTCTCCTCAGAGCATAGAAATAAGGTACAAATAATCAGGATATCAGAGGGCTCCCTTTAGTTCTGTGGCTATGAACCTGGAGTAGGATCTCAGATTCAGTTAGCTACAAGGGCAGGAACTACAAGCATGTAGAAGTCTGCAGCACCATTTCTCTGATCCCTTAGGACCATAGTTCCTGCAGCTAAATAACAAGGGCAGGGATTGCAGACTTCAGACCAAGAGTGAACCTACATGACATAGTTGGGTAGCAATTCTCTGTGGGAGCTCCAATCAGGGAAATGTTCACGGTTGTGTTGCTCAGACCAGGAGGGCAAAGATCAGACTTGGCCCTGGTCAGACTGCTTTAGGGTCCGCTAATATTTGAGCATCACCTGACCTGAGCCTCTCATGAGACCCTTGAAGAACACAGCATTAAAAATACAGAAAACTCAGCATCAGGGATGCCAGACAAAACAGTTCTCCTGAGTAGGAGGCAACACTCCATCCAGACATATGGCCCTAATACAAAATCTCAATTCAGGAAATGAAGCTGGAAGAATAAGTAAACAAACAAAGAAGACACTTCTGATGAAGAACTATTCTGAAAAAAGATACACCTAAGAAATTAAACCTGAAGGAAAGAGTAACTCAAAAACATACAAAGCCTCAGAGAAAAATAGCTAGCCGCATAATCACTGAAGATTATATGATGAAATAAAACAAGACATTATTGTAAAGACTTACAATGCTATTTTAAATGAACTCAGAGTCCTTGCGGCAGTTGATGGCACTGGGCATCAACTGAAGTCAGGAAGACCTGACTTCAAATTCAGCCTCAGAAACTTCCTATACATGTCATTTCAAACTATTGTCTCAATTTCCTTAACTGTAAAATGGGGATAATAGTAGTAGTATCTACCTTCTGTGGTTGTTGTGAAGATCAAATAAGATAAAATTTTAAAGTGCTTAGTGTGATGCCTGACTTATGGTAGGAGCTACATAAATGCTCATTCAGGGTCAGAGAGTGATAATAGATAAAATTTTATTAAGTACCTCCTATGCTCCAGGCACTGTGGTAAGTGCTAGTGATACAAAGAAAAATATAGCCCTGGCCTTAAGAAGGTCTCAATCTAATGGAACAGAGGACACAGAAAAAGAAACTGAAAAGCAAATGAGGGATGGGAACCTACCTAGTATCAGGGCATGATTAAGTCAGCTCAAGGGCTTCTTGAGAAGGTAAGAGTCTTAGAATTGGTGTCATCTGAAGAATGAGGAGTTTCTGAAGATGACAAAGACCACAAAAGTGGTTGTGTGGGAAAGCATGAGGAGAATTCCTTGAATATCTTAAAAGCTGGAGGATCATGTCTGGGTTCCTAGATGTCTGCCCTCCACTCTCTCTAACTGGAGGGAGGGGACTCCAGGAAAGGGGGTCTGAGGAAGTATAAGTTTCAGGAAAGAATCAGGAAAGCAATTAGAGTTCTGGAGCAAAAACTGGGAAGAAGAATTTACAAGAGATATTTTTTTATTACAAGAGATTATTTATTATTACAAGAGATAGAAAACTTTATCGAGTAACAGACTCCCTGAAAATGGGAAGAGACCTGACCAAAGTTAATGATACCATAAGATTACAAAAACAGTGAAAG
The DNA here is from genome assembly GCF_048593235.1 of Sminthopsis crassicaudata. NCBI lineage: Eukaryota > Metazoa > Chordata > Mammalia > Dasyuromorphia > Dasyuridae > Sminthopsis > Sminthopsis crassicaudata. The sequence goes on along the minus strand of NC_133623.1, from coordinate 12,249,135 downwards.
AATTTTAAAAAAAACTTGAATTTTTTAAATTGAGATATTTCTTTTAAAACAAAACTGATGGGGGGGGGAGAAATAACTTTTTAAAAATCTGAAAACCATAACCAAAAATTGGCCTGTATATTTCATGTTCTTTTGATTTTTTTATTATTTCTTGATGTCCTGTGAAGTTATTAGTGTATTTCTTGTCCAATTCTAATTTTAAAGATTTTTTCCTAAGTTTTTAGATAGTTTTAGATATTTTTTCTAGATATTTTAAAGATACTTTTTCTCCAATTTTCCTCAACCTCTCTTATTTGATTTTTAAATCCCTTTTAAGATGTCCCAAGAATTCTTTTGGCACTTGTGACCATTTTATTTTATATTTTTTAATCTTTACAAGAAGCTGTTTTGACTTCACTGTGTTCTTTTAGTTTGAAACCAGATTTTCTCTTTCCCCACAGTAGCTATCTATAGTTAGGGTTTTTTCCCTATTGTTTTATTTATTTTTTTTTACAGCAAATATTTCTTGGCTGTTAATTTTATGTAAGAGTTGGGCTCTGTTCCTGAGGTAAGAGGGACGTTTCAAGCTTCGAGTTGTTCATCCTGTTATTTTCTGAGCTCTATCTTGGGCCTTAGACTTCTCGGTGCATCCAATGTTCCATTATCCATAGCCAGGCGTGGTCACTGCTCCACCCCAGTGACCTTGACTATTCCTCTCTGCCCCTGAGGGGGCAACCCTGCCACTACACTCTTGTTCCCTACGGACCCCCAGGTGATCACAACAGTCAGTTCACCACCACCATCCCTGGCTTCCCCCCTCCCACTGAGCCCAAACTTTAACTGGGGACTCTGCTCTCTCCAGAGAGTGCCCATAACTGGCGGGCAGCACCCCTCTCCTGCCTCTCTGCCACCACACTCACCACCAACTTGTGTTCTCTCTTCCTGCCAGCAGCACAGCCTCAGATACCATCTGGTCAATTTGCCTGTCCCCTCCCACGTGTTCAATGCCAGGGGAAGAGGGCACCACGTTCAGAGCAGTGGAAGCCTCCCCTTCCCCACCCCCAACCCCACAGTGGGGCCCTGTCTTCCATGCCATTGAAGGGGGAGGGAGAGAGCCCATGTTCAGTGCTGGGAGGTGGAGGGGGGGCCCAGTGTTCAGCTCCAACTGAGGGTCCTGAGTCCAGTGTCAGGGGAAGGTCTGTGCCCAATGAGGGGTGGGGATTAGGCCTGAGTTCAACGTCAGCTGAGGGTCCAGGGTCCAGCCCTGGCCACGCCAAGTTCAGCGCCAGCCAGGGAGGTGGGGGAAGGGAAAGGCCTCATGTTTATTGAGGGGTTGCAGGGGTATGTTGGAGGGCAAGGAGGGAATGAGAAGGTACACGTGTCCAGCCTCAGCAGAGGTGGGCACCTTTCTGCCCCCACATGTTCAGCACCAGGGGAAGAGGGTCACAATCTGCTTCTGAAGGCCACCCATGAGGGGTGGAGGGCAAAGAAGAGTGGGCTGTGCCCTGAGGTTTGAACACTACAATAGCCAACCCCCTTCCCTCCCAGCTTTCCTAGAGTACTCCCAAGTTATCTCAGGATGCATGACTGCTTTACCCCAACTTGTAATTATTTCTGTCACTCAAAGTTCACTTTGAGGTGTTAATTTAAATTATGAATGGAGGGAGGACGAGGGGAAGATTTTGGAGAGTGAGGTAATTTCCTGCCTTTTTTGGACTTCTCCCCACAATTCCCTCCATATCTAAGATTTCAAGAAATCCTAAATGAAAGCTTCCAAAATCAATTAAAACCAGAGGGAAAAGTAAAAATAGAAAGAATCCCTTGGTCAACTCTTGAAAGAAACATCAAAGTGAAAAATCCCAGCAGTGTCACAGTCAAAGAAATTGTGTCCAAGTAGCCATGGTCTGGAATACACAGGATTTAGCAAGTTACAGTCAAGAAGTAAAGAGTTTGGGAATATGAAATTCCAAAATGCAAAAGATGAAAGTTTACAATAAAGGATAACTTAACTGGCAAAACTATGGTCCTTAAGGGATAGAAGGGAGAGAAAAGAAAGAAGAGGAGTTTATATGCCAAAGAAACTCAAAGGTCAGAAAAATGAGCATAAGGAAGGTGTTCTGAAAAGTTGTTTTGTTTTGTTTTGTTTTGTTTTTTTGGGTTTGTTTTGTTTTGGGTTTTTTTTGGGGGAGGGTTGTAAAGAAAGGGAAGGGAGCAAAAAAGGAAAGCATATAAAGGAATAGTCTGGCTGGAAATACACAGTGACCATAACTGTGAAAGATAATAAGATTAAATAAGTCATAAAATGGAAAAAAAAAGTATGAGTGGAATAGAAAACAGTTTGAAAATATGTTTCCAAGGAACACACTTGAAACAGAAAGAATCACACTAATGTCAAATGAGGAGCTGGAGCAAAATCTATTATGATCCAGATGAATTCAAAACATTGAGGCAGCAATCATGCTTGCAGATAAGGCAGTGGCAAAAAGACATGATAAAAAGGGAAAACCAAGGGAATTACATTATACAGAAAAGTATCACAGACAATGAATTAATATGAACAATTATCATATATGCAGCAAATGGCAAAGCATGTAAATACTGTAATAAAAAGCTCAGTGACTTACAAAGAGGTCAGTAGTTTAATATATATATATGTGTATATATATATATATATATATATATATATATATACACATACATACATACATATATATATATATATATATATATATATATATATATATATATATATATATATATATCTCCTCCCTTAGATGTAGACAATAAAATTTTAACAAAAAAAGTTAAAGGCCTTAAGATGACAGGAACAAAGAATGATGAATGTTGGAGGGGATGTGGGAAAACTGGGACACTGATACATTGTTGGTGGAGTTGTGAAAGAATCCAGCCATTCTGGAGAGCAATTTGGAACTATGCCCAAAAAGTTATCAAACTGTGCATACCCTTTGACCCAGCATTGCTGTTATTGGGCTTATATCCCAAAGAAATGCTAAAGAGCGGAAAGGGACCTGTATGTACCAAAATGTTTGTGGCAGCTCTTATTGTAGTAGCTAGAAACTGGAAGATGAATGGATGTCCATCGATTGGAGAATGGTTGGGTAAATTATGGTATCTGAAGGTTATGGAATATTATTGCTCTGTAAGAAATGACCAGCAGGAGGAATACAGAGAGGCTTGGAGAGACTTACATCATCAACTGATGCTGAGTGAAATGAGCAGAATTAGGAGATCGCTGTACACTTCAATGTTGTATGAAGATGTATTCTGATGGAAGTGGATGTCTTCAACATAAAGAAGATCCAACTCACTTCCAGTTGATCAATGATGGACAGAAACAACTACACCCAGAGAAGGAACACTGGGAAGTGAATGTAAACTGTTAGCACTACTGTCTATCTACCCAGGTTACTTACACCTTTGGAATCTAATACTTAATGTGCAACAAGAAAATGGTATTTACACACATATATTGTATCTGGGTTATATTGTAACACATGTAAAATGTATGGGATTGCCTGTCATCGGGGGGAGGGAGTGGAGGGAGGGGGGATAATTTGGAAAAATGAATACAAGGGATAATATTATAAAAAAATTACTCATGCATATGTACTGTGGAAAAAAAATTCTAAATAAAGTTAAAAAAAAAAGTTAAAGCCTTGAAAAAGTTCTTAGGAAAATTAGCTGCAATACATTTCTAGTGATTGCTTAAGGAAGATAGGAATACAGAAAGATAAATATGTATAGTCTATGTATAGATCAATCCAGCTAATATAGATATCTATAGATCTATCTACCTATAGATAGATAGATCTATCTAAGCTATTCATTGTGTATATATGTGTATGGTATATGTAGTATCTACACAGGTATATAGATACTATAGATTTATATTCTCTAGTTTATAGATCTATATACTTTGTGGATGTACTGATATATCTATACAGTATATATAACTATATCCATATGGATTATACTTTATCTATATTGCTATATTGTATTTAATATACATATGCATAGTCTTTATATATACTATTATATGAACAAATACTACAGTACCTATATATAGTTTTCATAGCTATATTATATATGTATATACTATATATTTGTATAGAGGAATATATGTGCATACATAGAGACCTAGACAGGTGTAAACTTATTTATAGATCAATTGATCTATAGACATGTATATGCAAACATACATACTTTTCAGAATTGCATGACACCTATACAAAAACTGACCGTGTACATTATTCAGGTACAATAATCTCACTAATAAAAACAGAAAAGCAAAAATATTAAATACATCCTTTACTGAACACAATGAATTAAAAACTATTTTGAATAAAAGGTCATTGAAGAAAGGATTAAAATTTAATTGTTAGCTAAATAACTTAATCCTAAGGAATTGAGTATTAAAGGACAAATATGAGACAACCAACCAAATCTGGGGGATTCAGTCAAAGGAATTCTTCGAGCTAAAATCTTATCTCTTTATATTTTCATCAGCAAATAAAAGAACAGATCTTTGAACTGAACATGCAAATTAGAAAAAACTAGAAAACCAACACTTTTTTTATAACTCTGATTAAATACTTACATCAAATTTTGAAAAAAAAATAATTAACAAAATTAAATGTAATTTAAATGTAAAAATGTAATTAAATGTAAAAAATTAAAAGCTCAACGAAAAATAAACATAGGAGCTGTTAATAAGAAAAAATAGCAAATCATATAATTAGGCAATTTGATTTTTAGAAAGAATGAGGAAAAACCAATTACCAATATCAAAAATGCAAAAAGGAGAATTTTCAACAGATGACAAAGAAATGAAGGTTAGAACGTTAACTTTCTGAGGAAGGTTTTCAATTCATATCTTCCTGACTCCATAATCTATCACTCTGTCCATTATACCACCTAGCTATATCACTTAGATACCAAATAATTGGGCAAATAATCCATATAAGTTTTCTAATATCTGTCTCAGATGTTTAGATATAGATAGAGGTGAGAGGTGACTACTATACAAAGCTGATTGAAAATCCCTCAAGAAAGTACCAACTCATATATCTGCTCACTCATTTCTATGAAAGTCTTCATCGGATCGATTACCAGATATATGTAAGGGTATCCTTTATGAAACTATGAGAAGGAAATACACAGGCAACAACATATTATAAGAGTAATATCAAACCTCAATAGTTATACAATTGGTTGAAAGATGTAAAGCTTTCAAGATTCCTCTTTGTTTATAGCAAATGTGATACTGCAGAGCCAAATAGAACCTTAAAGGTTCCCTTCTAACATTTAGATTCCCCTAATCATTTAGGAATAGGTATTCACTAATCCACAAAAACTGTCAGGAAAACTGGACAGTGATCTGTCAGAAATTACATATATACCAATATCTCACACCAATACAAAGATAAAAATTAAATAGAAACATAAATGGTAACATCACAGGTAAATTAAAGAACAAGGAAGAAAATCTTTCCAGTCTATGGATGGGAGAATTGCTCATGTCCAAATAGGGAATAAAAAGGATCACAAAAAACAAAATGAATAATTTGGCCCACACAAATGTCATTGTTTTATTTTCACAAACAAAAACAATGTAGCTAAAATTAGGCAAGAAACAGATAAATAGGGAAGAAAAATCCTTGTAGAAATTTTCTCCAAAAAAATTTTTGTGTACAAGATATAGATACCTATATACATATATACAAACGTAGAGCTGTTGTTCAATGGTCTCTAGTCATCTTCATGACCCAATTTGGGGTTTTCTTGGGAAAGATACTGCAGTGGTGTGCTATTTCCATTTTCATGCCATTTCTAGCTCATTTTATAGATGAGGAACTGAAGTAAACAGGGTCAAGTGACTTGTCTAGGGTCACACAGCTAGTGTCTGAAGCCAGATTTAAATTTGGGAAGATGAATCTTTCTAACTCCACCTAGTTGATATATATGTGTACATATATGTATATATCTGGGTATACACACATTTGCATGTCACCTATTATACTTGTGTATGTATGTATATATTATATGTGATATATGTATACATATATACATAGATATAACTAAGTTACATTTACAATATAAAGAATCCCCTTCCAATAGATAAATGTTCAAAAGGTATGAAATGAAAATCAAAGCGATTCTGAGGTTCCACTTCATACTTATTAGAATTCCTGGAAAAACTGAAAGACAATTTGGCAGAAACTTTTTTGAGGTCTATTTTATATATAATAAATATAAAAGAAACATGTGACCTGAATATGAAAAGTCATACCATAAACAAATAGAAAAGAATAAGGTCATGATTCTCTTACAGCTAAGACCAGGAAAGAATCCTTAACAAGAAAAGGATCAGAGACAATCATAAAAGATAAATTAGATCATTCCAGTTATAGGAATTGAAAAAAAATTGCACAAACAAAAGCAATGAAATTAGCTAAATGTCAAATTAGGAAGATTATTTGAAAACAATCTCTATGATGAATATCTGGCATATAGTATACATAGAGAATTAACACTAGCATATAAGACCAAGAGTTGGCCTTCGAAATTTATCAGACTACAGGGGCCTGCTTTCCTAACTTTGTTGATGGCTCCTCATTTTTCTTTGCTGTAACTTCATCCATTCTGTGGTCTTTGCTATGGGTGTCCCTAACACCCCATCTAGTTCTGCTCTTTTCTCTCAATACTCTCTCACATGGTGATCTTTTCAGCTACTATGGGCTCAACTGTTATCTCTACTCAGATGACTCTCGCCCATATGGCCTTCTATTTCTCCTGAGTGTCAGTTCTATGTTACCAACTGTCTCTTTGCAACTTCTAACTTTATGTCTTGTGGGCACCTCAAATTCAACATATCCCCCCCCAAAATGTATTAAATTTCCCTCCAAACTTTCCTCTCTTTTGAACTTATTTTGAACCTATTAGAACCATCAAAATGTTCATAAATAAATATGTTCATCACCTTAGAGTCATCCATCTTCATTTATTACTGAAATTACCCCTCATTCTAAACCTACTCTTTTTATTTAAACTCCTATTGCTTTTGAGGGCAGCTTTCTAGTTCTCAAAATCTATGGTTACCTTCACACTAATGAGAGGTGAACTGGGAATACTTAAAAGAAAATAAAAGAAGCAAACCTAGCAGCAAAAAGCCTGTATAAGAGAGTATGAAGCTGGGAAGGTAGACATCTAGGTTAAGATGTAGTTAGTGGGCCATCATATCACAATACAGTCAGGAGAGAAGACCAGATAGTATGACCTGATTTTCGTGAGAGTTATAGAATTAAAGGAGATAACCTTGCTAAAGCAATGGTATCAAACTTTAAAAAAAATAGATACCTGCAGGTTACATATTGATTTAGAAAGCCACCAATTAACATTATCTATGTTGTACTGTATTTTTACTTTTTTGGATATTTCCCAATGACATAGCTGGAAACTTCTAAAATGTTGACACTTTTGAGAGCACCGGCCCAGGAATCAGGAAGACTTTAGTTCAAATCTAGCCTCAGAAAACTGAACACTTCCTAGTTGTATGATCCTGGCCAAGTCACTTAACACTAATTGCCTTGCCAAAAACAAAAACAAAAATTGACACTTTTGTGAGTAGCAATGTAGTACTTGGACTATCAATCTGTTTTAGTGCTACAATAAGATTTCCTTTTCTGATTATGTGTTCTCAAGGATAGCTTTTATGTTACTTGTATGTAAATAGTTATTGCCAAAGTGCTACAGCCTAATGACTAATATGTATCCTTTAGGTCACCTTCAATTTTGATTTTTTTTTCAGAAGTGGTGGCAGCCTATTGTTTAGAGCCATTTAGCATTATTAGAAGAATATAACTTTTAGCAAGTTGGAGCCCCCTCTGATCATTATTGAAATTTCTTTGCCAAAATTTCTCACTTGCAATCTAGCTTACTCTCTGAACAGAACTGTCAGAATATAGTTCCTGTCCAAGAAGAAAATTATGAAAATCCAAAGCAATTATCTACAGGCTTAACCAAGAGCTTGCATGACATGGAAGCAATGAAGAAAGGAAGGAAGCATTTATTAAGCCCTTACCATATCAGGCATTTTGTTAAAGCCTTTAACAAATATTTTAACAAATATCATTTGATCCTCACAATGATCATGAATGGGAGATGTTATCATTATCCCCATTTTATAGTTGAGGAAGCTAAAACAAAAAAATGTGACGTGCCTTGCCAGCCACATAGCTAACAAGTTTGTGACACCAAATTTGAACTCACATCTTCCTGACTCCTGGCCCAGCACTCTGGCCACTGCAGCACTCCCTAGTTGCCTAGAAGGATAAATCCACAGGAGGTATAGTCATGGTCTATGATCTCGAGGTATTCTTCATCTATGTGGATTTGTTTCTGTGTGGATTTGCTGTAAATGGTTAGGAGAGATCATTTGGGAGCCTCTTTAATATTCTAGGGATTGGTGTAATAAACATAATACCACCTGCAAATAACCATTTCTATAGCAAAGGTGTCAATCACACAGCATGGCAGGAACCAGTTCAAAATATAATTAGAAAATAATGAACAAAATAAATGAAAATACAACAGAATATAGATAATGTTAACATCTGGTTTTCTAAGTCAATATACAAGTTTCATGGATCCTTATATAGGGTTTAGTGTACCCTATTTTAGCGTGAGTTTGGCTTCACCATTTAGAGGCTATCCTTTTCCTGTCTCAAGTCTGTTCTGAACATGCTTTTCAAAAGGGGCTGATGATTTTGGTTTTATACTTCACTTAACATTAATAATTGAGGAATCACTGAATAATCTCTTTCTGTGATCATCAAGCCCAGATGTACTATGCTCATAAATACTATAAGAACTGGTAGGTATAATTATGAAAGTATCATCAGTGATTAAGGAAAACGAGAAGTATAACAGCACTGAAGAAAGGCAAATTACTTCCCAATTTTCAAAAACAGGAAGAAAATGGACTCTGTGAACCATAAGCTAGTGAGCATGACTTTGATTCCCAGAAAAATTCTAGAACATGTTGAAGATACTATGAACACATCTCTAGAACATATTAAAGAGATAGTGAATGCATATCTAGCCACAAAAATGATGATCAAAAATAGCTTCATCAAAAGCAACTTATGCCAGACTAAACAGATCCCTTTTGATAGGTTATTAAACTGGAAATATAGTTACTTTAATGTTAACAAAGCATTTGATAAAGTAAAGTGATACAGGCTAGTCAGAAATGTGAAACTTGTGGCCCACAGGCTGCAAAAGGCTCATGTAGCTCAAAGTAGATTAAAATGCAACTGGACAATATTTAACAAAGTAAATAAAATACAACATAATGTTAATTTTTGGTTTCCTAAGTTAACATGTATGTAGCCACAGGGATTTTTTTTTTCTATTTGAGATTGATGTCATTGGGATAGATGATATTAGGAGGGAACACAATGAACATTTATTAAAAGCCTATCTCATTTAATCATCATAACAAAAGTAGGTGCTGCTATTAGCCCAGCTTTATAGTTGAGGAAACTGAGGCAAACAGTGCTTAAGTGACTTGTTCAGTAAATTTCTGAGACTGGATTTGAACTCAGGTCTTCCTGAGTACAGGTCCAGAACTTTATCAACCTAGTTCTCTCAACTTAAGAATTAAGTCATTAATGGCTAAATGCTGGTATGAGTTCTCCAGGGGAGTGCCCCAGTAATCTGTGCTCCGCCTAGTGCTACTGAACATCTTTGTCAGTAACACAGCTAAAGATAGAAATGGTGTTCTCATCAAATTGTCTAGACAGACAAAACTTGGAGGGATAGCTAATACAGGATGACAGAATTAGGATTCAAGAGCATTTCTAGAACATCTGACCAAATGTAATCAGATGAAATTTAATAGGAACAAATGTAAATCCTTATATGTGTTTTTGAAAAACCATACTTTCAGGAGTAGAATATGGAGGAGGTGTGAATAGTCATCAATTTGCATGAAGAAAAAATCTGGGAGTTTTCTTAGACTTCAAGCTCAACAGCAGTTGAGTATGATACTTCAGCCAAAGACCAACTTCTCCTACCATATCCAGGACCATTCTCCAGCTGTTTTGATTTCTCTCTGGCCCCTAAACACAGATGACTCTGGAGGAGAAAGTGAGGCAGGCAACCTTGCCCCGCCCTCCCTTGTTCAAATCCAATTCATTTTCCAGAACGAAGGACAAACAACAAGATCACAAGCAAGAAAGCTAATGTCATTTTAGGCTAAATTAAGAGATGCACAACTTTCAGGAACAGGAAGGGAAGAGTACTTTGTACTTGATACTGGTGAGATTCCATCTTGAGGGTCATATCTAATTCTGGGGATCATATTTGAGGAAGAACAGTGAGCTAGGGAATACTGGAAGGCATGCAATCAGGATGGAGAAAAATCTTGAGACCATGCTGTATTCAAACTGGTCAAAGGAACTTAGGCTATTCCACCTGAGGCATAGAAGACTCAGGGGGACACATGTTGTTTGGTCATTTTTAGCCACGTCTGACTCTCTGGAACCCCATATGGGGCTTTCTTGGCTGAGAAACTGAGGTAGTTCACCATTTCCTTCTCCAGTTCATTTGACAGATGGGGAAATTAACAGTTAACATGGTTCTATGCTTTACCCAGGGTCACACAGCTAGTAGGTATCTGATGCTGGATTTGAACTCGCAAAGATGTCTTGCTGACCCAAGACCTGGAACTTTATCCATCTAGCTGCCCCAACTCCCCATTGTTGTTGTTGTTCAGTTCTGTCTGATTCTTGGTGGCTTCATTTGGGGTTTTCTTGGCAAAGATACAGGAGGGAATTGCCATTTCCTTCTTCAGTTCATTTTGCAGATGAGGAAACTGAGGCACACAGGATTAAGGCAACTCACCCAGAGTCACACCTCTAATATGCATCTGAGGCCAGATTTCAACTTACAAAGACAAGTCCTCCTGACTCTGGGCTAGTGTTGTATCCACGGAAGGCAGATCTGCTCCCCCCAAATGTTAGCTCCATCCCAAAGTAGACTAACTACCACAGGATGGCTTGGATTCCCAAGCCATCCCCCCCTTACTGGAGGCTTTATGCAAAGGCAGGATGACCACCCATGGCACTTTGTATAGAGAGATTTGTCTTTCAGTATTTCTTCAACTGAGTGTCCATTGAGGTTCCTTCCAACACTGAGCTATTATTATCATTTACCCATTGCAGACTAGTCATCTGAGTACAGAAAATGTGTGCTCCTATGTGCCCAGCCCTAGAACAGAACCCCGGCAGGGTTCCCATATTTAAATTCCTTGCCTTTCCCCGATTCTCTTGGACTGCCTCAACTTCCCCTCCCACTGCTCTCCAAGCCCTGGTTTGAATAGCAACTGATAAGAGAGGAAGATGCTCTAAGGTAATTCTCCTAGTGGAACATTCCTCTTAGCATCTGGCTGACTTCTACTTATACAGATTTTATTCTACTTCCATAAAATTCAATCCAATCCATTATTATTTTTAACAAGAAAGAAGATATTTTAAAAAGTACTTGTCACCTCACAGACAAATGGGGAAAAGCTAGCCACATTGATTCTTGTTTCCCAATATTGTCCCTTTTGCTTTTATCTGCTTTTTGTCAAGCATTTTTCAAAGTTCTCCTTTTAATGCCAAACTGTTGATTAGTAAGAACAGTTTAAAACCGATGTGCCCTAATGAAATCGGGATCACACACTGACAAATACTTCATATGCAGAAATTTCCAGGAAGACTTCTCTTGGCTGATTTCTTGTCTCCAACTACCCAATTAGTAAAATATCTGGGCTTCAATAGCTCAGAGCTACCTATATTATTTGACACCATTGTTTTCTTTTGGTATTGACAGGAGAAAAACCAGCTTCAAGGTTTGCTCAAAGCCCCTATCATTGTTACTAATTAATCTGCTTCCCCAAGACGGGCATTAGATCTTCTGCCACATTCTGCCGATAGGAAAAAAAGAAAAAAAAAAAAAAAACTAGAAAAGTTACTGCAGAATAATATAAAAATTGGAGCTGAAACCCACCCAGCTCTCTATTTTCAGGTATTCTATAACCTTCATATATTAGTAATGCAGACTGGAAAACAAAAACGTATTGAATTCAAATGAGGGAATTGATTGTGTCCTAAGAAATGCAACTGCATTTTTTTAAAGAATGATGAAAAATTGTATATATTAGAATATCATAAATAACTGAAGCAATGCAAGCAGGGGATAGAATACCAAAGAGAGTGCTGGGACCTCATTAGACTCTGCCAGACTCAAGGCAGTGGGACTTATGGGAGCCCATTGGAAGCCCATTTCTGAGCATCTTGCAACACTGCCTGTTGACCCCAAAGGGTCAAAGAGTCTCGATCAGGGACTGTTTACTTTTCTGTGTATCATCGACCCTTTGGGCAGTCTGGTGAAGTCTATGGAACTTTTCTCAGAAAGATGTTTTTAAATGCATCAAATAAAACACACAGGATAAAAAGAAACCAATTAAAATGAAATATAGCTATCAAAATATTTTTTTAAATAAAAAACAAGTTCACAGGCTTGAGACTAAGAACTCCTTTAGCTGAATGATGAAGAAAGATAGCTTAAGGGGAATGAGGTTCTTTATTGAGGCAAACACCAACTTGGAACTGACCTAATTGCATTTTTTTCCCTGAAGTACGGGAAGATTTGAGTAAGTTGATTAAGGGAATTCATGTTAACCTTGGTTAACATTTTTTTAATGGAAGAAAATCTCAAACTCCCAGTCCAGGTGCAAGTAAGGCAGATCATTTTATGAATAAAACCTTGGAAAAAGTCATAATAAAATCATTTATTATTCACTTTTGAAAAATAAACTAGCTCAGGACTCACAGCTACAAATGTATACTGAGGTCCCCAGAAGCATTAAGATACTCCAATGGAGACATCAAATATGTTCTACATATAAGTATCCCCTCCCCACTGAAAGAGGAGCCCATATGCCAGGCACACCTGCTCATCCTGGATGACTCTCAGCCATGTCTTCTCATGAGTTATCCAGAAAGGAACCAAACAACATGGGAAAGACCTTCCTAAAATTCTCTTGACATTGCCAGGCTACCAATAGAGCATGAGTCATCCATATTACTCACCCATCTTCCCTATCCAGGCAGTTGGGTTAATGCTCTTTAAAAAATTATTTTACAGAATCTAAATATCAAATATCCTAAAGGGGATCCTCCAGAGGAACTCTGCTATTTCCTAGCTATGTAACACTGAGCAAGTCATTTCGCTTGTGGGGGTTCATTTCAGCAAACCTGGCCAAATGGCTTGACACACATGTCAAAGTGTGCTATGGCATTGAATTTATTGACAGTGTTATTCCGAGGCCCAAGGCTTGACCGGATCCTGATTTTCTAAGAATTAGCAGATGCCCTTCTCCCTTATTCAAGGGAACTGAATATACAAGATCACTTTGGATAAGAAGTGATTGAGCAAGAGGGATATAGAAAAACTGAGAAAATATGAAACAGATGCTAATGGGAAGCAGCCATGATGTGTCTCCAAGGCTCTATCCCACGGTGGTTATAGGGAATCATTCTGAAGCACTTACCAAATTATGTGTAAGACTCTGTTTCCAGAATAAAAGAGTTGTGACACCATCCCAGAGTGCCCTGCAAGTTTTATACATTGTTGTCTAGGAGAAAAATACTAGCATCCCTTTTGTATGATGGAATTATCGATTTGAGTGAAAAGGCTACTGAAGAGATAACATCAATATTATTTTATCCAGTTTCAGTTTTAACATCCTTCATTTTGTTTCTTATTCTGAAGAGGGAAGGCAAAAGGTACTAAATCAGAAGTGTAAATGTAAGATTAGATGCATACTCAGGGGGCTTTGCATGACGGCTGAAGAGAAGAAAAAAAAAAACAACTTTTCCTTACCCTTATTCAGGAGATGGAGCATAAAAAGTGGAACAGCCACAGAAAGGGGGTTGATGATTTGCCTAAAAGAGCCAAGTAAAAGAATACAAGGGAAGCCACCTGATCGTCTCTCTGCTAGGAGAGAGAAAAAAAGAGGATGCTGATGTGAAGCCACCTGGAAGGCTTCTGCAGCCCAAAGATGAAGGAGAAATGTGAGCTTAATAAAGTAAATTGGAATATTCAACTAGATTTGCTTTTCAAAACAGAGCTCTGGGTTTCCCTGGAGGTGCCACATAAGCTTCTGCTTTTCAGGGTTACAATGGTAAAGAGAACCAATCTAGGGACCATTGTGAAGAGAAATGCTAGAATAATGTTCTGAACATTAGAGATGCAAAAGGCCAATTGCTACCTACATCAGTCCTCCAGAATCTGGGAAGGATTGCCCCCTCCTGTATATTCCCCAGTGCCCTGTCCAGGCCAATTTTAAGTAGCTCAAGCAATAAATTTCTGCCATTTCTTCTGGGAAACTATTCTACTACCTAATTAAATCTGTGAGTTGATACCTTTTCCTGACATTCAGACTACATTTTTTTCCATGTTCAATTTCTACCCACTATTTCCATTTCTAAGAGTCCCACCAACCCTTTGTCACTCATTGCCTGGGTCATTTCCTGCTTCCTCTGCACTCAGTAGTTTCAAATAATCACCTTTACATTTTCAATCACCTGGCAGTTAATTTTCTTTTGAACAAGATAGTCTGGTCAACATCCACTACTGTGCACATTTTACTTAAGTTTGATAAAGGGGCAAACCAGCCAATTGTAAAAGCAAGGAGAAAATGTACAAGTAAACAGAACCGAGGTCCTTAAAGAAAGTTCTGGTCTGAGACACAAAGAGGATTTGGATTTCCTCTGTTCCTTCAAGCCTAGAGGTCACTAACCGCCCCTTTCCTCTAACTTGCTCAGAAGAGAAAGGCAACTCCCTTGGAATCTCCTTCACACACCCATGGTCTGAATTTGGCAGCAGCTGGGAAAGGAGAAAGAGTGATGGAGTCCAGCTCCAAGGGTGTTCAATTTATTTTTTTTTCTAATTGAAAACCACTTCTCCTGAGCCTACTGAGTGACAAAACAAAGCAGTCCCTACCCTCAAGCAGCCTATACTGGGTGGTGAGGAAGATGGAAACCAAATAAGAAAATCTCACAGAAATGCAAAGGGTTGGGGAGCTAATTAATAAAGATCAGGACATAGAATCTTTACTGTGCCTTGATGGGATCTAGGGCATCCAAGGACCAGAGGTGAAAAGGAGAGAAAACTTCTAGCACCTAGAACAGGCTATGCATATGCAAAGAGATAGCTGGGCTCCTTCCCCTTTTTCCCCTGAAGTCCAGCGGTACAGAGGACTCTGCTAGTTGAGATCATAACTGTCTCAGGCACAGTCAGCCTGCTTCTTTCTGTGCTTGAGGATTGGGAAGGTAAGGGAGATAGGTGTATAAGCAAAGCAAAAGAGAGATAAAAATGAGCCATGCAGAGAAGAAGAGTTCTGAATATGGGAAAAATTAAGAGAGAGAGGGATGAATTTGCAGATGGGGGACACTACAAGAGTTAATGGCAGTTTGCCAGTTTGCAGAGTAAATGACCCATTTGCTCATGTGATTCATACATAAGATTTAAAGGATGAGTCAGTGATCATACAGTCTCTAAATGAAATATTTTCAGTAATTTTTAAGGATACTAGGATTACTTCACAGAAAATATGCAAACTCTACTGTGTGGAAGACAGAGGGAGAATATTCCAAAATGGAAAAATTGCCTGGTGGGCAAGATTTATGGTGAAGAGAGAACACTTAAGGCCTCACAATCTAAATATTTGTTCAACACTCACAATATGTTATGTCAGCCTTGCAGGTGTTGTCTTACAAAATCTAAAAGGCAGATTTTATTTTAAAGATCCCACCCAAGCTTTAGCGACTCTGTCCAGCATAGCAGGGCATAGCTGTGTTGCATCTCATATTGGTGAAATGTAGTACACTGAAGAGGTATAGTCTCAGTGCTGGTGTTCCTATTTTCAATATTTCATAAAATCCTTCCCTTTTCAGTTTCTCAAGGCAGTGTGAGAAATGGATGGGCATTTATTTATATATTTATTAGATTCCAAATGACTTGGCATCCACTATTACGGCAAGCCACATGAAAGTCAGGAGGAATCTGTCAGGCTGCAAACGTGCTGCCTTGTCATGAGGGATTCAAACCTAGCTAAAGGATCCCTTGCACCTACAATGTTTCTGCCACATATATATCCCTCAAAAGAAGCAAAATGTTGATTCTGCCCAGTCATATGAAATAAAGAAAGAAATCAGAGGAAGGAAAATGGCAGGATATCAGTATAAGCAGAAATACTGTTCCTGTAAAAAGGGGGAATGGAAATGTAGATGGGGCCAGCCTGTTCCTTCAAGAGGTTACATATAGACAAATGTCTCCCATATCCTCCAACCAAAAAGTATGGAGGCAGCTTAACATACCAGCAAAGAAGTAGGAGACAGAAACTGAGTAATGGAAACACAAGAAAAAGGCTGAACCCCCCCCAAAGTATCTAGAGAACAAAAAAGTCTCAACTAGAAGTCCAGTACAAAGTCAAACAAACATGCAGATGGACCAACAGAGAGAATTCTTAAAACTGAAGACTGAGTAAACCCCCAAAGAGCATACAAACCTCAGTTAGCAAATGTTATTATATTAGGAAAGTAAAGCAACAAAGTTTTGGTGAAATACAAAATTCTGTAAATTCCTCAGAGTTTATGGAACAATGACAAGAAATTTTAGAATGGGTCTAACGAAAGGTAAAATGTCTAAGGAAACTATTAAGAATAAATATAGGTCATAAATTAGAGCTCTCAATGCATAATTTAAAAGACAATTAGTAGAATATGAAAATAGATCCATGATGGAGAATATCTCTAAAGATGCCACATGATGAGGGACACTGTGGGGAAAAGGGTAACCTCTATCAGGTGTCCAAGCTTCTCCCTATTACTGCTTCCTTCAGAGATTTGATCATTTTAACAGTAAGGCACAGCATAAAAAGGGTGGGGTGGGGTGAGATCTGCAGAGACAATAACAGAGAAATTGGATGGATGATGGAACACAACTCTGGAATTTAAGAAGCTTTAACCTAGTGAGTAACTGGAGAGGATGAGAAGTAATGAAAAAGGGTTTAAGCCATAGATCAGAAAATAAAATACAAAACTAGAAAGAAATCAAAATAATGAGATCAACAAACAGAAAAAATATTGAAAAAAGGTAAAGCAAAATTACTAAAAATAAGATATTGGAGAAAAGGGAAGATTTTGAATTGCTTAAATGACTGACTTCAAAACAAGGAAGAAATGGCGACAATTATAAATGTTGCTGCATGCCCACACTGACAATACAGCAATCATTAAGGGAAAAGCTTTCAAAAATTTTGATCATGTTGCATTGATTTTTGTCTCAAATTAGTTGTAGGATGTTTTCTTGGCAGGGGTGAGTAGAGGAACAATGGGTTATATGTGTTGAAAGTGTTGAAGTTGTGAAGGGACCCAAAAGATTGGAGGTGGCAGACCAGTGTTTCCAGGTGTCTCAAAAGATTTGCAGGCTTGAACCCATTTCCAAGTCAAGGGGCAAAATTTATTGTAAATATAATGCTAGTTAAAGCCAGCTAAGTTCCAAAAGAATTTGGCAAAGAGAAAGGAAACATTTTTATCCAGTTCTTCATGTCATTGTTATGCTGATTTTATAGCCTAGAGGTAGAACTGAGGAGTGGTCTCAGAAATTTAGTCATCACTGACCAGATCTAGAACTATCCAAAGGCCAGAAGATTTTAGAATCATTGACAGACAGACTGTTAAAACAATAGCACTCTAATGTCAGAGAACCTTAAAATTATTGCTGTTTCCCCTAGAAGCTATATTCCTTCAAAAGGGGATCTGGATTGGGAATATTTTGTGGGGGGAAAAGGGGTGGCCAAAAATTACATGAAAGCAAAAACTGCAGCTTTTATTTTGTCTATGATGGTTTAATAAAGATATTATCAAAAAACAAGGGAGAAAAATAATAATAGTATCAGTAATAGCTATCATTTATATGGAACTTACTATGAGCTAAGCGCTTGTACAATAATCTCACAATGACCCTGGGAGGTAGGTGCTATTATTGCTCCAATTTTACAGATGAGGAAACTGAGGCAAACAGAAGCTAAGGGAAAATGTAGAACTGAATTATTGAAGAATTAAAAGTTCAAAGGCTTATGAAATCTTCTAAATGAGAACATTATATATAGGATCTTCATAAAAATAAGTTTAGCTTATAATAGAACAGAGAAATTATAATGAATAGTATAAAAGTATAATACAAAACATATCCTTTACAGACAATAGCACAATAAAAATAAACACAGAGTGCACAAGCATAAGATACAGACCTAAATGAAGACTTAATAGGCATTCTGAATAATATGTGTCAAAGAAAATTCTTAAAAACAATGACTGTATGGCCAATTCCCCTATTTTTGTCTACCTGCATTTTTGATTTCCCTCACAGGTTAAGTGTACATTATTTTAAAGTCCGATTCTTCTTGTGCACCAAAATAACTGTATTCAACATATACTTTAACATATTTAACATGTATTGGTCTACCTGTCATCTGGGGGAGAGGGTGGGGGGAAGAAGGGGAAAAATTGGAACAAAAGGTTTTGCAATTGTTGATGCTGAAAAATTACCCATGCATATATCTTGTAAATAAAAAAAACTATAATAAAAAAATAATTGTATGAAAGACAAGGATAATTAGGAGAAAACAGCAAAATCAGACACACAACTAAAGCCGTGCTCAGTGTAAAATAAAATCTATCTTTGATAAAATACATTTATAAACTAGAAAACATAAATGAACTGAATATGTGATCTAAAAATTAGCAGGGGGGAATCAATAGCAAAAAAAAAAAAAGCACAAAAGAACAAATCTTGAAAATTCAAGGAAAATTCAATGAGATAGAAAAAAACTTAAATACTATAGAACTGATAAAGAAGCTATTAAAACTGATCATTGAAAAGAAATAGGTTTATCTCCAAGAAATAAAATAAAATAACATTATTAATAGATACCAAAAATACCTTACACAATCCAGTTTCAGAAAAGGAAACTGAATTAGTGATAAAGAATTACCAAAGGAAAAATAAAGTGTATGATCAGAATATCTGTGCTATACAACTTAAAGTTAAAAATGCACCTTACCAAATTTCTTTTATGTGGCAAATATAGACTAAAACCAGAGAAAGAAAATGTCAAGAACTATAAGCCAATATATTTAATGAACATAAATTCAAAAAAATTAAATAAAATCTTAGAAAAAATAGAAGAGCCATATATCTATTTTTTTTCATTTATGACTAAATTCAGTTTAACACTAGGAAAACAACCAGCAAAATTAATCATTTTAAAAACAATAACTTCAAAAGTTTATTTCTTTTTTCCTCTTGTTAGACTCTATATCAGACTCTGGGTATTTATCATTTCTTTTTTATAAAATACCATTATTGATCATTTCTGTTTTTATGTAGTCTGAAATTCTCCTTAAATCTCTCTTTCCAGAGAGCCACCTCATATAACAAAGAAAAAGTTTCTAAAGAAGATAAAAGTAGAAAAACATTTAACAAAATTAATCAATATTTTGAAGAACTCAGATATCATATGCATTGATCCACACCTGTGAACCCCTCCCCTCTCTGCAAAAGAGTGGAGGAAGATATCTTCTCATGTTTCTTTTGGAGGACCAAACTTATTCTTTGTAATTTTGCAACACTAATTTTAACTATTCCATACAATTTTTAATCAAAAGTTCAAGAAATGTCTTTGACAAAGTAAAACACTAATTTATTCTATTAATCCTATGAAGCAGAGGTATAAAAGGATCTTTCTTTTTCCCCGGATGATAAAAATAGATCTCTAAAACCAAAAGATAACATCACAGGCGACAAGGAAATGCAAAATTGTTGGTAATAAATACACAATGATGTCTCCTTTCCATGCTGAAATTTGACACAATCATAAATCCGATCATAATAACAGAAAGACAAGAGAAAGAGATCAAAGGCAAATAAATTGGTAAAGAAGACATGAGTGCTGACATAACAATTTACTTAGAAAGTTCCAAATACTCATCCAAAAAATTGAGATAATCGATAGCTTCAGTAAAATAAGAGAATACAAAATGGAGCACAATAAATAGCATTTCAATATAGTGATAATAGTGATAATAAAATCTAGGAAAAATAATGAGATACTCCATTCAAATTAATTACAAAACGCATGAAATATATGAGTCAATCTATCAATACATATTCAAGATATATAAATATAATTATGAAGCATTAAGAAAACACAATGACTCACATAATTGAAAAGACATTCACCTGCCCATGGGTAGGTCATTCCACTACAATTAAAATGAAGGATGACCCATGTTAATTTACATAGTTGGTGTTATGCCAATCAAACAACCAAGGGGTTTCTTTATAGAGCTACACAAAATCTTAACAAAAGATCTAACATCTCAAGGGAAATAATTTTTAAAAGTAGTAAAAAGGAAAAGTAGTAGAAAATGAAACAATGCTTCTAGTGCTCAAATTAAAAACTCATCATTAAAACTTTTTGACCCCACAAAAATAAATAGCATTTCTTTATAAAATAATAAAACTCAAAAGGCAATAATAGGAAGGAAAATCACACGCAAAATAAATAAAAAATGCATAACATATTTGGAAGCTAATCTATCAAGGCACAATTAATAGTTACAAAGATTCAATTATAAAAGTCTCCCTGAAAAAGTAAAGTATTTCAGTAAGTGGAAGAATATTCAGTGATAATAAATGTGCCAATATAAAAAAGTACAATACTACAAAGTTAATTTATAGATTTAATGCTATAGGAAACTATCAGAGGGATACTTTACAATGCCGATTAAAATAATGACAAAATTCATTTGGAGAAAGAAAAACTCGAACACAAAAGGCAATAATTGTGAGGGGGAGTAGGAAGTAAGTAATAACATTTCCAGATCACAAAGTATGTTGTACACTAGCAGGCATCAAAATAATTTCTACCTGTTACATAAATAGAAAAGTTAATCAGTGGAACATTCATATTAGAGAAGGAAGAATTAGAAAAAAATGGGGTATATTATAACCCATATTTTAATAACCCCCCCCAAAAAAACCTACTGGAAACAAATGGAAAACAATCTGGGAGAAACTTGCCTTAGACTAATATCTTTATATCATTCCATACTATATTCTAAATGCATACACAACGTTAATATAAAGATCATAGCATTTAAAACTGGAAGAGAAGGACAGCTAGATGGTGCAATAAATAGAGCACCAGCCCTGGAGTCAGTAAGATCCAAGTTCAAATTGGACCTCAGACACTTAACACTTTCTAGCTGTGTGACCCTGGGCAAGTCACTTAACCCTAATTGCCTCACAATAACAACAAAAAATGGAAGAAAAGTAGGCCGAACACAGTTAAAAGGAATTCTTAGCCATAGTATAGAAGGAATTACATGAGAATTTTGATTAAATGAAACTAATAATGTTTTCAAAAATATAATTAATGAATCTAAAATAAAAAGAGAAAGGGTCAACTAGGAAAAAAATCTGTATCAAATTTTTCAGGGAAGTATTTGGTATCCAAAATATATAGACCGTTAGTAGAAATATATATGTGATCAAAAGACATTTCCCAGTAGGTAAGCCATCAAAGGATATGAACGAACAGTTGTAAAAAGAATTTCCAAGTATTCATAACAGTAGAAAAGAACATTCTAGATCGCCAGTAATAAGTGAAATGTGAATTTAAAACAAAACAAGACAAAACCCTGAGGTTTTACCTCACATCTAGCAAAGGCTCCATATATATTTAAATATTTATAATAGGATTTTTTGTGGTAGCAAAAAATAGAAACCATTTTGAAAAGCAATTTAGAATTATACAAATCAAGTGACTAAAATGTCCATACTTTATGAACCAGAGATTCTATTGCTAGGCATAGAGCCCAAGGAAATCAATGATAAGAAAAGTCTCATATATACCAAAATATTTATAGAAATACTTTTTATAGCAAAGAATTGGAAATAAAGCAGATGCACATTAAATAGGGACCGGCTAAACAAGTTTTGGTAACAACAGCAATGGAATATTACTGTGTTGACTCAGCTTCTTAAACTGTGGTTTGTGACTCTGTATAAGGTCTTGTAACAATGTGAGGGTCAGACAATGAAGATTTATTACAATAAATGTTTGATTTGTATACCTATTTTATATAACTATATACCTGAAGTAATTTAAAAATTTCTCAGGCAAAAAAAAAGGGATTGCAAGTAGAAAATGTTTAAGAAGCCCTGTTGTAAGAAACTATGAACATGATGAATACAGAGAAACATGGAAAGACTGACAACAGATCCAAGAAACATATGCAAAATGATCACAATAATGTAAACGGAAAAAAACAAACAAAAAAGCAATTAAATTTTAATATGAAATTATAAAGAATAGGGTTTTTTTGCCCTAAGTAAGAGATATGAAAAGATAACTCCTACTCCTTTACAGAAATGAGGGGGCTTGTAGATATGGAATATTGTAAATATTTTAATATATTGATGTGTTTTAATATTTTTTCACATATTGATAGATTTTGGATTTTTTCTCTTTTTTTTTTCTTTTAAAAATCATTCCTTATAAGAGAAATTCCTTATTTTTCTTTTCTAAGAAAATTCTTATTTTTCTATATAAGAGAAGATTCCCTGAAAAAGACCTAGAAAAAAGGATACAGAGGGAAATTTAGGTAACAAAATGGATATTCATAAAAAACTTATTGAAACTATTTGAGGCTAGTTAAAAAGTAGAAAATAGGACAGTCTAAATGAGCAAAGATCAACAAGAGAACTTAGTGGTCCAGTATTCTGTAAATCCCAAACTTTCAATCACTTGAGAAAAGGAATGCCGTATTCAAGAAGTTCTTGGGAAAATTAAAAAGAAGCAATTAGATTTAGACCAACATTTCACCCATATACCACAATAAGCTCAAAATGGATGTGCAACCTGAGTATTAAAGGTCACAGCTTTAAAAAATGAAGAGAAACAGATTAGGAACCTTTCACAGTTATAGCTAGGGGATGAATTCTTAACCAAACAAGCAATAGAGGAGATTATAAAAGATAAAGGAGATAAGTTTTATCACATGAAATTGAAAAGCTCAAGCACTGACAAAAATCAATGTAACTGGGATAAAGAATGATACAGTTGACTGGAAAATATTTGTATGAAATATTTTTGACAAGTGATATTAAGTATAAAGGTGGGAATTGGGAGTGGGTCCTAAAAACAAACATGTAGGACCAAGAGTCATTTTCTAATGAATAAATGATCAAAAAAGGGCAAAGACTAAAAGAAGACTCCCCACCCAGCCGTATCAAAAAGATTACACTAATATGTCTTGTAATATCAAAGTTACAAAGAGACAAAGTTGAGATCCATCAATTTAGATGCTGCTAACAGTGACAGTGGCAGCACATGATTGCAATGGATTATTACTCCAGTGAAAAAAAGACAAAGATGATGAAATCAAAGACACCTAGGAAGACATATATGATGCAACAGGAAAACATTGCACACAATACTGACATCATTGCAAGTGGGAAAAAAAAGCATAAATGAAACAAAAAAACTATCAAGATCATGTCTGGCCCTGAAGAAACTCTGTGCCTGCCTGCCCCCGATATGAGTGGAGGGCTATGGATGTAAAATATTGCATGTACTCTGAGTTGACAGATATGTTAGTTTCGCTGCACTGCATTTCTGCCTTTAAAAATATTACTATAAGGAATAGCTCCCTAAGTAAAAAAAAATGAAGACAGAGAGAAAACCACTTTGATATGATAGGCCCACCTTTTTATCTACTTTATTCTCTTCGGCTATTATATTCAATTTAAATTCTTCAAGTACCTATGGAGTGTATCCCTCAGTATGCACATCAGGAAACCAAGCACAGATGGAAACCAAGAAACTGGACCCCAAGTTCAGGTGGAGGAGGAAAGTGAGCCTTTGGGAAATTACACTGAGTACCTTTATATACTACCAAATTACTTTTAACGTTTTAATAGTTTTAAGGGGCAGATAGGTGGTACAGTGAAGAGAGCACCAGCCCTGAAGTCAGGAGGATCTGAGTTCAAATGTAGCCTCAGACACTTAACATTTCCTGGCTGGGTAACCTTGGGCAAGTCACTTTACCCCAATTGACTCAGCAAAAAAAAAAAATTATTTTTCCGATTACATGCAAAGATTGTTTTCAACATTCACCTTTGCAAAACCTTGTGTTCCAAATTTTGCTCCCTCTCTCCCCCACTCCCTCCCATAGACAGCAAGCAATCCAATACAGGTTAAATAAGTTTGATTCTGCTAAACAAATTTTCATATTCGTTATGATGGGCAAGGAAAACCAAAACAAGAAAGAAAAATAACAAGCAAACAACCAAAAATGTGAAAATACTATGTTGTAATCCACATTCAGTCCCCATAGTCCTCTCTCCCAATGCAGATGGCTCTCTCCACCACAAATCTATTAGAACTGGCCTGATCCACCTCATTGTTGAAAAGAGCCATGTGCATCACAGTTGATCACCACATAATCGTGTTGTTATTGTGTACAATGTTCTCTCAGTTCTGCTCACTTCACTTAGCATCAGGCCATGATGCTTTCCAGACATTTCTGAAATCATCCCTGCTCATCATTTCTTATAGAACAACAATATTCCATTAAATTCATATGCCATAACGTGTTCAGCCATTTCCCAACTGATGAACATCCACCAAGTTTCCAGTTCCTTGCCACTACAAAAAGGGCTGCCACAAATATTTTTAGAGATGTGGGGTTCTTTTCCCTTTGTTATGATCTCTTTGGGATACAGAGCCCAAAGAGACACTGCTGGATCAAAGTGTATGCATAGTTTCATAGCCCTTTGGGCATAGCTCCAAATAGCTCTCCACAATGGTTAGGTCAGTTCATAACTACACCAACAATGTATTAGTCTTCTAATTTTGTCACATACCCTCCAACATTTATCCTTATCTTTTCCTGTCATCTTAGCCAATCTGAGAGGTGTGAGGTAGTACACTCAGAGTTGTCTTAATTTGCATTCTTTCATCAATAGTGATTTAGAGCTTTTTTTTTTTTCATATGACTAGAAATGGTTTTAATCTCATCACTGAAAATAGTCTGTTCATATTCTTTGACAATCAACTAGGGGATAGTTAGTATTCTTAAAAATTGAGTCAGTTCTCTATATATTTTAGAAATAAGGCCTTTATCGGAAACACTGGATGTAAAATTATTTTCCCATATTCTAATCTTGGCTGCATTTGTTTTGTTTGTACAAAAACTTTTTAAATGAATACAATCAAGGTTATCCATTTTGCATTTCATAATGTTCCCAAGTTCTTTGGCATAAATTACTTCCTTCTCCACAGATCTAAGAGGTAAACTATCCCTTGTCCTCCTAATTTGCTTATCGTATCACCCTTTATCTTTACATTATAAACCCATTTTGACATTATCCTGGTATGGGGTGTTAGGTGTTGGTCAATGCCTAATTTCTGCCATATTATTTTCCAGTTTTTCAAGCAATTTTTGTCACATAGTGAGTTTGTATCCCAGAAGTGGGAGTCCTTGTGAACCTAACCTAACCTAATCATGATCCACTTCTCTTTTTTAGCTAGCACCAAATGCTTTTTTATGAACACCACTTTATAATATAGCTTTAGATCTGAGACAGCTAGGCCACCTTTCTTTGCATTTTATTTTTCATTAACTCCCTTAAAATTCTTGACCTTTTGTTCTTCCAGGTGAATTTTGTTCTTACTTTTTCTAGGTCTATAAAGTAATTTCTTGGCAGCATGATTGGTATGGCACTGAATAAACAGATTAAATTAGGTATAATTGTCATTTTTATTATATTAGTTCAGCAAACCCATGAGCACTTGATATTCTTGCAGTTGTTTAGATGTGACTTTATTTGTGTGAAAAGTGTTTTGTAATTGTTTTCAGATAGTTCCTGGCTTCGTCTTGATAGATAGATGACCAAATATTTTACATAATCTAGTTATTTTTAATGGTTTTTTTCTTTCTATCTCTTGCTGCTGAACTTTGTTGTATCACCAAGCTTTTCATGAAAGTAGAGCTCCATCTTTTTAACAACATTATTCTGAAGTACAGTGGTGAGACATAGAACTCTTCAGTGCCTGAAGCATTAAAAATGAATATCATGATTAGGACAATGGAGAGGTTGTGACTACAACCAATGAGGAAATCCAAAGTAGAACAGATTTTGTAAAAATATCAAGAAACCGTCTATCATGTGCAACTTAACAACAATTATATTATCAGAAAAGAATATAAGCTGGTCAAATAACAAAAAGGAAAAATGGAAGATGGTCAGTGTCAGTTCATAAACGGCATTTGGGGACTCTCAGGTGAAAACAAGGGATGTCTCTAAGTCATTTGGGTGAACCACCTATAATGGACTTCTGGGAGGTTATGAACAAGTGTCACACTTGTAGCCATGGACAGCCCCTGACTGTCACTTTAAGAGGGGATTTCTGAACTGATAAGCTCATAAATTCATTGAAGTACTAACTATTAAACATCTATTATATGGAGATGCTACACTAAGGTCTAGAGAGATCAAAAAAGTGATTGTCCCTCACCTTAAGAACTTGGGGTAGAATAGCCAAGGATATAAAATAAGTGTAACACAAGGGAGTATGTGATGGCTGAAAAGGAGAGTCCCAAAGATGGCAGTTCAGGCTTGGGCAAATGCTAATTATGCAGTTTGAATATATGAAGAGTAAACATAGGAAACAAGGTTGGAAAGGCCAGTGGGAGCCACTGATAGAGGACCTTAGATGCAAGAGGCCATAGAGAGCCATTGTAGATTTTTGAATAAGAAAAGGAAGAGGCTTGGTGTTTCCTCCCAAGAAGTGATGAAATCTTTAGCCAGAGTTATGGCCATATGAGTAGGGAGAAAGAATTTGACACAAGAGATGTTGTATGAGAACAGATTAGATGTAAAGATGAAGGAGAGAGAAAAAGCAAAGACTATTGAGAGTTTGGAACTAGATAGCTGATTGGTGGGAGAGAGAAATGACAGGGCCATCACCCCATAAGGAAAAGGATAAGGAAAGGCCAGCTTCTGTGTTATTAGTTTTTAAAGTTTACAGGTCCTAAGTAGAAAGGATAGTCGGTAGTAAAATAGTTTTGAAAAGCAATCAAAATTTGCCATGGACTAGTGGTTTAGAAATGCTGTTCTAAACCTAACTAGGAGACACAACAGCAATAAAAAAGAGGTGTCAATGAAGAAAAAAACAAGACAGTTTGTTTTCTAAACCAAGTTGTTATGATGGCTATCATGGAATGTATGTGATGCAAATATGCCATTGAATCTCTTTGGTTAAGGATGAAAACATACAGTGACAGAACCTCAAACTGATTAGATGAAAGGGAGAATAAGAAGTCAAAGAGTAGGATGAAGAAACTGAAAAACTCTCTTTGTAGATACTGAATCTGGAAAAAGAAATAATACAGAAATGATGCTAGCCACATAAGAGAGTTTCAAAGATAATGACCACAGAATCCTATTCAGATGATTACAGAACTGCAATGCAATGAGGATAAGTGGATCAGAAAATAACTTCCCCAAATAAAAGAGGTCTGAAAATAGCGACAGGTAGATCATGAGTTTTCAGTGCCTTACCAAGCCTCAGTCTTCCACCTGTACTAGCAATCACTTTCCACCCTGTCTATTCTAAAAAATTGCTCCCTCTGCCATCCCAACTCTTTGTTATCTTCAGTCTCTCTCTACTGAGTGAGTCTTTTCCAACTGCCTGCAAGCATGCCCATGTCTCATCCTCAAAAAATGCTCACTTCGTCCTTCCATCTCCTCTAAATATCAACCTATATCTCTTCTGTCCTTTGTGGCACTGGGCATAGTAGCTGGCACATTGTAGTGCTTAAAAAGCATCTTATTGAGATGGATTTTGATAACAGTAATGAAGAAGTATTTATCAAGGAAATTAGCGGCTTACCCTGGCACATTCTCTGAGAAAGATGCATACCAAAAGCAGTTTTAAGTTATTAAAGCTTAAAATTGTACTCTGACTTTAGAACCCCTCTGTATCTACAGAAGGAGATATTCTGAAATGAAAGTCACATGTTTGTGTACAATGTCATTTATATCCTCTATGAGGCATTCAGAACATGATTTGATTTGAAGTGCTATATGTAGATATGTGGTGACAGTACACCTGAGGATGCTAGGAAAGGTGATTTGGAGGAGAGATGGAATGTCCTTAGGACTTTGGAACGCTATTGCATAATAATGCCTGCAATTGCCTAGGTAGAGAAGTTTGAAATATTTAAGGAACAGAAAGATTGCAATGAAACTCATCTTAATTAAGTCTAAAGATGGAAAAGGGCAAAGCAGGCCAATATGATTAAGTGAGGATGTAAAGAGTCATGTAAGTAATACACAGATGGCTTTTAAAAATAAGGCTGGTAGAAAAGAAAATTGGAAGATCTATAAAAAGCATAAGGAAGTTAAGATAATTAGAGGAACATGTAGATATACAGAACTAAACATCAGAATGCTAAGGATATTTCAACAATAAAAAGTTTCTCCAATATATTTGCAAAATTAATTTGTCCAAAAAAAAAGACAGAAATTATAAGACACCAACATTTTCACATCAACAAAATTCACCCACTGGAAATCTTTAAACTCATTGAATTGAATGAAAAAGAGGCACAATTTTATCTTTTCTCTTCACTTCAAATATTCCTATTGGGTCATCAGATTTCTAGTGTCACATACAAGCCCACAACAGCAATCTGCCAAGCATGGGGAATGATATGGCCAACTCCTCCTCCTCCTAGGGTCAGATCTTTATCCAGCATCAATGTTTCTAGGGAAAAATTTCTGTACCCACAGTTAGCTGAGGGTGCAAAGATTGTGTGCACAACTAATTACAGCCCTGATTAGTTAATTACATCTAATTTTGAGGATGCAAGGGCCTAATTGCAGACACAATTAGCTATTTGCAGGTGCAATTAGTTGTGGGTACAATTTTTGTATTTTTAATGCTACTTCTACCTCCATCAATCATGGCCACAGTCCTTCCTCTTGCCTGTCCCTACCATGAATGTGACTGAGTAGCTTTTCAAACTGGAATCCAATGGAACTGGTGAGCAGATATACTAAAGGATCCTTAGAACTCAAAGGAACCAGATAGCCATCTAGGTCAAGCCAGTAATTTTACAGATAAGGAAACTGAGGTGCAAAAAGAAGAGATTCAATGGAGATCACCAGGTATTAAGTGGCACCCTTGGATTCCAATCCACATGCTTTGTACCATCACAACTCAAAACACTTCCAGGTCACTTTAAAGTGAGTAGTCATGCATTTACAGATCTGTTCTTCTTCACCTCTTTGTGTCATGAACCTCTGCAGTCATCTGGTATAGCCTATGAACCCCTTCCTAGAATTGTTTGATTTTTTTGTTTCTTTAATTCACAATCAAAAGAAATATTACATTTCAGTTAGATGTTAGAGGGGGGAAAAGACGGCATCTTTTCCCTCCAAATTCATAGATGCCCTGAAATCTGGCTATATACCCCCGCATTAAGTGTTCCTATCGTAAACAGACCACTTGCTTTCTGTTCTCAGTAATCTATCCTGGGAGAGATATAGTGCTGGTTTTTTTAAGACAACGCAAAGCTTTAAAACTTGGCCTGCTCCACAGTATTGGAAGGCTGCTTAAAGCACACACGGTGTTTTGCATAATGAAAACCTTTATATCATTATGTATTTCTCTGGCATTAATTGAGTATCTTGTGAACAAATATCTCTGAAGTGAATAAAAAATAGGCTGATTTTTTGAAGACATGAAGATTCATTCCAACTGAAGATGAATAAAACCAATCTGCTATCCTACAAACATATCCAGAAGCTAAGATATTCTCCACAGTACATCTTTCATTGAGAACGTAAACAGGTGATGGGCAAAGATGCAGTATAAAGAATACTGGAGTAATAAAAGCTGGGCTTAAGCCCTGGCTTTGCCAGTGAGAAGCTTAGGCAAATTAGTGCCCTATTGAGGATAATAGGTATGTTATCTCCCTCCTATGATTGCTGTGGGAATCAAATAGGATCATAAAACACTATTTTATTCATACTTAGTATTAATATATTGCTTGTCTATTATGTTCCTCAAGTCTTTTTCATTGTGAATGCTGCTTTGAATCCAGAGTCTTTACCTATCCTCAAGTCAGGTACTTTAAAAAGCCCTTCACAATCTATCTCCCACCTACCATTCTGGTGTTATTTCACCTTCTTTCCCTTCCCTTGCCATACTCTGCACTCCCATCAAGGTGGCCTATTAGCTAACTGTTCCCTATATATGATAGCCTATCTCTTGCCTCCACACTAACATACGAATGGTTTCCTTTGTCTGAAATATATTGCCTCCTCACTTCTGCCTAAATGACTCTCCAGTTTCCTTAAAAGCAAAGCTCATGCCTCCTACATGAGGATTTTCCCAATCTCTCTTCCCCAGCGATTAGCATTCTCTCCCTGAATAAATTACTTTGTATATATTTATCTGCATTCATGTTTTAACCAATTCACTAACCCCAAGAGAATGCAGGCTCCTTCACATAGAAACTTTGGTTCTCAGTGTGTATATTCAGCCCTGAGCCCACAGCCTGACATATAGGAGGCACTTAAGAAATGATTGTTGAATTCAATTCTTCGATGACATGGAATTCCTATTATTCACTGAAAAACGTTACCGTGATGGAAACCACAGAGTCATCCAAGTATACATTTGCCTTTCCCTTTGCACTCCTCTATTGTAGATGTATTCTTCTGGCATTTACAAAATATGACAGACTTTATGGCCTTTCAAATAAAGCAGGTCAATTAAACACCTTCAGCTGTTCAACTTTATGACCTTATCAGCCAGTTTCTTTCTTTTTTTTTTTAACATACTCGTGTTAATTCACAACTATTTTCTGTTATTGAATTGACCTTTGGTTTTATAAACATCAGTAAACGAACCATTAAAATGTAATGAAAATTTGTAACTGCAATTCATCACGAGACTTATAGAGCCATTCTGGAGAGCCAAACATTATTAATCATCCTCCAAATCCAAATTTTCCGTGACATCTCTACTGAAAGCAGAGAGACACTCAGCCCAGGATAGTAGATCTGAGATTTGTAGATTCTCAGAAAATAAAAAAAGAAAAACCTCACAATTATCAGATGTGGTTGCTGCAAAGTAAACAGGGTTGACATTATCAGCTTAAGATGCTTTTTACAAAGAAACTAGCCTTTCTCAGTTTGGGAACATGTGGCTCATATTATATGCAACTCAATATGGCTTTGGGTTGCCACAATCAAATAACTAAATGATATAATGGGATTTCATTATTACTTGAAGCCAAATTTAACCCAGCCGCACAAATTAAAGGCTCACCTTTTGTCTTTTGTACTGACACAGGAATATCCATGTACACATTATTTGCTTTACCCTAATCTCACAATGTGTCAACCTTTTCAGCAACCAGAACACTCCTCATCATTTCAGATGCCCACTGGCACTATCACATCTAGAGGCTCAGAGAAAAAGAAAGAGATATATACATATACATATACATACATGTATATTTAAAGCATTTACTAAATGTCAGATACTGATCTATGGGCCAGGGATATAAAAAAAGGAAGTAAGTCAAATTCTAGCCCCAGGAAGTTTACATTCTAATGAGGAAAGAAAACATAAAGGAGAGCTACAAAGAGACTACGATTGGGGACCGGCAACACCAAACACTAGGTTTTTGCAAGATAAGGCAAAAACTCACCTTGGTTCAAGGAAAAGATAGGTAGAAGGGTCAGAATACAGGGATGATGGCCAGAGAGGAAGTGACAGCATAGTGATGATGGCTGGAATGAAGTCATTTTTTATCAAAACTACTATATCTCAGAGATCTTGAATTCCCCAAATCTTTAGAGTTTACAAAGTACTTTACACTTACTATCAAGTTTCATCCTCCCAGGGAGGTAAGTACTATCCCTTTTTCACAGATGAAATAGGTTGAATGCCTTGCTCAGGATGTCAGTTAGGAAGACAGGACTCAAACTCAGATTTTTGAAACCCAAATGCAGCATGCTATCCAACTCCCACACCTTAGAGCCTCCTATACCCATGAAATCACAAGTACATTCCATAGCCCTACAATCACAGCTTCCTGCCTTTCTACCATTCCCCTTTCACTCCTACAAAATATTCCAGGCCCTTGACTCTTTCACAAACTCAGTGTCTGTCAGTTCCTTCCTGGCTTCACTTGTATTTCACCAATGACCAGTCATAGATCTTACCTTCTACCATGTCCATTCAGTGTCAAAAGACTTTTGACTACAAGGACATAAGCTCCTCCAAGTACATCCAAAACAGTACAAATGAAGGCAGAAGCTGGGGTCCAGGGTCCAGAGCCCAGTTTTGCTTGTCCCACAACACAGTCATTACTGCCCAGCCTAAGACCTATGTAATTAGAACACAGATCAATGCACAAGAGTGTTTTAAATGTATTTTTGAGTCAACAGAGACTTTTCAACAATTACCCAAATAAACTTCCCTTGAAAATATATTCCCCCAAAATACAGTTGCCTTACTGATTTTTAACGGAAAGGAAAGGAGCAAGAGAAAATCCCGCAATTATGCTAACTAGATCCATTACAATTTTATTTGATCTAATCTCCATTGGGCTCTCACCACAGCATGGCAATCCTTTTATTCATCTCTAATTGACTATCTCATTCTCCACAGAGGTTCTTGCAAATGTCCTCTCCTTCATTTTAATCTCCTATACTTCAGAGTTGAAGATCTCATTTCATCATGTATTGAGAAGACATTTCACAGGCTGAAAGCTCCATCTTATCTTCATTTTACAAATCTTTGATATTATTCTTTATTCTCCCCTCCTCTACACTATAATGGTATCAGATAAAGAGGTGACAATTGTCCTCATCAAGTCTAACCCATCTATGTGTGTTCTTGCTCCCATTTCTTCCAGTTTTCTCCAGGAAATTATTCCATCCATCATCCCTTTCACTTTCTATTCTTTACTATCTCCCTTTCTACTGGTTCTTTCCATACTTTCTACAAACACATTCAAGTCTCTCACATCTATAAAAACTCTCACTAGACCTTGCCATCTTTTCAAGATATCATCCCATATCTCCCCTCTGTGGCTTGGCCAAAATTCTAGGGGGAAAAACTGCTTATGGGGGAGGGAGAAGGAAAAAGAATGAAAGAATATTATTATGCACCTATAACGATTACCTCTACTTCCTCTCCATTCGCTCACCTTTCAGCATATTCCAGTTTTGTTTATGATCTCATCACTCAGCTGAAACTGTTCTCATCATAGTTCCCAATAATTCCTTTGTTGACAAATCTGATGGCCTTTTCTTAATATTTTCACCCTTTCTACAGTTATCCACACTACTGATCACTTTTTCTTAGACACTCTTTTCTCTAGGTTTTCATGACACCATTCTGCCCTGATTCTCCTCCTACCAATCAGCTTATTCCTCTTTAATCCCTTTCCTTGAGGCACGAGCCATATCCTACTACCACAATGTCAGAGAACTGCGATACTTTATCCTTATGTCCTCTCCATTTCTCTGTCTAAATTCTATCTCTTGGTGACCTAGTCAGCTCTCAAGGATCCATAACACATCATTCCCCTCAGGCCCACTGCAATTCACATAAAGTTGACTTCTTGCTATTTGTTGTGTGCTCTAATCCGTCTTCTACCATGATGTCTTTTGCACTATCTCCTTCCTGAGTCCTTTTTTTTTTTTTTGGAATATCTAGCTTCCTTCCAGAGTCAGTTCAAGCACTACATTCTAAATGAAGACTTTTCTGGTACCCAGCAGCTTGGATACTGTATCTGCCAATATACATACACATTATACCCCTCATCTAGTCTTCACAAGAGCAGAGGCTACTTTACTTTTGTCTCTGTATTTCCAATGCCTCTCACAATACCTAGCACAATTCCTAAGCTGTCATATTGTAAGTGCTTTAATACACACCCATCATTTGACTGACAACATGATACTAATATTAATCATTACAACTGACCAGTTTTGTTGCCTCAATGTTGATTTTGTCCATACTGCTGAAGTAAATGAATAGTTTCTGCATGTCTTCCAACCCTTTCTCCCACTACTATTAACCACCTTCCATTCCCCTACCTGAATAGGTCTCTGTTCGTCTTATTTCTTGAAATCTTAGTCATCAGTCAAGGGTAGGTTCCAATGTCACTCCATCTTAGGCACAGCCTTCACTGCCTTCTACCCAAGGGAAATCCTATACACTCAGTTTTCCACAACAGAACCCTGTCCTGCAGATATTTGAGTACACATCTCCATTGACTGGTTATAAAAAGAGATTTTGTCCTTGATCTATCTTCCACTTTACTTTTTACACCTTAAGCATTTAATAAATGTTTGTTTAATGAAAGAATGAATGGCAAACTTTTCCAGGAAGCATCAAGGGTCCTTCTGATTACTTCTACATCACACCAAAACACCCATATATTTACAACATCTGGATGTCTGGCATCATAGAGACAAAACATCTGGATTATTGACTACATTTTCTCGTATTTCATCTGTGTACTTTGGCATCATGGAAATCCAGGAAAAGTATCAAAATTCTCTTAAAACCTTTCTGCCACTTGGGTATAAAGTTTGGCAGTTTCTAATTCTGTTATACTAAATCAAATCCTATATATGAATACTGTTAAAATTGTTATGAGTACATTGATCAAAATGAAAAAGATAACAGTCATGTGATTCTTTCACAAATTGCATCCATAAAAATCTAAGAAATTAATACAACATTTTTAATTGCATCTTTCCATCTCCTATGATTTTGGCATTCAGTTTCTCTAAAATCCTGGGCACATTTTGTGATATTTTCTTTTTATTGCTATGCTCAGATGGATTATGTATCAGCCATCAACAATCTGTTTATGAAAGAGGGAATACTCAGGGAATTGTCACTAAGATCTTCTCCATATCGGTGCATACTAATGAACATTTGTGGTTCAATAAAACTGCTGGGGTCTGCAAAAGGAAATATTTGATAATATATTTATTTGTTGATTTTTAAGAAGTCCTGTATTTACAGAGGATGGTGAAAGGAAGAGATAATCATATTATTTATACTATACTCCCTAAATATTAAGAGGTAAAACACACATAAAAGAACAAGAAAAAATGCAACAAATCCAAACCATAATAATATGAAATATTATGATCCATTGGAAAAATAAAATGTTAGCAACTCTTCCTGTTTCAGAACATAAAACTCTTTGGTTTCTCTCTTTATTTACAAATGTATTTTTATTTATGACTGCTTAAACTCCACGTCTTGCATTTCCTTATATGCCTATTCTTTGTCTCACAACTCGTCCATAGGAAAATTTATAAGGCCAGCTCATGATGTGGAAATTACAATAAATATCAGCCCTGGCTGCTGTGAGTGGGAGGAATTTTTAAACAGAGGAAGTCCTTCAAACAGCTACATGAGATACTGTTGTCCTTATGACGTGGACCTGGTTCTGCCCTCAATCAAGCTGTGACCTCACTTAATTTGATCTAAATCCAAGTTAATCCTAAAACACTGAAGCTTTCTATTTAAGGCTGGATGATGTTTAATGGATAGGTAACAAACATGTTAAATTCTGAAACATTTCATACCTGGCCCCATGACGAAACTGAGCAGTTTGTTCCTGACCTGGTTAGGGAAACTCATATATGACTGATTATCTAATACAGTTGGATTTCATTCACAGTGAGTCTTAAATAAATTAGTAAATATTCCCTAAAGAAGTACAAAACCATATTCTGTTCTTCTTGGCTTTGTTTTGACTCTCAAAGTTACAAAACAGATATTAAAACATTTCTATTTTCTTTTTATTCAAGCTGGGGAATTCATATATTTTTATGACAACATCCCACTTGCATATTTAATGACAAACCATTGTACTATGTAGAATTCAATTGCATTTAAATACAAGTCACATCAACATTTGCCCAGTATCTTGGCTATCTGGATGAGGCGTAACCTCAAGCTCATTTCATACCTGCTCTGCACCCTGTTCCTATCCAGAGATCTAGGTTCTTGGTCAGAATAGCCCATATCAAGAAAAAGAAGCATATAAACCTTCAGTAACCCATGAATTGACAGCCTGTTGTCCACTGTCTGATGGGCCTATTATCTCATCAAGGTCAACATCCTTTCTGATGATACAGATTATAGCACAGTCATACCTGTCCATCTTCTGAGATACTTGGGCATATTTCCCAGTGAATCTCCTTCAGGGTCTCCACCTGAAGTATTAGGGGTCTTCCCTGAGTGCTTTTGACCTCATGGGGATTCTACCCAAACACAAAGACTACATATCAGTTATCTTTTGCTTCTGTCACACGACTCTTGCACATCCTTTTCCAGAATACATTTCTCTCATGGTATCCTTTATGCAGCTACTCTTGTGCAATTCTTTATTAGTACTGTAATCAATCATGCCCGTTTTGTTCTATTCCACTGTCCTTTGGATTTTGAGGATCCTCAACTTCAATGCTGTGGAGATGGGGACAGTCTATCACTCACAGCCACAGAGTATCACCATAAAACTACTGGCCTTAAAATGATGGCCCTCTGCTTTAGGAAGAGGTTTAGGGTCATTTAAAGCGTTCTTATTTCTCAAAATCCATCTAAGATGTTTCAATTCTGGGCCCAGCTTTTTTTTTTCCAGTTTGCAGTATCGGTCCATGATAGGTCCAAATGGTCCATCTCTATGGATTTTCTATCTACTTATATAACACAGTCATGTAATGGATTGCCTGACCACTTTGGCCAGATTTTTTTCCTCCATCCTTACCTGTTTTTGGCTTTGCATGTGAAGCCTTCCCTTGGCTTGTGAGTAATCCTCTGGCTTCTTGTGATCCTGGGATCCATCCTAGTGAGTTCCTTGGCTATTGTTATCCTGCTTGGATCTAGGGCTCTAATTTCTTCCATTGTTTTATGTTCCTTCCTTACCCACACACACTAAGCCACATTTTATATAACTCATTCAAGAACTACTGTGATTGAATTTAAAGATATATGATATGATATGATGTCATGAGATCTGAGGTACCCTTTGGAGGAATACATGACCTGCATTCCTATTTATTTTCATTCTTATTGAAATATGGAGCTGTCTTCCATTAACAACTTTGCTGCCAGAGTAACTACACTAACTACAAATTGGAACCACTTCTGATTAGTAGTTAGTTGCTCATCGTAAGTTGTCTTCTGGAAAAAAAATAATAGCACACATATACAGCCTGTAATGGTTTATACAAAATGTTTTTTATACAGTAAATAATCTCATGCCCACAATGATGCTGTGAGGTGAGCACTATAGATAATTTGGCTACTTCTGTTTTACAGGTAAAGAGTCCACAGCTCACAGCAGCAAAGACAACACTGGGTGCCTATGGTCACATACCTACTAAGGAGAGACATAAGAAAAGGCACAAGACAGGAGATAAGATGAAACAAATGAAGAAATGAGATGAGAGAAGATGAGATGAAATGCTAAAGACAAGAAAAGACATGAGAGATGAGATGAGATGAGATGCAAGAGCCGTGATGAGAAGCCAGAGGTGAGATGAGACATGAGAGATGAGATGGGACAGAAAAGACATGAGAGACCTGGTGAGATGAGACAAGATGAGACATGAGACGAGACACAAGACAAGACATAAGAGATGAGACACAAGATGAAACATGAGATGAGATGCAAAAGAGATGAGAGACAAGACAAGACATGAAAGAAGAGAAGAGACAAGAGAAGAAAAAATTTGAAAAACGAGATGGGATGTGAGAGATGAGATGAGACAGGGGAATCAAAATGTAAGAGGTGGTATGAGATGAGACACATGACAAGACACAAGACGAGAAACAAGAAGAGACAAGATGGACAAGACGAGATATAAGGCATGAGACAAGATGAGATGGAAGAGATGAGAGATAAGGCATGAGAGATAAGACAAAACATGAGTGAGGAGATGAGACATGAAAAACGAGACAAAACATGAGAGATGAGATGAGATGAGATGAGATGAGGTAAATGAGATGAGATATGAGAAATAAGACATGAGAAATGAGATATGAAAGATGAGAAAATACATGAGACATGAGACAAAAGAAAAGACATGAGAGAAGCATAGAGGAATGAGAAAACCAGACAAGATTTGAGACATAATAGAAGAAAAAGACACAAAACATGAGAGACAAAACGAAACACTAGAGACAAGATGAGAGAGATGAGACATGAGAGATAAAATTAGACATGAAGGACAAGACATGAGAGACAAGACAAGACATAAAAGACAAGACATGAGAGATGTGAGAGACGAGACAAGATGTGAAAGATGAGACGAGACATGAGGGACGAGACCTGAGAGACAAGATGAAATGTGAGAGACAAGATGAGACATGAGACATGAGATGAGAGCTGAGAGATGAGATGTGAGATATGACATGAGACAAGACAAGATATGAGAGTTAAGATGTGAGAGACGAGACGTGAGAGACAGGACAAGATGAGACCACACGTCAGGGACAAGACGTGAGGGACGAGACGAGATATGAGGACGAGACATGAGGGACGGGATGAGACATGAGGGTCAGGATGAGACTTGAGGGAAGAGATGCAACTTGAGGGACGAGATGAGACACGAGGGACAAGACATTAGAGAAGGAACATGAGTGATGAGATTGAGACATGAGGGATGAGACGTGAGGGACAAGTCTACACATGAGAGAGGAGACTCAAGGATCGAGATGAGATCTGAGTGACAAGATGAGACGTGAGGCACGAGATGAGATATGAGGATCAAGAAGAGACATGACAGACAAGACGAGACATGAAAGACGAGACAAGAAGAGACATGAGGGACAAGATATTAGAGACGAGATGAGATGTAATGGACCATACATGAGGGATGAGATGTGAGAGAAGAGGCAAGACGTTAGGGACGAGACGAGACATCAGAGACAAGATGAAACACAAGATATGAGACATGAAAGACAAGGCAAGACAGGAGTGACGAGACAAGATGTGAGAGACAAGATGAGACGTGAGGGACGTGATGAGACCTGAGGGATGAGATGAGATGAGTTGAGAAGTGAGAGATTAAATTATGTGAGAAACAAGATGAGATGTTAGAGACATGATGAGATGAGAAAGACAAAACATGAGATGTGACACAAGACAAGACATGAGTGATAGATGAGACATGGGAGACAAAATGAGATGTGAGAAAGAAGAAACACGAGGGAAGAGACGAGACATGAGATGAGACAAGACATGAGATGAGACAAGATGTGAAGGACAAGATGAGATGTGAGAGAAGAGACATGAGAGACGAGACAAGATGAGATGAGGCGTGAGAGACAAGATAAGATATGAGCAACTAGACATGAGAAACGAGATGGGACATGAGACAAGACAGAAGACGAGACATGAGACGAGACACGAGATGAGACACAAGACATCAGAGACAAGACGTGATATGAGAGACAAAATGAGATAGAATTTGAGAGACAGGATGAGGCCTCATGAGATGAGACATGAGAGATGAGATAAGATGTGACACATAGGGTGAGACAAGATATGAGAGATGAGAAGAGAGAGAAGGACAAGGCAAGATGACATACGAGAGATGAGGCAAGAGGAGAGATGAAACCTGACACAATGAGCAAGATGAGATGAAAGAGATGAGACATGATGAGATTAGACAAGAAATGAGATGTCTCATCTCGTCTCATCAGTTGTGTCTTGTCTCATCATATCTCTCTTCTTGTTCTTGTCTCTCATCTCCCATTTCTCAGCCTCATCTCTCATCTTTTTAGGATCCAGAATTTTTCCCACCACACCTTGCTGCCTCATATTACTGAGAAATAAATATAATCAATCTGAGTTTTAGAACTTCCTGTTCTTTTATCATTAGTATCAATATTCTTCTATTTTGGCTAAAATATTCTTTAGGTCTGTCTTTTCCCACCCAAAACAGTTTATCAACCATTTCTTTCTATGTGTGGGAGGGGATTCCTGAATCCTATGTAAGATGCCAGAAGTGCCACAAAGTTTAAATAAGACACGCTTCCTTCCCTGGAAGAGGACACCATCTAGGCAATAGAGCATGAACAGAGAGGTCTCTGATACAAGAAAGTATATAATAACTGCCCTGAAGAAATATTCAAATGTGCTTATGGAGTGCTGAGGGGACTGATAAAACCAGTAAGTGCCTGGGTTGTTACTGATAAGGGGAATCAGAGGAGGTTTATGAAGGATATCACATTTTAAGTTGGGTTCTTAAGAAAGGAGGGCAGAAAAATCCAACAGATAAAGAAGAGGGAAGGCATTCCAAGCATGTAGAATAGAGTGTACAAAAGGACAGAAGCAGAGAAGTAAAGACAGTCTGTGGCGAAGGAAGACAAGAGGGCTCAAGACAGCTGTTTAGGGAATAATCACAGTAGGACTGGCATGATGAGGGTGACAAACCAACAAAAGAGACTGAGAGTAAGTAGTCAGACAGGTAGGAGAAGAATCGTTAATTAGACAGCAGTGTCACAAAAAAAGGACAGAATGGGCAATGGTGTCAAACACGGCAGATGGGCCAAAAGAGATGAGGATTTGAAAATGCCATATTTGACAATTAAGAGACTATTGGTCACTTCGAACAAAGAAGTCTAAGTGGAAAAATGATGTTCGAATCAAGGCTTCAGCGAGTTGAGGAGTAAGAAAACAGGAAGAGGAGGCAACAAGACTAGGCTTTTTTTCAAAGGAATTTGGCCACATAGAATTAAAGTTAAGAAAGTATCAAAACCCAAAGTGAACAAGAGTTTTAAGAAAGGACCTTGGCTAGTACAAACAACAATACGAATAACCCTAGAACACATCCATCATATGAGAAAGATTGGACAGAAATAGAAAAGTAGCACCACCAAGACTGGAGAAGGGCAGATGGTCCAATTTTCACAAAGAAGGAAACAGTCCAGTTATTAGGTGATTGGCCAGTGAGCTTAACTTGACTACTCAGCCCTCAGAGAGTGAAGTGATGATGACAAAGAGTTGCCATTTTAAGAAGAGTTCACCCTAAATTTACTCCATTTCCTCTTTTATGACAGGTCACTAGACTGGTAAAGCAGAAGATATCGTGTAGATGTCAGTAAAGCTTTTGACAAAATCTCACATATTCTTTATAGAAAAGAAGGACAGCTATGAGTTAGATCTCAGACAAACTAAGAAAAAAAAAATTTTAATTGGTTGGATGACATTGTCATGCTGAAGGACAGTGTGTATTCAAGGAGAGTTAGGTCCAAATTATGTCTCTGATACTAAGTAGTTGTATGAACATAGATACTAAGTAGCTTACACCTCTGAGTTTTAATTCCCGCATCTGTAAAATGGGGATAATTATACGTGTAGGACCTAAATGCAATTGTCAAATGCCTCCTAAAGAAATAAAGGTCAATTTTAAATAGTACAAGTATATTCAGAGCTCACAGCCAGGCAAAGCCAATACAAGGAAAACAACAATACTACAAAAAGGTAATTTACAGATTAAAAAGTATTCCAACCAAACTACCAAAGAGACACTTTACAGAGATAGGCAAAATAATAACAAGATTTATTTGAAGGAACAGAAAATCTAGAAAATCAAGGAAAACCGTTTTAAAAAGGTGGGAATGAAAGAAGAATAGCACTCTCAGACATCAAAATATAAAGCAATCATATTCAAAACCATTTGATATCAGCTTTTTAATTAAAAAGTAGACCAATGGAACAGTCTAGACAAGGAAGAATTAGAAATAAAGGATCTTAATAACTCAATGTTCAATAAACCCCAAAACATAAATTACTTAGGAAATAACTCCCTGTTTAATAAGAACTTGTAGAGAAACTAGAAACTAACCTGACAGACATTAGATTTAGCCTAGCTTCTTATACCATAATCCACAATAATTCAAAATAGACATGTGACCTGAATATTAATCGCCAAACTGTAAAAAAATTGGAAGACACACAGAACATGTACTTTCTACAGCGACAGGTAGATGAATTGTAATCAAACAAGGAGTAGAGATGATTAAAAGAGATAAAAAGATGATTTTGTTTACAAGAAATTGAAAAACATTTGCACAAACAAAAATAAGCATCTAAAAAAAAGAAGAAAAACAATATGACTGAAAAGAAAGCATATCAAATATCTACGATAAATGTTTGATATCCAAAACATATAGAAAACTGGCAGAAATGTACAAGGCCAA
This sequence comes from Sminthopsis crassicaudata, assembly GCF_048593235.1. NCBI lineage: Eukaryota > Metazoa > Chordata > Mammalia > Dasyuromorphia > Dasyuridae > Sminthopsis > Sminthopsis crassicaudata. Next base: position 12,206,678 of record NC_133623.1, on the reverse strand, counting down.
AAATAAGTGACCACTACAACTTAATCCCCAGAAATGTTTGCAAAAATGATGACACAAAATAAGTTTTAAATAAAAATAAAGGTTGCAAATTTACAAAGAGCAAGCTTGGTCCCAAAGAAGAGCTACAATAACACCCTCTCTACTCCTTTTTGTAGAAGTAAGAAAATTAGTCTACCCACAAGGGAAGAAATTGCACACAATATCATAAAGTGATTTTTTTTTAGCCTACTAAAGGGTTTGAGGGATTTTTTTTTCCTTTTTCTTCCTCTGTTTTTTTTTTAAAGATTTTTGTTATAAAAGATGACTCTCTTGGAATAGAATGGAGAGTAGAGGGAGAAATGTAGGTAATGTAAAAACAAAATATAGCAATAAAAATCTATTTTAAAATCCTTGTAAGACCTCCTTAATAGGAGGCTCAAATAAGAAAATGTATATAAAGCCCTTTGTATACTTTAAAGTCCTATATAAATATGAATTATTATTATTACTGTCTCCCATGTGTCTTTTGAATCCTGGTTTTCATGCATTTGCACATGCCCTCTGGTCTCATCATTTCTCCTAATATTTGGATCCCTTAAAAACATACAGGAATGCAGTGTATTCTAGAACACTTAGAATTACCCATCTCAAATCCAATCATTCCTTTTGTCTAAACCCTCCTGGCCTTTAGGTACTCAATTTCTATGAAAATGTACATTTTTCACTTACTGATGTGTTGTTTTCCCAGTACTTAAACATACCCAGTGTAGATGCTTCATCTCAATTAGACTAGATGGCAAAGCTAGATATCAAGGGAAGGGATCTTTGCTTTTAATTTCTTTTGTATCCCCCACAGAGCCGTGTAAAGAAAGGGGTATGCAGATGGCAGCCTCATACAATTTTCAGTTGTTTCACCATGCTCAAGGTACAACCTCTGAGAACGTCAGTTATGTGATTTTCTGGAAGCCAGGAAGACCTCTACTCAGTTCCTGCTACTGATGCAAACTATCTGGGTGACCATGGCTAATTTAATTAACATCTTAATGCTGTCAGGAAAATAAGACCACGTTAAAGCTGAGTCGCCATTCTGTATTGTTGGAGTCTATTTCAATGCCAGGAGTTCGCTATACAGATGAAATCACAATTTGACTCAAAAGTAAAACTAAATGATCATAGTAAGATATGTACTGCCTACGTCACAGAGTTGTTAAGAGGAAGAGCTCTGAAAATCTTAAAATGTTATCAAAATGCGACTTATTATTACCTTTTAATCACTGGCCAGTGACTGATAATGGGAGCGTCCATCTAACCCACTCAAGATGGAAAACCCAGGCAGTTTATACTTTCCTGGAAGGGCTCAACAGGACTGAATTTATCTCTGATAATTCTATCAGCAGTAAATACATCAAAGAATAAGTTAAAGGGTTTGGAGAAGAGCCTAGGAATTGTGACACTTCTGTATTATTTGAATGGGACCATAAAAAGGCAGCAGTGAATTTTGAGAATTGTCCAAGAACAGAAGGCCACACCCATTCTTGTCAGCTCTGCTCTGGATCTCTTGCCTGTTCCCAGAGCACCAGATGGAATAAACTATTCATCTTCACCATGAAGATGACAAATTCAGTCAGTCATCAGGATGTTTTGTCAAACCAGCACCAAACATCTGGATGTTTGAAAACATCTACATGACTGATGATGGCCTTCCATGGGCGGACAGATGTTTGCTGTCAGGTAGACACAACCTAGTGCTCACAAATATGGAATCTTTGACATCATGCAAACATTCATTTAACAAACACTTATTGAGAGCCTAGTCCTATTACTTTCATTTCCTCAGAACTAAACTTCAATTTGCATATGCTCCTAGCAATGACCAGACCATAATAAGCTCTAAATCAGACAACCCACAGAGATCAAAGAACTTCTAAGCCTGAGAGGGGTTAGAAGAGCAAGGACTTCCCTATTGTCACTGACTCTTCATCATAGAGAGCAGATCTGTCATCTGCAGCTCGAGCACTGGGGCAAGGAGCAGGCCTAATGCTCAGATGAACTCTTCAAGGCAAATTTGCTAGAACTAGAGTTGGGGAGGCAGGAACCCTTAGACACTGTAAGGCACTATGGAGAGGTTGCTCTTATAGAAGCAAGGTTATGTCAATTCCCTAGAGAAGTAAGGTGAGAAAATAATGTCTTATTTTGACCAGTCCTTCTGACCAACAAGGTGATGAACACAATATTGCTGAAGTCATCAGTACCATCAATGAAATGGTCCCCTGGGGCAAAGCCTAAATCAACAAAAAACATACCACCACCTTCAACCCCCAGTCACAGTTCTGTGCATATACTGTCTCCTCTGTTGTTCCTAAACGTGCTTTATGCATGCTCAAAAGACAAATGAAAATGGGGGATACATAATATGGAAGGATTAAAAAGAGGTAGAGCTCAGAGGCAACCCAGGCACAATCCTAACAAAGATTCTTTGTAAAACCATTTTCAGTGTGAAAGGGGACAACTTCCCCTTCAGTCTTGTCTCCCAATAGGATCCCCTTTCACTGGCCCAGCCTTCTTTCATAGATTCCCATCCCATTCATCCCCTACACAGGGGCTGTGCTCTAGTTGAAGCAGATTTCTGTGACTATTCTTTGGGCCCCTCCTCTTCTTTCCTGATTCGATATCTTTGTTTCTACCATTCCTTGAAATGTGTTCCTTCCTCATTTCTGCTTCTTGAAATCCTACTCATCTTTGAAGGTGCAGCTCTAGGTCCAAAGGTAATCTCTATAAAGCCTGCTTTGATGACATCCATCCCCACCTTAACTGGAATGGACCTCTGATTCTATTAGTATTTTTGCTCCTACCCATCACCACGATGTTATATTTATATAGCCGGTAGCCCTTTCAAATTTCCAAATAGGTCCAAACAGGAAGTGACAGAGACAGGCAAGAAATCTGGGTCTTCCCAATCTGAGATCAAGCATTCCATTCAGTAAGCCATGTTGACTCTTCTACAGTAGTTCTAGCATCATATATATCTTAAATCTGAGAGTTGAAAAAGAGATGATGTAACTCAACCATCTCACTGTACAGATAAGGAAACTGAGGCCCAGGATCAAAGAGACCATGCAACTTGCCTAAGCTCATCTCACAGATAATAAACAGCAGAGGTGAGATTTGAGGCTAGGTCTCCTGCCCATGGGCTGTACTGAAAGATGACAAGCTCCTGGAGGTCAAGGCCTGTTTTACTTATTTTCACATACTCCCCAAAGCCATATAATAGGCATTTAATGTGCTGTTTATTAGTATTTGCCTAATTAACATTTTAATTGAGAGTATCAATGCTTAAATCAGGAATTTCCTCTGAATTGTTCTGGGCATTTTACAGAACAGCCCTAATACCTTTCTGGGAGAAAAGAGAGAACCAATTATCATTATCTATGCAAAGCAGCTACTGGCCCAGCAATCTGTTCAGAGTAAGGAAATCCCAGAGAGAAACAGAGAATTTAAAACCCTTCCTAGAGAGACAAGCCTTTATTCTCTTAGACCAGCAGTCTCCAAAGTGAAGGCTGAGGTGTCTTGGGGAGCCATGGTCTGACTTTGTGAGTCATGTGGTCAATTAATCAGAGGGTGATTGGGTTAGATAGGCTGCATTCGTCTGACACTGAGACAGCTAATTGTGGAGCCTTCCCTTCCACTCATTCACTAATACTCTGTAGCTCAGCCTCTTTCCTCTGCTATGGAAGCTTCCAGCATCTCCCCTTCTGAGCTGGACGTTTTCCCTCAGGATAACTATAATCTAAATTCTACAGGGACCCCCCGGTGCAATCAACTGTACGGTTGCTATAGGGGACATTTCCAACCCCAACTGACCTGTAACTCCAGATCAACTTGTGGTTGCAAGAGGGGCTGTTGGAGGGCAATGATTGGTGAGTAAAAGTCCTATCTCACCACTTTTCACTTTGGGTGGGACAGAGTGAGTTACCAGGGATAAGAAGGTATGGACAAATTGTGATCTTTGTTATTTTAGATCTCATTCCAATCTCTTTTCCTCCAAATCTACTCCTTGTCCAGACTTCTCCATTCCTGTCAAAGGCACCACTACCTTAGTATTATCCTTGATCTCTCATTTTTCCTTAATCCACATTTCCAGGTCTTCTTATTTCTACCTCCACATATCCCATATCTTCCCCTTTCTTTCTTTTCCTTCAGTTGCCATCCTAGGTTAGCAAAGCATTTGTAATTTGGTTTTATAGATGTCATTAAAGTCTTCTGTGTCACTGAGACTTGGGAATCATAAGGGAATGCACTAAAATATTGTGAGAATCAGTTGGGTGGACATGGACAATTAATTCCACTCTCAGAGACGTGGATACATGATTTGTGGGGATGGGAGGGACAGTCTCTATATCAATGCAGATGAAATTTCCTCCATGCCTTACTAGATTTTGTGTGTGTGTGTGTGTGTGTGTGTGTGTGTGTGTGTGTGTGTGTGTGTATTGTGGCAAAAAAAATTGTCAACTAATATCCAACCTTCAGGTAACAAGTCTCTGAGAGCTACTGGTACTCAGATAGCAGATATATAATCCATCCTGTGATCTATACTGAAAGCCTTTGCAGCTTGGTAGGATCTGTCAGAAACTGGACTCCTCTGGAGGGGCCTTTACAAATTCAAGGTTATTGTCATGACACTGGAATCACAGGGGAGGAGAGGCAATGGAGTAGAAGTCAGTGAGTGATTCTTTAGACAAATGGCTTTGAAATATTCTTGCTGTTGTGATGCCTGTTTCTTATGACTTCCTTCCTGTGCATCTCAAAGATTTTTTTTTTAACTTCATCTGTTAAATTACCTTGAGCTCTCCAAGCTGGTGGGCATTACTTTAAGTAGTTGGAAAAGGGTCCTGCTGGCAAGAAAAATATTGATGGCTTCTTGCTTCCTGTTTGAGGAGAGGAGGGGAGGGAATTGGCTTCATGAACAAAATATTGACTCATTGATATTCTTTTTTGTTTATATTTGATATAGTTTCTTATATGTGAATCTTCAAGGTGAAGCCACAGAGAGCCAAATCTATTTCTTCTCTTTTAAAAGATCTGGGATTTCCTAACAGTGGGTACTTCCTTCAACACAGCTCAAATGCATTATGCTTCTGAGATGTTTTTATTAGTTACAGCCAAATGGAATCCATGAAGGCATGGGACGGCTAAACTTTTTGTGGGTGAATCCGTGCCTTTGCTAGACTGATTCGTGGACAAGAGATGAAGCCAGCTTTTATCAAAAAATTCCCTTAGCTGATTTGGGACTGGCACAGTCCGTAAGGCACTTCAGGTCACCAACTTTCATTCATCTATTCATTAAACAAAAATGTATGCAGCAACTGTGTGCAAAATACTATTTGAGATATTGAGGATTATAAAGTAGTCAACATCTACTTTTACCCTCATAGAACTGGCAGTAACTTCAGCAAGGACATTCTCTTCCTGTCATTTAATTCCTATTAGAAAATAATAATATTTCAGTCAGTACATTTTTGGTTCCTAAATCAATCCTATCAAGGAGTCCAATGCTCACCGTAGCCCCAATTCTTCTGTGCTTTGCCAGGAATCGTGCAGAGGACTTTACCCTTTCAACTCTGGAATACCCTCTCAAGGAACTTGCTGGCCCACTCTCTCAGATTGGCCCCAGTTATGCTTCACTTTGTTCCCAAGCAACTCTCTTGGCTTCTACCTTCCTACCACACGTGTCCCTCTGAATCCTCCCACCCACCCTCTACTTTTCCTTTATGGAACCTGAATCAAATCAATACTGCCATTGCTATTCAAAAGGGCAAGCTGATCTTCTCTCCCATAATCTCACTTGCCATTCTTGTAATAGCCTCCCTGACAATAATTCCTCTAATGTGCAGTGTTCTGCCCAATTCAAATGTAAGCTTTTTGAAGACAGAGACTCTCTTAGCTGTATTTAGCACAGTGCTCAGCACACAATGAAGTTTACATAATAAGTGGAGAATTTCCATTCATACATTCAGGCCCTTGTTGATTCTGGCCTGATCTATTGCTACAGCCTCCTAAAAGGGATCCTTTCATGAAGGGGTTTCTACACAACTGCCAATGTGATTTTCATAAAACACAGATTTCATCAAGTCACTCCTCTACTCAATCACCTTCCTTATTATCTCTATGACAAAATGATTTCATCTTTATCTAATCTAGATCTCTTTGGGTTTTTTATAATATGCACATTATTGTGGTCATACATGCATATATTGTATAAATAGGTAAATATATACACAAACATATATGCATTGTGTATATATGGGGATATAGAATCAAATTTTGTTTGTATAGAGAGGGGTGCATAATAAAAATTGTTGGAGACCATGACTGCTCTCTAAATTAATTCAGATTAATTTAGAAGCAAATTTCCACCTCATCTGTTTATCTAGCAATCAGCTCTGTGGATTGTTACTCAGGAGTCCAAAGAGTCTGTCTCCTTTTACTTCCTTTTGCCCAGTGCTAATTCTCACTCATGATTGTCACTTGTGGGGAAATGTACTGTAGTTGATTTCCTTCTGGATGGCCTCACATAGCGGAGGGCAGAAAATGGACACAGCTGAAGGGAGGTGAAGGGAGGATAATGACTTCATTTTCTCCAGGAAGAGATGAGATCATTTTTTAAAGGTGTCATTTCCTTTTCTAAGTAGAAGGTTGTTAGACTCCCCTTTCTGTCCTTTCATCAGCCAAGGTCATAGAAGGAGGAGAAAGAAAAAGCTTGGAAGGATAAGAGTACAACCTGAGATATCAGAAAGCATTTAGCCAGTATGAGCCTGGAGTATTCAGATAACTATCGGGGAACCTTAGACTCTTGAGAAAGTGGATCATGTTAAACACTACCCTTGAGTAGCCTTACCCATCAGCTGTAGTTCAAGACATGCAAAACAATGCAAAGGGAAAATCAGTGGAGGCAAGAAGCCATGAATGGATATAGCCCACCTGGAGCACAATTTTCAAAGGGGTCCAAAGTGCTATCTATGGTCTTGTTCTAAAAGCTCACTTCTGAGAACACAATCCCCAAGGATGATGACATTAGACAGTGTGCCATAGTGGGCAGATTGCTGGCTTCATATTCACTGGACTGGAGTTCAAATCCCATGTCTGCAACTTAGTAGGTGTGTGATCTTAGGCAAGTCACTTAAACTTACTAAGCCTTAATTTCTTCATTTATAAATGAAGTTATTGGAGTAGATGATACTTAAGGTCACTTCTCACTCTAAATCTCCTCTCGTTTGTCTGTCTGTATGCTAGGCTATGGCTATAGTCAGTTAAAGATGGGGGAGGGGTGAAAAATCTGAAAATGACTGGATTTTTTGTATCACTGACCTGTATATGTAGAGGATTAGTCTTGGTGAAGAGACAGGACAGCAGAGGATGTGGAATGGAGGGAGGAGGAGCAGCTCACAGGAAAAAGTCTTGATTTTCTCAGTAAAATCTAAATTACAGTACAACATAGTGCAGATCTCTGCAGGGTAATTATAAGGGAAAAAAAACGTCATCCCTAAGTCTGGATGAGATAAAATAAGATTTGAAATCAAGAAGCTATTAAAACCCAAAGAGGGGGTTTTAATAAAATAAAAATAAAAACCCAGTCACTGAAAACATTCACTTCAACTCCAAACATTCAACCAATAACAAAAGGGACAATAACAATACCAGTGACTGAAGAAGAACCAGGTATGCTTAAAGTAACATTTCAAAAAGTCCTTTTAAAGTTTGATTATTTCAATCCACACTAGTAGAGCAGCTATACTGAGACAAAATAATTCCCCAAAGCTAGCATTTCCTGTAATCATCCTGAATACATCCTCTTATAATATCTGATGGAAAAGTATCACAAGATTTCACGAGCTCCACACAAAAGATACTGAGAATCCAATGTCATGATAAAAGCCATAGGAAGAAAGATGGCCCTAACAGGGATCACATACTCTGAAGGACACAGGCCTCAAGCACCATTATGGATGGAGCAGCCTGGAAAACCACTTGCAGATGAGTGGAAATACATGGAGAGCTTACATCAATATCTTGTTGGTACACACAGTGGAAAATCAAATGCTCTGTCTTCCAATTCAAGACAATAAAAAAGAAACACACTTAATGGGATATAGAAAACAAAGCTCTATTAGATGCTCAAGATTCCCTTAATTGGCAATTTAATACAAAAGTCAAACAGCTAAAGGTCAGACAAGGAATCACAACAGCACAAAGAACAAAATGAAAGATTTAACTTACATCAAAAACTTTGCTACAAAGGTGAGAGGGGACTCCCCCAAAGAATATGGAAGATTTTAGTCCTCTATGTGATCACAAAAACAGACCCAAACACTATTTGGATCAAATTCAAAATAAAAAGCTTATACTCACCGATATAATGAAAAGTTACATCAAAGAGGGGGCTGAAACTCCAATTTCCCTACCAAACTAGAAACTGGCAGACCTAGAGAAGAATGATCAATCAATCAATAAACATTTATTAAATAGCTACTATAGGCCAGACACTTTGCTAAGCTCTGGAGATATAAAAAGAGACAAATGACAGACCCTGTCCCAGGAGCTTACCAGAACAAGACCCTGGGTGCCAACAAATATGTTCCAATCAAGCTATATACAGTCTAAGGAGGAAATAGTTAACAAATAATTAAGAGGGGTTGGGAAAGATTTCTGTTCAAAGTTAGGATTTATGGAACAGAATTGAGTGCACGGGATAATGTTGTAAAAAATTACCTATGCATATGTACTGTCAATAAAAAGTTGTAAAAAAAAAAGATATATTTCATTTTCTATTTTCTAGGACCAAAATCATTTATTACTATTAATCACAGTTGTACTTCCTTTTGCATTCTTTACATTACCCTTCTGAGTCATAGGATCTGTTCAGCTTATTTCAGTGTACATCAGTTCATTAAAATCTCCTATTTCTGTGAAAAAAAAGTTGGCATTTAAAGAAAACCAGGAAGGTCAGTAGGTAGAATTGAGAATGCATATAGGGCATAAGAGAGAATGCGGAGTCCAGGATGACTCTTAGGTTGCGAGCCTCAAGGACTGGGGATGGTATTGCCTTCTCCAGGAATTGAAAAAGTAGAAGTAGGAAGGATTTAGGGGAAAAGACAATGAGTTCTGTTTTGGACATATTGAGTTTAAGATGTTTACTAGACATTCATTTCAAGGTGTTTAAAAGAAAGTTGAAGATCAAAGATTGCAGGTCTGTGGAGAGTTTGGGGCATCAGTAAGTAGAAGTAAGAATAATCATCAGCCTAAAGATGGTCATTAAATTATTGGGGACTGAGAAGATCACCATAAAAAAGAGAGTACAGAAAGAAGTACAGAAGGCCCAGGACTGAAATCTGAGGGATGGGATCTGGAGTAGAATCCAGCAAAGGAGACCAAAGGAGTGGCCAGGTAAGTTGGATGAGAACCATGAGAGAAGGGTGAACCTAAAACCTAGAAAGTGGAAAGTACCAAAGAGAGGAGGGTGCTCAACAAAGGCTGCAGAGAGAATGAGGACTGAGAAGAGGCCATTGGATTTGGTGACTAAGACCTGTAGTAATTTCAGTAAGATGATAGTCAGAAGCCAGATTAAGGGGTTAAGAGGAAAGTGGGAAGAGAAAAAGTGGAAGCACCTATTACAGTTGTCCTTTTCAAGAAGTTTAACTACAAAGGACAGATGATATATAAGACAATAATTAGGGGGCAGATGGAAAAATCAACGGAGGGTTTTTTCAGGATGGGGTAGAATTTACAAAATTAAAAATATTAATTCAAATGCATCACAAAGGTGCGTGAATTGCAAGCAAAACACTTTGGCAGTTTCCTCTCAAAATAAAGCCTGATCCCATATTTCTAAATTGACATCATCATGCAACTACTATCAAAAGATGGGAACACTTTTGGCCACAATTAACTTAATATAGATCGATTACTTGTCTACGTATTTTATACAAAGCATTTATGGCTTCTATCACTTACAAAAGCTACCATGTACATTTACTAAAAAAATAATAATAATTAATAATAATAACAACATATTGGCTAAGGAACCAAAAACAATGAGCAAATATATGAAAAAGAACCAAACATGATGAGAATGCTAAAGTATTGACGGCTTTATATAAAACATACTACCAACACAATAATATCAGAAACTGGTGATATGAAATGGCACATTACAGTGAGAAATGGTAAGCTTCATATGGTTCTGTCTAGATTTAAATATAATCTAATTTCTACAAAACAGATCTGAGTATGACTTCCAAATTAAAAACAGAGTCATGTTTAGTCATGTTTGCTATAAGCATCTTATCACTTGATGTTAAAGGATAATATTAAATGATATGGTTCTACCAAAGTCATTAAACAGCCCCTTTCATGGAATCTTTCTCCAAGGATATCAAAACATTCGGACTTCCTAAGTATAAAAGTCTTAAAGTGAACTAAATAAAAGTAGAGACGTAAATCTGGAGATCAAGTTAAACCAATGAGTTATGGCAATATTTGTACATACCTTGAGGGAATCAAAGTCTTCCATGAGCATCATTCACAGGAACTTCACTCAGCATTAGATCAACACAAAAATGTCTCCAAAATGGCTAATATAGTCCATCCGTCAACAAGTGATTACTCTATGCATAGGCACATTATGCTAGGCTCTGCCAATACCGAGACTAAAATAAAATAACCCCTTGCCTTCAAGGAGCTTATACTCTAATGGATTAGACAAAACATTCACATATAATTATTTATCTTATATGGAGGACAGTTCAGGATGGAAGGCACTAATGTGGAGGACAGCTGGTGCGGGGAAGGCAAAGCAAAGACCAGAAAAGGCTTTATGTAGATCGTGATTATTGAGCTCAGACTTGAAGGACAATTAGAAGATTTGGAGAAGCAGATTGCAGAGTGCAAAGAAGGGAACAGAATGTAAAAAGAAAGGCAAGTTAATGTAAGAGGAGGACTGGCCAATGGGAGTGCCGTCTTTGAGCAGATACAGCCTTCTTGGTGCATCTCCACCTCTAGTCTGGCCAAGCCTTGAACAACTCCCTGACTGTGGAGAATGTAGAGGTCTTCTATTTCTAGTCTGCTCACTTTCTTTGACTGATTTCTAAGCCGGAGCTAAACGTTCATACACAAGGCTTTCAGAAAGGCTATATTCATGGGATGAGGCAAGAACTGATGTAAGCCTCTAGCTGGAAAGAGGAAACTAGTATCAGTGATCTTCTTTCCCCACTCAGGCCATAACAATAATGAACCTTTATATAGGCCTTTATGGTCTCCAAAATGCTTTATAAATATTACATTTGATCCTTACAAAATCCTGGGAGGTTAATTGTTATTGTTATGCTCATTTTTCACATGAGAAATACAGAAATGAAAGGGCCTGTCCAGGATTAAACAATTAGTGTCTGCATCTTCCTGCCTCCATTTTACCACTAGCTACCTTTGTAGGCCAACAAGAAGTCAAGAGAGCATGGTTTTGCTGTGGCTTCTGTCCCTGTTGGATCTAGTCTTTTGTGCCTCAAGTTAAGAAATACTGAAGGAGGAAGAAGCATTTCTATTGTAGCTCCTACGTGCCAGGCACTGTGCTAAGCACTTTAGAAATATTACCTAATTGGACACAGAATTCAAGCTTCAAAAGTTTGGAAGCATGAGCCAGCAGAGAACTAGCATGGAAGTCTGCCAGGGTTCACAGGCAGACTCCCTCAATGAAGAACAAAGCCCTAGCCTCAGGGTAACACTAGATCAAAGGTAGCCAGGAGGCAGCAAGAAGAATCTAATCTTAATTCTAAACACCCCTTCACAAATCTCTCTCTAAGCACTGCAATTCTAGCCTGGACTAGCTCCTCAAGGGTCAGTGGACACTCATGTTTCTATATTTGATCCTTCCTGGTGATTCTGAGGGGCTGCTAGGTGGCACTGTCCTGGACCTGGAGTCATGAATATTCAACCTCTTGAATTCAAATCCAGTCTCAAACACTGACTAGCTATGTGACCCTGGGCAAGTTTGCCTCAATTTTCTTGTATGTAAAATGAACTAGAGTAAAAAATGCTGAGACACTGTAGTATCTTTACCAAGAAAACTCCAAATGGGGTCATGAGGAATTAGACATGATTTAAAAATGATGGAACAACAAAAACTATATCTGCAAAAGGAGGTTGTGAAATGATCAACTATGATTGACTTAGCTCTTCTGAGATGAGAGGGGAGGGAAGAAGGGAGGTAGAGAAATTTGGAACTCAAAATCTTGTAAAAAATGAATGTTGAAAAAAAACCCACTGAAAATGATTGTTCTAAAACATATGGCACATTATACCAATCCTCTCTCTAATGCCCACGTCTGGGTTCAGTGAACATCATTGATTCCCCACTACTTCTTGACTCAAATATAAGATTGGCCATGTTTGTCATTTATGACCAGGCCTCATCTTATTTTTCCAGTCTTTTTACACTTTATTCCCTTCCGCTTATTCTACAATCCAGCTACACCAGCCTATTTGGAGTCCCATAATCATAACTTGCCATTTTCCTCACTTCATGCCTTTGTGTGAGCTGTCTCTCATGCCTGGAATTCTGTTCATCAATCATAAACACTTCCTGTTTTCTTTGACCTCCTTTAAAATTCAGTTAAATCCCTACTATTTCTCCCAGGTATTAATACCTTTCATCTCAGATTTCCTTCAGCCTTGTGTCTTTGTCTCTTTCTATATGCAAATACACACATATATGCACATAGGCACATATGTGTGTACATATAGAGGGAGAGTTACAGACAGACAAATAGATAATTATTTGGTTATTTACATGGTTTTAAATGCTAGCTCCTTGAAGACAGGCGCTGTTTTTTTTTTCTTTGTATCTTCTCAGTGCTTAGGGCAGTATCTGGTACATAAGCACTTCATGAATGCCTATTGAATGACTGAACAAAAGTTGGGAACACTAACATCTCTAAATTTAGGTCAATTATGTGTTTGTGTACTATATACAAAACATTCCCAGTTTGTATCACTCAACAGCTTATATCATTAAACAAAATCAGTAAACACATGCGAAGGTCCGGCCTAGCTCCTCTGAAGGGCTCAGAATAAGCCCTTGTCAGGATAAGCAAAAGTCCTTGCCCCACGTTGGGGATGCCAAAATGTGAAGTCCTTGAATTGTAAAGGTCCGGTCGTCTCTAAATTGTCCTTGGGGACTGCCGTCTCAACTCAATCCCAGACTAGACTCACTCCTTGCCCTCCTGCCCTCCTCTTTTATCCTAGCAGAGATTGTAGTGAGAACTCAGCGGGGCTTGTGAGAAAATACTTCAACCAATGAACTTGCTCCTTTTAAAGGTTGTGTAAACTTCTTTTCAGAAGTTCAAAGGTGTAAACTCCCCCTAAAGGCCGGAAATAAAGGTGTGAATTCTGAGCTGGAGAATTGCCCAGACAACCTGAGTTCTCACCTTGTAATCCTAACGAACACATATATTGGCTAAGGAGCCAAAGAGATGTGCTTGAAAGTCCCGAGAGTATAAGAGCAACTTATTAATCAATTTTATAATTATTGAACCAGATCCCCTAAAGCAGCATGTCATTTATACTACCAAGCAAAACATGACCTGGTGGTTAGAATTATGTATAAGAAGCTGACTATATTCTATAAACTAACAGATGCACACATTAAAACATCCTTGCACAGTCAACAAATAAGTTGATTCTGGATTCACAGTATTATCCCAGATATGATTGTTGCCCCCTCATTCTTGAACATAACATCCATAAAAATTTAAGAACATTTTTGATAGGGTGACCATACAAACTATTCATAATCTCCAAATTGTGTGAAGCAAAAAGCTTTCAAAACATAGAGACTCAGTGGATGAAATCAAAATCATATGGGAACAATTCAATGTGCATCATCCTCATTATCATGTCTCCTATAGGAATTGAACCAAATATATTTTCATTGAGCCTTCAGATCATGAGCTTATATCCACTCAAATAATTGTATTCCATCACAAAGACACCATTATTTTATTTAATTGCTCAACTATATGTAGAACATTAAGCATAAAAATAGCAAGATAGCATTTTCTCCCATTATCATTCCTATTTGAACTCCATCAAATATAAGATAATGAGAAAAATAAATTACAAGATATAATGACCACATCAAATTTCAAATCTCTGCGATGAGGAGTAGAGGTCAATGTAAAATGATGAAATTTCTAGCCAGGAAGATGCACAGTGGGGACTTTGTATATGCTGGGACCATTACGGTAGTGGTAAAGGCTTGACAGGAATCCTGAAACAGAAGCTGATTGGCTCAGCACCTGGCTAATATAATGTAAACATTTCACAAAATCAAAGAAAGAAGATAATCTATAGACACAGGAAATGCACTGATAATCCATAGAGAGGATGGTAAAACTACTGGGCAACTTTGGTTCTAGTACTCTAGATAAGCCAGATATATGAGAACAAATTAGAAATCCCCATAGCCCACCTACCTGACATAGTTCAGCAGAAATGACACTCTCCACTGAACTGCTGAACCACAAAAGTGGGTGAGTGGGCTGAGGGAAGGAGGCCAAGGGGGCTAGAGAAAGCTATCGAAGAATTGGCAAAAATTGGAAAAGCATATCCAAGATCAGGCTAGTATTTGCACTAGAGCACTCTTAATAAATGTTTCCTGAGTGACAACAGAGATGATGGACAACAATAAGGAGGACTGGGAGAACTATACTGGATTTGATGATTAGGAGGTCACTGGTTAGGAAGGTTAAGGGCTTGAGGAATGAGTGAGAAGTAAAGAAATGTGAGAAGCAATGGAGAACCTGAGCAAGACGGGGAGCTTGCATAGAACTGGTCTGTCCATTCTGGCCATGTCTCATTAATGTATACTGAGAAGTAACTTCAATCTAGAATAGTGGGGAACTATGATGCCCTAGACTTGACAAGCCTAGTCACATGACTCTGCTACAGCTATGGGGACCTAGCCAAGAAGAATAAAGGAAAGGTCAAAGATCATTTTGATCCTTTATTCTTTCTACAGACATAGGCTTTAACAGAATTCTTACTACAGAATGGCTTTAACAATCATTTATTGGTAATGTAGGCCACAAAATGCTGTCACAGCAAAAATTGAGGAGGCAGCATAAAGAAATGAAGCTCTACATGACCTTGGATTACTTTCTTCCCCTCTCTAGGCCACCACAGCCTCATTCCTAAAAGGAGGGGATTGGCCTAGGTGATCTTTGCACCTATGGTCCTATGATCCTATTTTCTTGTTTCAGCCGAACATACTGCTTCCCCAGTATGCTAGGCCAGCAAATGACAGAATTTGTATAATGGGTGCAGTTAAAAAACCCAACTTAGACACTTGTTGTGGCTTTGGTGCTGTTGCTGCTTATTTCAGTCATTTTGACTCTTCATGACACCATCCGGGGTTTTCTTGGCAAAAACATTGGAGCACTTTGTCATTTTCTTTTCCAAGGGATGTATGGCAAACATAGATTAAGAGACTGACCCAGGTTCACATAGCTAAAAAGTGTCTGAGTCTGAATTCAAACTCAAGTCTCCCTGCCCTACAATCTATGCACCACCCCACCCAGTTGCCCTTGCTGTGTGACTTTGGCCACGGCTGCTAACTTTTCTCAGTCCCACTTTCCTCACTTGTAAAAATGGTATACAACAATTTAATTCAACAAGCATTTAAGATGTGCCAGAATTTGGAGACTCACACACACACATACACACACACACACACACACACACACACACACACACACACACACACACACAGTTACTTAACAAGATTATCACAAGGGCCAAATAAGATAATGTAGACAGGGTTACTGTATTCATTTCCTATCATAGGTGGACGGCACTAATTGGTTCACTAATTGGTGACATGCTGAATGAAGTGAACAAAATTAGAAAATTGTACAGAATAACACAAGATTAAGTAATGATCAACTGTGGTGGATTTGGTTCTTCTCAATAATACAGTGATCCAAGACAATTCCAATAGACTTGGGATGGAAAGTGTCATCCACATCAAGAAAGAGAACTATTGAATGCAGATCAAGCCATAGTATTGTAACCTTTTCTTGAAGTTTGCTTTTTCTTTCTCATGGATTTTCCCCTTTGTTCTGATTCTTCTTTCACAACACGACTAATATGGGAATATGTTTAAAATTACTGTAGATGTATAATCTATATTAGATTGCTTGCTATCTTTGGGAGGGGGTAAGGGAGGGAGAAAAAAATTTGGAACTCCAACTCATAAAAATGAATGTTGAAAACCAACTTTACATGTAATTGGAAAAAGGAAATACTATTGATTTTTTTAAAAATAAAAGTTATTCTTGGACCAGTGTGTAAATGTGGATAGAGCCTTGGCATAGTTCCATGAATTTTCACTCCGTCTTTTAATGTGATTGCTATTTAAAGGAAGATGATAATGTAATAAGAATAAACAAAGGCCTACTACACATCCCAAAATGCACAATAATTGACCACTATTTCATCAGTCATCACCAAAAATGTTTTTCTATCTACTCTACATGAGGTTGCTGGTCCATTGAAATATCTGGTCAATCTAGACAAATTTTCATGGGATGAGAGAAAGGTATCTTAGATTCCATCTAATTCAATCCCTTCACATCACAGAGAGGAAAACTGAGACTTCCCAAGTTCAGTGTCTTGCTCAAAGGTTAAAAAGTCAGTACATGTCTGAGGTAAGATTTGAACTCAGGTCTTCTGACTTCAGCCCCAGACTTATTTCCACTAAACTGTGGAGCATGACCCTATATGGGGCTTCATAACTGAATGTGGGGGTAGTGAAATGATGACTTATTATCAGTAAATGTTCGGTTTGTATAACCTTTTTATATACATATATAGCTGGGGATGCAGAAAATTTTCTTGGATGCAAAAGGGCTACAAGTGGAAGAAGCTGGAGAAGGCCTGAACTGGGGATCTTGAATGAATGATCTTTCCTCTGACCCCACTCTGTGCTACACAGAAAATGATGTAGAGATTATATAGCAAGTTTAGACAAAATGAACACTCACAAATATAGAGTCCTCTCATTTTTAGCCCCTTTTTGCCAACTGCTCTCTTGAGCAAAAGGACAAACACAATTGCATACAGTCTGGAGCAATACCTGAGGCTTCAAGACAAAGGAATACAACTTCCCATATGATTACCTAGGTATTTTAGGCAAAAAGTATGAGATGCAAAGGTTCTAGATGATTGTTTTCAATTTCCAGCTTCATCTTGTCAGCATAGACTTCATTTTTTTGTCTCAGCTCATTGTCTCAGAATTCATTTGCTCCTTCACCTTGTAGAAGTTTAAATTTTTCAGTATGACTGAAAATTTGACAGCCAGCAGAGAAGGAGAATTGAAATATTTTACGTGAGCAGTTACACATTCATAAATTATGGATATTAAGACATCCATAATGAGGCCAAATTACAGAAAGGCAAAGAACAACAAGATTTGCATATTTAGCTGAAGTTTCCGCATCAATAGTAAATGGCAAAATTATGAGATGAGTTATTTGCACACATGAAAGATTTATCTCAACTTGAAGAATGAACCAGTGCATTTATTGATTCTGGTGACTGTTCCATTCATTAAATGGCTCCTAAATGGTCTGTTTTGTGGTTGCAAAGTCATCATGTGTCATTAGACATTATGGAAAATGTCAGGATGCTAGGCTTCCATATTAGAAATGCCAAAAAGAAGGACAAGTGGAAAGATGGGTAAAATTTTTTAAATGAACTATAATAAAGTTGAGATTCTGGTTTTAATTAACAAATCAAATGATATGCAAGCAAGGTGAGGTTTGTAATATGCATTGGGATAGGTTCCATGACTAGGGTGTGGCCAATATGTTCTCTGAATAACAGAGAGCTTTGGAACCGCAGGTCTTGGGTAATAGAAAGCAGGAGGGGCTTGGATCAGATTATGAGGCTGGTCCTGGACAACCACCTAAGGGATTTTCTCTCTTTGTACCTCAGTGACACTGTCTCTATAAAGGAGATGATGATGATGATAACGACAATGACAATAATACTTGTATTACCTACCTTGCAAGGTTGTGGTCACTGTCTCTATAAAGGAGATGCGATGATGATAACAACAATAATACTTGTATTACTCACCTTGCAAGGTTGCGGTGGGAAGCAAAGCAATTTGTAAACCTTAAGACGCTCCATGAAGAAAATGAGAGAGGTAAATAACCAAAGGTAGTCAAGAAACAGACCTGCAAGTAAATAGAGGGACAGATTTAGATAATGTGCTACTTTAAGCCCTGTATGCAATACCTGCAAGCACTGAATTTTCTCAGTTTTGAAATCCTTCTTTGGCAATGCCTGAAAGACGGCATTGTCTTAAATCTTAGAATGAACAAGAGCCTACTTCCACTCAGCATTCACATTCCAAGTCATACTAGTCCGTGTATTCAAGGGTACAATGAGAACAAAAACCTCTATTTCTCCCCTGTGATCTTTTACCCAGTGTCAGATGCTCCCCAAACCACCCCTCTGTCACTCACCCTCACTATCCCTAGTGACCCCAGATAAACTCTCACCTTTCCTAAGGTTTGGTGGGGAAAAGAATGGGTCGTTCAGTGGGACAATATCACCCATCATCCAACAGCCTCCAATACCACCTCTCCTGATCGTTTATCAGTTTCCTGGGTATGGAATAAAAGGCCTGAATTCTATCGATTGACATTTCTCTTGGTTTCGATGATTTGGAGCAATCTTTTATTGAGCTGCAGAAGTCTACAATTTTTCTTTTTTTTAGAACGATTTGATTATATTCTCTGACCAGTTATCTATTGGGAAATTGCCTTTGGTCTTATATATTTGTAATTAATTCCCCATATGAGATCTCACAAAATTCTTAGTGTTGCCACTTTGTCCTCTGGCAACTTCCTCTGGTGATATCAAAATTTTTCTAAGCTTTAATAGATACTAAAGATAATTAAACTACTGTGGGTCTCTCCCTGGGCCAAAAGTCTTAGTGAAGTTTCAAGCCTTTGTAGCTTTTGGGACATCCTACCTTGGATTTCAGACCTTTATCATAGAAGGGGCCACAAGGATGATGATGATGATGATGTAACCCCAGCTAAAGTTTGTATTACTGCCACTACTACTGTCACCACACCTTCCCGGAGAACCCATTCCACCAGAAAACAGAGTTGCAGAGATGTATGGAGAGACAGCCATCTTGTGTAAAGGGGAGAAAGTGGGAAAGGAGAACATTGTACTGGTGAGAAAAATCTCTAAATTAGATTTCCTTCCTGACAAATGTAACTCAGAGATATTTATCCTGTCAAAGAAAAAGAAAAAAGTAATTGTTTTATTTTTACATCAGGCATCTCTTTGGCTCTTATTCTATGTCAGTTGCTTCCCTTTCTGAGTTAATAGAAACCCTTCTGCTGGAACCTGGGCCGTTGTCATTGACCATGGTACCCAAAAGGAAGAAGATGGGGTCAGATGTGTCCCTCCTCCTCCTCCTCTTCCTCCTCTTCTTCCTCCTCCTCCTCCTCCTGAGAACAAAGGAAAATAGACTTGATAGAAAGCCAATATCAGTTTGGACAGAAAGCCTGTGCCCTGATGTTTGCCATATGAAATCCTGTTGCTTGTATGGCATATAAAATTAGATGCTCTCATTTGTTACTGCTCCGGTTTTCCTCTTGGGCATCTGCCTTACCCTTTTCACTCTTCATCAGATCACTCAGGGATTGCTGGAGCTTCCTGACCTCCGATGTGGTCAACTGCCTAACATTTCAAGAGGAATTAAAAGGGCTAAAACACATCTGTCCTTTATAGGAAAAACAAGAAAGGGCCAAATAGAAGGGGGAAAAGGCTTCCTTTCCTCTTCCTGTTTTAAAATACTAAAACCATGGAAATCAGTGTTAGGTTCACTGCAAATTTCTTTAGCATCCACAGAAACACACACGCATGCTTACAGACACGCACACTGAGCAAACCTTCCAAAATTGATATTCTACAAACGTCACTGAAAATGGCTCGTCTCTTTTAAAGAGCTGCCGACTCCCTGATCTAGTCAGACCCTTTCGCTTTATAGATAAGAAAACTGAAGCCTGGGAGGCTCATGGGAATAGCCAAATACAAGTAGTTAGTGCTAGATCCAGGAGTAGAGAGAAGCCTGGGATCTCTCCTGTGATTTTTCTACCCCGACTTGTCACTCAAGGTCAATCGGGGCTCTGACTGGAGCTGCAGTTGGCAAATGCCACTTCTGTGCTTTCCCCCATGCCTCTTTCAAAAGTATATCTGCCCAAATACCTGAAAGGAAAAATTCTAGGCCACCAGAAGGGATGAATTCCTATCTCTTTCCCTTCAAACACTGCTTGGAAGTAGGACTCTGGAAGGTGAATGGAACGGAAGGATAAAGATTCCCTATCAATCATTTTCTTTCATTTAAGGGAAGGTACAGAGACTGTATCCCTTTCTCATCTTCCTTATGCATCAGCCAGGCCAACATGCCTCAGGGGAAATCTGAATAGCTTCTCTCCATAGGCAGAAGTGGTCCTTTTAAGCAATGGGCTATGGCACTGGAAGCTGAGGACAACATCGCCTCCTGGCAAACAGGGACCCCATTGTGTAATTCCTATTGCAGAGTACTTAGCATAATGTCATGCACATGGGGCCACTTTACAAATCAAGGAGGAGTACATGCCAAATATCATCTTTGGCATTAAGTTTGATCTTTGTGCCTCTGTTGCTTGGGTATGTCAATGTGCCATCTCTCCATCCCATGCCTTCCTTCTTATACTTCATAACTGCCTTTAACAGAAGAAAATCCTTTCACAACAACCAGCCTGACTTACATGCTCTAGAGCACCATGGACAGGGAGGGACAGCAACAACTGGTACTGACTCATGGAAATCTCGTGGTATACCTGGAAGGTCAGTGCCATAAACATGATATAGCCCCATCTTTCAGAGAAAGAAGCCAAGGCTCAAAGGGATGAAATGATTTGCCCAGATTCACATAGCTAGTGAATGCAGGAGGGCTGTGAATGCAGGCAGAGTCTTAACTAGGGCAGGACAACCGGAAGTTTTCCTGAGGGCAAAGGAAATGTAGACTCTGAAAGATGTAATATATTCACAAGAAGCTGAGGTTAATACCTAGTTAGCAAGTATGATCAGTTATAATAAGATGCTACTAGATTAATAACCACCATCCATGAGCCACTCTCTTAACATTCACTTTCCTAAAGGCTAAATCCATCTTAATTACTTTTATTACTTTCGCTTCATGAATTACAAAGTTTGTACACAGTAACAGCAATATTGTATGATGATAAGTGTGAATGACCTAGCTCTTCTCAACCATAGGGTGATCAAAGACAATTCCAAAGGACTCATGATGAAGGATACTATCCACCTCCAGAGAAAGAATGAATAGAGTCTGAGTGCAGATCAAAGCATCCTTTTTTAAAATTTTCTTTTTCTTTTCTTTGGTCTGTGTCTTCTTTCACAACATGACCATTATGGAAATATGTTTTCCATGACTGCACATGTATAATCTAGATCAAATTGCTTGCCTTTTCAAGGAAAGGGAAAGTGAAGTAGAAAGGGAGAGAATTTAGAATTCAAATTTTGTAAAAAAAAAAAAAAAAAAAATAGAATGTTAAATTTTTACATGTAATCAGAAAAAAAAATTTAGAACAAAAAAAGGAAAAAAAAAAACCTATGAAGTTGATTAGAAAACATGTTTTCATGCTGCTTGCTCCAGTGACAAATATTGCCGCTTCTGGCTCTGACCCCTAATCCTTCGCTCACCCTGAGTCTGGTAATACACCTGTATCAACTAGGTCACCCATCACCTCTCAATAGTTTGCATTTCAAAAAACTTTTAGGGTTTACCAACCATGTCAGTAGCAGGATTTGAACCTCAGCTTCTGGTCCTCCAAACTTAGCATTCTAGATGTCACACTATGCTGCCTCCACTGAGGTTTTGCTTTAAACTGAAACAGAAAACAAAAAGTGATTAAAACTGCCCCTTTCTCCATGATTCAGCCAAAGAGAATTCTTAAATATAAGACTTTCACTTCAGAATTTCCCTTTAAGGTATTTACAAGAAGTCAGGAATGCAACCATCATGAAATGTAAATGGCTATTCCCCCTGGCCCAAACTACTACTAGTGGATGACCCTCATGAGTGTCTGTCATTGCCTCTTCAGGGCTAATCTACATATACTCTAAGGCCCTATGACTTTATTTTCTTTTTTTGCAAATGGTAGCAGATGCAAGAACATATATCTTACCTAGAATGCAAACCGATAGCCCCATGTGATGGTTAGTCAGACAGTTAATCAAGCATTATGGATGATGTGGAGAAGTAGGGGTGGGGCAGAACACAGGACAAGGAGGCCCGAGGGAGGATTTCTCTTACTAAATGTTCTGCAGAACGGCAAGGTTTCATAGCCACGGCCCTGAGCCATTCACTCCCCAGTGAATATTAGTTATAAAAAGAATTTTTAACAGCCTACTTTATAAATGAATTCACCTCACTCATCAGATGGCTAGAAATGAGACCAACTCATTATTACTATTTATCAAAGCCTTTTTGGGTGTGTGAACAAAGAACTAAGTTGCCTTTGCTGCCTGGGGTGGGAAGGAGGGTGGATTCCAAAAAGGGCCAATTAAGAGACTGAAGAAAACAGTGAAAAATGGCAAAAATCCAAAGAGAAAAGGTGTAGAAGTTAAATCTACTTTGGCAGAGTGCTTAGGTTTAATTGGCAATGGGAGCCTAATGCTGCCCATTAGGGATGTTCTCAAAGCCTTACAAAGACACTATGGGGGGGGGGGGGAGCTGCCATTCGGGGCACATATATGTATCTTGGAGGGACTGCTTTCTACATCCCTGCAGTCAAGTCCCCGTGTGTGTATGTGTGTTTGTGTGTGTGTGTGTGTGTGTGTGTGTGTACCAAAGATGGCAGCTCTGCTTTCTGAAGGCATTGTGCAACGCCTCTTGGAAAACCTTCAGGCATTCCCTGTTGTCTCCAGGCATGCACTTTACTGCCCTTCCCAAGTTGCTTCCCATTGTTCTTTCCAATGGGATTTCGTCTTATTCCTTTTGCACACTCCATTCTGCTCAGACTGGCTTTCTGGTGATTTCCAGTGTGTAACATTTTATCCTCCCCCCCCCCCCAACCTTTATATACACACTTGCCCATGTCTGGACTTCATCTCTTACAATTCCAAATTTTCTTCAAAGCACAGCTTAGATGTCAGAGGTCTTTCCTAATTGACCCACTTGTTAAGAGCCTCCTTACATTTCTTTAACTGTGTACCTGCTATATTCCTTAACAGAGTGTAAGCTTTGAGAGCAGGAGAGTTTCATTTCTGTCTTTTTATCTACAGTGCCTTGAAACAAGCATGTTTAATAAGGATTTGTTAAAGTCAGGCATGATAGTATGTGCGTAATTTGTGGTAGCAAGAGGCTAGAACTAATGGACCTCTTGAGCTAGGGAGTTTCGACTTGCAATGAGGCTCAAGTCAATTGAGTCCAACATTGAGTCCAGCACCAACACCGTGAGCCTTGGAGCAAGAGACAATCAGGCCACCCAAGGAAGAGCAAACTAGATCAGTCTGGAACTAGAGTGGCTCAAAACTCCAGGGAACTTAGTATTGGGATTGGACTCAAGAGTGGCTACTCCATTTCCAGAATGGGTGAAATGAAGAGACTGAGTGTCAAAAAAAATAAATCAAGAAAGCAATACAAAAATAAGTTTTTTGAATCAAAATGAGCAAAACAGACAGGAGAGAGAAATGTTAGGAAGATTTCAAACCAATAGAACTGTAGTTTCTCCTCTACTTAAAGGCAACCACAAGGCACAAGGGAAATAACACTGGACCTAGAGTCACAAAGACTTGTGTTCAAATCCTGCCACAGATACTTTCCAGCCACAGGTTGGTGTGAGGATCAAATGAGATCATATCTGTGAAATGCTTTGTAAATCTTCAAGTGCCATGTAAATTCTAGCTCTTATTTACGACAGTGCCTGAGAGCCTTCCTAACTTCCTTGTCTCTGCCCATGATCCCACCATTCTCCCAATCTCTCAGAATCATATTGGAGTCCTTCCATTTTTCCATCCCCAATATTTAACTAGAAACAGTCTTCTCAGTTGTCTTCTTTGAAATATCTTAAATCTGTTCTCTCCTTCCAATTCGCTCATTCACCTTGTCCTGGCACATATAACCTCATGGTGCTGTTTTACTACTAAGTCTTGCCCATTCATCTCCTTGCTCCCAACCTTTTCTACTTCCAATGGGGCCTACATAAAGCCTCCTGCCTCAGTTGCGCTGAATACCAGTCTTCAGTAGCTCCCTGTTTGCTGATATCCAATCACTACAACCTCACTGTCTTCCTTAACTGTCCACTGAGCACAATTGTTGATGGTAAGAGAATATTATTTTGACTTGTGTTTCTCTCTTTTGTTTTTACATCACAATCACTTTTTTATAGATGTCTACCTCTCTGCCCCCCCACACTGATCCTGCCCAACAACAGCAACAATGACAAACATCCTGAAACCCTATGAGACATTCTGCCCCATAGTCAGCTCCCAGCTAAGAGGAGGTGGTTATGTTTTATGTGACTAGGTGGCTCAGTGGATAGAGCCCTGAGCCTGGGCTTTACCCTTTACCAGCTGTGCCACTTAACCTTTGTATGCCTCAATTTCCCCAGTTGTAAAATGAGGCTCACAAGCACCTATCCCCCAGGATTGTTGTGAGGATCAGATGAAATAACATTTGTAAAGTGTTTTGCAAACCTTAAAATGCTACAAGCTAGCTATGCATTATTATTATCATTATTAATTATTTGTTTCTGTTCTCTAAGACCACTTTTGGGTTTCTGTTTGTCTAGAGAGAGCTTCCTTTTAGTAATCGTTCCCTGCATATTACTACTGTTATTTGAGCTGGCCTTAATTGACTGTGCAGCAACTGAAACAATCCCATTGGGCATTCCTTATTGGTCCACAACACTGGCTCAATCCAACAACAGCCCCTGGGCATGGGCCTGTTCTAGGCAGCTCTGCTGTGCCCTTGGCACCTTTTGCAGCTCTGGTGATAGTGCCTCCCTGCATCCCCCAACATTCACTGTTTTCATTTTGTGTCAACTTTGTCAATTTGGCAGGTTTCAGATGAAACCTCTGAATTATTTACATGGGCATTCCTTGGACTATTAGGAGTTTGGGGCACATTTCATATGGTCATTGATAGCTTGCAATTTTTGCTTCTGAAAATTTTCATACTGAAGAAGAAACCCCAAAACTGTGAAAAATCCTTAAAGGAGAAAACCTCCTTCTATTCTGCCTCAATGAGAGGACTCCACCCCAAACACAAACAGTTTCATTTTTGTTATCTGGGTGGGGACAGCTCAGTCCTGAAACCCAATGAATTCAATTCAAATTCTAATCCTGGCTGAAACCCAGCCTGGAGCCAAGAAGGAACTCCACCCACAAGTCCCCTTCAGCTTGGAGCCAAAGCCCCCTATTATAAAAGAACCAAACTGGAGCCCTCTCTTTGCAGAGGTTCCAAATATGGCAGCCTTATGCCTGGCATGCCAAGGATCTCTGCCCAATGGAATCCTGTTTCCGGTGCCCTCTTCTCTTTCCCTAACACCTTTTACTAACTAGACTTTAACTTTACTTCCAAACCGCATAATAAACCTCTTTCATCAATCTAGGTTTTCGGGTCTGTAAATTCCTTTACAGGGGACTCTTGAGCTGCCACCAGACCTCATTTAACTCCGTATCCTTGCGCCGAATCCAAAGGGGTTGCAGGGGAGCTCTATTTGACTCCCTGTACCCCAAACCTGCCACTAGACTTCAATTAAACCCTAATTAATTTAGGTACCCCAATTCTAGAGCTTATCAATATGCTTTGATCATTTCTTTACTTATGGGCAAGTCAAGACATCACCTGTATGTGCTTGGTCCTCTTTGAAAACAGAAGACAAACAATATTGGAGAATCAATGAGCAAACATTTAGTAAGTGCTACTATAGACTAGGAAGTAGACATGCAAATATCTAAGGAAAAGAAACTTCTTCAAGGAACTTCTGTTCTAATAGAAGATAATGGCCCTTGCTGGACCAATTTGTTCATTTCCTCTATGGTATGGGTATCTGCCTTTGGTTAGTCAATTTTGACTTTTTTTCCCCATAAAATTGTTTTGCTACTTTTTGAACCTACTTTGTTTTTGTTTCAGAGTTAACTAAGTTCACTTCCAATTCTTCTTGTAAACATTTAAAAATAAGATTCAAAGCAGCTGTGGAGAGAGCACGGAGTCTGGAATCCAGGAGCCTGAGTTCAAATCTCATATTGACCCTAGACACTTACTGTTTGATCCTCAGTAAATCATTTAACCCCTGAGAATCTTAGTTACAACACATATAAATAGGAATAAAAATAGGCGCTGTCTCCCAAAGTTATTTTGAGGCTTAAATGAGGTAATATTTGTAAAGTGCTTTGTAAACATTAAAGCTTCCAATGTTGGCCATTATCTTTTCTCCCATTTGCCCAATGTGTTTTTCCTTGTAAGGGAGAAAACAATAAGCAAAACCAATCAATATAACCCTGATGTCTCCAGTACCAACAATGTTCTGTACCAATAGACTCCTTTCTTTTCCAATAAAAGTAGAACAATTAAAAGCATTTGGTTTAACTTCATTGTTCTTTTCATTCACATTATTGTCATCTTCTGACTGCATATTTCTGTTGGCTAGCTCCCATTCCTGGAATTCTAATAGCAGCCCCTAAAAGAAACACTTGAAACAAAATCAGTGCAGCTTGAGTAAGATGACAAATCACTGAATAGAAATTTTCATTAGAGTTAACTCATTCATCAAAGTGTCCCCTTTAAAGGTAAATAGGGTTTGGGGAATGTCCACTTCAAAGAATGGGCCATCAGTATGGAATGCAGAAGAGCTGAGGATTTTTGCTATTGTTCCTTTTGTTTTAGAAAACCAGGGCATTCAGCTAGGGATCTAGATACAATGCCAGGAGTTGATATCAAAAGCAGAGGCCAAGGCAGAGTAGAGGGGACAAGTATCCTGGTTTTTAAGAGCAAGAATGTAAGGAGATGGGGGACAAAGAAGGGAGAGTTGGAGGGGAGAGGAGAGGGAAAATGGAAAGGGGAGAAGGGGAGGAGACAGAATCCAAAAAATGCCTAAATCTGCCTTCTCTGCTACATCTACCTATTGCTGTCTTCTGGAGTCAAGCAAAATCAAAATCAATCCAATTCCTCTTTCATATGACAGCACTGGGTTTCTAGTCTATTCTTGACTCTAATGAGTTGCATTGACTCTTGATTGGGTGGGAAAAAAGGGGAAGGGGATGAAGGATGGTGACAGAATGATCTGTATGAATGCTTGAGAAAAGGTTTTTGATCAAAATTATGTATTTAATCTCTCTACTTCCTTTACCCAGCTGGAAGCTCAGTTCCTCCTTATCCTACTGCCTTTGATGAGAGCAGCTGCTTATGATGACATCGGCAGCACTTTGTGCCTTTCTCTTTGAAATTGCTTGGGACCCTTTGGGTACTTTCCTGGTTCCCAAGATACTTGCAAGACCTGGACAAGGATTCAGGCATCTGGCCTGCTCTGAGTACTTTATTGATTTTTCAGTGTGGTGACTGGAAAATAAAGGAGGAAACAAAGGGCGTGCCCAGGCTTAGACCAGCCTGCCAATGACATCTAACAAGGGGCAGGGTAAGAACAAAGAGTACTTCATTGCAGAAAATCAAGCCTCATAGGCTCCTTTACAACAAGGTATCTCACACCCATATACCAAAAATCATTCCGTTTTCCTTGAAAGATGTACTCAAATGTATCTGTGACTTTGATGGAATATAGTTTCTAGGGGTGACAGAAGTATAGAAGTCCCCCTGACCTTAGAGTGATTCTGTTCTAACAATCTATCAATGATTCTAAAGTCTTCTGGCTTTAGAACCAGTAATCCGGAGGTCTCCCCAACCTTAGAGTGCTATTATTCTAACAATCTGTCCATCAACGATTGCAAAAATCTTCTGGCCTAAGGAATATAATAATATTTCCTCCCTTAGACTTTAGGGAAGATATATTAGAGATCCTGAGACTCTGTAACCTTAGAGTGCTGTTGTTCTAACAAAGTCTGTCCATGATTCTTAAGTCCTTTGGCCTAAGGATAGTCCAAAATCTGCTGGTCAGTGATAACTAAATTCCTGAGACCATTCCTCAGTTCTACCTCTAGGCCATAAAATTAGCAAAGCAATGACATGAAGAAGTGGAAAAAGGTGTCTCCTTTCTCTTGGTCCTTTGCTAAATTCATTTGGAACTTAGCTAGCTTCAACTGGCCTTACAATAAACTTTGCCCCTGGACTTGGAGATGGATTCAAGCCTGCCAATTGTTTTGAAACACCTCACCATCCGGGTCTGTGACCCCCAACCTTTTGAGGTCCCTTCCCAACCTCAACAAATTCATCACTTCAGATATACCTACCAACCATATCCATGCCTGACCACCCTATAGGGCATACAGGCTTTCCTCAGAAATTGTCAAAGCATAGGTAAAACACTAGCGTTGGCAACCTGTCCAGTTGCACTCTTTCCACAAGACCAGCCCGCCTGCAGGAAAAGTGATGAAAAGTGAAGAAGGCCTCACCCATTCCTGCCTTTAGCAAACTGGGTGGAGCTTCTGTGACAAACTTGTAGGAGGTAAAGACAAGAAAGACACAGGATGAGGAATTACAGAGGCAAGGATGTCCTGTGTTTATTGAAGATATCAAAGGTTTCCCTGGAAGACAGAATTCTAAGCCCCATACTTCTTATCACCCAATAACGTTCCATGACTGTCCTATACCACACCTCCTTCAGCCATTGTATAGACCTAGGAAGCACTAGGTCTGGGTCAAAGGATATGCACAGTAACCAGAGATGTAGTGGATAGCTAACTGGACTTGGAGGATCTGAGTTCAAATCCAGCCCTAAACCCTCATTAGTTATGTGGTCCCGGGCAAGTCACTTACACTTTACCTAGTTTCCCTAACAATAAAATGGGAATAAGAATAGCAATTATCTCTCAGAGTTACTGTAAGGATCAAATGAAATAATACCTATACAAAGTGCTTAATACAGTGCTATAATGCTTATTTCTTTCCCTTAGTGAATTTTGTGCAAAGATAATAGTGGGTTAAGACCCAGAGGAGGACAAAGCTCCTACAAACACCCCAGAGAGGCTCTAAAACTGCACAAGAGGAAACAATTACAAAGAAAACCAAAGAGAATATACTGAAAACCAATCCAGTCAGTCCAAGACTGCACACATACACACACACACACACACACACACACACACACACACACACACACACACACACACACACACAACTTGGCAGAACCCTGCAGAAGTACTGAGAACAAAAAGGCAGAGTAGGTGAAAGACCAAGCCCCCAAGGATCCTGTTCTCCCAGCAGGAACCAAGGCCAAGAGTAATGTCTTAGCCTCAGCCTCCAAAGGAGATGGGGCCAGCCCAGCACTCAGCTCAGAAGACAGAGCCAGACCAATGCCCAGCACTCGAGTTCTAAAAATGTTAGCTATGGCAATATGACAAGAGAAAAGAAATATGGAGAATATGCAGAGGAAAAAAAGGAAACAAAACTATCTCTTTTTGCAGATGATATGATGGTGTGCTTAGAGAACCCTAGAGAGTCAACCAAAAATGAACTAAAACAATGACTAATTTCAGCAAAGTTGAAGAATACAAAATAAACCCACATAAATCATCAGCATTTCTATATATTACCAACAAAACTCAAAAGAGATAAATTCCATTCAAAGTAACTACAGAATATACAAAATACTTGAAACTCTATATAGCAAGACATACATAGAACTCTATGAATATAACTATAAAAAACCTTACAGAAATAACAACAGACTTAAATAATTAGGGAAATATTCATTGTTCTTGAGTAGCCCATGTCAATATAATAAAAATGATAATACTGCTGAAATTACTTTGCTTCTTCAGTGCCACACTAGTCCAAGTACCAAAGGATTACTTTAAAGAGTGGGAAAAAATTAATAACAAAATTCATCTGGAGGAACATAAGGTCAAAAATCTCAAGAGAAATAGTGTAAAAAGAGGGACAGAATGAGGCTTAACAGTATCAGATCTCAAACTCTGCTTCAAAATAGTAATCATTTTGATTCAAAATGATTCAAGAGAACTTAAGAAATAAAGGGTTGATCAATGGAACATATTAAATACACAATATAGGGGGCAACTAGGTGGCGCAGTGGACAGAGCCCTGAATTCAGGAGGACCCGAGTTCAAACCTGGTCTCCGATACTTAACACTTCCTAGCTGTGTGACCCTGGGCAAGTCACTTAACCCCAGCCTCAGGGGGGGAAAAATACACAATATACTGAAGCAACTCACAGAATAACAGAGCATTTGATCAAGATCCCAGGACTCCTGGGGTAAGGACTTAGTATTCAACAAAAGTTTCTGGGAAAAATAAAAAGCAGTGAATCAGAAACTGAATTTGGATCAACACTACCCAACATATTCAAAGTAATAGATATATGTTGTTCAGTCATATTCGACTCTTTGTGAGCACATTTGAGTTTTCCATGACAAAGATACTGGAATGGCTGGCCATTTCCTTCTCTCGTTCATTTTACAACTAAGGGACTGAAGGAAACAGGATGAAGTGACTTTTATTAAGCATTTTGTACAAATATTATTTCACTTGACCTTACAATAACCCAGAGAGGTAAGTGCCATTATCATCCCCATTTTATAGTTGGGGAATCTGAGGTAGACAAAGTAAAAAGTGACTTTCTGAGGATCACACAGACAGAAAGGGATTTGTAGCTGAATTTGAACTCAGAGCTTTCTGACTGCAGCTGGTGCTCTCTGTACTGCATCACTTCTCTGCTGAAAAAATTTTAGTGACCCCTTGTTGCTGGTTGAATTCATATAGCACAGTGCTAGACACTGAGTAAGCACTGAAGAAATGCTGATTGACTTGCCACTTCTACAGAGGAGTCCTAATCTTCACTGGTGAAAAGATGATGCGTGTGGATGAGATATTGATATTAAGGATGAAAAATCACAAATTTTTAAATATTTAAGCAATAATTTGTTAGGTATTATACCTGTATGATAGCTAGGCAGCAAATGTAGCTAGGTAGCAGTAGTTAAAGTACTCACCCTGCAGTCAGGAGAACCTGTGTTCAAATCCTGCCTCAGCCATTTACCAGTTATGTGACCCTGGGCAAGTCACTTCATCCTGTTTGCCTCCATTATTTCATCTATAAAATGAGCTAGAGAAGGAAATGGCCAACCACTCTGGTATCTTTGCCAAGAAAACCCCAAATGGGATCATGAAAGTCATACATGACTAATCAACTGAAAAAAAGAAACCAAAACTCATTTATTTGAGTTAGATCCTAAGGTTGTTGAGGATCAAAACATTGTCTCATAAGCTGTACATCTCCATGCCTTCCCTACTTGCTCTGCTAACAGCTAACACGCTGCTTTTGTTACCTGTGGGGATTAAATGATCATCCATTGTATTTACACACACACATTTATGTGCGTATAGGTATTTTCATATTATATATATATACATATACATATATATATACATATATATAATATATGTGAATTCAGAAGATTAGGATAAGAAGAATGAGAAACCTTTTCTACAGTACAGGAACCAAAATAGAAGAAGAAATACAAATGGGGAAAGCCAAAGAAAATCAAGTATTGCAAGGCCGAGGATGAATTGCAACTTACAAATGACATAAAAGGAATGTGAGGACTAATCTTTGAATGCAGAAGGAAGATGGGAAAGGCATAAATGTTGCCCTTGTTTTAGATAGGAGAGTGAAAGTAAGGACATAGATCACATGGAAATCTATTTGTATTCAATACATTGGCCCATGTGAATTATATCATAGAAGATTTGATGGACTGGCTTAAGTCACTATAGGCCACACGATCTTAGTTTAGAAATTTCTTTAAAAATCCAAAGAGCAGGAGAAAGGAAAATGCTGTTGATATTTTAAAGAGAAAGAGAAAAAATGAACTTGGAAATTGAAGGCCTAAAACATGGGGGAAATGTGTGTGTGTGTGTGTGTGTGTGTGTGTGTGTGTGTGTACACTATGTAGAAAATATAATTCCCCAATCAGTGACAACTCTTTTAAGAAGAATAACACATTAGCAAATAATCAACTCTATGTCTTATCTTACTCATTAAATATGCATTTTTCAACAGCTGAGTCTACATATATATTTTCTGGATGACTGAGACCAAAAAAAATTCTTTAGCCACAAATAAATAGTTATTTCAAGAGAAATGGTTGTTAGTGCCTGAGTTATCCATAAATTGAGAGCAAAATGTATTTCCTATGGCCTCAACAATCTGAATAATTTACTTCTCTTATATCAACCTATCAAAGAATAGGAAAGCAAAGTAATCGAATGAATCTTGGCAAGGACTGTGATTTTGTCTCCTATTTTATCAGAGCCCAAACTTGAAATTCTGGGACTTGAGGCACATTCAGATAGAGGAGGGGGACCCTTGGGACACCCCAAGGCTGGTAAATGCTTCTAATCGTGAGTGTCTTGTAGGGAATGTGTCCAAGGCCAGAGAGAATATGGATAGTTCACCCTAATCAGATGCAGAATATTGCAGTAATAACACAAGGCAGACCCTGGAAAATGGGTATCGATAGTATAAAGATGTTCAAGTAGACTGCAGGGTCATGGGAGTGATTTGGCATCAGCTGAGGGAAGAGGTGTTTCTTTTCACAAGGTATCGATATGATGGAAAGGGAGCAAATATCCTCTAAAACTGTTCTCTATTCATATACCCCTTGTAATACCCTCTGAAGCACCCAAGAATGATGATATCCTGGGGCAAATATCTGATAATTCCGTACTAATCATAGGTCTGCATGCGATTCAATCCTCAAGGCACTAAATAGCTGGGCATAAGCAGGACAGCACCTGGGTATAGAAAGGCTGTTAGGAGCTGCCAATACTAGAGGGTTGTCATCCTTGGGGGAAGGCAGGGCTGGGACACAACATTTCAAGCATCCATGTCAGCTTCCCCTTTTTTTAGTGATACATATCATAAAATGGAGAGAGGACATGCCTATTTTGGACAGCAAAGATCAAGGATATTCATTTCCTTTCTTCTGGAAAACCCAGTGGCCCTGATAAGAGATTGCATTGCTGATAACAGTAGCGTTCTCTCAAAAATGTAATGTTCTCTTTTGGTTTGGTTTCCTTGGGATCTCTGGAGGCAGCCTTCCTTTCAGTCCAGTAATCACCACAAGTACAGCCAGGGATTAAAGTCCAAATCCTTTACTGTCTCCTTCAAAGTCTTATCTCCTTCACTTAGGGCCCGGTTAGCTTTCTTAGAGGCCTATCTCTTCTCCTTGGTTCCATGGGCTTGAGCTCCCGCCTGCCTTCTCTGGCTTCTGAATCTCTCCGAATCCAAAGGCTTGTGTTTCAGCCTGCAGCCACCACAAAGGTAGATGATGGAATGAATCTGTCTCAGCCTCTGAGAGCTTCTAGTGTGCTTATCCTTTCTGGCCCTGAGAGCTTCTTGTTCCACACTGAGCATACACCAATCATTATATCACTAGGAAACTATCATTTGTTGTAGGATTAAAGCAGTGCTAAACTAGATTTTACCATTGTCTCTTCAATTCCACTTGGTACCTTGTTTCAAGTTCTGGCCCATGACATCTCCTTGCAGGATTAAATCAATCATACTGAACCATGCTAAATGAGGTAACTATTGTCTCTATCAATTCCACTGACTTAGGACTTTGTAAGAATCCTTTGCTTCAAGTTCAGAGTTCTGGCCCATAACAATAATTCCAGCGCAAATCTCTTACCCATATCTATTTGCATGTAGCCCACCTAGCACACAAATGGAATTATATCATTCATCCTTTCAAACCTGGATCAGAGGACAACCTATGGAATATGGTATTTTAGCCTCCTAAAGGGGGGGGGGGGGCGTGATCTGCTTTTGATCCTGACCCTGGGCATGTATGGACAACTATCTGAAGGAAATAATGACCCCATCAACATTGGGTAGCTATTTTTTCTCTCCTCTCCTCTTTTCTTCATCAATAAATATTTTTAAGAACCTGTTATGTGCCAGGCACTATGCTAAAGTACTAGGGATACAAAGAGAGGGGAAAAGACAGTCCCTGCTGTTCAGGAGCTCACAGTTAAATCAGAGTGACAACATACAAATAACTGTGTACACATAAGCTATTTCCAGGATAAATGAGACAATTAGTAGAGGATAGCCATGAGGTGAGATGAGGACAGAAAGAATTCAAGCAGGAGGAATAGCCAATAAAAACCCTGATCAGGATGATGGAGCAAGCCACTGTTCACACTTGCTTTCTCTTTGTCTCTATCTTTTTCTGTGTGTTTCTTTCTCTTTCTCTTCATTTCTCTCCTTATGCCTCGATTTCCCTCTACTTCCCCTTTCACCCCTACCCCTTCTGACTAGGCTTATAGTTGACCTAGGAAATTTTGCAAATAGTTTTTCAATTTTTTTTTTTCACAAAAAACATGACCTTCTTTTGTGTATCAGTCTCTGTGATCATCATGTTTGGTGGCTGTCCCACCTCCCTTCCTTTCTCGTTTGAAAGAAGAATTGCTAAGGAAAAAAGTCTGCCAACATTTTTTTTCCCTTTGGGGTGGGAGAGAAGGAAAGGGAGAGGTTTTGAACTTTTATGTGAAAAATGGAATCGATATAAGGTCATATAAAACCAGAGGCCTTTTTCCTCCTGCAGACTAATGGATAAAAAGCAATGTAATCCTTGCCCTTTTGCCCTATTCACTTTCTTTACATTGAGGAGGGGAACAAAGCTCTCAGTAGCCAAGACATTCACCCTTCTCATGACTGTCTTCAACATGGGAGCACAAATTCTCCTATCTGGCCCCCAAATTTACTGTCAGTCAGGCGAGTTATTGTCTGAATTCACAGAAATCCTTACTATACAACCTGGACTTTTGTAAGGAGCAAATGCTGGAGGCTAAAAAATCAAGAGAAAAAAAGGAAAAGCCTTTCCCAATTATTCATAGGATCCAAGATCTGGATCTGCCTGGGCCCGGGGAGTCACCCAGTCTAAGCCCCTCATTTTACAGATCAGAAAACTGATGCTCAGAGAGATGAAGCTATTTGCTCATGGTCACACAGCTAATATATATCAGAAGAGATATTTGAACCCAGACCCTGAGACTACTGAGTCAGTAATCTGGCCTCCATCTACTAAACTTCGTCTTGGCCCAGGCATGGCCTGGGAGCCAAGGAACCTGACTATATTTCTAGCTTTGTCACTACTCAAGTGACCATGTAACTTCTCTTTTCTGGCCTTAGTTTCCCCCACTGTAAAAAATGAGGCTAAACAAGCTAATTCCTTTTAAGGGAGATTATAGCTCTGCTATTTTCTAATTCTTATGTAGTAGCTACAGTGTTAAAACTGGAGGAGTCAGAGAAGCCTGAATTTGAATCTCCCTTCAGACTTTTATGAACAGTATGAAACTAAGCAGGGTATTTTAACAGTTGGAGCCCCAGCATACTTATCTGGAAAATGGGGACAATAAATTATACACTGACATCCATGGGATATTGTGAAGATTAAATGAGATAATGTATGTAAAGCACTTTATAAACCTTAAAAGGACTGGACGGATAAATGGATAGATAGATGGAAGGATGAATGTATGGATGGATTTGTGGATGAATGAAGAAGACATTAAAATAGAGGCATCATGGTTATAGGATAGAAAGAGTATTGGAAGGAGTATCAGAACAATACTCTTTGACCCAGAAATGCCACCACTAGGTCTATATCCCCAAAATATCCTCCAATGAGTCAAATGGTCCATATGTATAAAAATATTTAGAATACTAGATTGGAGGTGAGAGTGTGGCCTGGGGCTAGGTATTTTTATGTCCATTTTATAGATTAGGAAAGTGAGAATTAGATGAATAAAATGACTTGCTCACAGTCACATAGCTAGTAAGTGCTGATGGTTAGGTTTAAACTTAGATCTGTCCAGACCCTAAGCCCATGGCTCTTTCCACTATACCTCCAAAAGAAAGCAGTGGATATGATCAGGAAACTAGCACCCTTCTGCTACAAACTGTCCACCACAGACCAGAGAGTCTGTCGATATTCTTCTAGCTTTTGGATTCCCTAATGTCTTCTTAGTGCTCGGAACAGGAGTTCTGCAGAGGGAACACATTTCTAACAGTTAAATCCCCTCATTGCCTCTGCTGATTTACATTTCAAAGAGACAGTGAGAAGCTGAACAGCAGTCCACAGAAGCAGGAAACCCAGAAACATGTTTAACCAGAGGCATTCTGTGACCCAAATGGTAACCCTTAGATGGAAAAAGTTAACCCCAATATGTCTCCAGGTAAAAGTGGCTCTCTCTCCCACACAAGGACAGTTGATGTGATTATGAGTAGAGTTTATGAGTCTTCCTTTGATACCAAAGGAAGAGTGAGTCTCAGACCACATTTAAAAAAGAAAGCCGTCTCTGCTCTTCTTCTTCATCTATAGTATCTCTACAAATACAATGGCAGGCAGGCCCATGTAGGAAACAGACTGCATGATTTTTGGAATCAATAAGTTTCCCTGCAGCCAACAGACAATCATTCTCTGAAACACTGATGTGGAACCATTCTTGAGCCATAACTGGGAACCCAGCTGTTAAGAATCTCAGGCTTATGTGAGCTGCTCCCAACTAAGCAAGGCCTCAAGGATCACTGTGGGTGACCAAGAGACATTGTTTGATCAGTAATAAGAAGATTTAAATGACCTGAACTGAAAATGGCAGAGACAAAAAGTTAGCAACAATGAAGGGGGAAAAATACCTATTGTTAAAGGGAAGTGAGAACTATCCTGGATCAAAGTGGGGAAAAAATTACTATCACATTAGCCCCATTTTGTTTACTCCAAATAGAGGGAATATAGTTTTTGGGGGGAACAAGCAGACAAAATCATCTGCAAAAAGATATATTAGTCTGGCTCTTAGCTTCTTCCACCAAACAGGATCCTCCCTACAGCTGAAGAAAACTCCATCCTCTCCTGAAAACTGTTCTCTGTTATTTTAAGGAGTATAGATTCTTTTTTGAATGGGGTCTGTGAGCTCTTTGTGTCTGAGGCCTCTTTCAAACTGCATAAGAGTATTTTTCTTTTCACTCAGTGAGTAGCAAAAAAGTACCTTTTCTTCTTCAGAATTTTTTGCCTTTTATCTGACCACTTCTTTAGTGGGCTCTAGCCTCCTCTGACAATATCAACAGATTTAGAGCTGAAAGGAACCACAAAGATCACCTAGTTTAGAGATTCTTCACCTTTTGTAACATGGACCCACTTGACAGAATCCTGTTTATAACTGCATAAAATAAAATAGAAAAAATTATTAGGAAGTCAATTTAATGGAATTATGGGTATCAAAATATTGGCATGAATTGTTCCTTAAAGGTCGGATATAACTCTTGTAAATCCAACAAGAAAGGAATTTTTCTTCCTACTCTCTGGAAGCTGCTTTATATCAAGGTCTATTCACTTTTCTAACATCAGATTATTTAAAATCTTCATCTAGTGATCTGTTAGATTGAATATTTTACATTTTTTGAAGTATTGCTCTATTTACTCAATGTTCTCAGGACAGTTTGCATATAACCGTACATAGTAGGGGGTCTGCTAATTCTTTTTATTTTTATTTTGTTGTCCTTTCTCTGTTCATTTTAAAAAATTATTTGACTTTTGCTTCTTTTTAATCTGATTGGCCAAAGGTTTATCAGATTTGCTAGTCTGCTCAAACTGCTCACGTTGAGCTAGTGAGCTTCAAACAGCATTTACTTTTCTTTGTCAGTACCATAACTATTTTGGTTTCTAATTTCTTTACTTCTCTAGTGATTTTCAAGATTTCCTCTTTTGTTCTTTTGGGTTTATTTTGGTTATTTTTGTTGGTCTCATTTGTTATTTGGGAGTTTGTATTGGGTATCTAATTTTTCAAAGGCATGCTCAATTCATTCGTTCTCTTCTTTAAAATCGTATTAATGTATATCCCAGGGGAATATGTGTATATATACATATATATGTTTATGTATATATATATATTAATTATTTTCCCCCTCTGAGAACTGTTTTTATCTGTATACCATAAATTTTGGTATGTTATCTCATCACCATCATTATCATTTACATAATTACTCATTGTTTCTATGACTCATTACTGGAATAACTTATTATTTGAGATTTCATTATCAAGTCTTTTAGACCTATTTATATTTATATTGATATTGGGTTTGTAAAGTACATACTTAACATTTATGCCTTTTTATATTTATTTGAAATTTCTTTGCATCCTAACATATTATGAGGAATTTTTTGTTTTTGTAAAAAGTCCACATATTCCTAAGAAATGTGTAGATTCTTTAATCATCTTATTTAGAAGGTTGCATGATTTGTTAAGCTCTACTTTCCCTATTAAGTTATTCAATTCTGTATTTTCCCACTTGATTATTTTTCTGAGATTTGCCCAACTCAAAAAGAGAAACATTCAAGTCTCTTCCTATTATTGTGTTACTAGCTCTGTCTTTTCATTATTAATTTAATTTTTCCTTTAGGGTTAGGAATTCAGATATGGTGTCATTTGACATATGTAAGTTAAATACTGATATTAGATAATTTCCCAATAACTCCTGTAAGCATGATGTAGAATCCATCTCATCTTTGTTTATATTCTGAATTTTCATTTTAGATTTGTCTAACGAAAGATTTTAATTCCTGCTACTTTGGATTCACCTGATCATTAGTAAATTTTATTACAACATCTCATTTTGAACCCCCCCCATACCTCTATTTCTTTTTTACATGTATTTCTTATAAACAACATAGTATAGAATTTTGCTTTCTTATGCAATCTGTCACTGTCTTTCATTTTATGGTATCACTTAATCTACTTATATTTAAAGTTGCAAAACTTCGATTTGTGTTTCCAATAATTTGTTTCTCTAGTATATTTTTAGGACTTATTTTTGTTCCTCTTCCTCTTTTTGTCCCTATAACTACCTATGCTTAATCTACTTTGACAGTCTTATTCTCCCCCCTTACCTTCTTTCTGCCATTTGTCAACCTTTTACTTTTTCTTTCTTTATCTTTCTTCTTTCCCTCATTTTTCAAGTCTTTCTTCCTTTATACCCTTCTTTTCCTCCCTCTAAAATGTCCAGTTCAAAATCCCCTGATAGCTCTACTCTAACTTCTTTTGTCAGTTTATTTCCATGGTTTTTCTATTTAAAATTATATTTTATTTTTCCAAACACTTGCAAAGATAGTTTTCAATATTCACCTTTGCAAAACCTTGTGTTCCAAATCCATGTTTTTTTCCTAAGGATTTCTTTACCTTGTTCTCTTCATTAATTCTCTTCCCTTTTAAAACTATTCTTTTATTCATGATCTATATATTATGATTGCTTCCTGGATTGGGTAGGCAAAAAGGGTTGGTTTGCATGCCCTCCCAGAATAGGAAAGCTGGTGGGAGAAGAGTACTGATTGAGCATCTTGAGAACTGGACATCTTCAGTGTGAATACTTTATCTGGCTTCTCACTATAATGTCCTAAGGATTCAGTTGTAATCTTTCTACTTCTGGTGCATGATTTGACTGATGACACTAGAAGTTTACTTTGCCATCTTATTGTGTGACCTTTAGTGCAATCACCTTCTGATTGAACTCCCTGCTTACAGCTTCCTCCCTCCTCCCATCCACCCTCGATGCAACTAGATGACATTACTCCCTGTTCCAGAAACTTTAGTAGTTCTATGTTGCCTTAAAAAGAAAATATAAAATAACATTTGGGTTTTAAATTTCATCTTAGCCTGCCCCAATCTTTTAAATGATAAATACGCATTAATCTCCCTACCCTACACTTATGTGAACGTGCTCTCTTACACACACACACACACACACACACACACACACACACACACACACACACACACACACGATTTAGCCAAACTTGTCTACTAACTGCTCCCTATACTCAACATTCCATTTCCTGATCTCCTACCTCCGGTACCTTCCCCAAATTGTCCTTCATGACTAAAAGACACCACACCTCTTTCATCTCCACTTAGCTTAAGACAGCTCATTATCAGGGAAGAGTTCCAGATTAGTGAGTCACTGAGTACAAACTCACCTAAAACTGTTTCTAGCCAATCTTAGAGAGGCATCACTTCTCATACAGCCATCCATCAAGAAATCAGGGACTAAGCAGGTATCTGGCCATATGCCCTGCTGCTGCTTCTGTGCAAACCCCCAAACCTCCAGTTTCTACCTTCTATGTCTTGTGTTATTGAGAAGGGCATATGGATCCACTGAGAATTCCTTTGCCGGTCTCTATTCTCTCTCACTGCAAGGTCCTTGATGATAGAAACTACCTTCATGTTTACTGACTTTCCAGTGCATGTCACATAGTAGGCACTTAATAAAATGCTTTTTAGTTTATTCATTCAGTTATTGGAATCTCTCAGGATCAGCTTAAGTGAAACCACTTTCAAGAGTTTTTATTGACTCCATCCCCGACCCCTGTTGGTAGTACCCACAGATCACTATGCCTTCATTTATTATGTCCTGAAATCACTTCATTTATGAAGGAAAAAGCAAGCTTCTTGAAGGCCGGCATTCTCTCACTTTTATATTCCCAGCCCTTAGTATAGAGTCTGCTAAGTAGGAAACACATAATAAATACTTGATGTTACCCTAAAGAAGAATGGACTGCCAGTGGAAGTGGTGGGTTTGCCTTTGTGGAGGTCACTCTATGGAAGTTCTTTAAAAGCCTGCAACACTGGATTCTATATCGGCGTCCTCCTTGGCCCCTATCTATCACGCTTATCACAGACCCTCATAATACCAAACTCTCAACAATTGTACAATTCAAGTGAATTAGACAATAGATAAGAAAGCAAAGCAGCACAGTGGGTAGGGTACTGAACTTGAGTTCCAAAACCGCTTTGAGTCTTGTTATTTATTATCAAATAAATATCAGGTAACTTCTCATAATCTCAGTTCCCTCATCTGTAAAATGTGTATAATAACACCTTTTGGTATCTATCTTGGAGGGATGCTATAAGGAGAAAATGAGATAATATAAACAAAATGATTTATAAACTTTACGAGTCCAGTATTGTTATTATGGGGCAGGGGTTCATCAATTTAAAATGGTACAGTTTTTGTAGCAGCTTCCAATCTCTTGACTCTTTCTTTTTATTTTAAATTTTACTTCAAAACTCCTATGTCATACTCATAGCTTTGGACAGTAAAAAATACACCACTTATAAAGGTCCCACAATTGATTACTTCAAAAATAATACAGGACATAAAGGAGACACTGGTTAAAAGTACTTCACTCTATTTCTACCCTTCCAATAGAAATAGTTCCCAAGTTAGAGGGCACTCCAAAGATAGAGCACTCCATTTAAGGTAATGACATATACATTTATTCACCGAGGCAGCATTCTCCAAATGTCAAAGTTTCTGCCCCAAGGCACTTCTCTGGACAGTGTAGAAAATACAGTTATTTAAATAAAATTTCTATTGCCTTTGTCATCTTTCTCTGGGTCTATCTATAACAGGGGGAGTTCCCAATATCCTCACAGTGCTAGGTCTATAAAAAGAGGAAAGCAGTTTTGAGGTCATTGAGTTACTGTTTCTTCCATTTTCAGTGTTTTTCTAGCCTTCCCAAGTATCTGGTAAGGCTGACCTGAAGAGGTCAGAACAAAAAAGCAAAAGTCCACCTAGTTGGCAACTACTGTCCACAAAATGCAGCTTTTTATGACTTATCAAAACCTTGAACAAACACTGAGGTTCAGGCTTGAGAGGGAGCCTATTTGAACTTCTTTACTTCTGACTGGCTTCCAAACTTTTTCCTGAATTATGCTCTGACAGACGGTAAGCTCTATATTTTTCTTCCCAAATTGGCTCCATCATGAAATGCTCTCTGGTTGGACTTTCTACCACTAGTAAACATAAAAAACCAAAACCCACTGGCCCTCTGACTAGCCTTTGGGATAAAAACAACAAAAGTAACATGACTCCTACCCTCAAGAAATTTGTAATCTTGGAGGGCAGACAACTTTTGGACATGTGAAACAAATAATCAATATTAGATATTAAGTATTTCCTGCCTCTAAACCAAAATTTTCTCAAGCAGAAGGTCAGCTTTTCGGGAAGCAAATCTGCATTTTTATGGAGCTTCATAGGTGCTTAGACTCCTTGTGAGAACTCAGTGAATTGGCAAAGTATACTTTAGTGGTTTGTTTGTCCAGAATGTAAAAAAGGTCTGGTGCATGTGCTGAGTGCCCTGGATGGTCTCTCCCCACTTGGAGATGGTGAACAGCCTGTTCCCAGGAACTTCTTATTGATGGTTAATGAGGTGCTTTTGGAGAGAGGTAGGTATAGACATACACACGGATGTATGAACAACTGCTTGGGTCTGCCACCTTTGCAGTTTTTGATTGGTTGCTTAGCTGGGAGAAAGTGTGTCTCCCAAAGGGCTAAGTAGCCCTCGGCCTAGCCTCTTTGCAGCATTTGTTTCATCTGTACTCTCCTAGGCAACTTTTGTGAATCCTTTGCTCATGAAGTCTAGTGAGTGGGGCATTCTCCCTCCAAAGCCAA
Source organism: Sminthopsis crassicaudata (assembly GCF_048593235.1). Classification (NCBI taxonomy): domain Eukaryota; kingdom Metazoa; phylum Chordata; class Mammalia; order Dasyuromorphia; family Dasyuridae; genus Sminthopsis; species Sminthopsis crassicaudata. The sequence goes on along the minus strand of NC_133623.1, from coordinate 12,163,908 downwards.
CATGGGGCCTTGGGAAAGGCTTCAGTACATGGCTCCTGCATTTTCTCAATTTCAAACAACATTAATCTGGAGGGCAAGAAAGTGAGGGAAAACAACATGGGAGCTGGAGTTCAGGCCCCATTTTGTAGCCAACCCCACGTGGAGTGACCCTCGAGAGGGACCTTGAGGCCCCAGACCAGGGAGCCGGGGTGAAACCTAATCCAGCAGCCAGGACACATAGAGATATGCTTGTGTAGTAAGCATGCTAAGAGCAAGCCTATTCTTCAAAAACAAAGGTGGTAGAGGGAAAGAGTATGCTCCAGAGGTATTAGGGAAAACATTTATACTTTTATTCTTCTTACATCTCTGAAGTAAATATCTCTTGGTAAAAAGTTAACTGATGTTAAATGCCACTGAGCTACTAGTCATTGGCCCTTACCAATGGGGAGAATCAGCTGGGTATGAGGTAGTGGCTTTAGAGGAGAAGAAAACCCCCCAAGCCTTTGGGACCTGAGAACCTTGAGAGGCAGATGTAGCCTGGCTAGTCCTGACAGAGCACATACTGGCTATACTTAGTGCTATAAAAGCAGATGTCTCCCTCTATTACCTTATTATAGTTAGGGAAGTTTCCCGAGTGTGAACAATGACTTTTCTTGGACCTCTGACTGAACTAGAACTATCCTAATTTAGTAGAAAGCCTTTAATCTCTGATCACTATCACATGACTTTCCCACATATGTAATAGCTGGTTACACAAAGGTTGGTAAGAGCAAGGTTCATTGATTCCCATTTCCCAAGGGATATGGCCGCTAAAGCCCATTCTAGAGTATCCCATTCATTTCAGTTCCACAAACACTGAAATGCCTATTACTAAGAAAACTGGAGTTCAGAGAGGTTAACCCAGAGTCATTGCCCAGAGTCATCCAAACAGTAAGTGTCAGAAGATAGAGTTCAAACCCATATTGCCCCGTCTGCAAGACTAGGGCATAAGATTCCAAGCTCCTTGAACACTGAGGATTATGAAATCCTAGGGTAAGAATTAGAAGGGAGTCCATTTGAGGGTCCAGATGAGGCTACTGAGATTTAATGAGATGAAGTGACTTGTGCAGGGTACCACAGCTAATGTCTGAGATGTGATACGAACGTAGGCCTTCATGCTGTGAGGTCCAGTACTGCACCTATTATCTGATGCTATAGAATCATGGGCTTAGGGAACACTTCGGTTCTGACATCAGCCTCTTTTTTTTTTTTTTTTTTTTTTTTTTTTTAAGGCTTCCTTATCCAAAGCCATCCCCTTTTCCCATTTGACCTGAACAAAGAAACAGGTTTCTCCTTAATATCTTTTCTTTCTCTATTCCTCGTCTGTGTTTTGAAACAAAGTCTAACCAAATGAAAGAAAGGTCTCAACAGCCACTACAGCCCATTGTGCATTTCGATAGGGACAGGAGAGCGGCATCTAATGCGGATGCCGACAGTGCCAGGGGGCTCTCCGATTTCAGAAGCAGTAGGGGGTTCTGGATAATGAGCATTCGTTGCAGCCCATTCTCATTGCTTTATTCTATGTGGGACTAGCCAGGAAAAGGACAAGAAGCCCCCTACCTCCTAAGCTCTAGCTTTTAAAAAAGAAAACTAGGAGAGACCAGAAAGTTTTGATCAGATTCAGTGTCATGGACTGATCCCCTTCCCCCAAGTCCTCAATTCTCATTTTCTCAAAACTATTTCCGTTTCAATAAAAAAATAATAACCCACTCCACTGCCATGTGTACTCTTTTTACCCAAGCTTGTCTCTTGGTTATAAGTGTAGTTCTTTTTTGCCCTCAAGTCTTTGTATCTTTTCTCCTCAGTTATCCACTAAATGGGTGCTTGGTTTTTAAACGCCAAAGGAAAGATTGGAATTCTAGAGAGGCAGATGCTCTTCAGTGATTATTTCCTAATTTCAGGCAACTGTCTCTCACCAAATTTTTCAGAGGTCCTCCTCACCTTCATGAGCAGAATACTGGCTCAGGAGACCGAGCTGAAATCTGTCTCTCGACAGTTGCTGTGTGATTTTCCAAGTGTCCCCAGGTCCTTATCTCTAAAACAAGAATGATGATCTCAGAACATTACAGTCAACATGGATCAGTTCTGGTTTTTGGGAAGTTGGGTGGCATAATGGATAATGGTGACAGGAGCACCAAAACATCAAAGAAAGAACTGAGATGGGTGGAAGCATTCTGACTATTTTGTCATTTCACCTTCTTTATTTTTTTGGAATTTTAAAAACATTCATGCTTTCTTTTTTATTATAACTTTTTAGTAACAGAAGACATGCCTGGGTGATTTTTAACAACATTATCCCTTGCACTCACTTCTGTTTCGACTTTTCCCTTCCTTCCCTCCACCCCCTTCCCTAGATGGCAGGCAGTCCTATACATCTCATTCTTTCTTATATTTCTATCACAGATAATCTGTAGTAGGAAAGATAGTGGTGGCAGGAGTGGTGGGGGTGGTGGTAATAGTAGTAATGGTCAGCAGCAGCCAGTATTTTATACAATGCTCTAAGGTTTGCAAAGCCCTTTACATATGTTAACTCATTTGATCTTCACAGCAACACTGAAAGTAAATACGATTATTAGCCCCATTTTTAAAGATGAGGAAGCTGAGTCAGGCAGAGGGTAAAATAACTTGTCTAGGATCATCCAGCTAGCATTTGTTTATATTTGAACTCATCTTCCAGATGAAGTTCAGGCCCAAAGGCTTTACACACCACAACGCCACCTAGCTGTCTTCAATAACACACAGTGTTTTATAAGTATTTCATGTGATTTTTATAACAATGTTGTTAGGTAGATGTTATTATTATCCCTCTTTTACAGATGAGGAAACTGAGGCCCAGAAACATTAACTATTCCCTCAGGGTATGTGTCCAAGGCAGTATTTGAATTCCTGACTAACCCTCCTGAGTCCAAGTCTGGCACACCATTCATTGTGTCAAATAATTTTCTCTGTATCATGGTGCTTGAGCTTTACAACAAACAACCTTGTGAAATGGGTGCTTCAGGTTGTATCCTGCCTGTTTTACAGATATGCAACCCAGGATTTGAATGCAGGTCTCTTTGACTTTCCAGCATTCTATTTACTACTCCGAATAGTCCAGTTATCTCTCAGTTCTTCCTGTGTACATGTCCCATGCCATGTTATGTCACTGCAAACACTTAGCTCTCAGTTGTCCCCTGCTGCTTTGAACAGTGTTAGGTCCTTCAGGAAAACCAGCAGCTAGTTATCCAGGCCAGTTACTTGACAGCATTACAAATACAAACACATGTTCTTTTTTTGTCCCTCTCTACATAATCCCATTGTAGAGATCTCTACAGATCACAAAGTGTTAACCCACTCATTCTCACCTTCATACCTTTGTTTAGGCAGTTCTCTCAACCCAAACTTGGAATGCTTTCCCTCTTCAGCTCTACCTGTTCCTCAAGGCCCGGGGTCCTACATAAAGCCTTCTGTCTCTGCTGCACAACTCCCCTTCTCTGAATGCCCATCCCTTTTAGAGTCAAGCCCCACGCACCCTACTATTCATTCTCTAATTTGGTCAAGATGCATTTATTTTCATTTAAAAATCTTTGAGGAGCTCCTGGAGGTCAGGGGCCTGGCATTATGTCCTTCTCATGTCTGGATATGATTCAGTTCGCTTCCTTTCTCATACCTATGGTAAGACAAGATGAAGGAATCCTCCTTACTTCAAATCTCCTCTTTCTCCAATCTGTTTTCCACACAGCTGCCAAACTGATTTCTAAAGCAGAGATCTAACTGTGTCAGCCCCTTGCTCAAAAATCATTCCGATGCCATCAGAATAAACACATTCATTCCAAAGGCTTTTGGTAACAACTGCTATGTGCCCAGTGTTGTGCAAGATAATGAGGATGCAAATATAAAAATAAGACAGTCTTTGTCCTTAAGGATCTTACATTTTCCTATGGGGAAAATAACACATAATACAAAGTAATCTGGGAAGGGGAGGGGGAGATCACAAAAAAAAGGAAAGGGAAATGAGGAAAGGCTCTTATAGGAGGTGCTGCTTGAAGCGAGGGAATCTCAGGCATAAAGGCCAAAGGCATGGAAATGGAGGATGGGATGTCATGCATATGGACCAGCAAGTAGGTCAGTGTGGCTGAAACAAAGATTTTATGTGGGGCAACAATGGGAAATCAATCTGGAAATATAAGTGGAAGTCATACTGTTCAGGGGCAGCTAGGTAATGCTGTATTAAACAGAGAACTGGGCCTGACTCAGAAGACCAGTGTTCAAATCCAGCCTCAGACACTTAGACACTAGCCGGGAAACCCTGGGCAATTCACTTCACCATATTTGCCTCAGTTTCCTCATCTGTAAATTGAGGTGGAAAAGGAAATGGCACATCATTCCAGAAGCTCTGCCATATAAACCCCAACATGACCTCATGTGATCTCACAAAGAGTTGGACACAACTAAAAACCATACCATATTGCTCTAACCAAATTCTTTCATCTGCCTTTGAAGATCCTCTAACATCTCCAGCTTTCCTTTCCTTCTTTTTCCTTGAATTCCACTACAAAGCTTCTGAGGTCATGACCCCATATGGGGTCTTTTAACCGAATGTGGGGGTATGAAATTATAATTTCTTCTCAAGAAATGTTTTGGTTTGTATAACCATTTTATTTACCTATATATCTGGGGTCATGTAAAAATTTCTTGGGCAAAAAGGGCCGGTGAGTGGAAAAAGTTTCAGAAGGCGTGCACAAATACACCCTTATTATTTTAGGCTCTTGACAAACTGAAGTGCCACATACTCCTACACAATGCCTTTAACTTGTCTTTGCTCACACCGTTCTTTCTTTATGTGCAGAATGCCAACCTGCAGACTCTCTCTTCCTTTCACACTCCTGGTTGGGCTGTGAAGCCCCACTGAAAGGCCTCTATCTCTTCCCTCATCTCCACTACCACAATACCTGGGGCCTTTTTCTAAATTCTCAAAGCCCTTTATACCTCTGTTAGGCACTGACCATATTAGGCTGCTTTTTTTTTTTTTCATAGTTCTGGAAATACAGCTCTCATCTCCCTTCCTATTATGAAGGCAGTAACTATCTCTCATTAACCTCTAGCCTGCCCATCATCCCAAGGGCTCGCTATAAGAACTTGTATATACTGGGCATTCCCCAGGTGGTTGTGGAAAATGTGAATATTGAAGCTAATGAACAATAAGGGAGTTTGCTTGATATGCTTCAAGGCATATTTCTTGTCCCAGCCCAAATAGGTCCTGCCCCAGTGCCCAAAGAGACCTTGTTCTCTTAAGGGATTTCTATAAAAGTTAAGAGTTTGCAATGAGCCTCAGGAACACTGTCTCATTGGAATCTCACAACAGCCGCATAAGACTTCCAGATGACATTCGTCTTTCACAGAGAAGGCAAATGAAGCTCAAGATGGCAAAATGCTAAGTGTCAGAGGCTGGCTTTGAAGCCAGGTCTTACGTGACTCTACTTATATGGTCTTGCTATTAGAACACACTGCATCTAAGAAAATGACTACAAAAGGAATTGAAATTAAATTAAAAATCAAATTTGAAAAAAAGATGACACTGCTTCACAGAATCAATATCTTCCCCCAAAAGGGTCAGAAACTCTGATTTGTGGTATTTCTCTGAGGAATAATAACAGATAATGCCCGGCATTTATAGGGACCACTGAGGTTTACAGTACACTCTCCACATTGTTATCTCATTTGAATTTTTTGATCCCAGGCAAAACCATTTCATGATCAGTGGCGGTATAGAAGAGGGCTGCTTAAATTTTTTCCACTCACAACCTCTTTTAAGCTGAGAAATCTTTACATGACCCCAGGTACATAGGTATATAAACTGGGTGTACAAATCAAACATTTACTGAGAAGAAATCATAATTTTGCAACCCCCACATTCAGTTACGAGATCCCATATGGGGGTCAAGACCCACAGTTAAAGAAGCTGGGGTCTAGAGCATAACCAGGTTAGGGTGAAGGAGGCAAACTGGAGCCAAGAGATACACAAAGTCCAGTCCTCTTGCCTGAGCATTCCTTACCCCTTGTTGGTAAGGAACCCAAAGCTCCAGGCACCCTGTCCTAGTCACAACTCAGAGGGGCCTCACTTTATGGGATTCTTATTGTGATACGTTCTTTAAGTAAATATGAAAACCATCCCTTACTCCCGGCTCCATCTGCTCCCCTTTGTCCCTTTACCAGGCTTCCCTCTTTGAGTAGAGCTCTGCCCAATCACATTTGTACAAAAACTTCACTGACCCCACCGTTTCCTTAAAGCTTCAAACCCACTGAACGGAGGACCACATCTTTTACAGGCAGAGGAAAACATGGCTTTTGTCTTTTGTAGAACTCTTGATCCAACCCAATTGCAGGCGCTTGTAATGAGAGCACACAGTGTAGCTCAGCCTCTCTTGAAGTCTCTCTGAAACCTGCCGAGCTCAATCCCTTTGAATTTGGACATAAAAATGCTGGTTTGCTCCGCACTGGAACAATTCAATTGTTGTTCCCAGGCTTGCTTTCTCTAGGAGATCTCTTGGTATTTGTAAAGAAAACTGATCAAATATTTGGCTTATAAATAATATTTGGAAACACTGCATGATACCGTAGCACTTGGTTTGTATTTACTATGAAAAGGAATGAAAGAGAATTGTAGACAACCCAAGCCCTTCATCAGGTTTCCAGTTCTCTCTTCCTGGGACTGCAGCTAATCCAACTGTTTTATCTTGCTTACATATCAGCTCTGCTTGCTCACAAGAGAGCTCACATACTGAGTCATTTACCCTATTCTAAAACTGAGCCAGAAAACCAAGGCTGACAAGGCCTGCAAATAGAGGCCCAATCTAGGGTGGCCCCTTAGACTAGGGTAACCACTTCCCAACACAAAGAGCCAACTGCAAAGAGGAAAATGGGAAAATCTTGACCCACACAGACAACAGAGCTCATTTTCTTACATTATTAGACACAGCAAGGGCTATGGAAAGTAGACTCATTTCCATTGCAGCTGCACTGACCTCTACTTCCCGGCCGCCAGCCTCCGCCCCCCAGCTCATTCCCGGAAAACACTCATGCTGTCTATCCACTCCAACTCAGATGGGTTCTGCTTTGTTTAATTTCCCATTCATTCAATGGTAAAGAAAGCCACCAGTTTTAGAATACAGTATCTATACTGCTATAATGAGGAATTTTTGTATTTAGGAAAAGCATCAGAATCTGTGTTGGGAGCAAATAACATAAAGCATGTCCTCAGCTGAGGGATTCAAATTTGGAGTTTACCCCAGCTTATGATAGATTTACCTCTTTCTTCACCTTAGCCACCTGCTGACCCTTATTGTTTTTTCCCCATGCTGAAGTATACTGTTTAAAGTTCTCAGGAAAAGCCCTGATTGCCTCACCCTAGTTTGAGCTTTGGAAAGCTCCTTCATAAATTGCAAATCTCTGCAGAGCTAAGATGGAAGACTAAAGGGAAGAGGGGGAGGCAGAGTGGGGCAAATTATCTCACATAAAGGATACACTAAAGAGCTTTTACCATAGGGGAGTGGGGTGGCAGATAATGCTTCAACCTTCCTTTCGTCAAAATTGGATCAAAGAGAGAATAACACACGTATTCAGTTTGGGATATAAGTCTATCTTATTCTATAGGAAATAAGTGGAAAAAGGAATAAGAGCAAAGAGGGAGTTGATAGAAGGGAGAGTTGATTGGGGGGAAGATGGTGGGCAGAAGCAAAATACTTTGGAGGAGGAACAGGCAGAAAGGAAAGAGAAGGATAAATAGGAGGAAAATAATATGGAGGGATATGGACATTAATCATAACTGTGACAAAAAAATTTACACAAGTTTCTTTGCTAAAGGCCTCATCTCTCAAATATATAGAGAACCAAGTCAAATTTCTGAGTCATTCCCCAAGTGATAAATGGTCAAATAATGTGAATAAGCAGTTTTTAGAAGAAGAAATCAAAGCTCTCTACAATCATAAGGGGAAAAAACACTCTAAATCATTACTGAATAGAGAAATGCAAATTAAAACAAGTCTAAAATACTGTCTCACAGTTATCAGATTGGCTAATAGGACAGAAAATGAAAACAACAAATGGTGGAGGGAATTGGGGAAAATTGAGAAACTAATGCACTGTTGGAAGAGTTGTGAACTGATCCAGCTATTCTGTATGTCGAGCAATTTGGAACTATTTCTAAACGATCGTAAAACCGCATGTACCTTTTGATCTAACAATACCATTCTTTTGTCTATATCTCAGAGAGATAAAAAAGGAAAAGGACCTATGTGTACAAAAACATTTATAGCAGCTCTTCTTGTGGTGACAAAAAATGGAAACTAAAGGGATGTCCGTCAATTGGGAAGTGGTTGAACAGGTTGTTAAATATGATTGTGATGGAATACTATTGCGATCTAAGAAATGCCAGGTGGAATGCTTTCAGAAAATCTTGGAAACACATGAAACTGATGTAAAGTGAAGTGAGCAGAATGAGGATAAGTGTACATGGTAACAGCAATATTTTAAGATGATCAGCTGGGAATGACTTAGCTCTTCTCAGCAATATAATGATCTAAGAAAATTCCAAAAGACTCAGGATAGAAAATGCTATCCAGAGAAAGATGGAATCTGAATACACATCAATACATACTTTAAAAAAACAAACAAACTGTATTTCCTTCGGAGGGGGGTGTCTGTGTTTCCTTTCACAACACGGATAATATGGAAATATGTTTTGCATGACTACACATTTATAACCTATATCAAATTGCTTGCCCTTCAAGATGGAGAGGGGAAGTGTGGGGAAGGAAGGAGAGAATTTAGAACTCATTTTTTTAATAAGTTAAACTTACTTTTTCATGTCATTGGAAAAAATAAAATCTTTTAAAAAGAAAAATTAATTGCAAATCTACTCTTTCACTTTTGTAGACTAACAAATCTACTGCTTTCAGGGATGCTATAACCATGGATAGATAGGGAAAGCAACAATAAAAAAAAGAAAAAATACATTTTAGTAGACAAGTAACAGAATTAAACGAAATAAGAACCTAGTAGGTTGCATAGGGCCTCCAGTGAGTGACTTGTAGCTGATTTCTTGAAGGATGGCATCATCTTTAGAAAAGGAAATCAAAGATAGAAACACTGGAGAGCTTAGCTGAGACTTCTTTCTCCCCATTTTAGTAGGTCAAATGACCCTACAGCTGACAGATCTGAGAATTCAAACAAGGAATTCACATTAGCCAGGAACCCTTTTTTCAACTGATTGTCAGGCTGTGCATCAGTCAGATGAATTCTGCCGTTTGTCAGTGCCTACCTCAGATCTACTCCTCCCCGGGACTCTTTCTGACTCCCTCTGAGCAGTTGAAGAAGAACTTTCCATCTCACAGCAAGAAGGGAAACCAGAGATGAGCAATTAGGCAGAAACAGTGTGTAAAAATGGGAAAGAGACACAGAGAGAGACAGAGAGACAAGAGGGAAGGAGGGAAGGAAGGAAATGGAGAAAGAGAGAGAGAGAGGCTCACCCAGATGGTTGTGGTGTAAGGATAAGCTAATGAATTTGGTTTCTCATTCATTTCCAGTCCTAGAACACAAAATACAGGTATATGGAAGGGGGTGGCAGTGTGTGCATGTGCACACATGCATGCATATCAGCAATGGCACAATGATGACAGGGTGGAGTCCAAGAGGGTGGAAGCAGGTGGTCCCTGGAAGTGACCAAGGGCTGCACTTCAAGGCCAGAGGGATCCAAATATCACCAATGGTTAAAAAAAAAAATCTGTCCTCTCACAAGTGCTGCCAGCTGGAATCAAGTGAAACAAGGTACCATACCTGAACATCTCTTGCCAGGCCAGCTGGACCCATTTGGAGGCGGAAGAAGTGTCAGTCATTATTAAGGGACATCCTCAGAGGCCAGGAGATGGAAGATTGGTTTTCAAATAACACCTCTCCCGGAGGGGCCCTGAGAAAGTAGTGTAAGCTGACCCTGAGGCCCCCTCCCATTCACTTCAGGGTTAGTGGAGAATGCTGCAGGAATGGAGCGCTGTGGATACTGATGAGCCACTGATTGCATTTCATAAACCGACTCAATTCATTTGGCCATACAAAGGGGGGGGGACTGTTTGCTGGAGGCATTATATAATGCTGCTCTCCAGAGGATTCATGTGTTAGTATTTGTAAGGCACACTGAAGATGAAAATTGCTATATAAATAATAACCACTATCCTGTGTTATACACAGCAGCAACTGCATTAGGAAAGCAAAATAAATAGATAAAATAAAAGAGATGCAGAAATAAATGACCATAATAAAAAGTCTGATGTCAGGTCTTGAACCAAGCCATCCAAAGTACACCGGGGGGATGTGGCCGAATGTGAGAGAATTTCCTTTGAAACCAAGTCCCTCCCCTATTCTAGGAGATTTAGTGGCTGGCTCCTAATCATAATGAGGAGAAAATGTAAACACTTCTTTGTCAGTTCCATTCCTTCCCTATCTGACTCCTGCATGTTGTTGTTGCTGCTGCTGCTGCTGCTGCTCCTCCTCCTCCTCCACCACCACCAACTCTGCGTTCAAAGAGCTATCCCAATCTAACATGTGCGTGCTTTTGCACAAAATGTCAGCCCATGCCTGGAAGGCTTGTCCTCCTCACTTCCATGTCTTGAAATCTTGAAATCCAATGTCTTGAAAATTTCCTGAGCCCAACACACTATTTCACCTTTCTGTACCTGCACAAACTACATCCCACTAATAGAATTTTTTTTCATTCTTTGCTATGCTCTCTGGCAAGGGGAGGAGGGTTTTTTGGAAATGGAAGTGCAATAAAAACCAAGATACTCCATTTTTTTTCACCTGTCTCTTCATTCTCCTTCACCTGCCAAATGCAATCAAGTCACTAAATTCTATGCATTCTCCCCAGGAAGTCTCTCATGGTCTCATTTTCCTTGATCCCACTGCTGCCCACCTATTACAGACCTTTGTGATTGACTGCAATCATCTCCTTACAGCTCTTCTCACCTCTTCTCCCTCTCTGCAATCTGTCTATAATTCAGCTCCCAGCATCATCTTTCTCATATTCAAGTCCAATCATGCAATTCCTCTCCTTAGAATTCTGTGGGACCTTCCTGTAATATATTAAGTAAAATTCAAATTTAATTGTCTGAAACTCCAGGCCTTCCCCAGTCTGACTGCTGCCATTCCCAGCTTACTTTGGATCACTTCCCTCTACACATTCTACAGTCCAGCCCCCAAATCACCTCTGCTCCCTCATACTTGTTATCTTGACCCACATGGGGCCACCTTCAATGCCCTCCACTCCTCTGTCCATTGAATTTCTACCAATCTTTTAAACTCTAATTCACTTATTACTTTCTCTATAAAACCATTCCAATAGCCCTGGAAAATAACAAATGACCTGCTCCTTCAATAACTTAAATAGGACTTTATTGGGGAAGTCTTGAGCCCACATATTAGGGGGTGTGTATTACAGTTATCTGCAGACTTATCTTACTCCTTACCCCCTACTTCATTAGCTTCATTGGGCAGATAGTACCTTATCTAAATAGGGTATCTTCTTCAGCATTGTACTCCAAACAGGAGGCAAAAAAATACTCATTGAACAAATTAAAGGTTATTTGAGCATCTTGGGATTTTGTTTCTGTTGACTATGGCCCTTATTCCTAATACTCAAGGCTCAAAAAGATTTAGGTTGAAGCCTTGGAAAACATTTTGACTTTTGTTTTTAATACTGAATGTGATCTGCAAAAATCAGACATGCAAACAGCTTTTGAAAATCATCAGGTCCATCAAAAACCTATTCCATAATCTAAATTAGTTTGGATCTCACCTACAATTTGCACCACAGATTTAAAGCTGAAAGAGCCCTGAGATGATCTTTAGTTTAACCTTCTCAGCTTTTTAAAATTAAACTTTAGTTCTACAATAATGAACATTTAGGTACCTCCCCCTGCCCCCATTAGAGGGGAGAAAAGAAAAACAAAATCTTTGTAACAAATATACAGTCAAGCAAAAGAAATTCCTCTCTTTGTCTTGCTCTGTACCAAGTCCATCTCTGGTTTGTTAGAAGAGAGCGTTCCAAAGGTAGAAATGACAAGACTTGGTGACAGTCTGGATAGAGGAGGCAAGAGAGAGGAGTGAGGAGGCTGTAAAAGCCAGGATGACTGGGCATTTGGTGTTGCCTTTAACTGTAATAGGGGAAAAAAGCAAAGAACTGGAAAATGAACAGATGCCCATCAAGTGGAGAATGGCTGAATAAGTTGTGGTATATGAAGGTAATGGAATATTATTGTTCTATAAAAAAAAAACCAGTAATAGAGAAGTGGGGAATGGGGAAAAGGGTTTAGAAAGAAAGAAAATGGATTCAGTTTCAGACATTCTGAATTTCAGATATTTATGAGACATCCAGTTGCAAATAGTATAATAAAGAAAGTATAATTAAAGCAGTCAGCTCAATCCTGAAATCCAGCATGCTTTTCCCTGGGCCACCAGCCTATAGCTGTCCTAGTCACCTCCCATTCCCACCTCCTTTTACAACTCCCTGAATGAAGATATAGGCATACACTGGCAACAAAATACCCAAATAGATATTTCCCTGAAATCCAGAAAATGAAAGAAAGAAGAAGCTGAGAACAAGGATGGGAAGGTTCTTTTACGTTGGCTGCCAAGTTGTAATTAATCCCATCCTCTCATTTTTATCCTTGTTCTATCTTAGGCCCAGGGACCACAATGGTACTTATATTTGTGGTTACAAGAAATTTCTTTATGATCTCCCATGCAGAATTGATGATAACTCTCTTCAATCACTTCTTTAATAAAATATGAATATCCTTATTGGGTTTAATTCAATAGAGCAAGCTCCTAATACGTACCCCTGGCTACTAGGGGTACAAAGATAAAAGTAAGCAGTCCCTGCCGCCAAGGGTAGGCATGGGGCTTCACATACATACATAAGTACAGATACAACACATACATAGATAGGAAATGCTGTACAGACAGAAGAGGTTGAATCTGAGTGCAGGAAATCAACGAGACCCACACGCAGGAGGAGACACTGAAGTTATACCTTGACACTCAGTTGAGTGTGGAACAATATCATGAAAGACAGAGAAGGGGAGGTATTTCATTCTGCACAAGGCATGGGCAGAAACAAGAGACGGAATGTGGAATTCAGGGAATTGCTGGGTGACAAAGACTAGAAACACAGCGGGGGGGGGGGGGGGAACAAGATTGTGCTTGGCTCTGGATGCTAGATGACAGAATCGGTATTTTATTTTAAGGCCAATAGGAAACCACAAAAGGGAATTTTTGAAAAATTTGAAAAGTGACAACCGTACCCAGGATTTAAAGATATTTTGGAAGCTATATAAAAGATGGATCCAAGAAGGAAATCGGGAGGCCAATCATTAAACCCATTTTAAGGCTAGAGAAGCAAAGGCACAATGCACTTTAAAAATTCCCTTGTGGATAAACAAGAGTGGAATAGGAACGAAAATGATCAAAGAACCACAGTACTTAAAATGTCCTTTAAAGACTTTTTTCTCCAGAACACATTCTCAAGCCTCCCTTGGATGCTTATATCTCAGTGCATATGGAATGCTGACATCCCAAGATGAGTGTTAGCCACATAAATGATGCAGATGCTAACTCCCTGGAGTTCTGCATCATTGATAGCAGGTGATGACTGAAATGTGGCCATGGACGGGAGAGACTTGTCAAAGATTGCCAATCCCCATGAGGCTCCAGCAGTCTGTAAAGGGTCACTTAGTCTGCTCAGTTGAGCTGTGGCTGTCCCTTCCCCGCCCCCTAACTACCTCACCATTGTTCTTTTTCAACAGTTAAATCGTTAAATCACGTTATGATGTTGCACTTCTACGTTAATTATTGTTGATATGAATATAAATTCAGCCAAAGTAACACCTCTCACTGCCCCCACCCCCTAGCTCTTCAGGGACCACTAGTGTGTATACTTGGTTATATAAAGCCTTAGAGATGAATGCACTCCAAGATCACCAAACCCTTCCAAACAGACTTTTCCAAATGTCAAAATTAAATCCCACCTGCTGCCTTTTTAACCCATTCCCTTTGATCCTGTCCTTCGTTGATTGTTTGCAGACATCCTGCTGTCCAACTGTCGGTTCTGATATCAAATTGAATATGTTTCACCATTAAGAAGGAGCAGTTAAATGTATTCTGGTTTTTGGCTGGGAGGATAAAATTAAATATGTCAGAGCCTTGTGGTGGTCGGTTTTTTCTTGCACATTATTATGCAGTTCCACTCAACAGCTCAGATTTTTTTAATGTTCACCTCTTTTTTTTTTTAACACAGACAGACCAGACCCACTGGACCTTCCATCCTCTGCGCTGAGGTTTTTCTCCCCCTTTTGTTTCAACTACACTGGGGAAACTTCAATTTAAGCATGCACAAAAAGCTAGACAATTCTGTTGCATTATGGCATGTAACCTTCAACTGAAATTGTTTCTCTGAATACCATATTGCTGTGTCCTGTTGACATTCACCCTTGCTGTACCCTTAGGACATCAGCCATACATTTATGAATTTTAAGGACCATTCCCTCTCTCTCTGTACCCTAAGCAAGGAAAACATTCTGTTATGGGAAGTTGTAATCATTTTTCTGCCTGAAAAGAACTTACAACTTAGGGTCCATCACATTACCACTGAAATTCACTGACAATCACCATGGTTTTCTCTGCTGTCTGGCTCATTTCGGAACTTGCTCTCCAACCTGGCTTTCTTCTCTGCTGAAGAAGGGAAGACTGGGGAGCACAGGAGCTCCCAACTGCACTTCAGGGAGAGGGGAATAAATCAGTACTATGGAGATCAGAGGATCATGCACCTTTTTTCTATGTTGTAGTCTTTAGTTTCTATTGCTTTGTGAGAAGTTGGGAAATCCATGTGGTTTATGATAGAGGTAGACTCACTTGGCCACAATTTGTTTTATTCTCAATCCATTGCCATCTTCTTTCTGGGATTAATTATGCATTTTTTTACTTTGACAACCAAAAATAATTTGGTTTTCATTACTTAAGAATTGGATTGTAGGGCGGAGCCAAGATGGCAGAGAAGATACACGCAAATCTGTAAGCTCCCTTCTTCCCTCATTACCAATTAGTTAAATCAACCTCAAAAATAACGCTGGACTGATAGAAATCACAAGGACTGGAAACACAACTTACCAGCTGAAGAGAATCTGGAGTTTCAACAGAAAAGGTTGATTCCCAGGGGAGGAAGAAAAAAGGCCAGCACAGACAGGGTTAGGTGCTAGCACACTGCGCCAATCGAGCTGGGGAGAACTCTGGGATCAGAGAAGCCACTGAGATAGAAGAATCTGGCACAGGTTGTTAGCTCTTCTCTGCTTATAAAACAGCAGTTCAGAAGAGAAATCAAGCCACTTTAAAACATAAAGCCAGATACTAGAACAACCCCAATCCAGAAGTGACCTAACAGATCTTGACAAGGCTGTGCAGCCGCTTTCTGCTGCCGGGGGCTTCACCTTGGGGTAGTTAAGAGCTTGTACAGCAGGGACACAGCCCAAGGCAACATCTAATTCACATAGTGCCAGGCTTGGCTGGAGGCTGTGGAACTCTGCCATGGAAGTCCCAGAGAAGCGGAACCTTTGAAATAGGGAGGGGAAAAGGAACCTGTATGTGCCAAAATGTTTGTGGCAGCTCTTTTCGTAGTGGCTAGAAACTGGAAGATGAATGGATATCCATCCATTGGAGAATGGTTGGGTAAATTATGGTATATGAAGGTTATGGAATATTATTGTTCTGTAAGAAATGACCAACAGGAGGAATACAGAGAGGCTTGGAGAGACTTATATCATCTGATGCTGAGTGAAATGAATAGAACCAGAAGATCGCTGTACACTTCAATGCTGTATGAAGCTGTATTCTGATGGAAGTGGATATCTTCAACATAAAGAAGATCCAACTCACTTCCAGTTGATCAATGATGGACAGAAACAACTACACCCAGAGAAGGAACACTGGGAAGTGAATGTAAATTGTTAGCACTACTGTCTATTTACCCAGGTTACTTACACCTTGGGAATCTAATACTTAATGTGCAACAAGAAAAGGGGATTTACACACATATATTGTATCTAGGTTATACTGTAACACATGTAAAATGTATGGGATTGCCTGTCATCGGGGGGGGGGGAGTAGAGGGAGGGAGGGGATAATTTGGAAAAAGGAATACAAGGGATAATGTTATAAAAAAAATTACTCATGCATATATACTGTCAAAAAATTATAAATAAAATTTTAAAAAAGAATTGGATTGTATTCAGTTATAGGTGAGAAGAATACTGATAAGGTACATAATGGCTCAGAGATGAGCAACTATATGGTGAAGAACCCCAAGTTCATGCCAGGGAAGAATTAGGTAAGGAAATTGGGAATGGTTAGCCTGAAGAAAAGAAGACTCCAGTGACGGGAGCAGGGGCGGAGAAGGAGAGTGATAGTAGTTTGCAAAGATTGAAAGGGCTATCACAAGAGCAGGACTAGACTGGTTCTGCATTATACCTTGCACCAGAATTAGGAGCAATGGGTGGAACTTAGGCAGAAGCAAAATTAGATTCAAGGAAACACTTCCTGACAATTAGAATGATCCCAAAGTTTAATGGGTGGCTTTGGGAGGCAGTAAACTCCCTATAACTTGAAGTCTTTGATAAAAGGAAGGAGGACTGTTAACATTAAATACTGTAGAGAGCAGTCCTCTTTGGATACACAGTGAATTAGATTAATGTTGGAGAACTCAGAATTTCTCCCAAACTTGAGATTTTGTGATTCATTTGGGCTTAAATGAATAAAGAGATACTCGAGCTAGCACTGGCAGAAATCTTACAGGAAAATGATCAATCTTGGGAGTTATTTAACTTGTCAGGTATTTTAATAACCAAGTTCCTTGAGCATATTGTCTTTCATTATTATTATATTATATTCACAGTTTCATGCAATCTTGTATATGGAAAATAGGCTGCTAATCTGGACTTGCTTAGTCATACTGCTCCTTGAGGGACACAACTGCATTTTTGGCTCCCCATTTCAGCACAATTCATACTAGACTAACTTAATTATCTTCTTTGACAGGGTTATTACCTTAGTAGATAGGAGGAATCCTGTAGACATGGCAAATAAAGATATTAACAAAACATTTGAAAAAGTCTCCTGATATGCTTGTAGACATGATAGAGAAATGTGAACTGGAGAGAATAATTAAATGGCTTCATAACTGGTTGAAAGGCCTTGCACAAAAAAGCATTTATTAATAGATCATAGGAACCTACTTTTCAAACTAAAAGGGACGTTAACGGTCATCTGGTCTACTTCTCCTCCTTTTACAAAAGAACAAACTATGACCTAGACAGATTAAGCAACTTGCTCCATAATATGGACAAAGCTGGCATTTGAACCATATTCCACAGACTCCCACAGTCACAACACAACAATGAATGGAGAGAGCTTTCTCGTGATTGGCCTCTGGGTTTTGTCCTCGGCCCAATCAGCAGGACTGCAAGACGGTGGCCTGAAAAAAGAGCTCATTGGAGCTGGGGCTGAAAAAGAACATTATTTTTTTTCAAACCCAGCTCCCACATACCAAACTCAATCAAAAATTTGAATTTTGCTCCAGAACAAATGATGATCAAGGAGGAAACAGTAGAAGGCAAACATCAGATGAACCTCACTCTTCTCTAAATGGACAGAGATTGAACCCATGGTTTGCTGTAGAAATATGTCAAACTCAACAGGGAACAAGCAGGGATAAGGAGGGAGAGAGCAAAAGAAAACTCCTGATCCTAAAGAAGGGAAGGGCAAGGGCTGGGTGTGAAGGGGAAAGAACTGTAATTTAAGGGGATACCCATCAAAATTGAGGATTGTTTATACAAATTGTGTTATATAGATGTAAAGAAATATTATTGTACCTTAGGAAATCATAAGATTAAAGAGAATCCTGGGTTCTATAAACAGGTGCAGAGTAAAGTCAGTAGAAGCAGGAAAACAATTTAAACAAGAATAACAATATTGTAAAGAAAATCAACTTCAAAATACTTGGAGACTGACTCTGATCAATGTAATGACCAACCACTTCTCCAGAGGATGTAGGATAAAGCAAGTTACTGGCTGGCTGACAGAAAATGAATGAATTCGAGTGTGGAGAGAAACATTTTTTTGGACATGACCATTCATTGTGTGGGATCATTTTACTTGACTATGCTTGTTACTTATAAAGGATTATTTTTGTTTGTTTTCCTTTTTCCTTGGTTTTTAGTGGGGGGAATATGGGGGTAGGGAATAGCAAAAGTGATGACGAAAAAAGAGAGAAATAATTATAAGTCCACAGAAGTTTGGAAGGAAGCAATATTATTTTTAAAGTTTTATGTGGATATTCTTTTAAATCAAACAGTCTGAAATAGAGATTCAGTTTCATAGCCTCTCTTCTTCTTTGTTCAGTTGTATATGGGGAAACATTCCTTTTTGGTGAATAGGTTCAGAATAAAAAATAAAATATTAAAAAATAATTCAATTTTAAAAACCATTTTTAAGCACCTCTTTTTCCCAGGCACCATGCTAGGATGTGGAAATGCAAAGACCCAGAGCAGTTCCTGGCCTACAAAGGTCTCACCAATTTTATAAATGACTTGACAGAAGACAGAGATGGCATACATGTCAAATCTGTCGACCTCATGAATCTAAAAGGGCTCATTAATAGATCGGATGACAGAATGAGGATCTCAAAAGGTCTCACCAGGTTGCAACTCTGCTCTGAATTTATCCAGAGACAATAAAAGGGTTAAGTAGAGAATGGTAATGGGGAAGATATCAGAATAACAGTTCTTGTAAAGAAGACCAGAGGCTTTCCAAGATGCTTAATGTGAGTTGTGAACATGCTTTGTTGTTCTTGTTGCTGTTCAGTTGTGCCCAACTCTTCATGACTCTACTGAGTTTTCAAATGGTTTGTCATTTCCCCCTTCTCATTTTACAGATGAGAAACCTGAGGCAAACAGGGTGAAGTGATTTGCCCAGGGTCACACAGCTAGGAAGTGTCTGAGGCCAAATCTGAATTTGTGAAGAAGGTTCTCAACTTCAGGCCTGAGGCTCACCCACTGTGCCACCCAACCGCCCCAAAATGTTAATGATTTTGGTGTGGGTGAGGGCTTGTGATTTCACAAGCATATCAAATTCTTCTTGGGAAAATGACCTCTACTGAAGCACACTGGTTGCACCTTCTAATTTTCAGGAATTGCCTGAGGCACTGAGATATCAGTAACTTAGCCAGTGTGTGGCCCAGCTGAAACTAACCACTAGTTCTGCCCATCTCTATCTCTCTGCTGTGCCGTACTGTCTCACTAACGGGAACTTCAGTCACATTTACAGAAATTTAGTACCCAGAATAGAGAAGGCGATAATGCCACTCGTCTCTTTTGGGCAACACACATCGCAAGGACCGGGTTAAGATCTGTGAAGTACGGAAGTTTTTATAGAGGGATATTGACAAAATGGAGTGGTCATGTGATGGCAAGCCAGATGAAAGGGGGATTTAAAACCATGGTTTGGGGTGTTTATCCTGGAGAAAGGAAGACATGGGAAAAGCAGGAGAGCAGACATCAAATATTTGAAGGGCCAGGATATGGAAGCAAGATAAAAGTTCTTTTATGTGCTTTTGGAGAAGAGAACGAGAAGTGCTGCATAAAAGTTCCAAGAAGACAGATTTGGGCTCAATATAAAGAGAACTTGCAAGCAATTCAAGCTGTCCCATAATGGAAAGAGCAGGCTCCTAAGGCAGTGAGTTTCATCACTGGAAGTGTTCTAATAGTGGCTGCATGAACCCCTTGTGGGCCATATCATGGAGGGGATTCATGCTGCTAATTTGTAGGAGAACTGGATGACCTCGCAAGTGCCACCCAATTCGAAGATTCTCAAACTCAGCCTGGTAGCACAAATCACTGGGTGTATTATGCTTCTCCCAGGAGGCCACTTTAGATAAGAGAAGCATCTCAGAAAGATACCTGCCGAGTTATCTATAACCAGCTGGATCATTGCAGTGGTACAGGATAGTTCAGACGAGGCATTAAAAGAAGGGACAAGGATATAACAGTAATAATGAAGAACACGTTGGGGGGACTGAAAGGCTGGCCCTCTAAGCCCCAGGGAGCTCTGGTAGCCAAAGAAAAACTCCTTTTGTGACACTATATAAAGAATGAATTGATTTGCTGTCCTGATCCTACAGCTATATACATTTGCCAGAAAATCCAAGGTTCACGGAGCAGAGATTTCAAGCTGGAAAGGCCCTGAGAAATATTGTGCTTGCTCTGAACTTTAGAGATGAGGATATCGATGATCAGAGAGGTTAAATGATCACAAGAAGCTGGAGAACCCAGATTCAAACTCAGGTCCTCAGACTGTTCTGTGCCATTTCTTGCTAAGGTGGTGAAGGTCTCTGTTATCACAGTTAACAGGCAGAGAGGCAAAGGAGGAAACAGATGTGAACTGAGCTTTCCTTTCCCTCTCTGGCCCCCTCTACCCCCCAGCTGTCAAAGTACAGATTGCTCACCAGAGACATTCATTATATAGAAAAGCCTTGGATACATATTGCCCCAACAGGAATCATATGGCAATATGTAAGTGGCAAAAAGCAGGACCCATCTGTGCCCTCAGTATGACCTCAAATCCTGGGGTGATGAAGTATGAACCACAGACAGACACACAGCACTTTGGAGAACTTGACCACCGTGTTGGGTATACACTGCAAGCAGCATTGTCATGTCCCTTCCTGTTACTCAGGTGATATCCAATGAGGATATAGCAGGGCTACAATTAGTCTCTGGGGCCTGAACAATAGCAGCTTAAATTTGGTGAAGTTCAAATAACTAGAAAGGGACCATTCTATTTATAAGGCCGGTGGTGTCTATGCATTTGTGTAATAATACTATATCCATTCTAAAAGCAGCAAAAGCCTGCAAGTCCCAGGACTCTGTGTGGCATGGCATTAAGGGACACTGGCATAAATTTTCAGGGATTTTTTCTAACTAGGGAGTTCCAATGACTTCACCAACTTCGCTCCCTAAGTCACTAGCTCCCATTTCCCTGGGCTATTCTAGGCTTGAGTAAAAACTGCAAAGGGAGAACAGAAAGGCAGGTCTTGCCTTCAAGAAGCTTCAGTCCAATTCCCATGTCCACTCTCTCCCACTCTCTCCCACCTTGAGAATGAGAAGTGTGCTGGTTTCTAGAATGGGATTGCCAACCAGACCACATGGCTGGGCTTTTTCATCCTTGATACAGAACTAGTCCAAGAGGCTTTAAAGCTCTCAGATCCTTCAGATTGAAACGGGGAGGAAGTTATTTTTCTTTGGTTTGGCTTTGCCTTTTGGCCTTAACTGCATTTAGCAAAAAGAAGCAATATTGGATGCAAGGATGCTTTATTTTAAGGGCTGGCTATAAAAGAGGTATAAAGAGCTAATACTATATTGATAAGCCTGCTAGAGAGAGTGGATAGCAATATATGGCTTCTTACAAATAGCTTACAATATATTTATAGCACAGAAGGTAAAAGGCATCAGTGTGCCTTGGAAATACATTTCTTACAAATGAATATTTGTATGTTTCATTAGAAATGACTTAAATATATTCAAGTAGACTGTTTTTAATGAAATGAAGAATGCATTCTTTGGCAGTGACTGTTGACCAGCAATAACTACAATAAATCACTCAAGTCCAGATTCTAAGGTATGAATGTATTATTTCAAATAAATCTATTTAATAAGCCATTTTTGGAAACTACAACCCTATACAAGGACATGAAATCTTTTGCACAGAAAAAGACGTTTCCTGGAGGGCATTAAATTCATCTGTCCCCGGGCCCACTCCCCCAAATTGATGGCTTCCCACCACATACCGCTCTTTCTTTCCAATACTCCATCTCCAAACCTGCATTTCCCTTTGGATATAAAACTATATGAAGGCTGGCTTTCAAAAGTCTGTATGAGTCTTAAAGATAAGAAATTGCCTACAGAACTGTGTGATCCATTCTCAAGATAGCATCCATTACCAAGCTTTCCTCTCAGTCCTTCTCAATAGACGCATACATCCCCTCAAATTCTGATACAATCTTTAGGAAGTTCCTATATGTCTACTAGCCTATTTTTATCAGGCGAAAGACATTCAAAGGTGCTCATCAACACACATAGCTTAGAGCAAGAGAGAACCAAAGGCTAGGGGATCTACCTTGTTACTGCACCACATAACACATAGAGTCAATGTATACATATTATCATTAAACCTAAGTTTTCAAAACCTTTCAAAAAGGGACAGCAGTGGTGTGGTTTTCTTTGAAGGAGTCAGGCATGGAACATGCAGTGGAGAAGTAGTAACATTTGGCCACTCTGTCAGATTCTTGGAGGGTGGGGTCATTAATCACTCCACAAGAAATCCTGCCATTGTTTTCCTTCACTATGCTCAAGATACTTTCTGGGTTGGCAGGATCTTTCCTAAAATGCTGACCTAGAACTGAGTACAATGTTTCAGAAAACATTTAGATCATCCTCTTTCCAGACCCAAATACTAGATCTTTCTTAGTATATGAGATTTTTGGCCAGCTGCATTCCACTGGGGGCTCAGGTTGTGTTTTGAAGCCACTAAAACCTCAGCTAATTTTCTGACAAAACACATCTAGCGCTGGCTCCTTCATCTTGCATTTGCAAAAGTGATTTTATTAAGCTATCATTTTTATGGAGCTTTAAGCAATGCAAAGTATTTTGCACATAATCATCCTATTCTATCCTCACGACAACTCTTTTAGGTAGGTTCTACTATTGTCCTCATTCAACAAATGAGGAAACTGAGGCTGGAGAGGTTAAGGGTCTTCAGAGCCCACGCTCGAACAATTAAGTAAGTATGTGAGGTGGAGTTTGGACTCAAGTCTTCCTTACTCCAAGTCCAGTGTTCAACTCATTGTCTCCAAAGATCTAAAATGCACACCAGAGTGAATTCTGATTGGGAAGGCCAAGAAAGTGTCACTGTGTATTATTTTTGGAGCCCAGAGTGGCTTAAAGAGACAGACAGGACTGTAGCCACTTGAGATGGGGTCTAGCTAGGGTGGCATCAAGCATTCCAAAACAAAATAGAGTATCAGGGCAGGAAGCAATGCCAAGGAGATGCTTGGCCTAGCCCAAGATCCTTGAACTAGGAGCAGGTCTGTTCTGGCAGCTCCACTGCTCACTACCCAGTTGTGAATCACAGACAAAGGGCAAAGAGTAGTGATTGTGAGCATGGGTCGGAGTCCAATGGAGTGATTGTGTCTAGTCTCCACAGTTAGGTTAAAGGCATGTTGTGGTTTTTTTCATTCCACCACAGCCTTGTACAGTGTTTGTAAAAATTGGGTACACAATCATCACTGAAAGATGGACCATACCATACTTCTTTCCTTCCTTCTAAAGCCATAGAATGGAAGCCACATCCTCTTCTTCACAGTGGTGGGGAACATAAGCTCAGATTCTAGAAAGTAACAGTTAACTTTCACACAGAATCATTTGCCGGACACAGAGACAGATACACCCCCCAAGGACTGACTTGCAGTGGTAGAAGGTATAATTTTCCCTGACACAGACAGGCAGGAGGGGGGCCAATGCACAGGCTCCAAGGGCCCCAAGAGACAACTGTAAGCAGCCAACATCAGAGAACATTGTAGGCCAAATGCTTGCATAGGCACATAGGAAACACAGGCAGATAACTGGGATTGTACTCCACACACAAATGAAACCCAAGATTCATTTTCAAGACCACCGGACAACAAATGTCCCCATCTTTCAAGATTGTGGGGTTTAACAAAGGCTTTCTAGCTTGACTATCTGATGTTGGAAAGAGCTTCGAAGGGAAGGGTCCAGGTCCCCCTTTTGGTGATACCTAGTCATGAACGATAACCAGGCCCCCCCATCTCCCACAAGATTCTCCATGGGTTCTCTCAGTGATTTGTCTCAACTGCTCTGCCCATGTCTGATCCTTCCCTTACAAAGCCAGTTGTCCCATGTGCAATTTTGTTTTCTGATTCAAAATATTCAAAACTCAGGTTGTTGAATTTCAGATTCAAAAAGAAATTGGGAAGGTGAAGAATATTAAGCTTCCTAATCTGAATTAACAGCGCATCCAGGTCTAATATGTTGGAATGCACAAATGATGAGAAAAGTAAAGGAGGCACAATGAACAAATCGATGGTTACAGCATATAGATACACACACGGGATATAGGCATGTATGTTTCTGTATGTGCATGGATATACATGTACATATGTTTGTATAAGTGTGGATATGTATGTGCTTGAGTGTGAACTGGGAGGATGGCGTACTTCAGGGGACCAGAGCTCATGTTTCCCTACATCCTAGAATTTCCCCAAGTATGCAAATTATCCAGAATTTTTCCACAATTTGATCTTCTGAAAGACTGGTTAATGTCAGCTCAATGCTGGCAGAGCTGCAGCTGCTGGGGTTTCACAGCCAACCTTCAGAAGATACCAGACGAGCACAAACAGAGAAATCTGTGAACTCTCTGTCCTCCAGCCTGACCATCTGTGTATGGACACGAGCCTCAAAGTTATGCAGCTGTGCTGGGAATGCCCTGCGGAGAAAACTCTGAAAATCCTAGTTACTGTGGACGCCTGGAGGAGGCTGGGGAGCCCTGGCTAGATAGAGGTGCAGCAGACGTGCCTTTGCAAAGCGGCTCTAAAGCCGGACACCACCGTGAGCAGCTGGGCTTGGAGGTACCCTCAAAATACACCTGCATTGATTCAATTATCAGTCTGCAAGTGGAAGGTCGAGCACAGGCTTGAGACTGAGCATTTGGGTTCTGCAATTTGAAGCAGAATTTTTAAAATGTCAGGGGAGCATGGCAAGAATAACCTATCTAGCTTTCCAAAAGCAACTGTATTCACAGGAAAGGCAGCTTAAACTTCCATTTCATCTCAAAATACACAGGAACAAAGAAGTAATCCCTTAATTCACCCCCATATGCACCTTAACATGCAAGAAGAAATGAATTTCAAAAACCCAGCATTGGCATTTCCCAGCCCCTGGCAACTGGCAGACATTTCTCTAAGAGCAGCATCCACTGTGGGGGAGACTGCAAGCAGTTTCCTATCCAAGCTCCAGGAAGGTTGAATCCTTAACAAAGTTGTGTTGGAAATGAATCTTCTCCCAATTTCAAGGAGGAAAATAATTCACTGAAAACTTGAGGCCTCTGGCTCTGAACCTACCACCCAATCTCCATTAGACAAACCCATCAGTTGGGGTGGGGGAGATATCTTTCCTAAACATTCGTGTAGACCTTGAACCCATAAGTTGGTTTCCTTTACATGATGTTTCCAGGAAGATTTAATTTTCAAAATGAAAGCTCATTGGGCCATGGAGGATCCCTCAATGCTAAGCACTAAGAAAAAAAAGACAGGTGATTATTTTAAACAAAGGGAAGCAAAAACTAAAACTAAACATGCATCTTTTTTTCAAAATAACGAGACATGCCATTTAAAAATATATGATGGTATTTCATCAGAACGAAGAAGCCCTTAGGTTGAAGGGAAGGACAGAAGAAGGATGGGCCAAAAAGCAACTCTCACTTCAGCTCAACCAAAGTGTCTCTTCCTTGAGAACTCTCCTCTCCCACTCCCTGCCCCATGATGACTCCACAAGACTTTGTCCTGGACCCTCCTCCTTTTTTCTACATTCTCTGAAAAGCTTAGGAGTTCACACTGGTCCACTAATCATTTCTACGGTAATGTCTCATAGATGATATAGCCTGCCATAGTCTGTCTCCTGAGCTCTAGCCCTGCATCATGAACTGCTTTCTGTGCATTTCAAAGTGGAACTTTCATCGGCATCTTGATCTCCATATGACCAAAGAATTCATTCTCTTCTCCAACCTCCCCAACCTAAACCTTCCACTCCTGTGAACTGCTTCTATCAAGGGCACTGCCATCTTTCCAGTCATCTAAGTATGTAACTCCTCATTCTCCCTCAAGCCCTTGGCTATCATGTCCTGGTCCCTTGGCTGTATTTAGTACTACTATTGTACTATTGTAGTAGTTGGAGGTTTCTTTTCTAAGTAAATGAATAAGCACTGATCTCAAGATGGAGGAGGGGGCAAAAACATGAGTTTTATAGGAACAGAGATCCTGGGACTGGGAGCAAGAGGAATTTCTTCAACAGAAAACATGACTTGTGGACAAAAGGATGTGACCAAACCCTTGCCAAAAGATAAGGATTTTGAAGAAGACAGGCAAGGTGGGATAGAAAAGGATTAATCAGCAGTTTGGCTTTATGTTCTTATGAGACCTAAGTGTCAAGAGACTGTGGCAGTTACTGAATGCCTTTATATGTAGTTTTGATGAAGGCCTTTCATTTAAACAAAACATTTATTTATTTCTATTTCTGGAACCATTAGCATTTATGTTTCCCTAAAACTCCTAGGACATGATGCTAGATTTTGGAAATTTGAACTATACATTCTCTAGAGTGCAAGGCAAACATCAATTGGAAGTTTCTCAATTCTTGTTACCAAGATATCAACGACTGGGTCATCCCTAGAGTCCATGAAATTGCATAAAATGATTCAGAATCACATATACAACCTTCACTGAGGTATGCTATCCAAACTCTTACTGTGCAGAGTCCCTCTTCAATGTGCTCTGTGGAATGGCAGGGGCTACTCTGGCTCAGCTACAGAACACTAAAAATACATGGAAAAAGACTTTCAGTATGGAGAAGATTCTAGGAAGATGGCAGAATAGGTCAGAAAATTCAAAGCTCTCCAGATCTTCCCCACAAAATAGTCCCTTGGAGCAAACAGAGCAGTAAAACAAATAAGAATTGGGGCAGAACAGTGGTTCTCCTGGCATAACTTGAGATGATCCAAAGAAATTTAGGAGGACAGAGATTTGGCCAATAAGTGTAAATACCTCCAAGCTAATGCCACTGAAAAAGCAAGCAGGGAGCCCTGGGGCTAGCTGGGTAGGAAGGTAGCCTCAGCCACAAGAACACAAGTCAGGTGTCTGAGTAGGGGAAGATTGAGGGAAACTGTTAATAAGGGATGCTAGGCTCAGCCATGCTGCCTAGATGCAGCCCTGGGTGAGAAAAAACTAGGACATGAGTGTAGAAGCAGTAGAGAAGAGTCACTGCTAGATACAGGCATTCACAGGAGGGTAGAGTTCTTGGTTTCAAGTTCCAGATAAGAGGGGGAAACTAAAGGAAGACCTGAGGCTAGAGGCATCCCCCCCACCAGATTAGAGATGATTACACCAACAATCTTCTACAAATTAAAAAGATGAGCAGGCAAAAGAGAAACAACCCATTCATAGAAAGCTACTATAGAAATAGAAAAGACAGGGGTGCATCTTCAAAGTAAGATATAAAGCAAAAAGCCTCACTTACCCCCAAAGAGTAACATCAAATAGTAACTTTCCCAAAAAGAGTTCACAGAAGAACTCAAAAAATACTTTAAAAATCAAATGAGAGAGATGGTGGGAAAATTTATTTTAAAAAATCCAAGAAAAACCAAGAAAATTATACTAAGAAAATCAATCAACTCAAAAATGAGATCCAGAATCTTAAGGAAGAAAATGACTCTTCAAACTAGAATTGGGGCAAGTAGAAGCCAGAAAAGTTATAAGAGACCAAGAAAGAATAAAAAATATAAAGAATGAAAAAGTAAAAGAGAAGGTGATCTCTCTCTCTCTCTCCCAGATGGCAGGTTGACCAATACATGTTCAATATGTTAAAGTATAAATTAAATACAACATATGTATACATGTCCAAACAGTTGTTTTGCTGTACAAAAAGAATCGGACATCAATTGGAGATTGGTTGAATAAATTGTGGCATATGAATATTATGGAATGCAGAAAAGCCTGGAGAGACTTACATGAACTGATGCTGAGTGAAATGAGCAGGACCAGGAGATCGTTGTATACTTCAACAACAATACTATAAGATGATCAATTCTGATGGACGTGGCCATGTTCAACAATGAGATAAATATTGCCATGGTCAAGGGGATCATTTATTAGTGCAATTAGAAAAATATGCAAAGACTTGGATTATAAAGGATGATATGATCCACCTTCAGAGAAACAGAGGACAAGCATGGCCTTACATAGCTGTATATGAATGTATGTGTAAGACAACAGATGATAATATCTATGAATAAGTATATATGTATACATGTGGGTGTGTATAAATATATTTGTACTTAATTGTAGTCTTCTCGGAAGGGAAGGGGAAAAAGAAGAAAGTCAAAAGTGTGCAGCAGAAAACACAAGAAAATGTACAAGCAAGAAGAGTGGACAGCTCTGAAAAGGTATACTATTTATTCTGTAGGCTTTCTTGAAATGGAAATTTGATGTCTTATATTTTGTATTCTTTTATGTTCTGCTGCCCACATGGCAATGTTTTTTTTTCTATTTAACTTTTAAGTTAAAATAAATTCAACAACAATAATACCACAAAAATATCCATCCCTTCAGTCTGCCCTCCTTTCCCAAGTACAAGTAAGTCCCAGTCCCAGTCCATGACCCAGTTCTGAGACACAAGCAACACAGCTGCAAGCTCACTCCCATTTATGGCCTCTACATCTCCCACAGCCCCATGACACTAGGAGGCTCTAGATTAGAGTCCTCTCCTTCCCCAGTGCCCAAATAGCTCTGCTTATCTCTGTGCTGATCTGACCTGGAAAATGATCCAATGGAATTTCTCCTTAGATTTCCCAATCACCGGCCAATGTGGGACCCTGGCTCCATCTTTGTAGGAAAGGCTATAGAGGAATGCTAAGCTGCCTTTGCCTGTTCCATTTATTTTACATAGAAGGAAATGTCATCATATGGCAAGTTGCTAGAGAAGCCACAATCAGAAGTGCCCTCTTGTCTTCAAGTCCAGGATACTCTGTACTGACCTGAGCTGTGTGTTGGGTGAATCTTTCTAGCAATACCAATTTCATCGCATTACTAGATAGTAGACACCTAAATATTCTCTTATCAAGTCTTAATGTTAACGTAATAAAGCACAGCCAAGCCCTTCCTCAAGATAATGTAGGAAAAACATGGAGGCTCTTTTAGGGTTTTCCAAATGACCAATAAGGATTTGCAGAGGGGGAGGCTTACAATTTCAAACTTTATTTTCTTGATAAAAATAGACACTGTCCAGGTCTCTGTGTCCTTGATCAAAGTCAAGATATTCAAGAGCAATCCTTGAAAACATATATGCAAAGGAGGAGTTAACCCTATGAGCACAGGGATGGCAAGGCTTTTTTATGAAATGAGAACTCTCTCAAGGGTTGACTTTTAATCTCATGGGCAGTTTAATGGACTAAGTTGTTATGATTCTTACAAGGTACTAAGACAGTGGAATTGATAGAGACAATAATTATCTAATTTAGCATGGTTCACTATGATTGATCTGATCCTACATGGAGATGTTATGGGCCAGAATTTGAAACAAGGTACTAAGTGGAATTGAGGAGACGGCGAAGAAACAATAAATGACTTGGACTTTAACTCCTGGCTGAATTTGAGGTGATTACTGAACTGAACTGAAACTAAGGCTGCCTTCAGAAGCTCCCCAAGAAACCTATTCTCCGAGAAGATTATATTTTAGAGAAGAACATTATACTAAGTGAGGTCTGAAGCAAAAGAGCTAAATGAGGAATCAAGGGTTTGCTATAAACAAGGAAACAGAAGCAAATCAATTACCCTTTACATTCTCCCCTATTAATGTCCTCCAAGTACACAGGTTTCTCATTTGTAAATGTAAATGGGTACCTTTGACTAGATGACTTTTTTATCCTAGCTAGAAGCAAGAGTATTTTTGCTTTAGGCAAAAGAAGTTGAGAACACTACAGATCATCCAACTAAAAGTATAATCACAATAACAAGGAGGATATTCCAACGTCCAACTCTGTTGAAGTTGACAAAAGAGCTAGGATTTACTAGAGGAGTTCCACTATGACCAGATCCTGAGTCAGTGGTACCAGGAGTAGCAGAGTAAGGCCAGCTGTTACAAGGAAGAAGTGTGTGCTGCCCCTTGCATATTGGCGCCCTGCAGCAAAACCCAGCAAAACTCTGTGGTTGTTCCTAAAGATTTTGATACTCTTCCAAAGAGAATCTGCCAATAACATCATTGGGGAGAAATTATTGAGCCAGAATCACTTATGCCTGCGCTACTCTTTGATTGTAAAGGTAATTCATTTAGGTTTCCAAGTGGTTATTCCACATCCTAGAATCGGAGCTTAGGAAACAAGGTTTAACTATGTGTCCTCTGTTTCCTTCCAGCTTACTGATACTTGGACTTTGAAACATGAATAGTTTCATTCATTCAATAAATAATTACAAAATGCCTACTTTGTTTCAGGAATCATGGAAGGAACAAAGATAAATAAGAAACAGGTCTTCCCCTAACAGAATTGACAATCTTGCAGAAGAAACAAGAAAGGGACATAAATAACTCTAATTCAGCAGGAAATGCAGAAGAAAGATATGAAAAAATGAAAATAATCTATAAAAGGGAACAATTTGTTACTTTTCATACCAGAAAAGGTCAAGTGCTGCTTTTTTCATTAAATATATCTTGGGATTCCTTTAAGATTTAAGTCTCATTCTAAATAATAAATTAATCTCTTGCATAAAAAGCTTAGACCTCGGAATGGTTGAGCTTATGATTTCTGGCCTAAGAGAGCAACCAATCAAAGCATCTTCTCCAACATAAAGGGGGCTCAAATTGTGGCTACTTCCAACTTGTAACTCCCTAAAAATAACCTGCTCCAACAAGTTTAACAGTTATAGAGATTAAAAATGTATTCAACCTGTCCACCCTATGCTCTTCTATATATCCCATAGAGTTGGCATAAAAAGAAACAAGAACAAGTAACTCAGGATATTGATTAGTCTACTGATTATGTAGTGAAATATTCAAATAACACACTAAGAAAGAGGGTTTTAGTGAAAATACTCCTACTTTCATTTTCGATTTACACGACAGCTAAACACTGACCAACAAAGAGTAGGTAGCAATGAACCATCAAGAGATTCACAAATCTCTACCTGGGTGACTGCTAGGAGACCATGGAACTTTGTTCTAAACAAGGGATGCAGCACTATTATGAGTTTCTACTGGTTCTGCTCAATTCACAAAGCATCAGTTCATGTTAAGTCTCTCCAGGCCTCACTAAATCCTCCTGCTGATCATTTCTTACAGAACAATAATATTCCATAATATTCATATACCACAACTTATTCAGCCATTCCCCAACTGATGGGCAGCCACTCACAGTTTCCAGTTTCTTGACACTACAAAAAGAGCTGCCACAAATACTTTTGTACATGTGGGTCCCTTCCCCTCCTTTAAGATCTCTTTGGCCTACACTGCTGGATCAAAGGGTATGCACAGTTTGATAGCCCTTTGGGCATAGTCTAAACTGCTCTCCAGAATGGTTGGATCCATTCACAACTCCACCAACAATGTATCTGTGTCCCACTTTTCCCACATCCCCTCCAATATTCGTTATTATCTTCCTGTCATTTTAGCCAATCTGAGAGGTGGGTACTGGTATCTCAGAGTTGTCTTAATTCCCAAGCAACCTTCTGATCACAGGCTTTGCTTTCATCATTTTCCTGTTTGAATGAGTGGCCCCTTCAATGATTCCTTATGGCTTTTGCTACTTGGATATTTGGATTTGTTGATAGGATCAAATTACAAACTCTACAGCCTGGCCTATTAGGGCCTTTACTTCCTAGCTCTCAACTCCCTTTCCAGCCTTGGCTCATATTATTCTCCTTCCTCATCTCAACATTCTCACTTACAGAAAACTACTGCAAGTTCTTCAAACCAGAGTCTCTATTTCCCAACTGTGCCTGGGCTTAGAATGACCGTATTTTGCCTCATTCTGGATATCTGAATTCTTGCTGCTTTTCTCCAATGCTCAATTCAGGTGCTACTTTCCCTATGATTCCCCCTACAATTATTAATGGTTTTTTCCTCCATCCACTGTCTGATAAAAGAGGGAAAAGAACACGATTTCAAGTCAGATGACCTGGGGGTCAATGCATGCAACTTTGGTCAAAGTGACTTTATATATCTAAGCCTCAGTTTCCTCCTATGTAAAGTGGGGAGGTTGAACCAGACACCCTCTAGGGTTCCTTCCAATGTTTTCTTCCACAAATCTCCATCCCTTAGACCTCCTGACTTCTACTTCCAGGCCATGCTGTGTCCTACATGACGGCTGTAGCTTAGATTAAAAGAGAATAGAAGTCAAAACAGGAGACTGAGCATAGACACCAGATGAGTGACACCTACATAATCAGATACAATAACTGACTTTCATGCAACAAACATCTCATGAGCAACACCGCTGGTAATGTCATTGCACATGGGGCTGTGGGGGGATTAAAGACAGCAGTAGACAATGTGACTCCTGTCCTCAGGGCCACGGATGAGCTGGCAGCATGGCAGCATTGAGGATATCTGCATGGGACACAAGTGGCTTTTGAGGCTAAGTCCAAAAAAAATCATCATAGGGACCCATCTCTGTAGGGCTTAAAGGCCATAAGTAAATCCGAGACCAACAAATATCCTGTGAGACAGATGCTCTGGGTATGATGAGGAAACAGAGGCTCAAAGAGTGGAATTACTTGTCCATCTGACATAAAGGGGTTTTGGATGAGGAGAGTGCTAAGAGACCATGTGGAGCAGGAGTTTAGTGGGAGAAGAACTGGATCAGAAAGATTAAGCCAAACTTTGGGAACCTTTGAATTCCAAGTGGAAGATCTAGACTTGGTTCTTTACTGAGAAGAGAGAGGAGGAGGCATTTAGGATTCTTGAATGTGGTAGTACCAGGGGAAAAATGGTGCTTTACACACATTTTTTCAAGGAGCAGTTCAGAATCTGCACCAGAGGAGGGTAAGGCTGCATGAGTCAGATTCAGTGACCCCAGCCCTGAATAAGTCATGGGTCAACAGTCACCAAGTCCCTGGGAAAGTGCACAAGCCACCAACTAGCTTCTGTTTTCTCCAGGCTGCCCAGATCACACCACACCTTGAGGTTCACAGGTATCCACGGAGAGCAAAACAGTGGGGAAGGAAGCAGGAAAATGGGGATGCCCATCCATTTGGCCCAGATGACAAAAGGATCGATGAGATCTTTGAAAGCTTTACCACAAGACAAGTTGAAGCAAAAAGTGTTTTGAATCCCGTTCTCTAAGCAATGTTGTAACTCATTTGCACACATGCTAATTATGCTGTTATTCCTTTCTTCTCCTAGATCCTCCTCCCAATTTATTTTAATTAAATAAACTGGCATGTGATACATGAGGCAGAGTGGAATCGAGCCAGTTGTGTAGCTCTGGTGATTAGGCTGGCCAGAGCTGGGGAGGGGAGAAGGGGGAACGACCTGGCTCAGGCTCCCAATCCATTGCAGAGAGGATTATTTCTTGGGGACAGTAAAATAGCTCTCTCTTTTCAGCATGCAGTCTGGACACACAGACTTCACTGGCACCATTAAGCGGCTTCCTCAGCATTCTCCAAGCTGGAGAAAATCTCTTTTCCTCCACCAGAATTTGGAATCACTGTTCAATCCCCTATTCTCTCCTCAAACCAGAGCTCTTGAGAGAAAAGGCCATTGGCTGGAGCCCGAGAGCACAGATGGTGACTTCTACCTCAAGTTTATTAGTTCCAGTTCCAGAGAAGAAAGCAACTGAGCTGTTTTCCCTGATACTTCTCAAGAACACACTGATGGGTCTGGGCTGACTGTCAAGCCATCTCCTTTCATCACATCACAATCCACTTTAGACCTGTGCCTGAAAACAGTCGGGCCATCAGCACCTGCATATCACATGACCAAGCACACACCTCCCAAGGAAGCTTTTCCTGACTGGTTTCAAAAGATAAAGGAGCCCACCTAAACCTCCCTGGCCCATGAGAAACAGACCTAGGAGACTAAAAAGTTGGCCAAATGTTGGCACCAGCTCTGAGCAAATCTAGGATGGGGCTAATGGGTACAAAGTGATTAATGATTTCAGCCCAACTTCTAGACTCCCACAGTGCAATGGAATTGCCTTTAAAGAGAAGTCAAAACATGCTGGCCAAAAGCCCAGGGCCAGCCTGGAATCTGAGGGCCCACCCTCGAATGGCTCTGTGGGCATTACTGCCCACAGCCAATCAGAGCAGTGGGGAAGGTGGTTATGCACACGTGGTCCACACTCTCACTTACAGGAACACCACAATTCACTGGATTTAGACCAAGTGTTGGCTATGTTCCACTTTCTGGAGCAAAGAGGCAAACCACCAGAAAACAAACCAACAGCCACAACTTTTAGGAGATCCAAACCCAATAGCCAAAGAATCTTTGACCTAGAATTAACCTTAAAGATGGCCACATAATTCCTCCATTTGCCAGATGAGGAAAAGAAGGGCTTCCTCCAAGTTCTGCAGAGAGCTTAAAGGTAGACTTGGCATTAGAAACCATGACTTTGGACTTCAGGAAGTATGGCCTGCTGAGTTTACAATGTAGGTAGCTATCTACATGTGATTTGAGGACTTTAGACTAAAAAGAGGAGCCCCACCACCATCATTCTCTAATAATGAGAAGGAAACTAATAAACATAAGAATGTTTAATGTGGTAACAATTTAGAATGCAACAAACCAAAATTAAAATTGCAGTCACACCTGATGATTCTTTTATTTAGGGCAAACCCTTTTCACTGAAAGAATTAAAAGGAAAACAAAAACAAAAACAAAAACCTCATTTGAACACTGGAGTGTGGGATTTTAAACAACTAGAAGGAAACCTGGTTGAATTCAGTGTTTTGAGTGTATCTGATCTGGGAGGCAGAAATGAAGGAGAGAGAAGTTCATTCTTAGAAAGAAGGATTTTTCTCTTCTCCAATCCCCTTCATTGGCCAGGGCATATAGTCCATCATCCACCTGGAAGTTCAAGAGAATATGAGACACAGTTGAGAGAGCAGAGATACGTGCACATATTCCAGATGGATATGGACACAGAAAAGCAGGCACTTGGGGGGGAAAGCAGCACCAAGGAACAGGACCCCTGACAACAGAGAAGTGAGTCAGTTATGGACTTCAGATAGAGCTTGACAAGATTTGGCTCAAGTGTCTCTTTCTGCAAGTTGTCCCTCACCTGCTAATGGCGTCCCTTCCAAGGATACCTTGGATTTAATAAATACACTTCTTGTGTGTGTGTATATACGCATATTTTATATATATATATATATATATATATATATATATATAAATTATACATACACATACACATGTATGTGTATACACACAAGCATACACATATGTACATGTTCTTTCCCCATGGTATTTAAAGCTCCTTGAGAACAGAGAATATTTCCTTGGAGCTGGAATACACCAAATATTTTATAATTTAATAAAGACTGTTTTGATTGATGAATGCAGAATTAGCTTTGATAAATGTCATATTACCCTATTGACTCATATTGACCTAAAATTCCCAGGTACTTTTTCTTAGAAGACTGGTCTATAGCCTCACCTTCCTCACCAAATATATAATAAATGATATTTTTATATGGTACTTTAAGGTTTGCAAAATGCTTTACATGTCATTTTAGTTTATCTTACTACTCCTATCACTAAAATATAGGTTTTAGCCCTATTTTACAGATGAGAAAAACTATGGCTTGGGGAGATTTTGTCTATGTTCACACAATTAATGTCAGAGGGAAAATTAGGATTTGGCCTTGAGATTTTAAGTCTGTAATTCCATCCACCCTACTGCATTGCCTTGAGAATCTTATTTTTTGGAAGTCAAGTAAGCATAACACTTAACATGTATTCCTAATAAAATGTCACCTTACTAGGTTCTAGCCTATCAATCTATTTTTGACTCCCAATGCTGTCATTTAGTATATTAGCTAGCCCTCACAGCTCTGGGTTTTGTGATGAGTAAACCATGTATGGTTTTACACAAATCAATAATAAGCTAAAATGGGCTAGGCACAGAACCCTTCTTAGGACACTCTTATAAATACCTACTTTCGGGTCAATAGTGATTTCCGAGTTCAACCATGCACTTGCTTAAAACAACTACTCATATATACTGTTGTCATTTGTCCATAATAAGAGCAAAAAAGACTGTCCAATGCTTTGCTACAGTCATAAGTTCTACCTACTATGCCCCCCCCCATCTGTTGATTTATTAACTGGTAGATCCAATCCTGGAAGAAGCTATGTTCCCTACCTATGCTTTTACTATCAGGATTTTGTCAGGCATTAAAGGAAAGCTCAGTGTTTCATCATCTGTAGACCCAGCTCTCTTCCTTTTTGGGGGGGAATGAAAAGATCACTTGTCTTTCTCTAGTCCTATTGCACCTCTCTCTTTACCCATCATCTCACAGAGGATCACCAGCAACACCACTTCCTTCATTTTGGTAGGATGAGTGATGTTTATCACAGGTATCTAGGTGTTCTCTACTATCTACCTATTTCTCTTGACTTTCATTTCAATTAGCTACTTTTTTATTCTGTTTTTTTGGTCCAATGATCATTCTTTTTAACAGAGAAAAGAATTTTCTCTCTACCATCATCATGCCAACCAACCAGGGAAATAATGCAGTTGTGATCCTTTCTTCAATCTTCCTCTTTTGCCCAATAGAGCTTTCAAAGCAAGAAAGAATACATGGTGCCCTTAGCTTTTTTCACCAGTTCCTGAGCTTTAGCATCCCTGTCAGTATTAGAGAATTATGCCAGGTTTTCCGTTGCTTTCATCTTTTGTACATGCCTTCAAGACCTAGCATAGCCAATGAGTTTCCTGGCTATCCTCACTGTTCTCTTTAGACACTTCCCTCTTTTCTTCCCCAGAAGAAATGTTTCTTTTAGTGTCTTCAGAATTTCATTTTGGAGAGATTCTTAGGCTTCTAGAACTGACTATACCTATCTCTCCCTATCTCTCTCTCTCTCTCTCTCTCTCTCTCTCTCTCTCTCTCTCTCTCTCTCTCTCTCTCTCTCTCTCTCTCTCTTTTTTTTTAGCCCTGCTATTGTATCCCCTTTTTCTGAACCCTGCATAACATAGTCTCCTGAAACTTAGGCTACATGTCAGACTCTGTTCAGATTTTTTTCTAAGATGGAATAGTTGCTTCCTGCCTCCCCATTACAAAATTCCCATTATTTGCTCTTCAGCAACCATTTTCTTCTTATTGGTCAAAACCAGGCCCTGAATAATTCACCCCAGTGGTTCCTCTGACTCCTAAGGGATGAAATGATTATCAAAACAAGTCAAAAATGAGTAAATACTCTGTTTTGGGAAGGGGGAGTCAGCAGGCTTATTATTGCTGGCTCCTTTCTTGGTTTTTGTTTCTTGAGAATTTCTGGGCTTCTCAATTCAACTGCTATTCACATCCCAATAGTGTAGTTAATCTCTACAATATCTCACTTGGTAGCTATACATAGGCTGTTTTCTCCCTGTCCCTTCTTCAGTTTAAAGCCCTTTTGATTTGATTTGCCATCAGTTTTTCAAAGTACAAGCTCTGGCAAGTCCTCAAATATGGGCCCAACAATGGACAGTGTGTCTGTTATCTAAGAGTAGTGCTTGATTCAGAGAAGTTCATAACCAGATTGGCTCTAGGGAAATTTGTATCAGGATCTGGATATGTGACAGCAGAATGAAAATGTGGGATATTATGGAATCACAGATCTTTGAAGTCTAGTTTGTTTGTGAGGATTATTGTGGCCCAAATAGGACATGTTGAATAAAGTGGCAGTGGTGTGGGCTAATCAAGAGCCCAGCTTCTCTTGTCTATCCCCAGTTTCAGAATTGTTTATTCAATAATCCCATGCAAGTTCATTAACTAATATATTCCAAGGAAAGGGGATTTAAGGGGGAAAAAAGAAAAGGCACATAGATATGCTCTTTCTGTTACCATGCCAAGGTTCCAAAGGGATAAGTCCAGAAAGGTATCTGGGACTGTAGGACTTGTTCAATGAGGCACTCTTGGGCCTGCAATCCCAAAGTTCAGACCCACAGTTCTGAGATTAAGCAGTCTCAAATGATCTTGAGATATAAAGGGAAAAGTGGCCTAAACTGAGACATTCATCCGACATACTGGGTTCTCTTTCATCTCACAGAGAGACTCACATGTCAGGGCACTCAGGATAAATATATCTTTTCTCTCTTATCCTCTGGCACTCATCTTGGGGAAGATAGTCTTTCTTGTACATCATTACTACTCTCAGCACCTAAAGGTGCTTCACCTCAAACTTCAGTCACTGTCAAGTGCTTTATGTGGCTTTTAAAATATATAATATCATAACAAAAGATATGTGAATACTGAAATAGCCTTATAGATGTAATCTTTTCCTATTCCAATCCATTCTGTTAACTAGATGAATCAAGTTACAAGTGAGTAGCAGAAGATCACAAGGTACCTTCGTTACAGGAGTTAGGAATACCTGAAGCACTAGGCCATGGGGTAGGGAAGCTGGGGTTCCTCTTCTCTATTTTATTCTAACCCTCAATGATGATAGAAACTGGAAAAATTACCCCCTGTGGCAGGGAGGACTCTCAAAGGACAAAACTGAGGACAGGAACCCTGGGATAGCATTTCACTGTTACACTGACAGAGCCAACATTAATCGGTCAGGGGAACAGGTAAGGTTCTCCCTGCTTACCATTCCTGGGTGCTTCCTGTGTTTGTGTCTATGAATCAGGGATAAAAGTCAAAGGTGTGCATCTCTTTCAATTCCCCTCCACCTGATGAGACCTTCAAGGATGGTGAGCATCAGAGTTCTTTAAAGGCCCAAAGGGCTGGCTGTGCTACCTCAATCCAATTCACCATCAATGGCCTCTGAGAAGGCCAGGATCTCTATAATTAATTCAAGCCTTCAGCCTCATAGTTATTATTTGTCATCATTGTTGTATGATGATGTAGAAGTGAGACTTGATAGGGGCTCTCTAATGCTTTGCCTTTCTACCCTCTCCTCATTCCCCAGCCAGAAGATGCCCAGAGATTCTGATATTTAACATTAATAAAGATTTTAAATTTTTATTGTTTTAATTGTATT
This sequence comes from Sminthopsis crassicaudata, assembly GCF_048593235.1. Taxonomy (NCBI): domain Eukaryota; kingdom Metazoa; phylum Chordata; class Mammalia; order Dasyuromorphia; family Dasyuridae; genus Sminthopsis; species Sminthopsis crassicaudata. The sequence continues at coordinate 12,124,801 of NC_133623.1, read as the reverse complement.
TAAATAAATATTTTAAATACTTTAAAGGAGGATGATTCTCTACATACCAACTGGCAGGATGAAGCTGGATTTGTAGGTACCCAGAACTTGCAGGCTGTTCTAGGTGCTTCTAGGAAGAGGCTTAGACTGCCCTATATTGCAATCTGAAAGACAGTCCATTGCGTCAGAAGGAGGAATCTGGTGAGATGAAGAAAAGTGTTGTCCCCACAAACAGAATAAATCGGCCCCTCAGGGTGAACACAAACAGGTGAAAAACAATGGAGACTTTGCCAGAATTGGGGTCTTCCTAGGGAAAAAGACTTCAGGAGGGCTTTAACAGGTCTGGGCTAGCTCCCAGAAACAGGAGGAGCCCTGAGGCAAGCTAGCTTCGGGGGAAACCTCAGCAGGGACCAAGGGAACTTTCACCTCCTGGATAGCCTGAGGAGTAGGGGCTCTGAGCCCAGGCCCCGCTGGGGGAGATTTGGTCAGAACCACAGGGAAGGGGGGGGGGGTTGGGCCTCAGTCGGAGTCTACACAGCAAGACCCACAGGAAGCAGGGACTCCCGGTTCGAGTCCAGGAAGCCTGAGGAGGCTTTGGTCAGACTCACGGGGAATTGGGGTTTGGGCCTGAGACCGAGTCTGCACGCTAACTGAGGGAGTCTCAGTCAGACCCACAGAGAGTGGGGAGTCCCGGTTCCGAGTCCAGGCAGCCTGAGGAGGCTTTGGTCAGACTCACGGGGAATTGGGGTTTGGGCCTGAGACCGAGTCTGCACGCTAACTGAGGGAGTCTCAGTCAGACCCACAGGGAGTGGGGACTCCCGGTTCCGAGTCCAGGCAGCCTGAGGGGGCCTCGGTCAGACCCACAGGGAAGGGGTGGAGAGTTTGGGCCTGAGTCGGAGTCCACACACTAAGACCCACAGGGAGTGGGGACTCCCGGTTCCGAGTCCAGGCAGCCTGAGGAGGCTTTGGTCAGACTCACAGGGAGTGAGGGTTTGGGCCTGAGACCGAGTCTGCACGCTAACTGAGGGAGTCTCAGTCAGACCCACAGAGAGTGGGGAGTCCCGGTTCTGAGTCCGGGCAGCCTGAGGGGGCCCGTCTGACTCACGGGGAATTGGGGTTTGGGCCTGAGACCGAGTTTGCGCGCTGCTGAGGGAGTCTCAGTCAGACCCACAGGGAGTGGGGAGTACCGGTTCTGAGTCCAGGAAGCTAGAGGGAGCCTCAGTCGGAACCAAAAGAAGTGGAGTCCGGGCTCTGAGTCCAGGCAGCCTGAGGGAGCCCCAGTGTGACCCACGGGGAGTTGGGGTTTGGGCCTGAGACAGAGTTCACGGCTGACTGAGGGAGCCTCTCAGGACCACCAAGCTCCGCCCCCAGGCGCGCGCCCTGGGCGAGAAGGAGGCTGCACAGGCCGCCAGGGTAGAGGCGCGGGGCGGGGCAGAGGCGCGGGGCGGGGCAGAGCCGCTGCTGGGAGGGGGCAGAAGCGCTGGGTGGGGGCAGAGCCGCTGCGGGGCACTTGTAGGAGGATGGAGGTCTTGGTTTGGGGTTCCAGGTCAGAGGGGAGAGCTGAAGTGAAGTAAGAAGCACCCCGTCCTCCAGCTTTGGAGAAGCTTACACTAATAATTCTCATAAAAAAAAAAAAACAAAAAAACTGAGCAGGCCAAAAAGAACCTAACCATAGAAACTTACTGTGGGAATAGGGAAATTAAGAATTCATCTTCACAGGAGGACGTAGAAGTAACAAAAAGCTTCTGCCCCCAAGAGTGCCCTGAAAGGGTTCCCTGCCCAGAAACAACTTTGAGAAGAATTCAAAAAAGATACCAAAAATCTAAGGAGACAGACTGAGGAGAAAACAATGGAAGATTATGAGGAAAAAAGTTAACCAATTAGAAAAGAAGATCCAGAGTTAAGGAAGAAAATGACCCTAGAATTTGGACAAAGGAAAGCAGCCATTTTAGTTATAAGTGACCAGAAAATAATAAAACAAGTATATACAGAATGAAAAAATAGAAGAGTATATATGAAACATCTCATAAGAAAAACAACAGATCTGAAGAAGAAGAGATCAAGAAGAGAAAACATAAGAATAATTGAACCACCTGAAAGCGGTGATCAAACTTTTTTTTTTGATATCATAAAGCGAGAAATAATCAAAGAAAATTGTCCTGGAATGATACAACATGAGGGGAAAGTAGAAATAGAAAAAAAAAAAAAAAACAAAACCCACTGATCACCACCTCAAAGAAATCCTACATGGAAGACACACATAGAAATATTATTGCTAAATAATCAAATAGAAAATTCTACAAGAAACAAAAAAATCAAATATGCTGAAGCAACAATTAGAATTTTACAGGATTTATCAGCAAGTACAATAAAAAACTGCAGGTCCTGGAATAATATATATTGAAAATCAAAAGAATTAGGCCTGCAGCCAAAAATATAACCAGCAAAACTAACCATAATATTCAATAAAAAAAATGGACATTCCACAAACTTGCACATTTTCAGGATTGTGTCTCATCCAAACCTGACCTCAATAGAAAATTTAACATATAAGTGCCAACATCAAAGATTAATTTCAAGGGACTCAACAAGGACAAATTGTTTGTTTTTTACATGGAAATGTATACCATATGTTTAAGACTGACATCAGTAATTGGACTGCTCAAAAGAAAGATTGGGGCAGAGCTGAGTACTATCTAACTAAAAAGCAAAATTGTCTAGGAAAAGGTAAAAATAGTAATTATGCTATTTGAATGAGATAGAGAGGGAGAACTGACAGGCATTAGTGGATGAGGAAGAGGGTTAGTAATTCTGAAAAAATACTCACAGGAAACAAGTTTAACAGGGAACGATACACACACATAGGTACAGGGAACACACACATATGCACAGGGAACACACATGTATACAAGGAACACACATATATGTATAAATAACACATATGTATAGAGAACACATATATGTATAGGGAACGCATATATATGTATAGGAAATATACAAACATACATATATGTATAAGGAATACACACATCTATGTATATTTACAGGGAATATTTACACACATATATGTATAGGGAATACATACACACACACACAACAAAAGGTATAGCACCCTCTGAAATCTATAAATAAATAAAGGTGAGGGGAATAGGATAAGGTGGGATACAGAATGGTGTGTAGATTTATGGCAGTGGGATAAAGTGTATAGATTAATGGGAATGGGTTAAAGAAACTGGGAAGAAGTGGGGAGAAAAGATAAGAGAGGGATCCACGGGTGGGAGGAGGTTAAATAATAGCAAGGCAAGTAAAGGAGCAGAATTAAAACTAGAAGAGTTAGCAGGGAAAGGAAAGAAGAAATATACACAAACACCATAACAAGGATCAGCACTAGAATCCATTAGGAAAAAAAATAAGTAGTGCTAATAATTATTTATCTCAAAGCCAAAGATTCAAGCAAGAGAGAAATCTACATTAAGGTATCAGCCATACTAATACCGTTTTAGATGAATGACTACATATTTGCAAATGCATGTGTACATGTGTGAATGTATATAGACATGTGTTATGTGGATTGTGTGTGGTGTGGTAAGTGTGTATGTGATATATATATATATATATATATATATATATATATATATATATATATATATATGTGTGTGTGTGTGTGTGTGTGTATGAATATATAAATATGCTCTTAACTGTAGCATGCTTGGGGAGGTGGGTGGATGAAAGGGAGAAAGAAAAACAATAAAGTATAAAGTGTGCAGCAGAGAACAAAGGAATAACCTACAAGGAAGCAAAGAAAAGATGGACAGTCATGAATATATAATCTCTTCTATTATTATATATGCTTTCTTGATATGGAAATTTATTGCAAATCTATTGCATATTTTGAATCCTCCCCAATGTTCTGCTGGGCACGTGACAATATTTTGTTCTGTTTTTTAAAATTTTCCTTGTCTTCCTTTTTTTTTCTATTTTCCTTTTCTTACTTTGTATTTAGTTTTAAATAAATACAAATTTTCAAAAAATAAAAGATAGCTCATGGGCTGTGTCTCTATATGTGATTCATAACCACAGAGACCTCCATATCTAAAGAGCAAATGCAATTGTTCTCCCTGTTATTGAATACAAGTAAATATTTTGCATTGAGATTTTTTTACATAGAAAAATAATTTTAAAAATATAGCTTTCATTTGAACATAGTGTTATAAATCAACAGACAATTGTTAAACACTCCTCTATGTCAGGTATTGGAAATATAAAGATAAAAGTGGAACTGGCATTCTAGCCAGAGAAGACAAGCACATACTCTTCTTGGGAAGGTGTGACCAAGATTGATACGCTGATCTAGGAGGGAGGAGGACTATAAGTTGGGGATATGGAGAGGCAATCACAATGTTTCATGTAGAAAGTTCACGCAAGAAGCTTTGCTTAGAAGGAATCCTGATTTTCTAGGAGGCAGAAGTGAGGAAGGCCTCTATTCCAAGTATGGGGGAAATCCAAGAAGGCACAAAAGATGGAGGGCCACATATTAGGAGTAGTAACAAAACAAATTTGGCTGGCCCACAGAGTATTTGAAAGGAAGCAATACACATGCAGTAAGGTGGGAGAGAGAAGTTGGAGCCAGTTTCTAAAGAATTTTGAATGACAGAGGGGCTAATCTATGATCCTGAAGGTAACAGGGAACCACTGGATGATGTTGAGTATAAGGAAGTATCAAGGTCACCTGTTCCCTTGAGTAAAGTCACTTGGGCAGTGAGCTGAGATAGGGTTGGAGACACCTCCCAATTTTAAACCCATCCTATTTGTGGGCTCCTGTTCTTTGCTACTTCCTTCCAGATAATGTCAGTGGGCACGCTGGCCCCTGCACATTGCTTATGCTTCACATCCTCTGCCGTTTTGCCACAACTTTTCCTGCTCCTCTCTCTGCCTAAAACCTAAAGCGATCTCTGAAGACCCAGCTCAGAATAATCATTGCTTTTTTGATTTTTTATGGTGATGGCAGTTACTTCTCACTTGGCACACCTCTTCTACTGCTAGCTTGACCTATTTGCTCCATAATGCATTGCTATTTAGAGTTTTATGTGCTGGTGTCTCTCTTAGAGACCAGCTTCTTCAACTGCAGTTCACAACCCAATATGGGGTCTTACAACTGAATGTAGGGTTGGAAAATTCTGATTTATCAGTAAATATTTGATTAATATACCTATTTGATATATCCATATACCTATTTTATATACCTGAGGTCACAAACATTTCTCAGGCAAAAAGGGGTCACGAGTGGAAAAAGTTGAAGAAGGCCTGCTTTGGAGCCTAATGTTTGAATTTTAATTAAATTATTGAATTTCACATGAGGGGAGCATCAGAAAGGGCCATGCAGTCCCCTGTGGCTGGGTAAGCAGAATGTGCTGCCATGTGGGACCCAAAGGGCTGTTTCTATAGACAGTAAGGAGAACATCTCACTAGGCCAGGGCCAGGGCCACTTTCCCTTGCCACCACCAGGTGAGGCCAGAGCTTGGCCTGGAAGTTATGCCTTACCTCTTCTGCCCCTCTGATAGGGCCGCTTCCAACCACTGCTATTATTCTTCCTTACAAGAAGGAATCAAAGTATTGTGGTCCTGCTACAGCTCAGACTGTAAGCTCCTTTAGGGCAGGGATTCAGGATATGTTCAATCCTACTGATATTCCTGAGAGATTCCAGGATCAGGGTTTAACAAAGGGTAGCCAAATGAAACTTTATTGCACTCTTCTTAAACTACCCATTAAATACAACCTAACCAAAGTCCATCAGACCTCAGGTCTGGGATCTCCAGGAGAACAACTGCCACATGGCATGGCTCCTTAGCTATACCCAGCCATCATATTTCCAATGATGCTTACATATTTTAACAGAGAATATAGCAGGGATTTAATACCCAGAGTTCTCCAGCAAATGTTTTCTGAAAAGAGTTGGGGGGGGGTTGCTGAGAATCAGATGCTAGTCTGCTGGGTCAGTTGTTATATCTATACACACACACACACACACACACGTGCACACAGTTACACATACATGTTTAACAAAGAAGGGAATATAGTCTAAAAATCAAAGGCAATAGGACGATAAAATGCTTTCTGAAAAATATGACTGCTATTGGATCTAGACCCGGCAGGGGTTTCAGAGGTCCTTTGGTCCAGCAGCTTTCTTTTTTACACAAGGAAGCCAAAACCTCGAAATGCAAAATGATTAGCTTCATGGGGAACAGCAAAACACTGGGATTACAATCCAGCTAAAGTGACTCCAAACCAACAATTTAATTTGACTTATTTGCACGTACTATATTCCATTTCATGTCAAATTCTAGTTTTAAAATTATATTTACATCTCCCCAGTCTATTCATTTGCCTTCCAGGTCCCCAATCCTTCCCTTGTTTCTCTTTTGAGCCCTGGCTGTCTCCGTGGGGGCCAGTCGCTTTAGGAGAACAGAGTCAGGAAAGACTCTGAGCTGCCTTCAGGGCCACAGGCACAGGGACCCCCAATTGGCAGCGCTTCCTAGATTTCAGCCAGCTTCTGGAAGTCACCCCCAGAAATGATCATAATGGCTTGATTTTGCTGCAGAGATGTCCTGACGGTTCCTTCCCTCTCTCCTTCCCAGCCCACATCCAGTGTAAACTTCTTTAGGTCAAGACATTTTTTCTTCTCTTTACATTCCCAGCCTGCAACACAGTGCCTCCTAGCCAATACACATTTGGTGAATGCAATTGATCTATTGTTCTGGTAAAGCCTCTGTCCCACATCCAAACCCCAACTGAGCTGGAGCCCAAATTCTCCCATCCTTGTGAAGGTCAAGTTACATGAGCACTTCTTAATGGACACTAATGAAGTCAGGAGGATAATTGAAATAAACCAAGTATTAAAGTTGATAATAGCAGTGCAAATAAGACCCTAATTAAATTAAAGAAAGTGATAATTATTAAATATTAAAGCTTTTGTTCAGTTCCCTGGAGGTCTTCACAAATTAAAAACAGAACAGCCATACGCGTTCAAGAACAGAGAGTGTGGTGAATACCAGGGAGTGGCCTGGGCCACGTATGACATCTCATGCCTGACTAGACTCTTCAGGGTAGCATGGACTGAACCAGTAGCTTAGTTGGCAGATTTGTAAGAAACTAGAGGTACCATTTTCACTGGAGAAGATATTCACTAACACCTATTCTAGCTGCCACACAGAAGATAAGACTCTAAGAGAAGGAGGAACACATGACTCACCCAATTCTAAAGAATTCTTAAGAGGCCAAGGCAAACTCCTGTGTCTCTGAAGGACTGATGGAAATAAGTTTGAAGCAGATCCTTCAATCAATTATTCTTTTTCTCTCATAGTGAAACCCTGGGAGCACATATGGAATATCACCTTTTCTTATCCCTTAAATGTCACTGCTAAATCTAGAGATGGAAAGAAAGTGGCAACAGTGACTTTTCTTCCTGACTAACTAGCTCCAACATGTTCAAAGAACATTCCAAACAGAGGACCCTAGATTTTCCTAGTTCCTTGTCCCTATTTTACAGATGGAAAAAACAGAGGCCTGGAATCATCAAGGAATGGTCCGGTCCAGACTCACATAGTAAAGAGCAGAAGCAAAAAATGTCAAATCCTGTTGTTCTATATCCCAGGGTTCCTTAGCTTGGATGCTGTCCACTCCTCAACTTACTTACCTTGTGCCTCAGTCTTTCAGCCTCCACTCTTCATATGACAAGGACTCAAGGCCCTTTCTTCATCGTCCTGGTCATGCTCTTACTGGCCCCCAGGGCTCAATCCCAACTGCCAGTGGTTCAGACCACCATTCAGACTGGGGAAGTTCTTCCCTCTGCGGGACCTAAAACCTTTTGGATGCTCTAAGTACTCACCATTCTGACTCCCTTTTCATGATGAGACTGCCTCCTGTTATTTTTAAAGATCCCTTGGGAAATCCTTTGGAAAATCAAAGAAAGGAAGGACTTCTCTCTACTTCCCATGGTAAGTGAGACAGGGAGAAGATCTCTTAATGCTGGTAAGAACACAGGACACATCCCAAATAGGCAGATGGCTCGGCTCTCAGTTTGCATGAGATGCTTATCCAAGGTAATTACACACACACACACACACACACACACACACACACACACACACACACACACACACACACAGAGACACATCCTGTCCCCTATCACAGGCCTACCTGTTAGTCCAAAAATGTACCTGGAGAATACTCCAAGCTTCTTGCAAGTCCCTTCAAAATCTCCAGCGGGCACATCTCTGCCTCCCAGCTTCCCCCTGAAGACTCTTTCCTAAATTGGAATGGCCACCCAATTACTAAGCAAAGAGCTTCATTAGGAAGACTGTCCTTTCTGGTTTGTGGTGGGGGCAGAGAAGGGAATAGAAAAGGATAATGGTGCTTTGGAACATAGCCCAGAGACACCAATGTGTGTGACTTGTGGAATCTGGGGGGGTTCACCTCTTCAAAGTGCCTCCCAATCTGCTGCTCTTCTTATTTATCAACAACAGCGGGCACTATCTTGTGGGGACTGTTCGCCAGAGAAAATTCTCTGAGGTTTCAGCTACCCAGCAGTGTCATTTCAGCGATGACGCTGATCTAGACATGAATAGTGAGGGAGCAATAGGCCTTGGAGGAATCTTCCTTTCATAATTTCGGCAGCAGTGAGAGGCTAGACATGCTCCTGCTGGGCTCTTTGCTCTGTCAACTCTGTAGTCTCCCCATGCATTTGGAGGAGGCTCAGCTTTTTAATGAAGTGTGGCTAGTGGGCAGTGCGAGCAGCGGGCCAGTCGGCATATTGGGGGCCCTGCTGCTGAAGTGTCACCAACTGATTATGTCAAAATGGATCATTAAGAGTCAGCTGGAAAAATACAACTCATTATCCACCTGCTTTGGTGAAGAAATGACAGTGCCAATCTGCCCAAGCCCATCCACATTAGGCAGGATGTTAGAAAAATGCAGGAAGTACGAAAAAAGGAAGAGAAGAAAGGAGTATCGATCCACAGAGCTGCCGGGGACTGTCACGCCCACTGGGTCCAACCCTGTCATGTTAGCCACATAGAGATGAACTAAGCACAAGAGAGGGGACGGATCAGCCCACGGTCATAGAGCTGCACCTTGAACTCGGCTCTTCCCAATAGAATGCCCCCATGGAATCTTGGAAGGAAAAGAGGCTGAAGAGCTCCTGGAGTCCAACCAACTCATTCTACAGGGAAGGAAAGTGACCCTCAGGAAGCAGAAGCAGCTTGCCCACAATAACAATTCTCAGAGCCAGGAGCAGAGGCCAGGCCTCTGACTTCCTGTGCCAGCTCCACTGGACCCTGCTGCTGAGCAGATTCATTTCCATGAGAATTCTGTGTTTGAGACCCATCTGTTTTGAAACTCTAAACTGAAAAACTATATCAACACAGCAAAGTGCCCCCCAAAAGTTTCTCCTCTTTAATTCAGCCTTCCTCTGACGTTTGGAGGAGGGAGCAAAGAGGACAGTGGAAAAGTCCAAAGTCTCAGAAAGAAACAAAGCCTAGCAGAGAGGCCCGATGGGTCAGAAAAGCTTCAACAAAGCCCAGGGACAAATACCAAACCACCAAACGTTTTTCTTCTCGGCTGCCCCCGACAATCCACTTTGCCAAGTGCAACCAAAGGAAAAGAAGTTTGAGATTGAAAGTGATGAGCATCAAGCACAAGGCCAAAACTAAGGCAGGACCAATGTGGTCCTCCTGAGCATCCATTCCTAAAATGCCCCAGCATGCCAGCCTTTTGCTGACTGGCACGGGGCCCTTGGCTGGGGGAGAAAAACCTAGTAGCATCTCTGTGAAATCACTTCAGGAATAAAACCCCTAAAGCAGAGATGAAAAACAGGAAGCAAAGAAAAAATATGAAGAGTCTCATTTCCTACCAAGGTGCCCTTTGGATTGCTCTGTCTGGGGGTTCAGCAGCTCTCCGAAGGACAAAAGAAGGGAGATTGGGAGAGCGCAAAAGCCAATTCAGCTGGGCAGAATCCTGGGCCCAAAAAAGAAAGGAATTCGCCTGTAAATAATCATATTCTCCTCCTCCTCCAGGCACCCACTTCTCCTTCAGGAGTAAAGCCATCCATGTGTGATGAATTAAATTACCCTGTGCTCCATAACAGCTGGGATGACCAACTTCTGGACTGTTAAATCACTCTAAGTAATGATGCGCCTGAGCCTCCCCGAACCACCTCCATCCTGACAGAGAGATATCTCTAGGCCTCTCCTCTCTGTGCTCTCTTGGCTGAAGTGACAATAACACCTGTCGTTATGGCTGGTGTTTAGATAGTGCTTTAATGTTTGTGAAGGCACTTGACATGTACTAGCTGACTTGACCTCGACAAGTAGGGCCTATCTGCAATTGAGAGAACAGAGAAACTGAGGCTAAAGGGAGCTTCTTGCCAACTGACACCCAATGGGTAATCATCTAACCACCTGTTCCCTGGAGATTTCAGCACCCAACAGGAGACTCAACATGGCCCAGGGGAGTGAACGTTGGATCTGGAGTGGAGACAAGCTTGGCTTTGAGTGCTCCTGCCTTTGACACGGCCTAGCCATTGACCCTAGGACAATCATGTTAACTTCTCTAAGTCTTCATCCTCTCCATTCTCAGTTCAACAACTAGAAATCAAAAGAGAGTGGCCTTTGGCCAGCCTCTCCCTCTCTGGATGTAAATGCTAGCATTGCCACTCACTGCTTGTGTAGCCTTCATCAAGTAACTTGACTCCTCTCAATCTAGGTGTCCTCCCTGTTAAATAACCAGCTGTCTCCTTTTCAGATATTCCCTTCCCAGGGTGTTCCCCGTTCCAAGTCTATGATGCTATACTGACAACCTAAGGCACCGTGACTCACCAATCTAAGACCAGGCTTCCCATCTCATCCACTTCAGACATGGTGTCTACCCTGCCTCAACCCCATTTCCCAGAAAGAACATCCTCCAGATCTGGTCTCTAGAGAGCAAGCCCCCTCTCCCCAGAGGCATTGAATTCACTCAGCTTTGAAACTCCCACCTGGGGCTGATGTGTCTTAAGTGATGTAAGTGAAGCCTTCATTCCTTTGATCTCTTTCTGACTTCCTGAATTCCACCTTCACATTACCCAGCAGCCTTCCCCTCTCCTTAGAAAATCCCTCTACCCACTCTAGCCTTTTCCTCTCATTGGTCAGTTCCTCCCAGAGCCTCCATTTTCAAGAAGGGTCCATATTTACTCTTTCAATTCTCTCCAGACTCTCTGGCAATTCTTGTCTTCTTTCAACATATCCCCAATGCAAGTACTTTCTCCTACCCACTCCAACTTTTCAGCTTCTTCTTAGAAGCTGTTCCTTCCTCTTACAATTTAAGCCCCTTGAGGGCAGGGTCTGTCTTGTTTAAAAATTCTACTTGTATTGTCAGTACGTAGTACAGTGCCTGGCATACAGGAGGTGTCTGATAAGTGCTCAGTGGCTTGGCTCGAATGAGTGCAAAATCACCTAAGCCACTGTATTTCGTTCACCCAAGATCAAGCTTCTAATTGCCTTTACCCTATTCACTGGCAACACCTTGTCTTCTGCCCGGAAGCCTTATGTGTATCTGTCTCTGTCTCTGTCTGTCTCTCTCTCTCTTCTCTGTCTCTCTCTGTCTCTGTCTCTGTCTCTCTCTCTCTCTCTCTCTCTCTCTCTCTCTCTCTCTCTCTCTCTCTCTCTCTCTCTCTCTCTCTCTCTCTCTCTCTCTCTCTCTCTCTCTCTCTCTCTCTCTCTCTCTCTCTCTGTCTCTCTCTCTCTCTCTGTCTCTCTCTCTCTCTCTCTCTCTCTCACACACACACACACACACACACACACACACACACACACACACACACTCAAACTCATTCTGCAGTCACTTTGCACTTTGGGTTCTGGGAACAATAAGATGATCAATATCACCATCGATTCTGGAAAGGATACCTAGCATTTCTATGAGCAAAAACAAAACAAAAACTCTGTTCCCTGGCCACCACTTGTGAGAATGTAAGCTCCCCGAATGCAAGGGCTGTCTCATTTTCCTATTTCTCTCTTCAGTGCCCAACAGAGCTTAATGACTGCATTTTCATCCATGAATTAAATTTTTGTCTTTATTGCCCCATGTGGATGGTACCACTACAAGATCTCCCCTTTGCTATTCTTTTCACTGAAAGTTGGGGAAGGGGAAAGTTTAAGGAGAAAGGTGGCAGAAACCCACACTGTGAATCTTTATGTTCCAAAGGCCAAGAAAATGGCTGCTCTCTAGATCCTTTTCAGGACCCACTGAGCCTTGCAGACCTAGTCTGTCACTGGGCCAGGCCGGTTGGAACGGAGCTCAGTTTGCCAGGTAGACATCTCAGTTTAGCCTCCCTCTCAGCCAGCCTCGTCTCAACGCTAGCAGACATCTGCTGCAAAGCACACCAGAGAAGAAGGCATAACAAGCCAAGGCAGTGGTAGGGGGAAAGGGGGGCAAACCTAAATGCCATCCCCAAGGAAGATTTGGGAGATTTATAGCACATGAGAGGAAAATTAATGGATTGGGAGACCTTTCAATAAGGGCTCCTCATTCAGTTTCCATGACTTAACATTTTGATGAGGCTGCAGGGACCTTTCCATCTGACGCAGGGTTTTGCAAGACTAGGGACTTGTTCTCCCATCAAACACTTTAACTCTCTGAACAGCATACCTCTTCTGGCTGGCACTGGGTGCTGCCTCTGATTCACTGAGTTTATTCCAGGTGACAAGTGGCACTCAGGGACCCCGCCTCATTCAATTGTATTTTCATATGATCTTCTCAGTCTTTTTGCTTGCTGTTAGGATGAGGTTAAGTGGATTGGGGGTGCGGGGAGGTAGACTGAGGAATAAGAATCAGAATATGTTCGATTTCCTTTGACATTTCCCTAGGCCATCTTCCATTTCCCCCACTAATGCAGGTTTCCCTAACTAGAGGTGAACAACCATTAACATTCCCAAGATCTGAGAGAAGAAAATGGGTTGTGTAGGGCACAATGGAAGGAAAAGCCACAGTAAGAATGTAGACAAATGAGGGAGCCATGTTTCCGATTTTCCTCAGTACAAGATGCTCGTGGTCCTTCCCTTAATTCAATCTTCCCTTCCCTGGAAGAGTAACATGGAAATACAAGTTTCCCTCGTGGTTTTCCCCACACACTCAGAGGTAGCCTAAGGCTTACAAGATGCTACTTCTTCCATTATAGCCAGTCACTGTAAAGTAGCTGTGTAAATAAGAACCCCTGAATTCACCCAGCTCTGCATATTCACCAAGTTTTCTAAACCCAAAGCAAAGGCTCCAGGAGTAGCCAAGGCATCTGAACATCAAAACAGGCAAGCTTGAGCCCCCTTTTCATTGCCACAGTGATGAGATATACCATACATTATACATGTGTTACAATATAGTCTAGGTACAATACATGTGTGCGAATATCACTTTCTTGTTGCACAATAAACATTAGAATCCGAAGGTACATGCAACCTGGGCAGACAGATATTAGTGCTAACAATTTTCATTCCCCTCCCAGTGTTTCTTCTCTGGGTGCAGCTACCTCTGTCCATCATTGATCAACTGGAAGTGAGTTGGATCTTCTTTATGTTGAAGATTTCCACTTCCATCAGAATACATCCTCATACAGCATTGTTGTTGAAGTGTACAGTGATCTTCTGGTTCTGCTCATTTCACTCAGCATCAGTTGATTTAAGTCTCTCCAACCCTCTCTGTATTCCTCCTGCTGGTCATTTCTTACCGAGCAATAATATTCCATAACTTTCATATACCACAATTTACCCAACCATTCTCCAACTGATGGACATCCATTCATCCTCCAGTTTCTAGCTACAACAAAAAGGGCTGCCACAAACATTTTGGCACATATATGTCTCTTTCCGCTCTTTAGTATTTCTTTGGGATATAATCCCAGTAGTAGCACTGCTGGGTCAAAGGGTATGCACAGTTTGATAACTTTTTGGGCATAATTCCAGATTGCTCTCCAGAATGGCTGGATTCTTTCACAATGGCAAAAGCATTTTAATGCTAAGGTGGTAACTATACTACCTCGACCAAGCTTAAGGTGGTTTCGAAAGCTGACAATATCTCGTAGTAGCTAGTACTGGTTATAACCCTCTCCAATGTAGCTGGGGCCTTCTGCTGCAAAAAAGGGAGGGAGATGTGTGAAGCTTTCCATCTAGGCTTTGGGGGGCCTCTTTATCTTTTGAGGGAAATTCAGGCCCACTGCTCAGGGAATCAGGTTGCAGACTGATAGGGAGCTCTTTCTTGGGCAGCTCACTAAATAATCTGAATCCCTAATTAGTCAAATATCAGTACGAACAGATATTCCTTTCATTTTGCCCTTATACCAGCTAATGTGCACAGGGGCTGATTTGTCCAGTTAGGTTCAAAAAACAGACATTTCTTCAAAGTGCACAGCACAATTAAAAGGGAGAAAAAAATGCCCCACTGAAAGAAAAGGGCCACCTCTACCCTAAGGAAGCGTTGGCAAGTCAAGCTGCTATCAGTATCGTCTCAGCAGGGCATTTTGGTTTGGGTTTGCTTTTCTGTTTATTAAAGTCTGGGCTTTTCAAGTACGGATCAAAAGCCCAGGGGAGTTGTTGTTCTGTGTTTGGTTCCCTCTGTGAAACCTTGCAAAAGCAAGGCTCCAGTGGAGAGTGGCTGCTTTCTTACCTTTAACTCCTAATCAAGGCCCAGAATGTGTTTGTTTCTAAACACAGATGAGGGATTCAACTTGTTTTGCTTGGTCCTTGCAAGAACTAGAAACAATGGGTAGAAGTCGCAGAGGAGTACACCAAGGGCAGTCGATGTGCTTATAGCCCAGGACTTCTTAAACTTTTTCCACTCGTGACCCCTTTTGCCACAAGACATTTTTACAGGACCTTGGGTATATAGGTAACGAATCGAACATTTACTGATAAGAAATCATAATTTTGCAAGCCCCACATTCAGTTACATGATCCATATGGGGTTGTGAACCAATTTAGGAAGCTGGGCTCTAGAGGAGAATCGCCTTAAGGTTTTAATGAGGTTTAAACTTGAGGTTTTCTCAGGCTTCTGCCACCTCTGAGAGTCTCTGAAATTATGGATTCATGACAAAGGGATGGAATGATTGTAGAAATTAGATTCAAATACCACCCAAGGAAGCCTTCTAGCATGGGGACTCCCAGGGAATGAAGGAACCCTCTGCTCTCCTAGAGATATTTAACACATTTAATCCAGAAGGAGGGTGAGGCACTGAATCCTGGCCTGGAAGAAGAGAATTCAAAGGGATACCAGTACCTTAGGCCTTAGACTACTGATGAAATAGCGCTCCCCCAGGAGTAACAGACATTGAGACAGCGATGATGCAGAAAGGGTCTCCACTCTCAACTGTCTTCCTAACTGCCAAATGGAAGGCTCCCCAAGAATCAGCAAACTCTCAAGAGAATGACTTTTCCTGTTTTGCTGTCCTGAAGTTCAGAATCATTCCAGAATCATCTTGTCAAGGGTACCTCTGTAGGGGGGACACGAGGCGGTCCACACACTGTGTGCATGTGTGTGTGTGTGTGTATGTGTGTGTGTAGCTGATGAGCAGACCTGGTGACTGTGGCCCAATCCATACATCTCCATGCTTTAGTATTGTATTGTAGGTAGCACTAACATAGCTTACGCTTGTTTTGAACCCCTTGGGAATAGTTCTTTATTTTGACACACATGGAGATATGAGCTATGGAAAGCAGTTGTCTCCCCACCCACCCCACCCTAGTCTCATTCCCTGCTTTGTGGCTCCCCCTTCTCGGTTCATCATGAGTGAAATTCCTGAAAACCTGTGTTCACAGTCTATTTCTCCCTTCCCTCATGACACCTCTGCTTTTCTCCCACCATAAACCTCACCATGTGAAAGGTGTGATGGCAGGTCTGAATGATAAACAAAGAAATTGTCTTAAGTCTGGAGATTATTTAGTTAAAAAAAAAAAGACTGGCTTACATCAAGTGAAATTGGAGAAATCCCCTCACATAGAGTCCACTTGAAATTGAGTATTCAAAGCGAATAAACATCCATTCCTGATGGAGCACAAAGCAGTATTCACACAGAGCGTTTTGGTTTAGATAGGTTCGCTTTTGCTTTTTCAAAAAAAGCTCTTTTGGATGACATTAGATCACCTAATTCTTGTGAAGAGTATCAGCCAATTTAACCCAAGAGGGACTGGGAGCTGTTGAGCTCAGTAAGACATTTCCTTAACTGAATTTCCTGCTTAGGACAAGAATACATGATGTAATCTGAAGAAGTTTCCACAGGGTCCCATATCAACTGTACATCAGTCCAAGGGGGCGAACCAGGCATTACTGGCAGCTAGCTGTGCCTACTAAATTACAAGGAGAAGAGAAGACAAAGGGAGAAAGAGGTTCACGGTACTTCCAAAGACAAGATGGTTTAGTGCACTGCTGTCAAACTCAAATAGAAATAGAAATAGGAGCCACTAATATATTTTATTTTATTTTTCTATGTACTCATTTGTTCATTCATTCATTCATTTATCTATTTGATTGTCTTAGATATTTCCCAAATGAAATTTTAATTCGATGTGGATAGCACTCAGCCAACTGTCTTTGACACCTCTAATGTAATGGGTAACTCACTGATCTTATAGTCAAGGCATCAGAAATTTAAGGCTGGAAGAGATTTTAGAGACCATGAAGTCTGACCCCTTCACATAGCTGCCAAAATAACCTGCGAGCTGACAATGTCACCACCTTGCTTCAAGATCCTTCGATAACTCCTTATCGTCTCTAAGACAACCTAGCCCATCTCTAGCTTGGCGCCGAAAGCATTGCATCCAAGCAGGCTGACTCAAGTGCAGCCTTTTGATTCTGATTCTCTCTAGCTGGTAGGCTTGTCTCCCTCCTCAAATGAACTTGCATGTATTTAGCTTGGGATATACAGTGATTGCTCTCTCCTGTGATCTTACCTGTGATCTCCTTACTCCCCAAATCTAATGGTCCTCCAGTACCCATTCTCACCGACTTCCTCAGCGGCATTCAACCATGGTTCCTTTTGAGATATGTTCCTCCCTTGCTTTTCCATTTCTTTTTATGTGTTTTACTCTCTCATTAGAAAATAAGCTCTTTGAAGACAAGAACTGTCTTTCTACTTATTTTTCTAGTCCCCGAGCTGAGCACAATCTCTGGCATACAGTAAGTTCTTAATAAATATTGACAAAGTTGCCAGAATGATTGTCCTTATATATTGTAGGCTTGACTGTCATCCTTCTACTCAATAAACTCCAGAGGCTTTTAGTACCTCTGGGATCAAGTACAAATGGACTTGTTTGGCTTTTAAAAACCCTTCATGATCTGGCCCCAAGATATCTCTCCAGCCTTCTTCCCTTCCCAAAGCCTCTGGCCTAACCACACTGGCTTCCTTACTGTTCCTCACATATGGCACTCCATCGCCTTCATCTACCTCATAGACCAGACATTTTCCTTTAAGACAGCTCAGAGGACCACCTTCTACAGAAAGCCTTTGCAGATCCCTCCTCCAACTCCTGGTACTTCCTCATTCTTAAAATGCTGTGTATTTTACCTAGTTACCCCATATATACTTAAATTGTACACATCTTCCATGAGAAACATGTGCTCCCTGAGATTAGGGTCTTAATATCCTCAGGATCTAGTACAGAACAGACACTTAATAAGTGCATATTCATTAAAGGGTTGGGTTTCTACCCCACTCCCCAACAGAATGTAAACTGGCTTTTTCTTCTCTGCGCTTTATCTGCCGACCCCCAGAATCTCTAACAATGTCTTGCATATTGGAGATGATTAATAAGCCCGAGGTGAATAGGAGAGACTCCCTCACTTCACAAAGGACTATTTCCATGTGTCAGGAAGTGGTCCAAACAATTCTCCCTTTAATGGCCTAATATTCATTTGTCTTCCTGCATATGCTTCAGCATCCAGGGGTAGAAAACTACTAAGTCAATCCAAACACTGCTTCTCTTTGCCTTTTTTGTTTAAAAAAAAAAAACAAACAAAAAACACACTGCTATCTTTTGCTCTCCCAATCCCTCCATTTGTCAATATGTCCCTAGTTTTCTGAAAAACTATCATAACAAAGAAAAAAGAAAGGGAAAAATCATTTCTGCAAAAGTGAAGGCTGATGTTCTATATGTAGTGTTCCAGTCATTTCCAGTCCATGCACTCATTCCCTCCTCACTTCTCAACATACACACTGCACAAAATGGAAGGAGTCCAGTAGGTGCTTCTGTCATAATTACTAGCTTTCAGCTTCATGGATCCTGTGGCTTGTCATAGTAATGGCATACAGTCTTTTCCTAGTTCTGATTGCTTTATTTCAATTTATCTAAGTCTTCTTATAGTTCTTGGTATTCTTCATATTTTGAAACAGAGCACATACCACAATTTGAGAACCCATCCCCTAATGAATGAGCATCTCATTTGTTTCCAATTTTTGACTACCACAAAAAGTGCTGCTATATAATATATGGTGCGTAGGAGACTTTTCTCGTGCCATGGGGTATGTACCTAGAAGCCCTGGTGCATGCCCCTGTCTTTCAGTATCACCACCAATGGAACATACTCTTTGAAAAAGTAGTAGGACAAAATGAGGGAAGGGAAGGGGAAGAATCTGAGACTTGGAAGGGGTACTTGAGCTCTTTTACAAAGTACAAACTGAGGCCCAGAGAAAGGAAGATACTTGGCCCCATAAATGACAGAAATTGGGTTTCAAACTCAGTATTTCCAACTGCCAATCCAGAAGGAGAAGAACAAGAACGTGGATATTTCTCTAGTTCATCTTACACTTGGTTGAACTTGCTTTGGACGAGTATCACTTTGTCACCCACACAAGTCTTCTCTCTCAAACTGTTTTGGGGAAGGGCCAGGGTGCTGGGCCTCTGACAACGAACAGGAGGTGGCATTAAAGACTAGGACTTTTTTAAGCCTCATGGCAACTGGTAGCATAATTATTTGATAAATACGGGCTGATGATGACAATGACGAGAGTAGAAAAATGGGAAGATACACTTGAGGTGAGGAGTCTTAAGCCCCCCAGGCAGATGCAGTTTATAATTCTGTTACCTCATAGTATAAGACAGCACAATGGAAAGGCGGACCTGGAGTCAGGGGCCTTAGAGTTGAACCCCAACTCTGTCACCTAGTTTCTATCTATTTGTATAAACTCCTGCATTCTGGGCCTCAGTTCGGATTTCAGGCATAAAATAAGGATATTGGACAAGAGGATTTCCAAGGTCTTTTTCAGTTCTCAATCTAAGATTCTATGAATACGCTGGGATGGGTAGTCACCTTTGTCACATATTAAACAGTAAGAAAACTGTATGCTCCATCCACTAGGGGGCAATCAATACATTGGACACAACCATCTTCCTTGTCTTGCCCCTAGGGCCTGACAAGATAAATAAAATCAGCAGGCACACAGAAGATCAGGCTACATGAAATGTCTGTCTATATAATGTCTCCATAAAGCCACACCATCAATAATGGAAGGCTCTCTGACTTCCTTATGACCTCTTTCACGGAATGGAGATGTGGTTGGGTCAGACTCTTCTCTTTGGCTTTAGAATGAAGGATCTTTGATTTTAGAGCTAGGCAGGGACCTCTGAGGTAATATGGTCCAGTCCCTTCATTTTTAGAAGTGACAGACGAGGTCCAGAGAGAATAACTGACTTGTCCAAAGTCACACAGGGAGCGAGAAGTTATAGCTGAAAACTCTCAAAAGAGAAACCACAAGAACAACCACATTTTGGGATGTGGATGCAAAACCCCTTGAGATACAGGTGAAATCCCCAGAAATGATGGGACAGCAGCGACCATGAAATCATCATTAGATTTGATTAATATGCCTACTTAAGGAGCAACAGGGATATACACACATCATATAGGCCTGGGCCCTACTGGTCACACCACTCTGTGCATGGTCTCCTGATGATTATTTCTTTGGGAAAAGCCTCCTGGATTCTGTCAACACTGACAGCATAATGTCCGGACACTTTAGTGACAAGGATTCTGATGCTGGTTTGAATCTGCCAGAAAGTTAAGGAGCTTAGCAAAGCCTTGGAGATAACAACAACCAAAAATGATATTTGTGGAGTACTTTGAAAAAGACGTTTGCAAAATACTTCCCATAAATGAATCTGTGTGAACATGACAACTACCTGACACTATTATCCCTAATTGACAGATGAGAATCCTGAGGCTCAGAATGAAGAAAGGAATTGACAAGAGTCACAAAGATAGTACGTTTCCCAGATGGGATGGGAATCCAAGTTTTTTCTGAACCCAAGTCCTAGCTATATGAGGCAGCTAGCCTAGCAAGGGAATAAGCTGTGATGTGCTGGTAAGGGCATAGCATAGAATAAGCTTCAAAGATCCTAGATCTCCCTGAATGTAGACCTCCCAAGATGTAGATCACTCCAGATGTGGACCTACTCAGATGTAGATTGCTCCAGATAGAGCCCTCCCTAGATATAGATCTCTCCAGATGTAGATGGCTGCAGATATACAGCCCTCCCCATATGTAGATCACTCCAGATGTGGACCTCCCTGGATGTAGACCTTAGATGCAGACATCTCCAGATGCAGATTGCTCCAAATGTGAAAATCCCTATAGACCTCCCCAGATGTAGATTGCTGCAGATATAGACTTCCCCATATGTAGACCTCCCCAGATGTAGATTGCTATAGATAGAGACTTCCCCATATGTAGACCTCCCCAGATGTAGATTGCTCCAGATATAGACCAATGCAGATGTGGACCTCCCTAGATGTAGCCCTCCCCATATGTAGAACACTCCTGATGTGGACCTCCCTGGATGTAGACCTTAGATGCAGACATCTCCCCAGATGTAGATCACTCCAAATGTGAAAATCCCCATATATAGACCTCCCCAGATGTAGATTGCTGTAGATAGAGACTGCCCCATATGTAGACCTCCTCAGATGCAGACATACCCAGATGTGGATCGCGCCAGATGTGAAACTCCTCATATATAGACCTTGCCAGATGTAGATTGCTCCAGATACAGCACTCCCCATATGTAGACCTCCCCAGATGTAAATTGCTCCAGATATAGACTTTCCCAGATGTAGATCAATCCAGATGTGGACCTCCCTAGACGTAGCCCTCCCCATATGTAGAACACTCCAGATGTGGACCTCCCTGGATGTAGACCTTAGATGCAGACAGCTCCAGATGCATATTGCTCCAAATGTGAAAATCCCTATAGACCTCCCCAGATGTAGATTGCTGCAGATATAGACTTCCCCATATATAGACCTCCCCAGATGTAGATTGCTCCAGATATAGACCAATGCAGATGTGGACCTCCCTAGACGTAGCTCTCCCCATATGTAGAACACTCCTGATGTGGACCTCCCTGGATGTAGACCTTAGGATGCAGACATCTCCAGATGCAGATTGCTCCAAATGTGAAAATCTCCACATATAGACCTCCCCAGATGTAGATTGCTATAGATAGAGACTTCCCCATATGTAGACCTCCCCAGACGTAGATTGCTCCAGATATAGACTTTCCCAGATGTAGATCAATCCAGATGTGGACCTCCCTAGACGTAGCCATCCCCATATGTAGAACACTCCTGATGTGGACCTCCCTGGATGTAGACCTTAGATGCAGACATCTAGATGTCAATCGCTACAAATGTGAAAATCTCCATATATATACCTCCCCAGATGTAGATTGCTATAGATAGAGACTTCCCCATATGTAGACCTCCTCAGATGCAGATATCCCCAAATGTGGATTGCACCAGATGTGAAACTCCTCATATATAGACCTCCCCAGATGTAGATTGCTCCAGATACAGCCCTCCCCATATGTAGACCTCCCTGGATGTAGACCTCCCCAGATGTAGATTGATCCAGATATAGATAAATCCAGATGTGGACCTCCCTAGATGTAGCCCTCCCCATACGTAGAACACTCCAGATGTGGACCTCCCTGGATGCAGACCTTAGATGCAGACATCTGCAGATGTAGATCGCTCCAAATGTGAAAATCCCTATAGACCTCCCCAGATGTAGATTGCTGCAGATACAGACTTCCCCATATGTAGACCTCCCCAGATGTAGACCTCCCCAGATGTGGACCTCCCCATATGTAGACCTCCTCAGATGCAGACATCCCCAGATGTGGATTGCACCAGATGTGAAACTCCTCATATGTAGACCTCCCCAGATGTAGATTGCTCCAGATACAGCACTCCCCATATGTAGACCTCTCTGGATGTAGACCTACCCAGATGTAGATTGTTCTAGATATAGATTTCCCCATATGTAGATCACTCCAGATGTGGACCTTCTCATATGTGGACCTCCGGACCTCCTCAGGTGCAAACATCCCCAGATGTGGATCGTGCCAGATGTGAAACTCCCCAGATGTAGATTGCTCCATATACAGACTTCCCCATATATAGATCTCTCCAGATGTGGACCTCCCTGGATGTAGATATCTCCATATGTAGATCGCACCAGATGTGAAAATCCCCATATGTAGATCACCCCAGGTTTAGATCGCCCCAGATATAGACCTCCCCATATGGAGACCTTTCCAGAAGTGGATCTCCCTAGATGTAGATCGCCCCATATGTAGACTTTCCCAGGTGTGGACCTCCCCATATGTAAATCACTTCAGATATAGACCTCCCCAGATGTAGATTGCTCCAGATACAGCCTTCCCAAAACCCACTGCAGCTGGGAATGGGCTGCCTTAGCATCTGCAGCCTGCTACTATGGGCAACTGGGCTTGGTACAAAACCTCGTTTCTGTCCTCTGATGTATATAAGGTGTCCAAGGCCACAGTGGTGTGTGCAGTGAAGCAAGAACAAGGCCACTCTCACCCCGAGTTGGGTGTTAGTATTTGGGATGGATAGCCTTGGCTGGTGGCAGAGGTCCTAGAAGTGCCCTCTGCTGCACCTTTGTGTTGGGAAAGCCCCCATAGTACACATGAGCTGGGGTGGCTTTGTGAGACCACATGTCATCAGGTAATCACGATTACCTTCCTGACTACTTGGACAAACACCATGGTCACCATACTGCCCTGTGGGCCCTGTGGGCACAAGGGGTGCACTTACCTGGTGGGACCCTGGAGAAGACGATGCACATGGGGATACCCTTATCTGCCTGGCCGTATACTGTTTTTGTGGGGTGCATGCAATGTATTGGGCACTGGTCATACAATGTAACTGAGTTGAGTGTGGATTCTTGAACAGGTGGAGAGTATAAGCCTCAAGGATCCTGGATACAGACCTCCCTGGATATATATTCTGAGTAATATAATCATAACTATAACGCTTATATAAGTATCTCCTTCCTGCTCAAGCACATAAAACTTATATAAGTGACCTTGCTTCTCCTGAGCAATGCTTTGGCAGGTGGCCACCCTTGACTATGCTCAATAAAGGTAGCCCACCTGGGGCGAGGGAGGGGACAACTGCAGTTAAGTAGAGCTGACTGGGCTGAAGCTGCCACAGCACTGCTGAAGCTGTTCTCGGTTCCTCAGTGCTGGCCACTGGTACGGAGTGGTTTTCCTCACCTCACTTTTTCTTGTGCCTTCCAGGATCAAAGGACAGTGACCAGAGGAGTTCCAGGTCTGGCACCCATATGTCAAAAATGGCAGCTGAAAGAGTGAACATTGTATTAATCACATGACTTCGAATATGTCAGTTGGTTTCTGCTGATGGCTTTCAACTTTGCATTGAAAACTAATGCATACATAATTTTAGAATTCCATCAATTACCACTTAAAACTATTTTGAGATGTTCTGAAGACTACATAAGAGAAATATTCCTTCAACTCTGGCTACAGATAAAAGTCTACATAATGGACCTTATTTTTTCCTTGACTCTTCTATCTCCCTATAAATTTAAGCAACCATTCTTCCAAAAAGAACTGATCCCATGATATAATAAAATCCTACTCAGAAACATAAAAAAGTATTTGTAACATTCATATCTAAGTAAAGGATCATTTATAATAAAATTCTGCCACAATTCTTGACATTAATTTATGATAAAAATCGATGACAATCCAGTTCTGAGGAGTAAGTAAAAAATATCCCAGCCCTGGGCATTTTAGTTGATTGTTCTTTCTGCTCCCAACTTCCTTCCTTCCTGCTTCTCATTTTACATGAAAAGTGATTTAGATATTCTTTTTTTTGGCACTTCACTTATCACTTGTTTGCCTAGATGTCTTCACATCCAAGAATAAACAAAATTACAAGGATAAGAAAAAAGGTAGAATTGTCCAGAGCACTAACTAGGAATTCAGTTGCAAACAAAAGGGAGTCTAACCATGGGTACAGCTGGGCCAGGAGTTTGGCTCCGAAGCCTTGGGCTAGCACTAACAGCTACAAAATGGCAGAGGAGATGGGTCCTTTTGTGGTGGCTCTAAGAATCAGGAAAGGCTGGCAGTCATAGGGGAAAAGCCAGAGTAAAGTGGTACCAATTCACTGACTACTTTGCCCATCATGGAGGCTCTGAGAAGTGATGTGGATGCTGAAGCTCCATTTCAGCCCTCTGAGCAATGCTCCTCCTTCGCTGTGGAGGAGAGATGGGTAGATAATGCAAGAGGATGGGGTACTCCTCTTATCTAACCTGGAGTCCCACAGTTCCAGAGACTGAAAGAGGTGGAGACCTTAAAGGTCATCTAGCTCAAACCTCTCATTTTATATATAAGGAAACTAAGGTCAAAGGGATGAAGTGACTTACTAAGGAAATCAAGGTAAGACCCAGGAGCCAGAATCAAGTTTGCTGATTCCCAATCCAACACTAGTTCATGGCATTACCACAGTACATTTGACAATTAAGAAAACATCATTAACTCTGGAGAGATGAGTTTCTACTGGAATTATGACAGTGGAAGCCAGATTGTAGAGAGTTTAGAAGAAATGAAGCAGAGGCTTGTTATCTAGAAAGCTGCTTCAAGGAGTTTGTTTACTTGAGAATATATAGGTATCCTGGAGAATACTGAGATATAGGACAAGTGCCATCAGATCTAGTAAATGAGGAATACAGGAAATAAGCATTTATTAAGCACCTACTAGGTGCCAGCTGCTGGGCTCAATGCTTTACAAATATTATTTCATTTAATCTTCATAACAACTGTGAGAGAGAGAGCTGTATCGTCATTTTAGTCACATCTTCTGTATCCCTATATTACAGTGGAGGAAAATGAGGCAGGATAAAGTTAAATGATTTGACCAGGATTTGAATAAATTTGAATGAATAAAAAGATTTGAACTCAAGTCCTCTTTAACTACAAACCTGGCACTATATCCATCACACCACCTAGATGACTCTAATGAGGGGTTTCCTTGTGTTTGGGGGAGAGTCTGACAAGTTTGTGGACATTGGGGAAGGAAATGGGATACGAAGATACTGAAGATGACAGGAGGGGGGATGCTAAAAAACGAAGGAAGGGAATGGGGTCAAAGCTATATGTGGTCCTTACCAAGTATGAGATGCCTCTCCTCATCAGGATCTGTACTGAAGGAAAAGGTTGAAATGGGAAGAAGGAACTTCGATTTTTTAGTACAATATGAGAAATCCTCAGCTGAGGTTCTAGAGAATTTGAACACAATGGGTGGGGGGGGGGACGGAGAGAGTTGAGGAAGGAAGTTTGAAAGAGCTGCAAATGGTTTAAGGAAGGGTACTAGGATTGCCTTGCTATAATGAAGGCCCAAATGAGGTTAAGTAGTAGAAATGTGTAGTTGACTCAGAAAGTGCTGGGTTTGGAATGAAGACAACTTAGGTCCAAATTTGACATTTATTCAGTGATCTCTGGACAAATCACTTTTCCAAGTGCCTTAGTTAATTTTTAAATTTGTCTACCAAGTCATAGATGGGCTACCATCTGCCTTGGTGAAGGCAGCTTCCTACCCTGGAAGTTTCCTGAAAAAAGAAAAACCACAGATCCTTGGAGAACTGACAGAAAAAATCACATCCCTAGCCATGTTACACAAAGACCAAACAAAGGAAAAATTAGTCACTACGTAAATGTAACATTTTAATACAAACAATAAGTGTTTCTAAAACGTGTATAAACTTTCACCAAATGCCCACTTCTACATAGTGCTTTCTATGGGGGGGTGTCCTTTGTTTCTAGATGGATAGGTACTAGAAATTCAAAATGGATATAAAATGTACCAATGAAAACAGGACAAAATTGTGACAATGATTCTATGCTAAGGGCTTGTGGGGGTGCTAAGATACACTATATCAATTATCGACTCTCATAGAATCTGTATATGTTGCCTGCACTGGGTACTTCAGAGATATAGTTGAAGAAAAACATTATAAATTTTTTTTAAAAAGTTTCTTCCATCTTTCTTTAGCTCATTACTCATGTTATTAATTGAGGTGTTATCATTATTTTTATGTGGTTTTTATGAACAAGCTATGCATTTCTTCTACACTATCCTAGCACTCCACAAACAGAGGGACTGTGTGCTCTTAACCTTAGCAAGTCACATTCGGAAAGATATTAAACATATGCATGTTGTCAACACAAAGAGTAGCTAGCAGCAATGGAGAAATAAGAAGCACCGAAATCAAAGAGAGACAATCCTAATTATCTTGAGCTCCTAAATCATTCCTTGGCCTAGAAATGCAATAGCTCAAACAAATCAGAGTAATTCAGAAAGGCTTGCCAGTTTACAATCAGTAATTTGGGGTTCTTTAGACTATTTTTCTACATCCCCAAACTAGCAATCTTATGCATTTCATCTCATTAGAATTCACTGAAGCCCATCTAAGGGTTTCATTATTCTTTAAGAGTACATTAGTGACCCCACCATATATACTTACATTTAAGACTTTGTAAATTAATTATTCTGTATGCTGCAAAGCCAACATATCAATCATATAATTAAAACCAGAAGAGCACAAATTAATATGTTTCAACAGTTGAACATGTATTAAACAACGTATGTTCCACTTAGAAAGTGTCACTGAACTCTCCTACTATAAGAAATGAGAGTGGCTATGGCATGGGGCTCATACAAGCATCTAATATGAACGTCCCAGTGGAAAGGATGGGTGTTTGCATGCTGAGAACTGTTATCGCTCCACTGTTCTCTCCACTAATATTCAGTCCAACAAAAACCCTCAGCTGGGTGGCTTCCATTTAAGAAAAGTAAGTCCGGTATGAGATCACAACTCAAGACTACCAGAATAATAGCAGCAATCTCTGTGACATTCGTTTTCCCCTTTCTGGATAACGAGCCACAGAAAATAATATGTGCAGACAAAGCATGTTGCTAACTTATTACTCTATGAAGTAACGTGCCAACCAGATTGCATCAGTTCCACATCCCTCCTCAGCTGAGCCTTCCCTGGTGGCTCAGATGGCCCTGGAGACATTATCCTCTATCTCTTCCATTTATATGGAGAAAGAGAAATGGTTTTGCCCTTAATAAATGTAGAGGACTAGATAAAAGAGCCCAAGACAACCTGCTTTTTACTCCCTTAAGCACCAAGACCTTTTTTAACCCTCCTCCTTTCCTCCCTCCTCTAATTTTGCAGAAACTATGCCATTAGCCAAATAAGATGATGAATTTTTGAGAGAGTCCAGTAAGGCTGAGATCGTGAGAGGACTATCATTAAATAGAGGCACTGTAGCCAAAAGGCAAGATCTAAACTTCTGAGGTGCCTGAAGCTACCATATTTTTTTAGTTTATTTCATTTTATTTTTTATTCATGGCAGCTTTGTCCCTCTGCTTCCTGTCAGTATATAGAGTTTGAAACCTACACTAAGACAATGAAATCACTTAATCAGTTGATAATTATCACCGATTGTCTTTTTTCCTACAAATTTATATCCATCACTGTGTTTATAGGTACCATTAAGAAGTTAATTAAAATTGGGGGATAACAATTTTGATATATTATTCCACAATAAAAGGTTATGTGAACTTAATATTAAAGATCATAATATAAAAGTAAGAAGAGAGACAAATAATAGATCTTTCAAAGCTATGGGTGTATACAAGACATATTCTTAACCAAACAAGGGATACAGTCAATTACAAAATATAAGGCATAATTTTGATTACATGAAACTGAAAAGCTTCTGCAAAAAAAAAAATCACTAAGGAGAAGGGCTGGAAGCAGTGGAATAGGAAAAAATCCTTTATTAAAAATTTCTCTGTGTGAACCACCACATAGCATTTCCAATTCCTCTGTTTTTGTCCTTTTGCATTTTTTATTTCCTTCTCAGGTTAATTTTACATTATTTCAAAGTCTGATTCTTCTTGTGCGGCAAAATAACTGTATGGATATGTATACATATATTGTATTTAACATATACTTCAACATATTTAACATGTATTGGTCTACCTGCCATGTGGGGGAGGGATTGGGGGGGAAAGAGGGGAAAAGTTGGAACAGAAGGTTTTGCAAGGGTCAATGCTGAAAAATTACCCATGCATATATCTTGTAAATAAAAAGCTATAATAAAAAAAATGTCTCTGATAAAGGCTTAGTAATGGCTTTTTTATGTGTGTTTATTTGTATATTTACACAAACGTATGTATGTATATACATATACTTATATACACACACATTTGTGTAAACACATACACATACATATGTGTGCATGTATATACACAACACTCTATGTATGTGTGTTTATAAAGTGTATAAAGATATGCATATGCATGTACATACACAGATACACAAAAGCCAGTAGGTCAAAGGATATAAAAAAATGTTTCTAAAAAGAAAATGGGTAAACTATGATCAATCATATGAAAGAAAGCTCCAATCACTAATAAGAAGAAAAATGCAAATCAAAACAGCCCTGAGATTTCACCTCAACATCCTGCAAATTGGCAAAGATGACAAAGGTTGGAAATAGTCCATGTTGGAGGGGGTTGTTGGGAAGATAAACATACTGTGAGAATGCACACTAATGCATTGTTGGTAGAGTTGTTAATGAGTACAATTTTGGAAAACCAATGGAATTATACAAATAAAGTGACTGATATATCTTTACCTTTTGACCCAGATTCTATTATTAAGTTTATATTCCTAGGAAACCAATAATAAAAAGCCAGACTCCATATATACTAAAATATTAATAGCAACATTTTCTTCAATATCAAAGAATAAGAAGAAAAATAAATGTCATTAACTAGGGAATTGCTAAATAAAATCATCGTACATGAATGTAATAGAATATTTGTCCAATTGTGCTTAAAGCTGAATTGGCCAAATGTAAAAGGAGAAATAATTCCTGAAAAATCAGAATGGGCCAAGTGGAAGATAATGATTCCATGAGACATCAAGAAACAATAAAAATAAAACCAAAAGAAGTAAAACCTGGAGGAAAATATAAACTCTGTCATAGGAAAAACAAATAACTTAGAGAATAGATCAAGGAGAAACTGCCCTGCTATCTTAGATCCAGAGGGTAAAGTGGAAGCTGAAAGAATCCACCAATCACCTCCTGAAGGAGATCGCAAAATGGAAATCTCACAGGAATATTAATAGCCAAATTCCAGAGCTCCAGGTCAAAGAGAAAATATCTCAAAAAGACAAAAAGAAATGATTCAAATAATGTGGAATCACAGTCAATATCACAAAAGATATAATAGCTTCCATGTTAAAGGAGCACAGGGCTTGAAATAAGATATTCCAGAAAGTCTCTAATATTACAACCAAGAATAACCCATCCAGTAAAACTGAGTGTAATCCTTCAGGGAAAAATGGATAGAAGACTTTCAAGCATACCAGATGAAAAGCCTAGAACCAAATGGAAATTTTGACATTCAAACAGACGAATGAAGAGAAGCAAAAAACAGTAAACATGAAATGGAACTCATTAAGGGTCTCAATAAAAGTTAAACTATTCACATTCTTTCCTGGAAAGATAATATAACTCCTAAGAACTTTATCATTTTTAAGACAGTTTAAAGAAGTTTCTATAGACAGAGGGCATAGGTATCAGTCAATTATGTTGGAATGATCTCCAGGAAAAAATTAAAAGGTGAGAAAGCAGATACACTTGGAGAAACAGGAACGACAAGTACAATGGGGATATTTTTTTTCCAGTGTAAAAGAGATGTGCAAAACTTTTACAACAGAAAGGAAAATGGAGTAGGAGGTATAGTGAGAAATGCTTGAACTTCATTTTCACCAGAATAGACTCAAAGAGGAAATAACATATACACATTCACACATACATAGATAGATACACATTCCATTGTATATAGAATTAACTTATCAAAAAGGGAAAGGGCTGGGGGGAAAGGGTATAAGAGAAAGGTGGAGGATGATAAAATGGAGGACAGAATAAGAGAGACAATGGTTAGATTTAAAATAGGCAAATTTTGTGGAACAGAGAAAGAGAGACAGAGACAGAGAAACTAGTTATAGAAGGGAAGGAAATAGGATGTATGTAACTGAAGGAGAATGGGATCAGCTCACCCACAAATTAGAAGAGGACAGTAGACAGTAGGATGGATTAGAAACTAAAATTCAACAATATAATACACTTGAAAAAGAAACACACACACAATTAAATTAAAAGGTTGGAACATAATCTAATATGGTTCAACTGAAGTTTAAAAAAGGCAAGGATAGCACAAACCATCTCAGAAAAGCCAAAGGAAATAGACCTAATTAAAAAATAATCAGGCAAACCATATTATTCTAAAAGGTACAATAGACCAGGATTATTAAACTTTTTCCACTTATGACTCCTTTTTATTTGAGAAATTTTATCTGAGCCTAGGTATATGGGTATATAAAATAGGTATGCAAATCAAATATTTACCAGGAATAAATCATAATTTCATAACCAACATATTCGGTTATGAATTTCAATATGGGACTAAGAACCATAGTTTAAGAGGCTGGGCCATAGACAGTGAAGTAACATTAAAATTTTTTTACAACAAGGTTCTCTGATGAAGGCCTCATTTCTCAAATAAATAGAACGGAGTCAAAATTAGACTAAATAAGTGAATTAATGAATAAATAAGAGCCATACCTCAAATGATAAATGGTCAATGGATATAAGCATGCAATCTAATAAATCAAAACTATTTAGTCACATGAAAATTAAAACAACTTTGATAAAAACACCTCATACCTATCAGAAACAACATATGCTGAAGGGGATGAGGAAAAAAATAGGTACATTAACCCTGTTGGTGGAGTAGCAAACAGGTCTAACCATTCCAGAAACAATTTAGAACTAGACCCAAAGGGCTATAAAACTATGCATACCTTTTAAACCAGTAATACCATCCAAAGAGATTTTTAAAAATGAAAATGATCTTTATGTACAAAAATACTCACAGCAATTTTTTTTGGTGGCAAAAAAATTAGAAATTGAGAAAATGCCCATCAACTAGAGAATAGCTCAAGAACTTGTGGTATATAATTATGATGGAGTACCACTGTATAAGAAATGATGAGGGGAATGGTTTTAGAAAAACATGGCAAGAACTACATGAACTAATGTAAAGGGAATTGAGAAAAACTGGGAGCAATATTGTTATCATGATCAACTGTGAAAGATTTGGTTACTGTGATCAATACAATGATCCAAGACAATTCCAAAGGACTCATAATGAAAAAAAAAATGTTCCACACCTCCAGAGAGAGAACTGATGAACTCTGAGTACAAACTGAAGCACATTTTTCTTACTTTCTTTATTTTTCTTATTTTGAGATATGGCTAATATGGAAATGTTTTGCATGGTTTCACATGTATAATTGATATCATAGTGCTTGTCTTCTCAGTGAATGTGGGAAAGATGGAGAAAACTTGGAATTCAAAATTTAAAAAGAAAAGAATGTTAAAAAATAAATGGAAATGCTTTTTTATAAAAGAGTGTCAAGAACTATAGGTGAAGTTTTTAAAATGTACTGTTTAAATAAGATCTTTAAATAAGATCTACAGGAGATAACGAGGGTGAGAGATACTGGGGCAAATTATGGCAATATATATTCTAAAAGACATTAATAAAATATATTTGAAAATATTTGAAAATAATAGTAAAAGTCAATTCTTGGGTTTCAAGATTTCTTCCTGTTTTTAAAAGATTATTGGTATTTGTTTTTATATCATCCTCATTTCTTTTATGCAAGTCAGACAACAAGCATTTATTAATTCCTGGCTGTATATCAATGTCATCCCTGTATTTTATGATAGGGAAACAAAGAAAGGCAAAAAACATGGTCTGATTCTGAGACAGCACACAAATAACCATGCAGATACAAAATATATGGAGAATAAATGGAAGGTAGTCATTGGAGGAAGGAACTACCACCAAGGAAACCAAGAAAAGTCTCTTGAAGAAAGTGGGATTTGAGTTGAAATTCGAATAAAGCCAGGAGAGTCAGGAAATAGAGGTCAAGAGGGAGATCATTTCCTTATAATCAAAATATGTGTATGTATCAAAAATGATAATCCAATCGACCATATTCACTGTATATATCATAGCCTAAGCAGTGGAACAAAAACATAGTTCCTGCCTTCAAAAGGTCACCTATCTCCTACTCTTATGGTGATACAAGTATCCTACACACGTTCTGCTACTCAACTGGTCAGAATTTGTTGGCACCCCTGGACCCCTGCTATCTTCTTCTTTGGTCTCTCAGATACTTAGAAATATATCAACTATTTTTGACCTAAACACATCATCCCAGAATGCTTTTGGAGTACTAAAAAAAAAAAAAGGTCAGCTGATAAGTATTCTCCTTGCTTTGCTTCCTAAATTTCTAACTTCCTTTTCTTTCCCATGCTATTCTGCATGGCTACTGAATCAATTGTTAACACAGTTAGTTTGTTCACTTTGGCCAAATTAATGGCTGATTTCTTTTAAATTGATTGTATTGATTGGGCAACAATTGAAATCAGTCATGGGGTGCTAAAAATTGGCTTTTAAGGTTGCTAAAATAACGGAAATCCTATGCCATAGCTGGATGATTTAGGTCACTCAGACATAGGTTATGGCTACTGAGTGTAAAAGGTTGCTGAGATTTGACTATTATTAATACTAAAAGGTAAAGTAGTTCATCAGGGATTAGAATCAGGAAACCTGAATTATCCAAATACTGTCTACACTAAGAAAATTGCTAAGTCCAAAATTTCACTTACTAAGCAATTTATATATGCATCATCTTACTTAAACCATACCACAACTCTGTGAGAGAGGTATTATAGATATTATTTCCATTTTCAGGTAAGGAAATTGAGATTCTGAGAATTCAGCTGATTTGCCCGTGACTATAAAGCTGCAAAGTTTCAAAAGTGAAATTGAAGTTCAGATCATGCTGTTTCCAAAGATTCAGAGTCCAGAATGATGGTCACTGGGCCATGCTGCCTAGAGTTGGGCTGATTGGTACTATTATTATAGAGTCCAATGGCTAGCAGCAAATATGGATATTGTTGATAGTAGATCAAGAAACAAAGAGAGACAAAGGGAACACTATATAGAAATTGACAAAATTATTCAGATGCATAGACTAGGAGAGCATCTTGCAATCCCAAAATGAGTAATCTGGAAACTGAGTGAGTATTCTAGTCTCCCTACTGGCACAAGAGTCGTGTCTATACATAGTTGCTGAGGTGGACTGTGGGAACACTTATGAAATGCTTCTGATAATCTTTACAATAGATACTAATGCCCACAGTAAAAATCATCTGCAGGCAGTTATAAACTGTTGAGTGATAGCAAAAAAAAAAAAAAATTACTGCATTCCAGAATCTGTTATTTTACCTGTGATGGCTACTACCTAACACCAAATTAATTGATATATAAATTTGCTATCTTTAAACTACTGAAATCAGTTACATCATGAGTAATGTTCAATTTCAATCAAAATGACTATGTATATCATCATCCAGACAAGTCATACCTTCAAACAAACAAAAAACCCCAGAAAAACCGGCAGCTTTGATTGAACTAGAAAACAGTCATCATTAATTCAGAACAAGATAGTCTCAGAAGGGAAAAACAACCATTTCAAGGGACAGAAAAGCTCTGTGTAGATATATACAGAACAACTTTGCATTGCTTAAGAAAAAAAATTGAGTAGATTCACATGGTGTTCAACTTAGCAATTTGGTTTCACACCTCACAAATGAGCTAATGTCGAAGCATTAAGAGACTTTTAGCTCCCTGAAAGAAAGAAACTGTGTGAATTCAAGGTATTACGACTAATTTAAAAATCAAGATGAAGTTAGTATGCACCATTATATTGAATTGGATACCAGAGAAGTAACCAAATTACCAGAGCACTTGCCTCTTAAATTTGCCTTTCCCCTCTCCCCAATGGGAGCTTAGCAATTATAACCTGTATCACTGTAGTACTTGCTAAAACTGAGAGGGCTTATTTTCAAATATTGCTGCATTTCATCTGGAATCACATTTTGGAATTTCTTTGAGGTTTGTTTCAGTAGCACCATCAAGCATAGTACTATGGGCCCTTCTGGATATTAAAAAATGTCATGGTCACTACTGCTCCTTACAGTGACAATACTGTTTTTTTAAAAGAATAGTAAACCTTAATTTCGAATGTACAGATGATTTTAGGGTCAATTTCATAGTATTTGTTAAGTGGTATGCCAATAGCTAATATACTAGGAGAAATAAAAATAGAGCTACTCATTAACATGGATTGATTTTCTTTTTTTTCTGTAAACAGAAAGTGTCACTAGCAAACCTGTTGAAAACTAAGCCTATACTTGAATAACTGAACCAAGAATTTTTTTTTCCACTGAACTTTGTCTCTGTCTCAGATGTGATGCACAGTACCTTGCAAAATAATCTATCTAATGCGATAAAAAGCACTTTCTTCTTAGAACCAATCATTATAAAAGTTATCTCCTGAGGTCTTTGATTTATGTGTATAGAGCTTCCATTTGTATCTAAAATATGAACAAAGAACAGCAAGATTAGTGTTTTTAAGAAAATAGATTTTTAAGGTGAGGTGAAGCCAAGATGTATAAGTAAAGACAGGAGCTCACCTGAGAATATGCAAACTCCCCACCAAACAATTATAAATTAATGCCCCTGTAGTGGCAGAACAAAGAAAAAAAGGACAGAGTGAAATAATTTTCCGTCTTAAAACAACTTCAAAAGTTAGCAGGAAAGGTTTTTTTCACGGGGATGAGAATGGAGCACAGTACAGCACATGTCACACTTCAGCAAGCCAGCAACAGGCCTTGGAGGCAGATGAATCTTTAGTCATGATCTCTGGAGCTCTCAGCCCACAAATGTGAAAAAGGTAGGACAACTGCTCAGAAAGAGATTACAAAGGATTCATTGATGATCCTGCATTGTTCTTTTGCATTGTTCATACTTACTCCCAGGATGTAGTCCAGGATAAGGACTGGAGCTTGTGACTGCAATGGAGCAGAGACTTGGATCACAGCTCCAGGGTAGAAAAGAATGTTTGTGGTTGCTTATGGAAAAGAGGATAGACCTGCAGAACAATGACCACACCACATCTTAAATCACAGCACTTTGGAAGAACCAAAACTTTAAAGATCTCCAGAACTAGTGCTGAAAACAGTATCATGAGAAACCTGAAGTTTCTAACAGGACCCCTCTACCTTTGGAGCAAAGCCAAATCAGTCAAAACACAGGCTTGAAAAATTAGCAAACAACAACCAAAAAAAAAAAAAACCCCAAATCTGACCATAGAAAGTTATTACAGGAAAAAGGAAGATTAAGACAAAATTGAGAATAAGAAAATGGCGTCAAAACAGATAAATGAAATGCCTCAGAGAAAATGTGAAATGGTCTCAGACTCCCAAAAAAATCCTAAAAGAGTTCAAAGAGAACTGTAAAATGAAATGAAGAAAGAGAAAAATTTGGAAAAGAAATGTTATATACAAAATAATTAAAAATAGAGTCAACAGTTGGTAAAGATGGCACAAAAATCCACTAAAGAAAACACCCTAAAAAGCAGAATTTCCCAAATGAAAAAGGTGGCACAAAAACTCAGAAAAAAATAAGAATTGGCTGAATAGAAGCTGATGACTCCATGAGATACCAAGAAACAGCAAAACAAAGTCAAAAGAATAAAAACATAGAAGAGGATATGAACTATCTCATTGGAAAAACAACTGAGCTGGAAAAAAGATCCAGGAAAGATAATTTTAAAAGTACTGGGTTAACTGAAAGCCATGATAAGAAAAAAAGAAATTATCAAGAAAAATTGCCCTGATATCTTAGAACCAGAGGATAAAACAGAAGTTGAAAACAATCCATCAATTACCTCCTAAAAAGGAAAGTCCCAAGAAAAGTAGAGCCAAATTCCAAAGCACCCAGGTCAAGGAGAAAATGCTTCAAGCAGCCAGAAAGAACCAATTCCAATATCATGGAGCCAGTCTGTATAACACAAGATTTAGCAGCTTCTATATTACAGAATAGGAAGGCTTCAAATTTGATATTCTGGAGGGCAAAGGACTTTAGTAGTTTAGGGTTACAACCAAGAATCACAAACCCAACAAAACCGAATTTAATCCTTCTGTGGGAAAATGGATATTTAATGAAATAGAAGACTTTCAATATTCCTAATGAAAATTCAAGAGCTGGATAGAAAATTTGACTTTCAAATACACAACTCAAGAGAAGTATAAAAACTATGAAAATGAAAGATTGTGTAAAATCAATTGTGTACATTCAGGAAAAGGACTTATATGTCTGAAAAATATTTACAGTAGCTTTTTTTCTGGGAGTAAAGAATTGGAAATTGAGGGATGCCCATTATTTTGGGGGGGATGGCTAAATAAATTATGGTATGTGATTATGATGGAATACTATTGAGCTATTAAAAGTGATGGACAGGATGCTCATCATTAGCTTAACTTCTATGAGCTAAGGCAAAGTGAAATGTATTATGTACAAAGTTAAAGAAATATTGTAATATAATCAGCTATAAATGACATAACTTCTCAGCAATACAATAATCCAAGACAAATTAGAGGAACTTTTGATGAAATATGTTTCCCAAACACAGAGAAAGAACTGATGGTGTCTGAATACAGAATGAAGCAGAATTTTTAAAAATTTCTTTATTTTTCTTGAGGGGTTTTTTAGTCTATGTTTTCTTATGTAACATGACTATTATGGAAATGTTTTGCATGACTACACATTTATAATCTGTATCATACTGCTTGCATTTTCAATGTAAGAGTGAGGTGTGGGGAAGGAAAGGAGAGACTCTGGAACTTAAACTTTTTTAAATGGATGCTGGAATTGTTTTTAAATATAACTGTAGAAAAAAATAATAAAATTTTCAAATATAAACTGTCCAGATTACCAGAAGAATAAATAGAATCCTTAAATAGCCCTCTCTTAGAAAAAGAAATTGAACAAATCATCAATGAGCTCCGTAAGAAAAGAAAAACACACCAAAATCATATAGATTTGCAAGTGAATTCTAACAAACATTTAAAGAACAATGAATTCCAGAATGATGTAATTTGAAAAAACGAAGAACTCCTATCAAATTCCTTTTACAACATGATACCTAAACCATGAAGAGCAAAAACAAAGAAATAAAACTACAGACCAACTTCCCTAATGAATACTGATGTAAATTTAGGAAAAAAAAATACTAGCAACGAGATTACAACAATGTATCACAAAGATCATCCACTATGACCATGTGGGATTTATACAGGAATGCAGGGCTGCTTCAAAATTAGAAAATCTAGCAGTATAATTGACCATGTGAATAATGAAACTGAAAAAAAAGCATATATCTAATGCTTTTTATCTTATAACCAGGGAAGCGTGGTGTTTAAGTAACTCAACTTAAATTAGGATGTCCAAGCACAAGAAACATTCTCATTAATGGGAAGTATTGTCACAGTCACAAGCAGTATTTCTCTTTAATCTAGCGTCACAAAATTTTGCCATATCCCAATAAATCTGACAATCTAACTGAAATGGATATTTACAAAACTGTAATTGCCCAGATTACCAGAAGAGGGAGAAGAAAAAAGAAATTGAACAAGCCATCAATGAGTTCCTTAAGAAAAATCCCCAGGACCATGTGGATTCACAAGTAAATCCTACCAAAGATTTGAAGCACAATTTCAATACTATTTGGAAATACAGACAAAGAAAGGGTCCTAGTAGATTCCTTTCACACCACATATACATGATGCTGATACCTAAAACAAGAACAGCAAAAACAGAGAAAGAAAACTATTGACCAACCTCCCTAATAAACATTGATGGAAATTTTAATATAAAATATTAGCAAGGAGATTATAGAAATATGTCACAAAGATCACACACTATGATTAGGTGGAATTTATACCAGGAATTCAGGGCTGGCTCAACATTAGGAAGTCTATCAGCATAACTGACCATATCAATAACAAAAATAAAAATTATGTGATTATCTCAATAGACAGAGAAAAAGCTTATGACAAAAACAACACTTATTCCTATAACAAACTCTAGAAAGTAGAGGAATAAATGCATCTTTTAAATAAGTAATATTTATCTAAAACAAATAGCAAATATTATCTGTAATGGGGATAAGCTAGAAACCTTTCCAATAAGATTAGAAGTGAAACAAGGATGTCCATTATCACTACTGTTATTCAATATTGCACTAGAAATGCTAGCTGTAACAATAAGAAAAGAAAAAGAAATTGAAGGAATTAGAATAAGCAATGAGGGAAAATGTCATTCTTTACAGATGATATTATAGTACATACATGGAGAATCAACTAAAAAAACTAGTTGAAATGATTAACAAATTTAGCAAATCTGCAGACTGTGCAATAAATCTACAAAATCTACATTCTATATATTCTATAGTCTAGTAGTCTAGTAGCATGAATCAGAAAGAGAAATTCCATTTAAAATAACTAGACAATATAAAATATTTGGGAATCTACCTTGCAGAAAAAAAAAATCTGAAATTATATGAACAAAATTATAAAACAGTTTTCACACACATAAAGTCAGATACAAATGGAAAAAGAAATATTAATTGTTTGAGGTGAGTTGAGAAAATATAATAAAAATACAGTCTTACATAAATTAATATACTTATTCAGTCCCAAAGCAATCAAACTATCAAAAATTCATTTTATGGAACTAGAAAAAATAATAGCAAAATTTATCTGGAAGAACAAAAGATGAAGAATATGAAGAGATTTAATGAAAAAAGAGGCGAAAGATGATAGCTGTACCAGATCTCAAACAGTATTACAAAGAGGTATCATTAAGACAATCTGGTACTGGCTACAAATAAGCGTGGTGGATCAGTAGGATAGATTAGGTACACCACACAAGGTATGAAATAACCACACTAATCTTGTGTTTGACAAATACAAAGATCTAGATTTTTAGGAGGAGAGCTCAGTATTTGACAAAAACTGCTGAGAAAACTAGAAAGCAGTTTGTCAAAAATCTAGATATAAACCAAAATCTCACACCATATTCCAAGATAAGGTCAAAATGGGTCAGTGATTTAAACATAAAGGATATTATAATAAGCAAATAAGGAGAGCCTGGAATAGGTTCCCTTTCAGATCTATTAATAAGGGAAGATTTTATTACTAAACTAGATAGAGAGTATTATAGAATATAAACGAATAATTTTAACTATAACTAAACTAAAAGGTTTTTGAACAACTGAAACCAATACTGCCAAGATTAGAAGGAAAGTGGAAAACTGGGGGGGGGGGAATTACAGCAAGTTTTTCTGATAAAGGCTTCATCTCTTAAATATATAGAGAACCAAATTACATTTATAGTAATACATGTCATTCCCCTATTGATAAATGTTCAAAGGATACAAACAAGTAGTTTTCACAGGAAAAAATCAAAGCTATCTATAATCTTATGAAAAATGCTCTGAAACAGAGCTGATTAGAGAAATGCAAATTAAAGCAACTCTGAGGTAACATCTCACACAGTTTGGATAATATGACAGAAAAGGAAAATGACAAATTTTGGAGAACATTGGGAAAACTGAGACATTTGTAATGTACTCTTGGTGGAGTTGTGAACTGATGCAATTATTCTGAAGGGCAATTTGGAACTATGCCTAAAGGACTATAAGACTGTATATATACCATTATATGAATGTATGTGTGTGTGTATACTCTTTGACCCAGGAATACTACTATTACATTTGATCTGTATCTTAAAGAAATTAAAGAAAAGTAAAATGACCTACATATACAATAATATTTATAGCAGCTACTTTTGTGGGAGCAAAGAATTGGAAATTGAGGAGATGCCTATCAGTCGGGGAATGGCTGAACAAGTTTTTTATGAGATTGTGGTAGAATATTATTGTGCTAGAATAAATGATGAGCAAGATGCTTCCAGGAAAACCTGGAAATACTTCAATGAACTCATGAAAAGTAAAATAAGTAGAACCAGGAGAAAACTGTACATAGTAACACCTGTATTGAATGACTTAGATATTCTGATGTAATTCAACAATCCAAGACAATTCCAAAGGACTTATGATGAAAAATATTATCCATCTCCAAAGGAAAAAAGGATGGAGTTTTTTTTTGTTTTGTTTTGTTTTTGCTTTGCTGAGGCAGTTGGGATCACATAGTGTCAAGTGTCTGAGGCCACATTTGAACTTAGGTCCTCTATGACTTTGGAACTGGTGATCTATCCAATGCGCCACCTAGCTGTACCTAAAAAAGGGAATATTTAAACAAAACATTGCTCAGGGCCACATTTATTGCTCAGGATCACATTCTTAGAGCAATCAAATCAAGCAGCAGTGCTTAGGTCCATTTGAAAATATATCAGTTTCAGAGCAAAGTGTTCTGTTTGAAGCTGAAGGCAAAGCCTATGTAGGGCAGAAGACAGGGCTATTAGCAGCACCCAGGCTATAGTAGGAGTTTAGAGAAACAGAATGGTCAATACATTTTATCAATTAGATAGGTCTCTGTAGCAGATGAATTGTAAACACTCTAATGGAGAAGAAGAAACAAGTGTATCCTTTCAGAACTCTACTGTCTCCAAGATTCCTATAGAAAGTGAAATACAACTGGGGTGGTTTTGTTATTTTGGTGAAGGAGACAGGGAAGGAGAGATATACTGGAAAGGAAATGAGGAGGAAAGGGAGAGAACTCATTAGCTCAGATGATAGGGATGCAAGAGATAGAGAGGAAGAGTAGGAGCAATAGGCATTCCATGAACCACATTTTCATCTGAACCAAATAAGAAAGGGAATGATAATGGAGAGTAGAGCTAGGCTTCTTCAACTTTTTCCAGTTTCCTTTTTACTAAAGAAAAATTTATATGACCTTGGGCATATAGGTACATAAAATAGATACGCAAATCAAACATTTACTGAGAACTAATCATAATTTCACACACCCCACATTCAGCTGTGAGACCCCTTATGGAGTTATGAACCACAGTTTAAGAAGCTGGGGAATAGAAGATTTAAACCTCATCATTTGTAACACAGGAAAATTGCTATCATGGGAAAATGCTTCTATCCTCATTACTATCCTCATGAACTAGTCTGGGTAGGGGCCAAGATTTGCATAGGTGGCAACCCAGAAATTGTTTAGAAGAGGGAACTCAAAGTTGGAATTTTAGAACTTTCATTCCATGAGGAGAACCAAGAGGATAAAGAAGGAATAAACAAAAATGTATTGAGATCATAAAACAAAGAATAAAAGTTTAGAATAGACAAAAAAGAAGAGAATCAATTGGAAACATATAAAGAAATCCTTCTTAGAAAAAGACACACAGGGGTAGGGGAAGAAGGCTATTAAGAATTAGATTAATTAACTAACAGATTGAAACTTGGAAAAGAATTGACAAATGAGATATGGGAGGGAGGACATTGTGAGAATAAGGGAGATTTAATAGATTAACCAAAACTAAACTAATCATAAAAATAAAATATTCCATCTCCTGAATCCAGGTATTTTCACTGCCTATGTCCCATGGTGGAATGGGAAATTTCTATCTCCTGACTTTTCTAGCATTCTTCAAGTCCCAGCAAAAATTCTATCTCTTACAAGAAGTCTTTTTCTTGACTCCCCTTAATTCTCCTGCCATCCCTCTGGTGATGAACTCCAATTTAATCAGGTTTTATAACTTGTTTGCATATAGTTGTTTGATGCTGCCTCCCCCATTAAACTCTGAGCTCAAGAACAGGACCTGTTTTTGTTTTGTTTTGTTTTTTTGTCTTTCTTCTTTGTATCTCCTGTCCTAAGCACAGTGTCTGGCACATAGTGGGTACTTAATAAATGTTTACTGACTGATGGAGTACAGCATAAGAGAAGAAGGGTAACAAACAAACAGAAAACCCCAGTTCCTAACTAATCCATCCAGTAAAATGAAAGAGAAGGAAAGACTGGATAAAAAAAACCCTCCAAACGATTATTTACAAGAAACACGAAAAAAAGGAAAAAATACACTGAGAATAATAATGACAGGCTAGAATAAAATATACTGTGCTTCAGGTGAATCCAAAGAGCAAGAATGGAAAACACAGTATCAGACAAAACAAAAAGTCTGAATATAAAGAGATAAACAAGAAAATTCA
The DNA here is from genome assembly GCF_048593235.1 of Sminthopsis crassicaudata. NCBI lineage: Eukaryota > Metazoa > Chordata > Mammalia > Dasyuromorphia > Dasyuridae > Sminthopsis > Sminthopsis crassicaudata. The sequence goes on along the minus strand of NC_133623.1, from coordinate 12,082,239 downwards.
ATAAACTAAAAGGAACTAGGGACAACAAATCAATATCAATATCAAAATTTTATGCTATAAATGTCATGGTATCTAAATTCATAAAGGAAGAATTAAATAAATCGCAAAAAGACATCACTAGTGACTCAATTATAGGAGGAAATTGAATATACTTCTCTCACAATTGAATGAATCCATCAGAAAAATAAACAAAAGAGAAATATAGAATTGAGTGAAATATAGGAAAAATTAGAGTTAAAAGACTTATGGTACATTCTGATGGACCCTCTATATAATACACATATTTCTCAGGTTCACATGATACTTTTTTTTATAAAAAGTGACCATGTATTAGGAGAGAAACATTGTTAATAAACATAAGACCAGAAATATTAAATTATCTTTTTAGAGGCCATAAAATAACCGAAATAATAGTCACTTATGGGAGAAAAAAACTTTAAAAAGACACATCTAAAAGGAGACATCATTATCATCAATAACATTTATATAGTGCCTACTATGTACCAGGCAGGCATTGTGGTAAGTGTGTTGTTATTATTATCTCATTTGACTCTGACAACAGCCCTGCAATGTTATCATTATCCTCGTTTTACATATGAGGAAACTAAGGCAAACTTATTATTTATGAAGTGACTTATTATCCCGGGTCCCATAGTTAATCAGGACTCCTGGTGAAGTTCTCTATCTACTGTGCTGCCTAGACTTAATAATGAAATCCTAAATAATGAATGGATCAGAGTAAAATAATTACTGGGTCAGAGAGAAATCACAGAAATTCCAGAATGAATAATTATGTGAAAGACAATAATGAAATTTTTTGAGATGCAGCTAAAACTGTCCAAAGAGGAAAAAAATCCCAATGATCCAAAATATCCCTAAAAAGAAATATTAGCAAAATAGAAAAGGAGGTGAATAGTAAACTGAATATGTATTTTACAAAATTAAACAGCTAACAACTAACTAGGCACAAATCATTAGAAATGGTAAAATTTTTAAAATTGGAGGAGGATAAATAAATTATAAATTATAAAAAAGGTTATGGATCTCATAAACCAAACCAAACTGCAAAACCCTTAGCCAGACTTACTAAGAAAGGAACAGACGATAAAATCAACTACATAAATGATTAACAAGGTGAGATCACAATAAAACCAGAAGAAACAACAAGAGTTATTGGAAGCTGCTATATGTTTGGTTATATCCCAACAAAATTAACACTCTAAAAGAAATGGATTAATTTTGAAAATATAAAATGCCAGCTTCAAGAAGAAATAGACAGCAAAATTATAATAGTGGGGGGGATCTCAACCTTGCTCTCGCAGAACTAGATAACTCAAACCACAAAATAAATAAGAAAGAAGTTAATGAGGTAAATAAAATTTTAGAAAAGTTAGATATGATAGTTCTTTGGAGAAAATTGAATGGAGACAGAATGGAGTACACTTTTTTTCTTGGTGGTTCATGGTACCTATACAAAAATTAACCATATATTAGAGCATAAAGACCTCAAAATCAAATGTAGAAAGGCAGAAATAGTAAATGCATTTTTTTCAGATCATGATGCAATAAAAATTACATTCAATAGAAGGCCAGGAGAAGAGAGACCAAAAATTAATTGGAAATTAAATAATCTAAATCTAAAGAATGAGGGGGTGAAACAACAAATTATAGACACGATCAATAATTCCATCCAAGAGAATGACAATAATGAGACAACATACCAAAATTTGTGGGATTCAGCCAAAGCAGTTATTAGGGGAAATTTTATATCTCTAGATGTTTAATTGCATAAAATAGAAAAAGAGATGATCAATGAATTGGGCAGGCAACAAAAAAGCTAGAAAAACAACAAATTAAAAACTTCTAATACCGAATTTGAAATTCTGAAAATAAAAGTGGAGATTGATAAAATTGAAAGTAAGAAAACTATTGAATTAATAAATAAAACCAAGAGTTGGTTTTATGGGAAAAAAAAAACAAGAGATAAACCTTTCATTAGTTTGATTAGAAAAGGGAAAGAGGAAAATCAAATTATAGGTCTCAAAAATGAAAAGGGAGAACTTTCCACCTTTTAAGAGAAAATTAGAGCAATAAGTAGAGGTTATTTTGCCCAACTATACATCAGTAAATTTGATAGTGTAAGTGAAATGGAGGAATACCTACAAAAATATGGATTAATAGAAGAGGAAATAAATTACTTAAATAGTCTGATTTTAGAAAAAGAAATAGAACAAGCTATTAATCAATTCCCTAAGGAAAAATCTCCAGGGTCAGATGGATTTACATGTGAATTCTACTAAATATTTAAAGAATAAGAAATTCCAATACTATGCAAACTATCTGAAAAAAATAGGGAAAGAAGGAGTCCTCCCAAATTCCTTTTATGACACAGATATGGTACTGAGACCTAATCCAGGTAGAGTGAAAAGAGAGAAAGAAAATTATAGGCTAATTTCCCTAACAAATATTGATGCAAAAATCTTAAATAAAACATTACCAAAGAGATTACATCCCCAGGAGGATACACCATGACCAAGTAGGATTTATACCAAGAAGGCAGAGCTGTTTCAATATTAGGAAAACTATTAGCATAATTCACTATATCGATAATCAAACTAAGAAAAATCATATGATTATCTCAAAAGATGCAGAAAAAGCATTTGATAAAATCCAACACTCATTCCTATTAAAAACACTAGAGAGTATAGGAATAAATGGAGTTTTCCTTAAAATAATCAGTAGCATATATTTAAAACCATCAGCAAGCATCATATGTGATGGGGACAAACTAGAAGCATTTCCAATAAGATCAGGGGGGAAACAAGGTGGCCCACTATCACCATTACTATCCAGTATTGCATTGGAAATGTTAGCTTTGGCAATAAGAAAAGAAAAAGAGATTAAAGGAAAATACAAAATGCCAAAATTAATAAAACACCTAACAAAATTTAAATACTAGAATTTCAGAAGAAGAAATAGAACTAATTGTAAACAAATAATTGAAGGTACCTTTCTGGATAGAGTTACAGAAGAAATCTGTGAAACTTTTTGAGATGAATGAATATTTAAACTATACAAATTATTCTCAAAAACTGAGAAAAAATCATTCTGCTAACGTCCTTTTATAAGGCAAATATAATCCTAATATCTATATTGGAGAAAAATAAACCAAAACAAGAGACTCACAAACCACTGTCATTAATAAATATCATATGAATTTCAAATAAAATTCAGTCCAAAAGTATTACAACATTCATTGAAGAAACAATTAACTATGACCAAGATCAATTCATACTAGTATACAAGGAAGGATGGTTCAACATTAGGAAGACTCAACCATAATGGAAGGTTAAAAACAAACACATCCCCAACCAAATGAATATCTGGAGATGTTAAAAAAAAAACCTTAGAAAATTTAACTCATATAATTTTTTAAAATCCTACAAAATATAGACTGAGAAGCATAGGAAAAAATATTCTGTCATAAATGTATAGATCTAAACCAAACCCCACTCTGTATCTTCCTCGATCTTCTCTATCTTTGCTCTTTACCTGTCCCAAGTTTCTTCCCAGTGCAGTCTGTCATCCACTTATTTACCAAAGTGATCCTTCTAAATAAATAGTCTGCATCACCCAGTCCCCCACTCAATAAAAAAGAGAATCTCTTTATTACTTCTAGGATCAAACAGAAAATTTTGTTTGACTTCATAACCTAACCCCTTCACTACCTTTCCAGTCTTCCTTCTACCCACTCCATAATCTGTTAAAAACAACCTTATTGTTCTTTATATGGTCTATTCTCTTAACTTCATGCATTTTCACAAGTTGCCATTCATGTCTGAAAGGCTGTTAACTTCTTTAACTCCACTTCCTGGCTTTCTACAAGATTTTCTCCTTAATGTATGTGTGTGTATGCATATACCCTCAATTAAAATATGAGCTCCTTGAAAGGCCTGCTTTTGCCTCTTTTTATAATCCCAGCTTTTAGCTGAGAGCCTGAAATATAAAACTTAATAAATTCTTGTTGAATAAATGACCAAAGGCAAGCAGCATATAAAATGGAAACACATCAGGAACACTGATGCCCTCCCCCTGTGATGCTTTTTGAGATAATAATAGAAATGCTAACATTCATAATAAGACAAGAAAAGTACATTAAAGACTAAATAGTGACAAAGATGAGGCAAAAGTATTCTTACTTACTAACAAGATAGTTTTGCTTCGAAAATACCAAGGACTCAACAACCAAAGTGAGAAAAGAATTGTGAGCCATAAAATAAATTCACAAAAATCAAAACAGTTTGTAAATAATAATTAACATGGGAATGTCAATCAAAACACTACAAAAATGTACAAAATATTTAGGACTCACTTTACCCAAGTCAATTTACATTTTAATACTATACCAATCAAAACGCCAACAAGATATTCTATGGTATTAAAATTATAACAAACTTCACTGGGAGGAGGGAAAACAGTTCTAGAATATCAAGGGAATAAAGAAAAAAGGTAGGAATGAAGGGGAAATAGCACATCAAGGTCTCAAATTACATTATAAAGTAGCCATCATCAAAACCATTTGGAACTGGTTTAAAAAAAAAAAAAAAGTAAGAGTAGCTAGGTAATGCAGTGGTTAGAGCACCAGCCCTAAAGTCAGGAGGACCTGAGTTCAGGAGGACCTGAGTTCAAATCTGGTCTCAGACACTTAACACTTCCTAGCTGTGTGACCCTGGGCAAGTCACTTAACCCCAATTGCCTCAGCCAAAAAAAAAAAAAATACAAAAAAAAAAAAAAAAGTAGATCAATAGAACAAAGAAGAATTAGAAACAATTGAACTGGATAATCCAGTGTTTGATAAACCATCAAACATAATTTGGAATGAAATCATTTTTACATCATACCTTCTAGAAAAATTGGAAAGCAGTCTGGCATAACATGTTTAGACCAGCCTCTTATGGACATATGACCTGAATATAAAGAACATATCATTAAAAAACTGGAGGTAAAGCTTATCATACACCTTTTACAACAACAGGTAGGGGATAAATTCTTAACCAAATAAGGGATATCTACATCGACAACTAACAAATATTTCAAACCAAAAATCATTCCCCAATGAAGAAGTGGTTGAAGAATATGAACAAACAGTTCTCAAAATGAGAATTGCAGACTATTAGTGATTACATGGATGAATGAGCCAAATCACTAAAAATAAAAGATAGGCAAATCAGAAGCATCCTTCCTGTTTCACCTCCCACCCAGCAAAGTTGTAGCCAAGATGACAAAAGAAGAGAACAGTTGATATTGGAGGGACTGAAGGAAGGCAATATTTTTGGAGCTCTGAATTAGGACAACTGTTCTGGAAAACAAATAAAGTGGCAGGAGATAGTGGCCAGGACCCTATAGATTCCACTCCAAAAAAAGACAGGCCCATAGCAACCAAAGTATTTTTGGCAGCACTTGCTGAAGCAGCAAATAAATTCCATTGATTATGGAATGAAATAGCATTGGGCTATGAAAAACAATGAACATGATGAATTTGGAGACTCGGGCTAACTTACATGAACTGATCAGAAGTGGAAGCCAACAGAGCTAGGAAAAAATGTGCACAATGACTATAACTATGTAGGTGGAAAAGAACAACTATGAAAACATCCACAATTAATGCTGCAAAATGATAAAGAACAAACTTAAGCTCCAAAAATACGAGATGAGAAGATACCTCCCCTTGCTGCTTTATAAAGAGAGGGGTCCGTGGATATGGAACATTGCAGATTTTGGCAAGACTGGGAGGATGTCTTGCTCACTCTGGCTGATTTCCTCCTCTTCTTCCTCTTTGAAGATCTCTTTTTAAAAATGCATTGTTCTAAGTGATAGCTCTCTGGGTGGGGAGAGATGAAAGGATACAAGGGGAAAGCGAGGTGATATAAAAACAAAATATATCTAAAAATCTATTTTCAAAAATGCAAATAGAAACAATTCTGAGAATTAATGGCACTCAGCAAATTGGCAAAAGGGTAGAAAAGTTGGCAATAATGAATAATGGACAGGTCCTTTGGTTCTATCCGGCTGGTAGAGCTAAGAACTGCCTCAACCATGCTGGAGAGCAATTTGGAATTAGGTTAATGAAAAAGCGACTGAAATGTCTGTATCTTTTTGTCCTGTTAGGCATATACTCCACTGAGGCCCAACGCAGAAATAAATGTCTCATATATATCCAAATTTTCATAGCAGCAGGTTTTGTGGTGACTAACAACTGGAAACAAGATAGAGGAACTTAATAAGAGAATAACTAAACAAACTGTGGTCAGTGAATGTAGCTGTATAATTATTACTTCACTGTAAATAAGGAATATTAAGAATCCAGAGAAACGTGGGAGGTTTTTTAGCATTCAGTGCAGCGAAATAAATAGAACCAGTAAAAGAATTCATACAGTGATTTCAAACAAACATGACAAAAAGAACTAGCCAAACTTTACCTGAAAGGAGAGCTGAGGAGATGCATCTTCTTGCCTTCTTTGCAGAGGTGAAGGGCTATGGCTGCAGAATATGGATTGATCTGTCAGAGATGGTTTATACATCTGCGGGTTTGGCTGAACCCCTTGGCAACCCACCCTACCCATCTTTAAATCTTGTTTTAATAGACGATTCACTACCTGAGGTGAGGGCTAGGGGAGGGAGAGAAAGCACACATTCAGAAATGAAGGCAATGTAAAAAGTTAGCCCCCGGGAGAAAAAATCCAAACACTTAACAGAAATTATAGCTCAGGCTAAAATTTTAGCATCAAGAGAGGCATATGCTCTAACAGGGTGGAGTCTTAGACTAAAACACAAGAGACCTTCATTTTGGGCCCAATGCCATTAACTCTGCAACTTGGTGATGCCATATTTTTGCCCTCCCCCCCACTGGCATTGCCACCTTCCAGTTATGGATGCAAATAACCTGCCTCAGTAGATGGAGTGGGAGTTAACTGCTGGAAAGTGTCCCCAAATTCCACATGCTGTTCAGATACCTTCCTCCTAGTGCGGCTGAGATCTCTTCTTCCCATATGGCTTAATGTCTGAATCCTGGCCATAGAAAATCTGGCCCTTCCTTCCACCATTTGAATTCTGTTACTCTTAATTTCCAACTTTATTCCTTTTCTCTCCTGTCCTCTAATGCCTTGCTGTGGCATCCTGTGACCTCATGCTCTCAGTAAAGGACCTAATTTTTTACATTACCAGGGAGATGTAGGGCATTTACCATGCACTCCATTTCCCCCCTTTTATTCATCTCATATCTCTTGAAATCAGTATTTACTATTTCCTCCACCTCTTTCTCCCAAGAGGAGAGGCTCCCTTCTTCCCAACAAGGCCAATCCTTCTACATGTAATCTTCATCACCTCCATTCCCTTCTCAATGTTTCTCTAATCCATCATTCACTTCCCCCCCCTGGCTAATTTCCCCGTCTTCTATGCCCTTAATTGTTTCTAAGGACAAAAGAAAAAATAAGCAACAACGAATAAAAAACAAATTGCAAAACAATTGTCAAGAAATACTTTATTTAAACTTTGAAGAGATATTGACTCAATAGTAAATTAGCAAAGCATTTCTTTCTTTTTGAAAGTATCTTTCTTACAGCAACTTTCAGTTTCAAAATCAAAACAAAATCCCAGGTCATATAGATGTTCACAGTACTTACATTTATCTAAACAACTTGCACATATGTTCAGTTCTAAGATGTTAACTGAATTTCTGGGACAAACATATTGCTTTTCTTTTTTAAATCAAAGACATTAGAGTTAATGCAGAATCCTAAAGATAATGTAGTAGTCACTAAGTTTTTCTTAAATCTTCACTTTAAATGCTGTTATTTCTAGCACAGTAAGCAGGCACAGTCTTTCATATGCTTAAAACTGAAATCTTTGGTTGCTACCCTGTCGGCTGGCTTGCACATTGAAGTCAACGATTTTAAGAATGTATACATTTACAACTTTGAAACATCAAGGAGGGTGAATACCCTAAGAGTGCACATTTCTGAGCATTTGCAATTATAACAACTGTAGTTGAAAACTTTATGCTATACTTCTGAAACAAGATCTCAAAACAGTACGGTTCAAAATAAAAAATATCAAAAAATTGTCATATGCACAATTTTCCACCATCTGTACGTCAAACATTTAGTTTACTTTTCACTAGAAAAAAAAATGCAATAGAAAACTAGAACCATGTTTCACTATCTTGATATTAACATTTATAGTTATTGTAATATTAACAATTAACAATGGCTAGTACTCATCACTAATGCTGACCAGTCAATTTCTGCTGAATTTAAGTAAATTTTAAACACATAAATGGTTGCTCACAACCGCTTGGCCAGTATATCTATCAACTAAGTGTTCTGGATGTGGAGAATCACTCATTTAATTCTGGGCCATCTTCTTCATCTCTTGCTGCCTGGCAGATCTTCTGGTCACTCTTCTTGGTCTGGTGTTTTTGGGTGCTGGAGGAGGAGGTGGCTGAGTCTTCTGACCTTGATCAGAAGAAGAGGCTGCCTGCTCCTGCTCTGCTTTCTGCTTTAACAGTGTCCAATCAAACATGAAGTCGTACTTGTAGTCTAGGCTTCTGAAGAGAATACGGAATAGCTGCCTGAGGTACAAGTAATCGGGTGCTTCTTCAAAGCGAAGGCCACGGCAATAATTAAGATACATGGCAAATTCTGACGGAAAGCCCTGACACAGAACATCAACAGGGATGGACATCTTCTTCTCAATGATTTTCTCATACTTTTGCTTTTTGGTTGCAGCCTTTATCCCCTGCCAGGGCAGGATACTCTTGTTGAAATACATCAGGACGTAACCGAGGGACTCCACATCATCCCGACGGCTCTGCTCAATGCCAAGGTGTGCATTGATGCTGGCATACCGGGCAGTGCCAGTGAAATTCTTATCTTCCCTGTAAGGTATATGTTGCTTGGTTCTGTTATCTCGGTACCGTTTAGCCAGACCAAAATCAATGAGATATAACTGGTTTAAACCTGAAAAAGATGGGTCCTGAGACCTATTAGCAACTGCTGCCCCACCTCTTTTTCTCTTTCCCCCTGAAGAACCACCCCTAGTATTACGAGGACGTGCAATACCCATCAAGAAATTATCTGGTTTAATATCTCTGTGTATAAAGCTCTTGGTGTGCACATATTCGATTCTGGTAATCATCTGGTCAGCCAACATCAGCACGGTTTTCAAAGTGAACTTCCGGGAACAGAAATTGAAGAGGTCTTCAAGACTGGGCCCAAGCAGATCCATGACAAGGATATTATATTCTTTCTCCTGACCATACCAACGGGTTCGGGGAATGCCCATCCCACCTTGCAGAAGCTTATAGAGCCGGCTCTCATACAGCAGCTGGGGGTGCCTGGCCTTCTGAGATTCTAGCTTCACGGCCAATTCTTCATTATTGGTGATGTTGATGGCCAGATAGATGTCGCCAAAGGACCCCGCCCCGATTTTCCGGATCAGCTTATATTTCCCTCCCACAATGAATTCAGAGCTAAGGATATTATTATTGCCACTGCTGCTACTACTCGCCATTCTGCGAGCCTGTGGAGAAGGAGAACCTCAGAGCTACTGAATAGGAGACAGAACAGGGCAAGACTCACGCACTAGGCCTGAGTTTACACAAACCAATGACAGACAGGGGCACTGAGCATCAAACAGGAATCAAGATAATACCAATGAGACCCGAAAACACCAATGCGTCCTGATAATTCTAACGAATCCCGGTAACACCTAAGAATCCCACCAACACCAGTGAGACTCGATAACACCAATGAGTCCCAAGACCCCTGGATACCCGGTGCGGCGTCCAACAGCAAGCTCCGGCTGCTCTCTGCTGCAGATCTGGGGTGGTTCAAGGTCCCACGGCTTCCACAACTTCGACCACGTTGCCAATTCAAAACGAGAGCCCCCGCTGCAAGATAAATAGAGAGTAGTAGGTGGCGCTGTAGTAAAACTTCCTCTCACCAACAGCTCCCACTGAATATATAAAAATCATTCCACCCACTCTACTGGCTTCCTATAGAAATTTCAAAACCCTACCCACCAGACTCTATAATCCTCACTAACTGTTGGCCTTTATATCCCCTTCTTTTCATGGGTACACTCCTTGAAAAATCTGTCTAATGCCTCTGATTTCCTCTCCTCTCCCTGACTCTACAATCTGGCTTCTGACTTCATTTCTAAAATTCAATTTTATTTTCAATTCTACATTTCCCCCCTTCACTTCCCTTCCCAATTTCCCCACCCATTGAGATGGCAGAAAATAATATGAAACCCATACAAACATATATGGTTATGCAAAACAAAATCCCTCATTAGCTCTGTAGAAAGAAAAAAAAAAGCAAGAAAAAGAAAATGTGTTTCAGTCTGCACTAGGAGTCCATCAATTTCTCTCTCTGGAGGTGCTTAATATGTATCATCATGAGTTCTTTGGAACTGTCACGGATCATTGTACTGATCAGTTAGTAAGTCTTTCACAGTTGGTTATCTTTGCTGTTCCTGTGGAAATTGTTCTCCTGATTCTACTCCCTTCACTCTGCATTAGTTCTTACAAGTCTTCCCAAGCTTTTTGAAAACCATTCCCTTCATCATTTCTCACCCTACAATAGGACTCCTATCACCATCTTATAGCACAACCTGGCCCAGCAGTTCCCAAATGATGACCATCACCTCAGTTTCCAATTCTTTGCTTCCGCACAAAGAGCTAGTAAAAATATTTTGGTATATATGGGTCCTTATTAAGCTTTTTCTTTAATCCCTTTGGGGTATAGACCTAGTAGTGGTAGCGCTGACTTCCAAATAGTTTTCCAGAACAATCAAGCCTGCTCTCAGCACCATCAATCATGTTATTAGTGTTCATATCTATCCACGGAGTGTTCCTATCTATCCTAACTGCCTGTTTTTGTTAATATCGGATAAATAAATGCTGTAATCCTTGCCCCACTGAATGTAAACATATAAACTAAATTTGAGCTCAACTTAATTGGATGTTTTTACATATTTAGTCACAGGAAGAATAGGACTGGACTGTCCATGGCATTAGGTAAGTGGATATAATAGTTTAACTGAGTATCTGAGACCCTAAATGGTTTGAAATCTATGCCTGACAATTTCCAGCTATTTATTATGGGTAGTGACTGATAAACTTCTTTGTTCTCTGCAACCCAGAAGGGTTGGATATGTTGGGCTTGTTTGAGTCACAAACATGAGAAAGCTTCTGATTCTCTGAAAACTTCCTGCAGAGGAATGTCTTAGTAATTCTAAGGACTTAGCATCTAGATGGTTGCTAATCAAAGCTGGAAATGGGGTATAAATACTACTACTAATAATAATGATAATAATAACTAATTTTAAATACAGTATTTCAAAGCTTGCAAAGTTTGTCATATAGACATTATTTCACTAGAGTTTCACAGCCCTGAGGGATAGGTAACGATAGGTATTATTATTCCCATGTTGTAGAAGACAGCTCAGAAAGAAGAAATTAACTGTCTAGTGTCACAGAGATAGTGAGTGTTAAAATTAGGATTTGAACCCAGTTCGTCCTGATGGCCAGTTCATCATTTTATATACTATGCCACACATAAAACCTTGAGCTCTCTCTGATGGCACTTAAAAATATTCTGAAGGCTCACTCCCTCATTCCCCTCTGTACCATAGGTCATAACCCTAGTCTCATTCGTACAGGCTTTTTAGGACCTGGTGATCTGAATCAGCAGAGGCCAGAAGCTTCTACAATCTTTTCTGCTATCCTCTTTTGGCTCTAGGGTCACTGAAATGAACACACACACATTACATATGTGCTGATATACACAGTCCCAGGTTCAATGAGATTAGCATATCTAAACACACAGAACTCATACATGGACACGCATGTCCATGCAAACACAGGGACAACAGGAAGTCATCAGATCCTGGCTGGAACTTCATGTGGGGACGCTTTAGAGGCTTGCTTCACATGCAAATTTTTTAGTAATCTGACTATTTCACTGACAGCATTCTGAAGCACTCCCTTCTAGATCTTCCTTTGACTTATAAAAAAGCCTCATTCTACATCTGATTGTATCACTAGGAAATAGAGAAACCATTCTCACAATCAATAAACCTGAGTAACACGCACAATATTTCATCACGTCAGATTTCCAGATTCAAACTTGAACACAAAGTAGGTGAGAATGAGCATGAGGGGCAACAGGGCAGAATTCAAACATGGCATACATCTAAAAAAAGAATGTACCTTTCCATATGCTTATGTTTACCTAAACCAAAGTAAGCTCAGTTTTGTGAATGTACCACTTGAAGTCCATGTTTTGAGATGTATATGGAGGAGTGATACAAGGGGAAATTATAAGTTTGTGCTTACATTCAGTTAAAGTATTTCTTTTTCTGCCTTCATGCAGTTTACACACTAATGTAGAAATCAAACGTTTCCAGCACAGCTATGTAAATGCCAGATCATTTGAAGAGGACAAAGATATTAACAGGGGTCAGGTAGAGAGAGGTAGAAAGGAAATTCAGAAAGTCTTTGCAGAAGGTCTGTGGCCTAGGCTGAAACTTAAAGGAAGATAAGGATTTTGACTTTGGACAAATTTAAGGAAGAAGAACATAGAATGCCAAGTTTGGAACACAGAAGGAAAATGTGCATAGAACAAAGAATTCAAAGACAGTAACGAGAGGAATTATCAACAACAATAATAGCAAATGTGGCTTAGATAGCGCCTTTTATGCGCAGGGCTTTTACAAATATTCTCTCGTTGGATCCCTATGACACCTCTAAAAGATAGACACTATTGTTATCTACATTTTACAGGTGAAGAAACTGAAGAAAATATAGACTGACATGCCTAACATCATACAGCTAATAAACGTCTAAGGCTGGATTTGAACAAGCATTCTGAGTCCAATATTATAACCATTGTGTCACCTAGAAAGGAAGGGGGCAGCCAGACCGTGGGGACCTTAAATGTGAACTGGAGAAGTTACAGTTTATCTTAGATGTAATATGGGGCCAGGGAAGATTGTGAGCAAAGAAGAGACATAATAGCATGAATAATAAGTGTTGCTCTTCAGTTGTTTTTCAGTCATATACAACTTTTTGTGATTCCATTTGGGATTTTCTTGGCAAAGGTATTGGGAGTGATTTATCATTTTCTTCTCCAATTCATTTTATAGATGAGAAAACTGAGGCAAACAGGATTAAATTACTTGTTCAGGGTCACAAAGCCAGTAAGTGTCTGACGCCAGATTCAAATTCACGAAGAGAAATTTTACTGACCCAACACTCTATCCACTGTGCCACCTAGCTGCAGTAACAATAAAAGTGATTTTACTTTTTAAAAAACACTTTAAATTGCATTTTATTTCATGAAGTTGTTGGGAAGATCAAATCATTGACTCAAGCCATAAATACCTCAATTATACAGAGAGAAAAACTAAGGATCACCGAGGCAAATTATGTATCTTAGTAGTCACCACATGATTAACTCCAAATTGAATACCTTCCTTTATGGTTGTGTCTTAAGAGTTTGGCTGATGTGTAGGATATAGGTTAGAAAATGTAAAGTCTGGAAGCATGAAGGCTAATTAGGAATACTATTACAATTCATCTGGCAGTAGCTCCCAGAGATATACTCAAGCAAGAAACTAAAAATGGCATCAGACTGAATGAATAATATTCAAGCAATCCAATGAGAACTTACAGTACCTTCATATATATATATATAAACTATACAAAAGAACTATACAAAAGGTCAGAAGCCAGAAGCCTAAGAGCAATAACAAGTGCCCAAACTAGCACATGTCCCCAAAATGTTATCATCCTGTGATGATTTGTGGTGGGCCGGAGTACATTTCTATAACTTGGAGAGAGTGACAACAGAGCGTTCTCCCAAGAAAGCACCAGGAGGAGTTGGAAACCAGTGCCAGGAAACAAATTTCAAGGAAACATTTGGAAGGTATAGAATGCTTTCGTGTTCTAGAAGTATTAAAGACAAATCCATGGATAATCTTGCTGAGAACAGGTCACTCCATGTCCGAAGGCTCCAAGGTCACTAAGCACTCAGTACTGAAACACCATTCAGGGCCAAAATACCGTGGTTTGAACCCCAAATATCCAGGAAAGACTAAACCTGGGAGATGGCGATCAGCCCGAGAACCATGTGACTCGGGTCAAGACCAAGCACACACAACTCAAAAGTACAGCCACAAAAAGGATCTAGGTCTAATATCAAGTTACAATTCAGAAAATTACCTTTAGGTTTCAGCTCACACTCAAAAAATTTCCAGAAACAAAAGATGGGAATATTAAGTGTTGGAGAGATCATGGGAAGACAGGCTTGAAGTAAATACACAAGTTAGCAATCCTAACAGTCAAATGTGAATGGGAAGAACTCATTAGTAGGGAAAACTTTGAATTAGGGAGACACTGAACAGATAGAATCACTTTATCCAATGGTTGATTCAGAAAAACACAGAATGACTTGGATTTATGAAGGAAGATACTATCTACCTTCAAATGAAAAGTAGAAATAAGCAGAGTATTGTCTTACATATATAGCTATATGTGTATGTTTATAGTTATCTATATGTATATTATGTTCATATACATATGTATTTTTGTTTAATTGTAGCATTCGTTAGAGTAGGAGGAGGGAGAATAAATAAAGCAAAAAGTGCACAGTGTAGAACAAAAGAAACCCTATAAGGAAACAAAGAAAAGTTAGATAGCTCTGAAAGCAAGGTGGAGTATTATAATATATAGATTTTCTTGAAATGGAAATTTATCATTTTATATTGAATTTTCTTATGTTCTGCTATATACATAGCACCTTTTTTTTCTTTTCTCATTTTGTATTTCAATTTAAAATAAATAAAATCACTCACCCTATGCATGTAATTGGGAAAGGTAAAGAAGAGAGCTGTCTTTTTGTTTAATCTTCAACTGTAGGATACTATACAGTATCTTAGGATTTGAAATTGTAAGAGTCTTTCCATCATCAGGCTTTCTTCCTAAGAGTTTATCAACTTTTCCTTATCTACTTTATTGTTGTTATTTAGTTGTTTCAATTATGACTGACTCTTCATGACCCCATCTGGGTTTTCTTGGCAAAGATACTAGACTAGTTTGCCATTTCCTTCTCTAGTTCATGTTACATATGAGGAAACTGAGGCAAACAGGGTGAAGTGACTTGCCCAGGCAAGCTAATTACAGCTAATAAATGGCTGAGTCCAGATTTAAACTCAGGAAGAGGATTCATCTTGACTATAGGTCCAGAGCTCCATCTGCTATTGTGCCACTTAGTTGTTCTAGCAGGGGTACATTTAATCCCAATGTTCTGAGGTATTCTACCCAAAAATAAACAAAGATAAAATGTTCTAAACTGGAAAAACTTTTTGAAAAAATTAAATCAAGAAAAATTCAACAAGTACAAGAAGTCAAAGTCAAAGCGAGAACTGTAGCATCAAGTATGCTTAGTGCCCTAAGCCTTTCCTTAATTTTATTTACTTATTTCTTTTTAGGATTAATTTTAAAAAATTTTGAATTCCAAGTTCTCTCCCTCGCTCTGGCTATACTCTCATCCTCAATTATACACGTCAAGTCATGTAAAATACTTTTTCATAATTTAACAGCTTTAAAAGAACCATGCTCATTTTGTACGCACCATCATAATGGGAGCTGTTGGTCTTGGGCACTTTGGGGCAAAAAAGAGAAATTAAAGAGATATTATCGTTGTCCAAAAAGACAAAAGATTTTATGTGCTTCTATGTGCTTGTACCCACAGAACAAGGCCATGAAAGTGGTGTCATTATAGGATAGTATGTTAATGTAACACATAGCGAACAGTGTAAATCAACTGAAAAAAAAAAAAGAATGTTTTAAAATTATAAAATACAAACTTGGCCTCAAAAAGCTCTAAGAAGATATCTATCTTCTACTACTGCTTTGCTGAGGTGGGAGGTCCACGGAGGTGAAAAATTGAATTTATTTTCAGATTTCATCAGTGTTTTGATCTGTTTTGATTTTTTTCTTCCACTTTTTTTTTCTTTTAAAATGTTTGTTATATGAAGTAGCTCTCTGGGAAGGGGAGGAGAGATAAAAAAAAGAAAATCTGAAGGATATAAATAGAAAAAAACATCATTACAAAATTATTTTTTAATTATTGTGGATCTTGAAGCCTTTCAAAAAAAGGGAACTTTATAATGAAGTCTAAGAAAAAAAATGTATTTTCCAGAATCATGATACGAATACCTAGAAAAAGTAAAGCAAAAGATACAAATTGAAATAAAAGTTCCAGATCCAAGTATTAAAAGAAAAATAACTAGCTTAGAACAGCAGTGGTAAACCTTACCCAAGCAATATAATCCCTGAAAACTATAACAGAAATCAAGGGCTTCGTGTGATAGCAACAAAAAGTAAAACAAAATCAAATATAAAAAATAGAAGAAAATAAAAGACATCTGCTGTCAAAAACAACAGACCTAGTTGGTTCTTGAAAACTATGGTAAAGAAAAAACCTGGACATTATATTTCTTTTGTTTTTAGAAGATATTTTTAGTCTGAGTGTAATACACATCAAAAAATGGGTATTTATATCATACACAAGAAAATAAAAAAAGAAGTTTCTATATGAACTGGCAAATCTCTATTGTATCTAGCTTGCTTTTCTTTTTTACGTCCATAATAAATTCAGCAGGTATCTTTCAAAGGTGCTAGACACTCTATTTCCAGAAGTCATCATTGAAAACTTCCCAGACCTGTTGAAATCAGAGAAGAAAGTGAATATAGAGAGCAGTTACACCTCCTGAAATACAAGAAGAAATCCAGTTTCCAAGTTCAGGGAAAAAATGCTATAAGCAGCCTGCCAGAACCCGCACAAGGAGCAAGAGTTTAGGACAGAATCTCAGTAGGCACCAGAGGTACTTCAGACAACTTGAGAGCAACTAGGATGAAGGGGAGGAACTCTTGGACAATAGATAATATTCCAAATGTCAAATGTAAAGGCTTGCAAGAAAGAATAACTTCCCCTGGAAAGCTGAGGAATGCCCTCCAAGATCACATCTGGGAAGGAACTTTGAAATGCAAGTAAAAGTCAACAGAAATGTAGAAACGTCAATTTATTTGAGCAAGGAAAAGGAGCTGATACGATGATGCATTGCTAGGATTCTAAGACAGGGAGAAGTAAGTGTCCCTTCAGAACCTTAATGTCTGCAAAGGGTATTGAGGGAACTAATTAAGGAAAACAGAGGATGTTGGTGAATCAATTCTGTTCTGAAGGTTTTAAGGGGAAAAGAAAAAGGGGAGTTAAAAGAAATATACCCAATCTAGAAGGAAGGAAGAAGGGGAGGAAACTTATTAGGGTGTGCATGGAAGAATATAAAATATGGAGGAAGGAATGGGGGAGAGATTAGATAAAACAAAGGAGGGTTGAACACACATACACACATATACACACACATTGCAATTTGGCGTAGAAATATATTAGATTTAACAGAAAACATGCAGGGATAGGAAGAGGAGTTATTTGAGGAATGATAATATCATGGAACGAAGAGTCTCAAGGAAAACAAACTTGCTGATTTTGAAACTGAAGAATAAGGAAGAAGAAAAGGCCCATCAATTGGGAAAAGCTGAGCAAATTGTACTTTATAAATGTAATGGAATATTACTGCATAATAATAAAAAACAAACTGAAAGATTCATATTATCTTCATATAGAAAGTAATCTAAACAGAACCAAAACACTGCCTTACACAATGACATCAACACTGTAAGGAAAAGGAACTCTGAAAATGCCTCCAGAGGACCTGCTGCAAAGTAGCTTACCCACCCTCTGACCCAGAATGGTACAAAAAGAGCCATTCATTTGAGCACAACTATGTCCCAAGAGCTCTCCTTTCTCCTATCTTCTCCATCTCAGATCCATTAGGACCGGCTCAGCACAGTGCTGGGCACGTGGGCATTTCACAAATATTACCGACCATCGCCTTCTTTACCCTTTTCTCAAACAAAGAGAATATTCTTCTTGGGACCAAAGTAAACCTCACCACAAGCACAAATGATCCCATTCGACCCCACCTTCTCTAGCAGATCACTCATCTAGGCACATGGGCCTTTCATAAATATTACTGACCATCACCTCCTTTACCCTTTTCTCAAACAAAGAGGATATCCTTCTCAGGGACCAAAGTAAACCTCACCACAAGCACAAATGATCCCATTCCACCTCACCTTCTCTAGCAGATCACTCACTAACTAGAAATGTATCCATGTCTCCCATCTTCAAAAAACTTTCCTTTGACCCTTCTACCTTTCTATGTCTCTCCTTTTCCAGCTAAATTCCTTGAGGAGTCAGTACACAATTGCTTTCCTCCACATCGTTTTCCCTAACTCTCTTCTTCATTCTCTGTAGACTGGCTTCTAACATTATTCAACCTATTGAAAGTGTTGATTACCATCATTTCCTTGTTAATTTCTTCTCTCTAGGTTTTGGTGGCCCTTCTCTGTCCTGGTTCCTCACCAGTTCTCTGCCCAACTTCTCCTTTTCAGTCCCAAATGCTGGATCTTCATGCATGTCCTACCTACTCACTATGAACACCCCTTAAGGCTCTGCCTCTAGAGTCTCTTCCTCCACATCTCTACCTTCTGGTTTCTTTGCCTTCCTGGCATTTTAGTTAAGTCACAACTTCAGCAAGATTTCCTCGCCCCCCACCCCTTTAATCTGAGAGCTTTCCCTCTGAGACAGGTTTAACCTGTACACACATCTGTTTGTCCCTGGCTGACTACAAGCTGTCTCCTTGTTTTGATTGTAAGCCTCTTGAGAGCAGCACTCTTTTCTTGGGTTTTTGCCTTGCTTTTTAAAAACTCCAATACTTAGCATGATATGTAGCACACAGTGTGCACTTCATAAATTCTCACTGATTAGACACAAGCACTGTGAATTTAGTCTGTTTGACAATGCTTATTTGCTGCAGGGGCTTTGTTTTTTCTCTTTTTAACTGGAGGGGGGAAAGGGAAGCATAGGAGGTTGAGATGGTGATAGTAATAATAATAAAATAATAATAATAAAGGAAACTGAAACATTTAAGTAAGTGCAAAGAAGAAGCACAAACGAGCAGGATAGTACTAAAAGAAACAGAATTTACATGCTTTAAAAATGTGAACAGAGTGGATAGCTACATGTGCTATTCTGTTAAAAAAAAAACAAATTTTTGTATTGGTTAAGCTCAGAATTTATATATAATATATATATTTTAACGCCATCTGCATCGAGAGAATTATGGAGACTGAATGTAGATCAAATCATAGTATTTTCTCCTTTTTTGTTGTTGTTTGTTTGCTTTTTTTCTTTTGATCGGATTTTTCTTGCACAACATGACAAATATGGAAATATGTTTAAGAGAATCGCACATATTTAAGCTATATCAGATTGCTTGCTGTCTTGGGGAAGGAGGGAAGTAAGGGAGGGAGGGGGAAAATTTTGGAACACAAAGTTACAAAAACGCATGCTGAAATTTATATATATATAATATGTATATACATATAAATATATATACATAAAATATAGAAAAGATGAAGTTAAGATCAGATAATAGAAAATGAATGTAGAAATGTAACATGGTCCTGTACAAATAGCACTGGGAATGCCGAAGCTCAGAATGAGCTGGGGGGGACAAGGCGGAGGGGGGGGGGGGGAGAGAAGCTAAACACAACAAACAATATTTTCCAGTTCTATTGGCAGGAACAGGATGATCTAAGAAGGGAGAGGATCTTTGCTGGGGCAGATAGACAAGAAAAGAGACAGACCTGTTTCATTTTTGGATTTTGCTTCTGGTACTGCAGTCAGTGAAGCCACTTCCAGGGATTATTATTTTTTTTAACCTTTATTTGAATCCTCAATGCTGAGCACAGTGTCTAGAACACAGCAGGCAGTTAATAAATGCTAATGGACTGACAGGAAGTAACAGAACCAAAATGGCTCTCAGACAGCTGATCTCCAAGATAAGGAAAGGCAATAGGAGAGCAGCAGGTCACCTGACCCAGATGAAAAATATCGATATGGCAGGTGTCGATTTAATAAGTGATGTATCAGGTGCTTAAGGACTAAGGATGCAAAGAAATGGCAAAAGCACAGGCTCTTCTCTGAGGGCGGTCACATTCCAAGGAGGGACACAACATTCAGGACCCTGAACCCAAGTGCCTTGGGAACATAGTGTTCTCTACCCCCACTCCAGACCTGCTTCTAGCTCAGCCGCCCCAGCCACTCCCAGGAAAAGCCAACCAATCACCACATGTAGGGCAGGCAATTCAGTCTGGTTGATGCAACAGGATGTGGTCAAGGGAAGACAGGAAGTGGCACGTGGCACATGGCAGACGAGTCCACCTCCCCCCACCATCACCTTGATGGAGACAAGGCAGGACCTTAACCAGCTAACAAATCCTCCCAACCTAATGCCTGTTGCCATTATCATGGGAAGCAGTATCTATGGGACTAGATCTCCTGCAAGTGCAAGTCACATGTTTTGAAGTCCCCAAAAGGAAGTTTGTTTTTTGTCTGTCACAGTCACTTCATGTGTGGGTTGTATTCGATGTTTCACGAGCTTCCTTCCAAGTTCTGTGAAGTCACATAAAGTTCAGCATCTTAGAAAGAGACTCACAAATATATCCCTGTTTTCCCTTACGGTCACAATAACCTCCAAAGATATATGATCCCTTTATGCATTCCCTATGTTAGCCTCAGGATTTCCTTGGAGACCCCTGAGCTGGATTCATGGGATTTGATTATGAGATCTGAATTTCTATTTCGGCCTGAGTGACCTGTTCCCAGGTGTTAGTGGGAGGAGCCCTTTTGAGGTGCTCTACTCTGAAGTGAGTGGAAAGTTACTTGAAGGACCTTGATCATTCCATCCCCCTCTCTAAAAACATTTTGAAATTTCAGTCTAAGCCTATGGAAGTTACACGTCCCTAAAATGGTCTCAAGGTTGTCAAGTCTCAGGGGCTGGCAGTGCCAGCACATCCCACAAAAAAAGGAAGAGAGAGACTTCTAGATTTACTACTCAGACGAGATCATTGCCTGGAAACACACTTTTAATTAGCAAATATGGAGGTGGAGCTGTGCATCATTCCATCTCTGGCGTGTGTGTGTCTAACCAAGAAAGGAAAGTGCTCCTTCCTGGGTGACTCTAAATAGCAACAGTACAACCAGGCACATCCCTTAGCCAGGCTAAGCCTCATCACTCAGGACTCTCTGTATTGAATGAATATATTATTTTGATTCATGAACTTCTCTAAGAATCCTGTATCTGGAAGAATAACTCTAGAACCAACTGTTATAGTCCATGCTGGTCAGTTACATTAAGGTTAATTGAAAGAAACCCAATAATGGTGTCATCCTTTCATTTGGAAAGCTTCACTTCAAGTCTCCTTCCCCTCTGCAGTGTGAGTGTCCTGACTTCAGTGTGACGGGAGACTGCTGGGCAAGGGGGACTGGTTCATTCCCTCCTCACTCGCATACTCAAAGCCTCTGAATAACTCTGCAATGGTGGCATTTAATGGGGACCTGACACGGACATATCAAGAGGGAAGCTGCTTGAGGGATGCTCCCGGTTTACCTTTCCCATGAAGCCATGCTCCAGAAGGAGGTGACACGAGTGCGTGCCCTCCAAGAGCATCCCAGTGAGCAAACGAGCGCACGATGATCAAGCTTGGCACATAAGAAGAGCTTAACAAGTATTTGTTTCTCTCCCTTTCTCCTTCCCAGGGGCCAAAATAGCAAAGGGAGTCCCAAAGACCCTGGACTGCCTTTTTCATTAAACGTCAAGGCTCCATTCAAACCTTGTTTTCTTCAGTCTTTTCTAACAATCCCAGTGACAATGGCTTCTCCTCTTATTACAACATGCTCTCTATTTGTGTCACATGTTAAACTTCTCTCCCCACGAAGCTTACTCTCTTTTAAAGGGTCTAAAGCATATTCTATTTCTCTCCTCCCTACCTCCTACTTCCCCTACCCCAAACATGCACAAACCATGCTAGGAAGGCCACAGTACTTATTAAATATTTGTTATTTGACTAATTTTTTATCTTGGGCAAATCACTCCAACTCCCTGACTGGAGCTGAGGGTTGTGCCGTGGAGACAGGAGCTTTTGGACTACATGGCATCTTGTACCAGCTTGGAAGCCCGTTATCCTACAGAATTCAAGCTGAATGCTCATGTGAGATATAGAGTGGATCTTATTTTGAAATGGTAATATTCTAAGTAAAATGCAATTTGGATTTTACCCATGGAGCATATTCCACTGTTCAGAGACACTGCTTCTTCTGGCTTGACAACTTGCTTCCTTTGGGAATAATGGATTTTCCTTAGGCTTCCCTAACTTCCCCACACTTGTATTTGCCATGAACTCCCCACACTTTGAGAAAGGAAACTTCCACTTTAACTCCATATGAAGGTACAGAGGAAAAGGGAAGGAGGACGGGGCAGAGACAGAGAGGGACATTCCTACCTATACACATATCATACACACATGTGCGTATACATACATAAATCGTGTGGGCATACACGTTTGTGTGTGTAACAGCGAGGAGGTACACTGACAGATAAAGCCAGGGGCTCTGGGATTAGGAAGACGAGTTTCCAATCTGGCCCCAGACACTAGCTGTATGACTTTGGTTGGACAAGTCACTTCATCTTTGTCCCTCAACTGTAAAATAAGAATAATAATAGCAGCTACCTCCCAGTTACTGTGGTGACCAAATGAGATAAGATCTGTAAGCTGCAAATCTTCGATCACCATAAAAATGCTGGATATTGTTGTCGGGGACAGCAAGATGGCACTAAGAGTGCACAGGGTACAGGGCCTGGAGTAGGAAAATTCAGCTTCCAGAGTTCAAATCTAGCCTCAGCCACCTCCTAGCTGTGTGAGCCTGGGCAAGTCACTTGACTCTGCCTCAATTTCCTCATCTGTAAAATGAGCCACAAGAGGAGATGGCAAACCACTGAAAAACCTCATGGGGTCACAAAGACTCAGATGTAAGTGAAACTAGTGAACAACAGCTATAATACTGCAAGATGGAGTGAGAGAGAGACAGAGAAAGGCAGACAGAGAAAGAGAGAAAAACCGAGACAGAGACAAAGAGACATAAGGAGAGCATTTCTATTATTAAATACTAACTGTGTCTGGCACTGTGTAACACGAAATAATGAGCTTGTATCCTAATGGAGAACTGGAAAATAGGGAGAGGGATAGCCTAAAGCAGTCATCGTTGAGGAGCAAGGTGAATGTAGCTGAGGCACTCCATGTGATGGTGGACCAGGCTACAATGTCACCAATCAAGAGAGTGGAGGTTTTACCAGGCTCAGAAGAGACCGTGAGCTGAGCGGTGGCCCTATGGGAGAGAGCTGTCCAGCCAGCCCGGACTATCGGGCTCCTGGTTAGATGCTGCTGCCATGAAGTTAACGCACACTGAATTCCATCTAGTTCAAGAGCTTCTACTCATGACCGGCTGGTGTTTAGAGGTCTAGTGCCAAGAAAGGCATCCAAAAATGACAAATGTAACTGGATCAGAGAGCATTTGGCTTTGACTCCCTGTCAATTAGAAACAAAATGATGAATTCCAGCTCTTCTTATGAATTGGTGCATGTATCAAATGTCTTCCCTTCCCCACCTTTGTCTCTGCAATGCAGCAGGAAGGGGCAGAGGGTTAAAAACTCATTAGGGATGGGGGAAAAAAACCCATTGCTTTTTTACCATGTGAATTTCCAAATGGTTCCAGTTTCTGGACTTTTCATTTCTAAACCTTAATGTTCTTCTCCTAATGGAAACAGATTATTGGGTGGAGAAAGGGAAATGTTGCATTTTAACAAGAATTTTAAAGACACAGAAGCAGCATTAAGAAGGCAACAGCAGGAGCACAGGAAACCATAGTATGAGCAATCATATCCAGGTCCATGTTTGCATCTACCCTCCAATCCTACTCTTTATGACACAAAGATATGACTAGCATATTCCTTATTTACCAGATGAAGGTCTTAGTACCAGACACTATGGAGGAAGAAAGAAGAATTAAAATGTCACATGTCCTTGAGGAGTCATAAAATCTAGACAAAGGGGCATCTAGATGGTGCAGTGGATAGAGGATCAGCCCTGAAAGTCAGGAGGACCTGAGGTCAAATGTGGTCTCAGACACTTAACACTTCCTAGCTGTTTGATCTTGGGCAAGTCACTTAACCCCAATTGCCTGAGCAAAAAAAATCTCGACAAAGGAAGCACATACAGGAAACAACCAAGAATGACATGTACAAAGTCACAGACTAATTCTAGAAGTTAAATACAGAATGGAATGTATCGAGGAAGGACATGTGGAGACATTCAGAATTTCTAAGTTTCTGAGATACCTTTCTTGCAACCTCTTCTTCTTATAAATGAAGAGATTGGGACCCATTGAGGTAACATGACCTACTCAAAGTCATCCAGCAAATCAGGGGTGGACTAAATGACCACTCAAGAAAGCTAAAACTTGGTTCATATCTTTGTTCTCCCCCGAGAGTAGCAAAGTATTCATGTATGATGCTATTTATTTCTTCTCTACAAGATTAATGTTTAAAATAAGATTCACAAGCATACAGTGATCAGGACTTAAAAATGATGAAATAAATTATGTCATAGGCTCTGGACCTACAATCCTAAACTCATTTTCATACTGGCAGGCCAGGTTTTCAGAACCAGGCTAGCTGTTTCTCCCCTCAGTGTTTTTGGGGTAACCCTCTGGGTCATTCTGCTGCTATTGCTCATGAGCCCACAACTGCCTATCAGTTGATATCAATCAGCCAAAAAGGCTCGATTAATTAGCTTTGTTACTAAGGTGCTACAGTAAGAACAATGAGTACAAAACATTCTCCAAACCTTGGTCTACTTGACTATGCATACATCTAGAGTCCAGGGTAAAGGAGGCTCAATTTTTGAGAACCCACGGAGTTAAGGGGGTAACTCAGAGATCCTGGTGGTCAGTTTCTCTCCATTACCAAACTGCCAAAGGTGTCCAGGATAAAAATTGCCACACACCACCACCACCACTATGGATTAATAAGAGGATGCTGGACAAGATGACTGCTTAAGTCCCTTTCAGATTTTGCATTCTATGGGTTCATAACAACCAACTTAACTTTGGAATGAGAAAGATCTAAGTACAATAACAACAGTCCCAAAGCCCACAGTCCTATATCTCACATGACAAGTTCTATGATATGACAGGGTTCTATCTATACTATAACAAACCATGAAGGTAGGTTCCGAAGTGGATGATGAAAAATATTAGAAAATAGAATTCGGGATAGACAAGAGATACTAATGCTTTATAGTCTCTTCTACGTATGGCAACAAAATTTTCTCCAGGAGTTGCCACATGCTAGATGTGGGGAGCAACACATATAAGCACACAGAAATCACAAAAATGAAATCAATCTATTTTAACAGATGAGGAAGGCCTACTGATGGATATGGGAGTCATTTCTGTATTGACTCTCTACAGGTAGATTGTCAACTAGAGAGATCAGCATTCCAACTGTCTCCACTTTGAGACTGACCATCCCTTCAGCAATTGCTGTGGTCACCAGGTCACTTTCCTTCCTAGTTCCTTGCTCTAAGCCTTCTTTTACAATTCTCCTCCTGCTCATATACTTGAAGTTTTCAATACGCATGCTGCGGTCTCTGCAAATATCCTGACCTTTGGGTTTATCAACTTCTGCCATGATGTTCACCATGTCTCCACCTGGACCATTCAAAGAAATGGTTATGGTTCAGGTCTCTATCAACCAAGACTGGGTTATGTCCCCAATTCAGCAACGAGGTTTCCCTTCCAGACCATGCTGTCTTAGTTTTATAACTTTCCCAGGGCTTCACTGTCCAGAACCCAGTATTTGTGTTCACCCCCATCACCTGACACTCCATCCTTTTATTCCAGAATCCTTGCTCTAGCTTTATTCTTCCTTCTTCGATGTCCCAGTCCTATGTCAACCAGCCCCACTATACACTGGCCTCTACTCTTGCTTCATCCCACCACTGTTTAAGCACAGCCACTCCTTAAGCCCAAGTCCCTCTTTAATTGGTCTTTGCAGCTGTTCTTGTGATGCTGAACACTTGAAGGAAGCCATTCATATGGCCAAACCAATTGTCAGTCAGCAACAAATTTATCTTATCAGAAGTTGATTAGGCCTTTATCACTGCATAAAAGTTCTTTTGTTCTCCCAGATTGGGTTTTATCAAAGAGAATCAGAATCACAGAACCTGAGAGTTGAAAGGGACCTCAAAAACACCAAGCAGTCTGAATCTTACCTGAAAGAAGTCCTCCCTATTATATACCTGTCAGGAGCTCTCGATGGAAGAGCCCCCCCCCCCATCTGGGAACAACTCCCCATCCACGCGCCATGCCTCTCCCCACCATGTGACAGTCCTCCCCTATTCAACTTCCTTTTCAGTACCAGTGTCTCTCAGTGGAATGTTAGCAAGGCAGTTTTAAGTATTACATTTACATTTCAATGATACTAGCACATTTTCAGCATCTCAGAAACAACCAAGTTTAGTCCCTAGTTAGTAAGCATGCTCTAACTGGAAGCTCTGAGATAATGTTCTCCTTTCATGAGACCACACTCCAGGGGAGCTACTTCAAGACCCTGTCCTCCCTCTAATGCAAAGCCCCCCTTTCATTAGCTTTGGATTGTCCTAGGGTTTCTCTACCCATAAGGTTACTACCCTAAGGCTTAGTCTTACATGGCCCTACGGCATATCATGTTACCAAGATAATATGACTATCTCAGGCTGCTTCCTCTGGGCATGTTCTAGCTTCTTTACCAAAGGCATCTGCATTGCTTTTCTTTTCTTTTTTTCTTTTCTTTTTTTTTTTTGAGGCTGGGGTTAAGTGACTTGCCCAGGGTCACACAGCTAGGAAGTGTTAAGTGTCTGAGACCGCATTTGAACTCTGGTCCTCCTTAATTCAGGGCTGGTGCTCTATCCACTGCGCCACCTAGCTGCCCCCCACATTGCTTTTCTGTACTACTTTGGACAGCAGCCAAACTGAACTTTTAACCAGTACTTAAACTTTGCATTTGATTTCCCACCTCCCGGTTTTTGTACAAGGCATTTTCTCTGCCTCTCAAAATCCCTATTCTGGGATTGTCAATACTCTTTCCCTCCTCACGTGTATCTTGTATCTCCCTATAGAGGGCACATCCTAACCTTCTGGGAGATCTCCTAAAGGGCGCAAACTGTCTTTTTGTTCTCTGTCTAGCCATCAAGTAAGCAGCTTAAGGAGTATTCCTGGGGAAATGTGATGGGACAAGGAAGTATGCTGGTGATGCAGCACAAGGGAGGGAAAACAGACTGAGGGTTTCAAGGTTTCAAAGCCTCCAGGAGGAAGGCCAACAAGCATGTTTGGCAGTGTGTGTGGGGGAGAAATCTACAGAGGAACCTCAATAAAGATGAAAATAGGTTGCAAGCAGCACTAAAGGAATGCCAACATATAATAATTTCCTTCTCTCCACTGACACAGGTACCACCTTAACTGAGGCCCGCGGGATCTCTCACCTGGACTACTGAAATCTTTCCTTACAGTTGCCAAAGGAATTTTTTAAAAGCCCAAGTCTGACCATGTCACCCTCCTCTTCAATAAACACTAGGGCTTTCCCGTTCCCAGCATCAAACATAACCTCTTCTATTTGACAGTTAAAGCTCTTCATCACACAGTCCTATCTTCACCTTTTGGTCTTATTACGCATTACTCTCCTTCATGGATTCTCATGGATGTTCACTGGCGTTGTTACAGTCTGGCCAAAAAAGGCCTTCTTACTGAGACTCCCAAACAGTCATTTCAGCTCCTTTGTTCTAGCATTTCCTTTCTGTCCAGAGTTTCTCTATCAGTACAATTTCTCATGTACAGAAAGTAATAGAAATCAATCTAAGAGAAATAAAGACCTTGGGTAGACTAGGTAGGACAATTTTTCATTCAAAATCTCCAACTTTTTTTTTTTTTCTTAAATAGGAGTCCCGATTTCACAAACTTGAAAATATCTGTAGAAATAATGGCCGCAGACATATATTGTATCTAGGATATACTATAACATATTTAACATGTATAAGACTGCCTGCCATCTAGGGGAGGGGGTTGAAGGAGGGAAGGGAAAAGTCGGAACAGAAGTGAGTGCAAGGGATAATGTTGTAAAAAATTACCCAGGCATATGTTCTGTCAATAAAAAGTTATAATTTAAAAAAAAAAAAAGAAAAAAAAAAAAGAAAGGCAGCTACAAACTGTTTTGTACACTCCTACCTGTAACTTCTAGATACCTGAGACAAGAAATATTGTCATGTGCACAGCAGAACATGAGAGGATTAAAAATATAAAGCAATAAATTTCCATTTCAAGAAAGCCTACATAATAAAAAATAAATACTACCAAAAAAAATAAGAAAGAAATAATGGCCACAAATATCTACTAGCCCAACTGAAGAGTATCTTATGAATGGCAACATTGAATAGACTCTCCATCCCATCTTAGCACCTGCAGATTGAAGGGAAAAGCTCACCACCTGGAATTATTAAATACAGAAAATATACTTTTTACTAGCTATTTCATCCCAACTCACAGGAGAATTTACCTCTGTGTCATGAAACACAGCAGGGAACATATGGAACTCTGAACTTTTGGTTGAGCTTTATACCCAATGGCCAGCCTGGTTTGAGTTGGCCTTATCTGCATTCTTTAAATTAAAATTTCTTTCAGCCAGAAGAGTGAGAAGCCTTTTAGAGATGAGCTGGTATAAAGAGTCTTATGAAGGGGAAAAATAGACATGTAGAAGTCTCAAATATCTGGAGATTTTTTGGTTTGTTTCTGTCTTGTTCTGTTTTTAGCATATGTCAGAAGGAGGCAGATCTAGGAATTCTGTTGGCCCAGGGTGTGACTGCCTTCTTAATAACCAGGCCTTTGAAGTTATTGGAGGTCCAGCTCTCTGGGAGGTAAACCCATATTTAGGCTACAGAAGCCCGATTCCTTCATGGAACCAAGCAACAGGCTCTTTCTCCAGGGTGGCCAAAGACACAAATGCTTTTTGTCAACTGTAGAGCTAGGGAACTGATTTGCATAATAGACTCGTACACATTCCCATTGTAAATCTAATCATAAATCTAATCATCTTACCAAATTAAAATAAAAGGATTGTGGGATGTTTTATCGGCCAAACTCTTCTCTTAGGCGTCACTCGAATGAGATCTGGCTCATCATTAGCACTGGGATAGAATTTAAATCAGTTGCCTTGACAAAGTTGAGAACAGATATTATAAACCCCAGCTTTCTTCTTCTGGTTCTGTAAGATACTATTCAATGTCCTCACCCCGTGCCATCCTCTTGGCCCTGTCTCCTGTTTTGTGGTTTTTGTACCTGAGACCTCCCCCCAAATAACAATTAAACTTGAATGTTGGCTTCATTTGAGCAATCATTGATCTTTATGTAGATAGCAGTCAACATTAACTTCCAACTCTACTATCTGACCTTTCAAAGATAAGTGACTCAGGGTAAGGTGTATCATTCCAGCCCTGGCGGGGATGCCCAGCAGGTAGGGCTAGATTGAAGAGCTCTTTTGTAGCTTGCATCAACACACTGATGCCAAGAAGCCAGGCTTCACACCTCTGAGGATGCTTCTTTTACTCTCCCTCTTCCTCTCCTTCTCCTTCCATCTTCCTCCCAACCTTAAGAGGACTTCCCCCTGGAGGTTTATGTAGGTTAGTGAATAAGGCTCATTAATGCTGGGATGCTGTATTTTACTTAGCATTTTCCACAAACTGGGCCAGAACCTGCTGGATTAGAAAGCTGCTACCAGGGTGATCGTGGAGGCACTTTAGGCCACTAAGGTAGCAGGATAGAATAAACCCAGAGCGAACTGCTGTGCTAAACGATACCCTACTGACTTGCATCTGATCCCCAACTTGTTAATCCTTCTTAAATATTTATGAAGCCATAGGTAGAATTAGCCTTTCTTCTGGAGCTAAGAAACCAAATTCACAGAGGATACTGTGCAAGATTTGCTTGGATCTCCCAGAAAAGTAGTGAGGACAGAATCTGAGGTTTGTGGCTAAGTTGGCCATTCTATACTCAGGTGGCTTAGGTATGAGTAGACAATTTCAGTAAGGAAAAAGGAAGAAGGGAGGAAGGGGGAAGAAGGGAGAAAAGGGAAGGAAGGAAGGAAGGAAGGAAGGAAGGAAGGAAGGAAGGAAGGAAGGAAGGAAGGAAGGAAGGAAGGAAGGAAGGAAGGAAGGAAGGAAGAGAGGGAAGGAAGGAAGAAAGAAAGAGAGGGAAGGAAGAGAGAGAAGGAAAGGGAAGGGAGGGAGGAAGACTGCTTTTTCCCACCTCTATACACCATGCTGTTTCTTGGACTTGGAGGCTAGCCTGTCCAACTCCTTCCTTTAACCACTTCACCTGCCTTAACTATTCTAACCCTGTATCTGGTACCACGTTCTGCAAAACAGAAGCTTCATCAATGTTTTTTGTCACCCCCCCCCCCCCCATTAATCATTTTCCCTCCAGTTAAGGCTGTCTCTATGCTGCCACCACATGGTCTAGGAAGGTACTTGGAGGAAACTGAATCCCAGAAAGGTTGTATGACTTGCAAAAAAGACCCTGCAGGTTTAAATGCCAGGGCCAGGACTTCTCTAGCACCTACTGACATAGTCACTGGCTCTTTCCCGATGAGAAAAAAGCCCTTTCTGAAACCAAGGAACTTTACCCTGCAGCCTCCATTGCCTCATCTGTACAATGGGTCTAAAGCTTCCTTCACAAGCCTGATCAGTGACCTTCAAATGAGTAAGTGTATAGGAAGAGCTTGGAAAACCTGAAAGCAGTAGATATATGTCAGAGAAAACCAAAAAAACCCATTTCCAATATCCTCAGAACAGCTAAGCAAACGGCCCATGTGTTCTTCAATCAAATAAATGGAAATGAGGGGGAATAAATAGTCCAATAGACAGAGTTGCCAACAAGAAAGAAAATATCCTTATCATCTGTGTAATTGAAGAACAGTACTCTGATCTTGAAGGCTATTCCAGGAATGGAGCTAGAGAATACTCCAGTAGGTTCTAACAACAAATGTCACTTGATTGTGAGTCTATCATAACTCACTGAAGCATAACTGAAAAACAATCGAGATATTCCATGTTTCAAATAAAATGTTTCCAATTAGCTATGAAACCTGAGCATTCAAAAAATTATTGATATAATTTTTACATCATTTTCATTTTCTAAATATCTCTATTCCTCCCTTTCCTATCGAGCCATTCTTTGGAATGTAAATAACTATATAAATAAGAAAGAGAAGGGAAAAAAAGCAGTTCAGTACAACTCATCAATACATCAACTGAGACTGACAATACATTCAATGTTTTATACTCATAGTCCCCTACCTCTTTAGTGAAGAGATGGAAGTGTATTTTTAATATATTCTTTGCAAAAAAAAAAAAAAGGTTATAATTACACAGTGTTCAGGATTTTATTGCCTGCAAGTTGCTGGCTGACCTCTTATGCATTTCTGGCATGGAAGACATCACATAACTTATTGTAGTTTGTCTTTGGATTACATGATCATTACTCAGTCTGGTGTGAACTTCAGAATTTGTTGGAGTAGTTGTGGAGAAGCTCGACAGCCTGCTTCACACTCAGAAAGTTCCATTAATTTTCGTTAAAAATTTTATCACTAAAAATGTGCAAAGTTGAAAATTTCTGAAATAACTGAAAATGGTTTATAAATATAACACTGTTATCCAAATGGCAAAGAATTTCATCTTAAACTCTCATCTTCATCATTCACTATTAGGCTTTTCATTAAATTTTGAGGGCTAAAAAGTCCCAAATACAATGCTCCTTGGTATGCACAAAACTCCATCTCAATTAAAGAATCCCTCTTAAGATCCACTCTAATGGAACCCAACTAGTATGCTCCCAAACTGGAGCAATTCACACTACATCCTTGACCCTTCTACCAAAGACTTCTACTGAGTTTGAAATATTTGGGTTTTCCAGCAATTTTCTTCACAACTACAAATATATTGGACCCCAATGTGTATTGCTGCTAATTTCTTTACATTTATCACTAGAAACATCACTTCTCCCTGGTTCTTTTTTATTAGAAGCTCTAATACTCAAACTACCTGCCACACTTAGCAATCAAGAGTCTTCAACATTCCTGTGTAGCATAGCAAAAGGCTCACTAATCTTTAGGACTGAAGAAAACTCTAAAACAGACCCTCTTAAAATTATCTTAGCATTTTTCTAATCCATAATTCAATCAATCAATCAATCAACATTTCTTAAGCACCTACTATGTTCCAGGCACTATGCTAAGGACCGTGTGACAAAGACAGGCAAAAGACAGTGCCTGTCCTCAAGGACCTCACAATCTGATGGGGAAGACAAGAAGCAAAGAAGTATGTACAAAGAAGCTATATACAAGATAAATAGTTAAGAGAGGAAAGACACTAAAATTAAAAAGGGGTTGAAATAAGTTCCCTATGGAAGATATAATCTTAGTTGGGACTTAAAGGAAGCCAGGGAAGTTAGTAGAGATGAAGAGGAAGAGCATTCTAGGCATAGGGAATAGCCAGAGAAAATGCTGGAGTCAAGCAATTTATTCATGAAAAAGCCAGGAGGCCAGAATCATCGGATCAAATAGTATGTGGTAGGAAGTAAGGTATAAGAAGGCTGAAAAGGAAGGAAGGTACTAGATTATGAAGGTTTGTGAATCCCACACAGCACATATATTTGATCCTGGAGGACCTCTTGGAATTTATTGAGAGTACATGGGGGTTAGGGAAAGGGGATTGATTTATACTTTAGGAAAATCACTTCGGTACCTTCAATTAAAATGGAGACAGACTTGAGGCAGGTGATCCACCAGTTAGTATGTAATAAAATGTGAATTACATAAAATATAACTTAAAATTAATTTGATTACATAAAATAAAAATAAAAACACTTTTTTTTTCTACAAGCAAGATCAATGCAGTTAGAATTAGAGAGAACCATTTAACTAGAGAAAATTTTTACAGGGAATGTTTCTGATAAGAGCCTAAAATCCAAGATATAAAGGGAATGGATATAAATATGAATGAAAAAAGCCACTCTTTAATGAATGAGTCATCAATGTTTATGAATGAACAGGTTGCAAAATAAAGAAATGTAAGATATCAACAAGTATATAAATGCATGCTCCAAAACACTTGGCATTGTAAGTAATTAATAAATCTTAGTTGACTGACTAATAAGATAAATGTAAATTAAAACAATTCTGAGGATCTGCTTTACAACTATTAAATTAACCAAAATGACAAAAAGAAAAATGGCAGTTCTTAGGCTATAAGAGGACTATTGGTGTAGCTATGAATTGGTTCTCCTCTTTTGGAGAACAATTTAGAATAATGCCCCCAAAAAGTCAACTAACTGTGCATATGCTTTGACTCCATAATTGACTATTAGGCAATACCCTGAAAGAGATCCCAAACAGAAGGAAAACACTTATGGAAAAAAAATTATAGCAGCACTTTTTGTGGTATCAAGAACTTGAAATAAAGTAACCATCAATTAGGGAATTGGAATAGATAAAATATTACTGTGTCAAAAGAAATTATGAATATAACTCAAGGAAACAAAAGACTTATATGAATTGACATTGAAGCAAAACCACAATTGACACCATGACTACAATAACATAAAAGGGGAAAAATACTTTGAAAAACTTCAGAAACTGGATCAACAGAGTGACCAATCTTGACTTCAAAAGACTGATGCTGTTAACATGACTCCTCCTCTCAGCAGAAAGATAAGGAATGAAATGTACAGAATAAGATATATTTTCAGATACAGTCAATATGTTGGTTTCTCTTGCTTGACAAAACTTATTTGTTACAAAAGATAGCTTCTATGGAGGTTGATAAGTTTATGAATGAATCATGAAAGAGATAAAAAAGGAGAATCAATAAAACATTAAAAATGCACACAATAAAAGGAAACGTTCAGAAGGGACAACAAAAGGGAAATGGTGTTATTATCTATATTTAAAATGCAATTTAAAAAACCCAAAGAGTTCACAGTTTCATATACAATGTTTTTGTGTTTTTTTAATATTAAAATGTATGTTTGTTTTAAAGTCCTTAATAAAAAATTAAAAATAAAATCATGACACTTGGACTAGTAGCTAAAAGAAGGACAAGGATTATACTAGGATATCATTTTTTTAACCTAGCTCCACCTCTCATCATTACATATAATGGAACACTAACTCTACAGTGACTGTTTACCTCTGACAGTATGCCAGGCCACCTGGGCAATCTAGTAAATTATGACTTCACTGCCTTTAATAATGTTTCAGTGGACTGAAACCAATCAATCAAACAACAAACATTTATTAACCACCTATTTTGCTCCAGACCTTATGGTAGCAATGGGAATAAAAATACAAACAAAAACAAAAACAGTCCCTGCCCTCAAAGAACTTACTTTCTACTGTGAGAGATGAATAGGTACATATATTAGTATATAAAAATAGATCCAAAATAAATAAATTCAAAAAAATAATGATAGGGAGTGGGAAAACACACTAACAGCTGGAGAAATCAAGAAAGACTCATGCAAAAGAAGGTGCTTGAAATCCAATACAGAGGCAAGAGGGCAGAAAAGGGAGCACTGGTTATGAGCAACAAACAGGAGCACCAGTCTGTCTGGACCATACTGTAGAGTGTGTCAATGGGAGGACAACTCAATAAGGCTAGAAAAGTAGGATGGGGTGAAGTAATTAAGAGTTTTAAATACCAAACAATGAATGTATATCTTATCTTAGAGGTAATAGGAAGTCATTAGAATTTATTGAGTAGGAGAGTATCATTGTCAGGCTTGAAATAATTCTGGCAAGCCTGTGGAGAATGAATTAGGGTAGAATGAAAGTCAGCATTGGGCTCATTGTAATTTCCATGCACTCAAGAAGTCATATACATGAAAGGATTGGGCAAATGACTGATTTAAGTTAAAATGAACTATTTTTTTAAAATTCAGTAAAAAATCATTATTCATTAAAACTTTCAAGTTCTTGTACTGCCTTGCTCAAAATGTAAGCATTTTCCCATCTGTTTTATAAAGCATATCATGTATAAATTTAGTATTGGTTTTGCCTATTATAATGAATTTGTGAGTTTTCTATTTGAAATGTGTGGGAACCTCAAACTCTCAACAGTATCACCAAGTCCAGAGAAAAAATATGCTCTATTTTCTGTCTTCCCTCTGCTTTAGAAAAGTAGAAAAGGGGCACAAGTGAATATCTTCTAAGAGTCTTTCTCTTTTTACTTTGCAAACATTTATTAAGTCATATTTTATAGAGAATTAGAATTACAGTCAGAAAATTTCATTTGGAACACAAACTCTACCATTACTACCTATGTAATTTTGAGTAATTAATCAATTATTAAGCATTTTTAAACACCTATTTAGAGCTAGGTGATGGGCTAAGTGCCAAGAATAAAGAGGCAAAACTCTTTGGCATCAAGGAATTTATGTTCTAATGTATATATAATCAATAAACATTTAACCTGCCATAAATTTAAGTAGACACCATGCTAAGATATAGGTACACAGATACACACACATACACACACGTGCACATACACAAACTATAAATGCAAATTTTTTTCCTTCACTCAACTCTTTTGCCTGTTCACTTTTGTCTTTATGTATATACACACATTATACATATGTGCATACAATATGTGTGTGTTTATATACATGAAGATACATATTAGGCATATATATGCACACAAAGATATCGTGTCTTGTACATACACACAGTTGCATATACCTGTGTGTGGCATTCCCTGGGGGGGCTATTACCTCAATATGTAGATACTGTACTGTTCTAGGTTTTTGTGGGTAGTTGCTACCAATAGATCCAAAATAAATATAACTATAGCTTATAAGCCCCCACTAATAAGCTTCGAAGGATTAGCTAAGAGATTCAATTAACTCTCAACAAAGGCATTTACTCAAATGAAATAGCACGAACAATAGCTGTAAAACATCCCATAAACCTGAGGTACAGTCACACAAATACACATCACTCATGAGCAGAATACATGTTTGTTGTTGTTTGGCCTTCCTTTTCAAAGAGGATCAATTACATCATCAATAATGCTTGTGAATTAGATTTAAATGAGACGGAATTGCACAAAATCATCAGCCTCACTCTCTCTTCAGAGTCATCAAAGTCAACCAGCAGGGCAAAAGCCAAGTTCTCATTTACCACTCTTAAGGGAGAAGTCTTCACATTTGGTGTAGACATTCCCTGTAACTCCTAACAGATTTGAAGTCTAATGCAGCTACTCCTTGGATGCAGTAGATCTGAGCCAGTTATCCAGCTGAATTCTCAAACTTCTTTAAAATTCTCCTATTCACAGTTTTACACTCTACTTTGCTGCCAGGGATCACCTTCCTTGGAGTTGTTTCCTTTGCTTTGAAGAAATCTAAGTTATCAACAATCTGAATAACTGTGTCTCTATATGTCTCTGCTCCCTGACAGCTGCAGTGTTCTCTACTGGTTTGGTAGTTTACCTTCAATCCAACATGACCAGTGAGCTTGATAATTTTTCCTAATGTCAGACTCTCTCAAACTTCCCAGCTATTAAGCATTTAACGTTCTAAGGAGCATGACTCGTTGGGGTGCTCAGTCAAGTTTATACTTCATAAAATGCTCAAGGCACAGATGCAGTTCTATACTTAATGTGATAACCTCATTAATCCCTTCAAATTAAATCCTGGCATTCCTATGATTCTGTTACCTGAGGAACACCTTACCTAATATAAACACACAGACACACAGACACACACATATTATGCAGAATAAATATAAGGAAGTTTGGAAGGGAGAACATTAACAGGTAGAGGGATCAGAACATGTAGAAAGCAGTAATTGAGCTCAGATGTGAAAAAACTGGAGATACTGAGATATGAAGGGTAAAAATGAAATGTAATCTGGATATAAAGAATGGGTAAAGGCATGGAGATAGAAGATAGAGAATCTTGAATGCAGAATTATATTGTTCCA
The DNA here is from genome assembly GCF_048593235.1 of Sminthopsis crassicaudata. Classification (NCBI taxonomy): domain Eukaryota; kingdom Metazoa; phylum Chordata; class Mammalia; order Dasyuromorphia; family Dasyuridae; genus Sminthopsis; species Sminthopsis crassicaudata. The sequence continues at coordinate 12,045,087 of NC_133623.1, read as the reverse complement.
AGTATTGCTGAAGTCATGATGCATGTCAGAAGGAAAGTAATGTGTAAGATTAAAAATGTACTTTTGAAGCTATTTAAAAGCCAAACCAATGAGTTTATATTTGATCTTAAAGGTTACAGAGAATTCTAAGACTCTTTTGCAGGTTATCAAACCGTGCATCCCTTTTGATCCGGCAGTGGTTTTATGGAGCCCATATCCCAAAGAGATCATAAAGGAGGGAAAGGGACCCATATGTGCAAAAATGGTTGTGGCAGCCCTTTTTATGGTGAAAACTGAGTGGATGCTCATCAGTTGGAGAATGAATAGTTGAACAAGTTGTGGTATACGAATGTTATGGAATATTACTGTAATATGAGAAAGGATCAGCAGGATGAATACAGAGAGGCTTGGAGAGACTTATAAGAACTGATGGTAAGTGAAATGAGCAGAACCAGGAGATCATTGTACATGGCAATAACAACATTATATGATGATAAATTCTGATGTATGTGGCTCTTTTCAACAATGATACCATTCAGACTAGTTCCAATGGTCTTGTGATGGACAGAGGCATCTGCACCCACAGAGAGAGGACAGTGGGAACTGAATGATGATTACAACATAGCATTTTCACTTCTTTTGTTGTTGCTTGCTTGATTTTTATTTTCTTTCTCATTCTTTTCCTTTTTGATCTGATTATTCTTGTGCAGCAAGATAACTGTAAAAATATGTATGCCAATATGGGATTTTACATATATGTTTTATGTGTGACTGATATTGGATTACTCGCCATCTAGGGGAGGGGGTGAGGAGAAGGGATAGGGAAATTGGAACACAAAGGTTTGCAGGGGTCAATGGTGAAAAATTATTCTTGCATATGTTGTGAAAATAAAAAGCTTCAATAAAAAAAAAACAAAAAAAGATGCTTTTTCTATGAATTTGCTGAACATAAGCATATAAATGTATAAAGAAGAACAATAAAGAGGATTTTATATGGAATTTGTCTTATTGCTTAAGTTATTTTAAGGATTATATTAAACTTAGATAGTACCAAAAATGGTTTCTCATTTGCGTTTCCTTCTCAACTTCCTTTATCTTTCTTCTATTTTCTAAAGTTTCATTAACATTGTTTTCTTCCCTTTCTGTATCATTGTCACTATTCACTAAGTACTCCCTCCCAATAGCTCTTTCTTACTCAATGGAAGTTCTCCCTCTTGCCATACAGTCCAGCAAAATAATGTACTTTGTTCATGTTTAAAAACGTATGTTCCATTCTGCTATGTTCTCTCTGCCATGAGATGGGAAACATCATCAGTCTTCTGAAGTTATGATAGGTCATTGCACTGATTAATTCATAATCTTAGGTCTTTCAAAGTCGTTTTCACTTGTATTATTATTTTACTTGTGTAAAAGATTCTCTTGGCTATGTTCATTTCATTCTGCATCAGTTCATAGATGCCTTCTAAAATGTTTGTTAATATAAAGCAATCAGTGGAGGCTTGTGAATTTAGAATTATGCAAAGAATATAGCTAAAATGCCATCTTTGGATCAGAAACTTGATTACTGGGGCTTTTATCTCAAAGAAACTATAAAGTCTCTATATAAAATAAATATTTATAGCAGCACTTTTTTTCTAATAACAAAGAACTAGAAACAAAGTAGATTGAGGAATAGCTAAACAAACTATAATGCATGAATATAATGGGATATTACTGTGCTGTAATAAATAATATATGTGATGAGTACAGAGAAGTACAGAAAATCTACAGGAACCAATGCAGTGAATTAAGCAGAACCAAGGAAACAACATACATAAAACTATAACAATGTAGATGGAAAGATCATACACTAAAAAACCAAAAGTTATCATAACAAAATTATAAAAACCAAGCATGACCTGGATAAAGATAAATGAGAAAATACTTCCAAGCCTGCCCCTTTGTGCATGTGGGAGGTCACAGGTGTTATACATTGAACATGTTTTTGGACTTCTTCAATGTATGGATTAGTTGTGCTGATTTTTTTTCTTTTAAAATGTACTAGTTGCTATATTGAAGGGGAGAAGGGAAAAGGTTATTGGAAATAACTGAAACAGAAGATGTAAGAAACAGAAGATAACAATAAAATCTTATTTTAAAAAATAGTACATCAGTGCGCCTGTCATTCCACTGCTTCTCCAATGATTTCCATTTTCATTTTTTGTCATCTGTGCTAATCTGTTGAGTAAGGAGTAGAAACTCATGGTTGTTTTAAACTGTATTTCACTGATTAATGATTCACTTTCTGTCAATTTTCTCAATAGCAGCCTTGACAACCAACTCACCCTTAGAGAAATTAACTTGTGTGTGTGTGTGTGTGTGTGTGTGTGTGTGTGTATGTATGTGTGTGTATATATATATATATATATGTGTGTGTGTGTATATATATATATATATATATATATATATATATATATATATATATATATGCATCACTTCTACATCCCTTGGATATCAATCTTTTATCAGAGATATTTGGGGGGAAATTATTTGGTTTTTTAATTATGATTCCCACAGTGCTTAGGATGGTTATGGCCTATAGTAGGCGCTTAATACATATCTCCTTCGTCATTTAATCTTCTAGAATATGTCTTAGTTTAAATGTTGATAGTTGCATTTGTTCATTTGAAAACTACCTTCCTTTGATTTATGAGAATTTGAAAATTTTATGTTTTTATGCTTGTACCACCTTGAATATCAAACTTTTATGAGATTGTTGTAAAAATTATAATTCTAACTGCATTTTGCTTAATAAAAAAACTACATTTTACATAACTGAAAACATCTATTTTATCTAATGTGATGCCCTTTATCCCTTAAAGATTCTTCCCTATCCATGGTTATGAAGAAGATCTCCTCTCCCTGTCAACTGACATGGCCTTTTGCCATCATGCCTCAAGCTGCCTTCTCAACCCTGCAACTTTCCTCATTGCTTAGGGCCTTTTCATCCTTGCCAATCCTCTTCTCCCATTGGTGAATTCCTTCCAGAGCTCCATTTTAAGGATGCTCCCAGACCAACCATGCTTCATTTCCCTCCTGATTGGGCTTTCAACTCTCCATCTTACTCCTTTGCAGATATTTTGTCCATCCCACTTCCTTTTCAACTTCATTTGATGTGCTTCATCTTCCATTTGAATGGATATTCCTTGAGGGCAAGGAATATCTTCCTCTTTGCTTGTATTTGTATCCCTAGTACTGAGTACAGTGCTGATACACAAAGTAAATGTATAAACAATGCTTCTTGCCAGCCTGCCCTTCTCCTCTTATCCATCTATGATATGAACTTTTACATCCATCTGGATATATGTCATGTATACCAGCTTACTGTGGTCTATGAAAGGAATGCTCATTTAACCAAGGATTTTTAACCTGAAAAACACTAACTTTAAAAAATAAATATTTTACATAAATCTTTTCTATATTTTATAATCTTATATATTTCATTTTATGCATTTAAAAACATAATTCTGAGATGAGGGCCACAGGTTTCACCAGACTAGTTGCCAGAGTGGCCCATGACACCAAAAAGATGAAGAACCTCAGTTACTTTCATGGCTTTCTAGTTTTCCCAGAATTATTTTTGTTAAATAGGAAACTCTTACTCAAGTCAGTAGTGTGCTTGTGTTTATCAAACACCATCCTACCCTGTTTGATAGCTTCTGGGTCTTATTTGCCAAATCCATTCAATTAATCAACTTTTCCATGTTTTAGCTAATCCCAAATAGTGAACCCCATTTTACAGAGGAGGAAATTGGGATGTGAAGAAATTAAATTACTTTCTCATAATCATCAGAGTAAAAAGCATAAAAAGTAGGAGTAAAACCAGGACTTCATGAATCTGAGTCCAGTACACTATCCATTATGCAACACCACCTCTTGGGGAAAGACATTTGCCCTTCTCTTCTAAAAGAAATACAATTTTCCTTTTCTTCCTGCCCACTCACGGATAGGATCACAGGAGCTGGATTGGCTTCCCAACAGCCAAGTGAAGAGCTAAGTATATACCAGTCATCTCTCTATATGTTACATGGCTGTTGGAATTGTAAAGGATGTAAAACAGAAGAAGAGAGCAAATAAAGGAATGCTCCTTGGGAGCCACAAGGAGCAACTGGAACTTGGGGGAAAAGGAATCTAGTTGCTGTCTTGTTGGGAGTATAAAGGGAAAGGCGCTTTCACTCGGCATGATCAGCATCCTCCACTATGTCTGTGGTGTTGCTGACATCTACTCTCTTCCTTGTCTCTTTCCAAGGAAAATGCCTATAGGAATCTGCTCAATAAACTGGGTTGCATGAAATTGTGCAAAAAGTATTTACTTAGTATTCACCATGCAAAACTAACTGCTAGAGCTGTCACCTTTGTCAGTGCCAGATCATTGTCATTTATTGTATTTCAAATGTAAAAGTGTCCCCCAATGGCTATAATTGTACCATCCTAAGAAGGTACCATTTCTATTCAATAAAGTAGCTAGTTGCCATTCACTGCTTTCCACCACACTATGAAAATTTTACCTTCTGAGATATTGTTCCTTCCTGTATAGTGCTATGTTTAAGTAGCATGTAGCTAATTAAGGGTATAACCACAAATATATCTCAGTTTCCTGAGCTTTTTTAATTTCTCCCAGCCACATGCATTGAATTTTATGTTTTGTTAGGCTGATTCTCGATGCGTATATTGCTCAAGAGTTGGTATATGCTGCATTTTTATTTAGCTTAAACCCAGTGCTTAGCAAATAGCAATTTGAGTAATATGAACAATGATAAAAAAAAATCATCAAGAACTTATGAGCTAGCAATTATTTTGCACGAAAAAAAAGTGAGCCAGAATACTCACGTGTTATCTGTTTTGTGCTATTGCAAGCAAACCTAGTTGGGCAAGTCCCACCTGCTAGAATATAGTTCTGCTGCTATCTTCTTTCTCAAGTTTTTTTCTGTCTTTGTATAATTATCTCAAAGTATTGCGTATTCTAGTTCTTTGCTCTTTCTTGCATGCAGAACATGTTTCCTACAATCTGTTCTCTTTTCCCAGAGTGTCTTTCTTAAAGAAATCAGTTTACACTGACACTGAGTAGACAGTAAAGAAGTCCTGCTGGGTGCCCTCACCGTAACCTGATTTCCTTCCTATTTGTTCCATGGGAAATGGTTACCTGCAGTGTTTAAACACCCTTTTAGAGTGCTGATTCTGAACTAAACAACTGAAAAAGCATACAAGAATGGGATTTGGAGGATCACTGGGAATGTTAGAACTCCTGCTCAAAGCATTTCTGAATGGCCTTCCAAGTTATTTTTATATATTGACTGTAAATTTTGAACATCAGAAATTAAAAACCTGTGCCCCAAGCATGAGAGGCCATGAAAAGCATGCCCCATCGTGGAGGCATATGCCCAATTTTTTAACTTCTTATTCAAATAAAAGTAATTCCTACAATTCTAAAACAATAGGACTCATCTCTAAAGGCCTGTCTTTTTCTGTACGCCAAGAAAGAGCAGAGAGATAAAATACATGACACATACGTCTAAAGAGTTCTTGAAATGCCACTGAGAAGCTTGGTGGTGTACCAGACCAAAAATTCTCAGAGAACTCTTCAGTTATCCACAAAAGGAAGACGGACGGAGTTGCCTTTTCTCACTTAACGTTCCTGAAGAAGAACTAATCACTGAATTGGTCTCCTCTCTATGCTAGGCTCAATGGAAAAGCCAAAAATTGAATGAATCAATGAACACAGAGTAACCTGGCAACAAGGTGAGCTCATATGGTGTTACCTTCCTCAGGATCTTTCTGAACAGTAAGTTTGCCTTGCACACGGGCTGTCAATCAATTGTCAATCAAACTATTTCACAATAGCAATAAGTCTACATATGCTGAAAAGACATTTGAGGAAGCAACTAAAAAAGGCATGGATTCTCTCCATCCCTTCTAGTTCCAGGTCTTTGATCTTCCCCAGCAGTCCAGCTGAGCTCACAAAGCTTTTCTCCTGTGACAGAGCCAATACTTTAGATAGACAAGATATCTAGCTATCTAAATGGGGCAATAAATATACAATAAAGGGCATTAATTGAACTACCTTTTCAGAAATGTATATATTTTATTGCCGAAAAAAATCAGCTCTTCAGCCATGTAGATTTAGCCATATAGATTTCTTTGGTTGAGTCAAATAAGATACAGAGGCCCAAACCTCCCCTGCTTACTAGAGCATGCTAAGGATTTGTACTACCTCTGAAGAGCATCCACCAAAGAAAGATTTCCTACCCGAAATTTTGAGAGACACGGCTTTCTGTCCCAATGGAACAGATACATTATCTATGAATGATACACATGTATGGCAAGTGGTGCCTTTGCACTAAACTAAATTGCCAGCAAAAGTGACAGAACCAGGGATACAATTGCACAATAATATCAATATTGCAAATATAAACAACTGTGAACTATTTAGTAAACTCAGATCAATTGCAATTACCCACCAAGAACTCATGATGAAAAATACTGTTCACATCCAGATAGGGAACTGATGGATTTAGAATGCAGCCTGAAAAGGTTTTTCTCTTTCTTTTTCTTGCTTTTGTGGGGAACATGGCTAAGGCAGAAATTTGTTTCAGGAGGTTCATAAAGGAACACAAACAATATTGATGATTTTCAAGTTCATGATAAAATATTTTTAAAAAACCACTGGATTTCCTGGAACCTATAACCAAACAAAAGCACTGGATATAATATTTCAAGAAATCATAAAAATAAATTTGTGCAGAACTATTAAATCTCCAGTATAAAGTGAAACTAGAAAAAAAATCCAGTGATAGCCTCTTTAAAAAAAATCTAAATTAAACATAACCAGAAAGGATCCAAAACTTCTAAGTCAAATAAAAAAGTACTGAAAGCAACCAAGAAGAAAGAGGTAAGTAACAAAGCACCCAAGTCAAGATCATACAAGATTTTGTATCAATTACTATAGCAGATAAGAAATCTTGAAATATAAGATACTCAAAAGAGAAAAAGTTTATAACTAAGAAAAATACACTGCAAAACTTAGTACTAATATTATAGGAAAAAGCAGATACTTTTAACCAAAGCCTTCTGTTGGGAAAAAAAAAACCAGCTAAGTAGAATTTTTGAAATGTAAATCCAAGATATGAAAAAGATTTTTAAAAATTAAATAAATTTTTAAAATGATCAAATGCTTACAGTCTAATAGGGGGAGAAAAGACCATTCAAACTTTTCAAGGGTCAAAGGCTAACTGAAAACCTAGGTGCAGTTTGGGGCTATTTTGTTTTAAGTAAATAAGGAAAATGGTGGAGAAAAGAAATATACAATGGTAAAAATGAAGAAGAAAAGGGAAAAATTTACTGTGTATCAAAAATGGGCTGCACCAAAAAAAAAAAAAAAAAAAAAAAGTCTATAAACATAAAGGTGAATATGGGAGTTACAGGCTTATCTGAATCTCACTCTTATCTGAACCAGATAAAGGAACATTAAATACAGCACACTTGCAATCACATTACCCACATACACACAGAATTTAGATTAAAAAGATATTGAAATTTAAGTCACTAAAAGAAATTCAGGGGATTGGATTAGGTAACCTCTAAGAGTCTTTCCAGCTCTGGATCCAATCATAATGCATTATTTCCAGACCATCTAGCCAAATAGCTACTTTCATCAAAATACTCAATTCTGTACACAACACAGATTTGACAATTTTATATACATCCCTCTTTTTTCTGTTTTTGTATATAGAAATGTTAAAGTGTGTAGATTTTTTCAAGTTAATAATAAAAATATATTTTTAAAAAATCATTAGATTTCCAAACAAAAGCATTGAGCCTGGAGTTAAGATGATCTCAGTTCAAATACTGTCTCGGACTCTTAGGACCTATGTAATCCCCCAAAATTACTTAGTCTCTGTCTGCCTCAGTTGCCTCAACTGGAAAATGTGAATAACAATAGCACCTACCCTATATCCTGTTATAAGGATCAAATGAAATAATATTAGTAAAGTGCTCAGCACATGTGGAACACATGGAACATATTTTCCTTTCCTCTTCACATATATGGCCAGGCTATACATTTTGATGGGTGCATGCCGAGGGGACACCTATTAAGACTGGTGCACTCAAATCAGTGAGTAACTTGGGCTTGGTGGACCCTATGTTCTGAACATATTGTGCAGTGTTCCCCACTGGTCTTACATGACAAATAGTCCTCTGCTTGTCTTGTGCTTGCCAAGAACTGGTTTTACAAGCATCACCTGGTTGCTAAGTGTGGCTCCAACAGGCATACAGATTTTGCTCTGCATTTCTTTACTAAGCTTGTGGATTCTGTTAGGCACTGTTCTGCTAGGCGTGTGACTGCAGAGCTTCTCTTCATTGTCAGCATCTGGATTGCAGCTGGAATTTCCACCTTATGCCTAATGTCTCCCCTAACCCCATAAGAAGAAGGGTGGCTTCTACCATGTCTCTCAGCTTAGAAACAAAAGGTTTAAGCTTCAACTATCTCAGTGAAAAAGGCAGGCACTCACATACTCTGATATCAACCAGTAAAAGCAGCAGGATATAATAAAAGGAATCTATTAGTCCGAAGTCTTAGTTGGGGCACTTTTCTTTCTAAACCTGTGGTCCTTGAACTTAAAAACACATTGAAAGCTGTATCCATGTGGTTTCTTTTTATAATCCAATATATTTTATTTGATATTTCAGCAACATTTTTATGAGCAGGCATCTACAGGCGTCACCAAATGATGGCAAAAAGAGATTGCAAAAAAGATTCAGAGCTCATAATCTAGAAAAATCTTCACCTCTAGAATTCCAGCCACTTAACTAAGCAGAACTTTAGTACAACTCTGAAACGCTGAACCTTCTTCTGGCTCATCAGGAATAATTCCTTCAGAGACAAAAGCCTAGGGACACAAAGTCCTCATGAATTTTACATATAAATACAACTATAAAATATATGTGCATATACATATGTATGTATGGGTACTTATATATACAAATGCATATGCACACAAAAGAATGCGAGTAAATGTGTACATATGTGTAATGTGTGTGCATGTATTGAAATGTGTACAAGTACACATCTGTTACATGTATGTATGAATATACAATTATGTATGCTCCTATACATCCATGCACAAGCATGAGATGTATAAGTCCTGCCTATAAATACATGTAATGTGTGCTTTCACACATATACATGTATATTGCATACAGATAATTTGTGTGGTATTTATATCTATATATGCATATATGTATATATGATGATACATATAAATAAATATGCAAAGAGGTATGTATGTGATGCATAAATATACATTTAGATGTGCATGCATTATATATCATGTCTACACATGATAAACAATGCACACACATATATGCATGCATACATATATGAATATAGAAAGAGTCTTGAGCTTGGACCTGTGGTAAAATGGGCAAACTTTTAAAATACTCTCATGGAGAAACCATTCTTGTCAATGAGTGTACTAGAGGCCTCCAGGGCAACTGCAGCACTTAGATGAATATTGACTTTCAAAAGTCCCATATTTAATATTGTTTCTACAGTAACCTGAGTAAGGAAGTCCAAGCTCAGTACAAAAATGAAGATAAAAATATATTAACAAAAAAAGATACTACTGTCTTTGGCACATTCTTCTCATTCCATTAACTACATGTCAGGTTTTTATGCTAATGGCATATTTGATTAATCATCATTACGGCTTTTTATGGTTTTGCCACATGGCTTCGACTGGACCACCTTCAGACTTAAACCAGATCCTTTCTTTTTTGCACTCATGAATGCACAAGCCATGTTTGAGTTTTATAAGCACACCCCCAGTTATTAACCACCCTCAAAGATAAGCATATCTATAGGATGAAAGTCCCAGTTTCAATTTTGAAAAGCTCTTTCAAGATAAATAATTCTCCCTCATGTCCAATAACTTCATGGGAAGAGTGAAGTCTGTAAGATAACAAAGGATAAATTGTCCGTATCTGGGTATTGCTTCTAGAAGCTAAGTTTTACAAAGAGAGGGCAAAGTTTTAATCATACCTTTTTTCTTCTTTCACCCTATTCTTTCCTTCCTCAAGAGTTTTTTTTTTGTTTGTTTTTTGCCTTCTCATTAAAGCTACAATTGAATTTTAAGTAGGGATCGTTTTAGGAGGCTCCCCTTCTTTATTAGCCTATTTCAAACACTGGAATTTTATTACTTAGATTTTCAAACGTTAAGTCAAGTTTAGAAAATTTAAAAACAATTATCTGGTCTGCCATTTCCTACTGATATATTAATGTACTGCCTATTTGGACTCAGATTCTCCAAAGATCCCCGATTTCATAAGAAAGTGGGTATTTTTTTCCATCAACCCATCAGAAGCCCAGTGGACCTCAGGAACAACAGAAATGCAACTAGGGAGAATTGTTTTTGGAGACACAATAACTGATACTTACCAGGTGTTTCAGCACAGGTGAGTCACTGTCTTACTGAGCCTCAGTATTCTCTTCTGTAAACTGTATTAAAAAAAAAGATGTTACAGGTTATTCTTGTGAAAAAAATCATTCTGTAAACATTTTTACAATACTTTAAGGACCTAAAATTTCATCATCAACAAAGACTTGCTTCATAGATACATATAATCACATTTCCCTGGAAAGTATAATGATCCTTGGGGCTAACTGTAGTAAGAAATTTAATCATTCTGAAATCAATGTATTAATTACTTTCTCTGAACTAAGAAAAACTTTGGAGGGTCTTATAAATATGAGTTATTATTACCAATGTCCAGTTCCTAGTAAATATTCCTGTACACCTATATAGCTATGATCTAATCAATGTGGAGACATTCTGCCACTGATGAACGTCAAAACTTGTCTAAAACCAACTCTAAGATACCACTATACACCTCTCAGATTGGCTAAGATGATAGGAAAAGATAATGATAAATGTTGGAAGGGACTTGGGAAAACTGGCACACCAATACATTGCTAGTGGAGTTGTAAAATAATCCAACCATTCTGGAGACCAAATTGGAACCATGACCAAAGGCTATCAAAGTGTGCATATCCTTTGATCCAGCTACTAGATCTGTCTCTACTAGATCTATATCCCAAAGAAATCATAAAAGAGGGGAAAAGATTTATGTGTGCAAAAAAGCATATAGTAGCCATTTTTGTAGTGGCAAGGAACTGGAAACTGAGTGGATGCCCATCTGTTGAGGAATTTCTATAAGAAAAGATCCACAGGATGATTTCAGAGAGGCCTGGAGAGACTTACAGGAACTGATTCTGACTGAAGTGAGTAGAATCAGGAAAACGTTGTACACAGCAACAAGATTACATGATGATCAATTCTGATAGACTCGGTTCTTTTCAAAAATGAGGTAATTCAGGCCAATTCCAATAAACTAGTGATGAAGAGAGTCATCTGCATCTAGAAAGAGTACTGTGGGGACTGAATGTGGATCATAACATAGTATTTTCATTTTTTGTTGTTCTTTGCTTGCTTTTTTTCCCCTTTATTTTTTCCTTTTTGATCTGATTTTTCTTGTTCAGCATGATAAATATGGAAATATGGATAGAAGAATTGTACAAGTTTAACATATATTATGGAAGGAGACAAATTTGGAAGGCTTTGCAAGAGTGAATGCTGAAAATTTATCTTTACATATATTTTGAAAATAAAAGCTATTTATAAAACATATTCATAAAACAAAAAAAAATTATCTAAACCCGAAGGCCAAGATTTGGGCTATATAGACTCAACTAAACACACAATACTAGATTTTCTGAGGACAGTAAAATCAAAAATGTGAAGAAGGAGAATACAAAGATGATTCTCCATTGATTTATTCAAACAAGTGATCCTATCCCATCTAAAATAAAGTATTATAAGATATTTTGCTACATTAATCAGGTAAAAAGAAGCGATCAATCTTGATCATATGCTTGAGACTAAATACAAAAAAAATACTTACAACTAAAGTTACATAGGGAAAAGGCTTGGCCAAGCCCTAGGGTCATCTATAAATTCTCAAAGTAAGAATGGAGTCATTCTAGAGTTTGGAGCAAGTGTGATAAATCTCTTGAGGAGGAATCTAGTTCAGACTCAGTCTTCTTCCCCTATTCTGCTTTGGCCAGAGAAAGTTATTTTGAACTCCAAAGGGTTGAGGGCCTAATGGATTTCTTATCAGTGTCTTAAGAACACATTAGGATTAACAGGTGGCAGTTAATGTATTGAAAATCAAAGGAAGACTAGATGCAGATTCATAGTAGTTCTATAAGGATTTTAACAAAGAAGCAATATCATGCCTGAACAGAATTTCTTGAGCATTCCATTAATGGGAGGAAATGACTTCCAGCAACCTGGACATTTCCCTTTTGAACAAGCTCCATCATAGCATGAGTCCACTTTCTCCCTGGCGCTCTGTACTTGTGGGGAAACATATCACAGGATTTGGGGAGGATATTTTGTACTAGCTGTCCTTAAACAAAATTAGTAAATACCCTGTTCTAAAAGCTACATCACTGAGAGAAATTATAGCTTTCCTTGCTCAGGAACCCAACTAATCTGTGAAAGGGGGATTCTAGATTAAGATATCCAGAAAGATAGATAGATAGATAGATAGATAGATAGATAGATAGATAGATAAATAGATAGATAGATAGATATGTAGATAGATAGGTAGATAGATAAATGCTAAAATGAAATAAGGGAGTTGGACTAAACTACATCTAAGATTCTTTCCAGTGCTGTGGTGATAGGATTTAGAGCTAGAAGGGACCTTAAAGGTCATTTAGTCCAATCTCCTTGTTTTTAAAAGGAAGATAATTAGGAGAGCACAGTCAAGATGGAAGAGAAAAAGCAGGAACTCGCCTGAGCTCTCTCCAATTCCCCAACAACTTTAAAATAACACCACAAAATGAATTCCAGAGCAGCAGAACCGACAAAAGGTCAGGGAAGGAAACTTTTTCAGCCCAAGACAATTTAGGAGGTCATCAGGAAAGATCTGTCTCATTGGTGATGGTCAGGCCTGGTGCTAGAGGATAAAACTGGAAAAAGAAATGAGAGTGATACAGGAAAATTATGAAATAAGAGTCAACATCATGGGAAAACACTGAAGAACATAAAAACTTAAACAAAATTGACCAAATGTAAAAGAGGCACAAAAATCCACTGAAGAGACAAACTTCTTAATAAGCAGAGTTGGCCAAATGGAAAAGGAAGCACAAAAATTCGCTGAAGAAAATCATTCCTGAAAAATTAAAATTGGACAAGTGAAAGCTAATGATTCTATGAGACATTGAGAAACAACAAAATGAAGTCAAAGACTGAAAAAAAAGAAAATGTGAAATATTGCATTGGAAAATAACTAGCCTGGAAAACAGATTCAGAAGAGACCACTTAAGAATTTTTAGTCTACCTCAAAACCGTGATCAAAAAGAGCTTAGATATATTTCAAGAAATTATCAAGGAAAACTGTTCTGATATTCTGTAATCAGAGAGTAAAATGGAAATTGAAAGATTCCACCAATCACCTCCATAAAGAGATCCCAAAATGAAAAGTCAAATTACAGAGCTCTCCAGTCAAAGAGAAAATATTATAAGCAGCCGTAAAGAAATATTTTAAATATTGTGAAGCCACTGTCAGTATAACAAAAGATTTAACAGCTTCTACATTAAAGGATCAGATATGATATTCAGGAGGGCAAAGAAACTAGGATTACAATAAAAAATTCACTTACCCAGAAAAACTGAGTATAATTCTTTGGGGAGGGGGGGGAGGGGGTTGAATGTTATTTAATAGAAAAAAGGACTTTCAATCAATCCTGATGAAAAGATCAGAGCTGAAAAGAAATTTTGACTTTCAAATACAATATTCAAGATAGGCATGAAAAGGTAAAGAGGGAAAAGAAATCATGAGGGATTCAATGAGTAAAATGTTTACATTCCTATAGGGAAGATGATACTTGTAGCTACTAAAAACTTTATCATTACTAGGGTGGTTAGGAGGAGTATACATAGATAGAGTATATGGGTATGAGTTGACAATAATGGCATGATTTAAAAAATAAAATGAAGGGGTGAAAAGAGTGATGAACCAGGAGAAAGGGTAAGGGAAGGGGAGAATGGGATAAATTACCTCACACAAAGGAGGCACAAAAAGAAGAGCTTTTATAGTGGAGAGAAAAATGGAAGGAATGGCAGGCAATATTTGAACTTAATTCTTATTGAAATTGGGTCAAAGAGGGAAAAAGACACACAGTTGAACATAAAAATCTATCTTAAACTTTAGAGAACTAGGAGGGCTAGTAGAAGGGAGGGAAGATTGGGGGAGGTAGTAGTCAGATGCAAAACAGACTTTTGAGGAAGGATAGGGTAAAAGGAGAGAAAGAGATAGATAAATAGGGGACAAGAAGGGAGGAAATAGTAATCATAACTGGGGAATATTAATGGATGAACACATCCATAAAACAGAAGTGAATAGAATAAGGGATTAAAAAAAAAAGAATCTAACAATATGTAGTGTACAACACACTTGAATAGAGACACACAGAGTAAAAATAAGGGGCTAGAGCAGAATCTATTATGCTTCAGCTGAATAAAACAAGCAGGAAAAGCAATCATGACCTCACATAAATGAAAAGCAAAAAGAGATCTAATTAAAAGAGATAAACAGGAAAACTACATTTTGCTAAAAGGTACCATAGACAATAAAGCAATATCAATACCAATCACAAATGAACCAGATGGTAAAGCATCCAAATTCTTAAGGAAAACTTAAGTGAGCTACAAGAGGAAATACAGTAAAACTATACTAATGAGGGAATCTTAACTTTTCCCTCTCAGAAATTGATAAATCTAACCACAAGAAAAAGATTAATGAAATTTTAGAAAAATTAGATACCTGACCATGTATTAGTGCATAAAAATCTGCATAAAGATCTCATAAACAAATGCAAAAAATCAGAAATATTAAATGTACACTTTTCAAATTATAATGCAATAAAATTACATTCAATAAAGAGCCATGGAAATATAGATTAAAGAAAACTATAGCCCAATTTTCCTAATGAATATTAATGCAAAAAATTTAAATAAAATACAAGCAAGGAGATTATAACAATATGTCACGAAGATCATATACTATGATTAAGTAGAATTTATAACAGGAATAAAAGGCTGTTTTAATATTAGGAAAAGTATTAGCATAATTAACCATAACAATAACAAAAACAACAAAAATTATATTATTATTTCAACAGATGCAGAAAAAGCTTTTGAGAAAATTAACATTCATTCCTTTAAAAACACAAGAGAGTACAGGAATAAATGGATCTTTTCTAAAAATTTTAAGTTATAACTAAAACCATCAGCAAGCATTATCTGTAATGGCTTAGATAAGCTAGAAGCCTTTCTGATAAGATCAGGGATGAAGCAAGGATGCCCGTTGTTACCACTAATAACAATAGTTATTCAATATTGTACTAGAAATGCTAGCTATAGCAATAACAGAAGAAAAAATACTGAAGGAATAGGAAAGGCAAGAAAGAAACAAAGCTATCACTCTTAACAGATTGATATGATGATATACTTAAAGAATCCAAAGTAATAAACTAAAAAGTGAATTAAAATAACTTAACAAATTTAGCAAAGTTGCAGGGTATAAAATAAGCCCACATAAATCATCATCATTTCATTACATTACCAATAAAGTTTAGTAGGAGATAGAAAGAACAATTTCATTTAAAATAACAATGATGAAGAGATATAAAAAGACAGTTTTTAGAAGAAATCAAAGCTATCTACTCATGTGAAAAATGCTCTAAATCATTACTGATTAGAGAAATGCAAATTAAAACAACTCTGGGGTACTACTTCACACTTAACAAATTGGCTAATATGACAAAAGAAAAATGACAATACCATTAACAGGTCTGTACCCCAAAGGGATCAAAAAAGAAAAATGACCTATATTTTAAAAAAATATATTTATAGCATCATTTTCTGTGATGGCAAAGAATTGTAAACTGAGGAGATGTCCATGAATTGGGGAATGGCTAAACAAGGTATAGTACATGATTGTGGTGAAATGCTATTGTGCTGTAAGAAATGACAAAAAGGATGCTTTCATAAAAACGTGGAAAGTCTTGTATGAAATGATGCAAAGTGAAATAAACAAAGCCATGAGAACAGTGTACACAATAATGGCAATATTTTTTGATGATCAACTATGAATGACTTAGATATTCTCAGCAATATAACGATCTAAGACACTTTCAAAGGACTTATAATGAAAAATGCTACTCATATCCAGAGAAAGAATTTCTGGAGTCTGAATGCAGATTGAAGTATAGTTTGCTCGTACTACATTTTTCATGTTGTTTTTGTCTGTGCTTTCTTTTACAAGAATAATATGGAAATATGGTTCACATGACTACACGTGTATAATCTATGTCAAACGGTGTGCCTTTTCAAAGAGGGGACAGAATAGAAAAAGAAAAGAATTAGAATTCAAAATTTTAAAAAATGTTAAAAACTGTTTTATATGTAATTGGAAAAATAAAGTATTATTATATGTAATTAGAAAAAATAAAATACCAAAAAATTTCCAAAAATATGAGGTCCTGTAAAATGAAATTGTTTAACCTAGGTCACTCAAGTAATAAGTAAAAGCTGGGATTTGAAATCAGGTCCTCTGACTCAAGATTCAGTGTCCTTTATATTGTCCTACTATATTGTGCTCATTTTCACCTCACTGATTCCAAACTTCTAGAGAGATTCTTGATAAGCTTGCTTTCATATTTTCAAATTGGCATGTAGAGAAGGGCACTGTAGGCAGCTAAGTCCACTAGACTTAAAATCAAGACTAATTCAAATCTTGCCTTCAATACATACTATTTGTAACATGCCTTCCTGGCAGTTACAACTACTAGCAATGTGATTCTGGGAAAGGCACTTAACATCACTCAGTCTCAGTTTTATCACCTGCAAAATGGGGATAATACTATTTACCTCAGGATTGTTGGAAGGCTCAAATAAGATATTTGTGATCCACCTGGCAACTGTTGAAATAATATACAAATGCTAAGAATCCTGGGTGGAAGGAAGAGCTTGAATAAATATAGAGGACGAGAAACACATTCCAGGAATGGTAAATGATGTGTTTTGGATAGAAAAGAGGGTTTGTAGTGAGGAGTCATGGAAAAAGGAATAGGAACTGGACATGTGATTTCCTTGTTAGAGATAACTTCCAAGTGAGGAAACTCCTCTTTCAGAAACTTAAGGCTGCAAAGAATTGCTTGGAATATGGCAAGGTTAAGTGAGATATCCAGGGACTGTGCTAATCTATAAAAGAGGTAGGACTTAAACTCAGGTCTTCCTAGTTTGGGAATTCATTTTCTATTAGTCATTTCAGTGCCCTTTTGTCCTGGTGAGGGAGCTGGAATCAAGTGACTAGTTCAGGGTCTCACAGCTAGTAAGTATTAAGTATTTGAATTAGGATTTGAAATCAGGTCCTCCTGACTCCAAGGCCAGTGCTCTATCCACTGTGCCATCTAGCTGCCCCTATGATGCCTTTCTTATGGAAGCAAAGGTTGGAAAATGTGTCTGGGGCTAGACTAGAGGCTTTGAATGACAAGCTAAGGGATTTGAGCTTGCTCCTGGATACAAAGAGTAGCCAGTAGAGATTTTTAAACAATGAGGTGTTCTAGTAGTTTTAGAGCAAGATCAACCTGGTCTCCATGCACAGGATAGGACTGGAAAGAATATTCAACTTGAAATGAGGAAGGGTGGAAAATATATTTCCTGCCTGGAAAATGTATTCCCTGGATGAATCTGGACAAATCAGATTAGCTCTCTCTAAGGGGAAACTGAGCTTCAGTTCCCTCTTTTGTAGAATTGGGATAATAATGGCATCTGCTTCCCAGAACTGCTATAGGGAGGCTCAAGTGAGACAGTACATAGAACGTGCTCAGCTAGCCATAATGCGCTTTCCAAATGGCTCTGCTGTATTAAGAAGGCCTGCCACTTGGGGAGCTATTGATGGTGACCTGAGGTAATTAAGTCTGAGTGGAAGGGTGGATGCAAGTGGTATTAAGCATAAAGAAAGAACCAGGCCTTGTGACTGTGTGGATGTGACAGCTGAGGGAGGGGAAGGGCTCAAGGATGCCTGAGCTTTCACATTTGGATGACTAGAAGAATCATTATGAAAAAAGGGCAAATTCTTCAGAGCTGGTTTGGGCTGAAAGTGGATGAACGTGGATCTAGACATGATGAGTTGGAGGGATCAGTGGTACATCCAGGCAAAGGTATCCAGCAGGTCATCAGAACTGGAGTTTGGGAGAGTGACTGGAGTTAGAGATGAAGGTTCAGGAGCCATCAGCTTAAAGAATCCATGCACTCCGGAGGACTGGGTGAAAAGCCAGGAAAAACAAAGGAAGAGAAGCTTGGGGGCTGTCAACAGACCTTTGCAGAGCTCACATGTAGATTCGTCTTGCTTGGTGCCAGAACTAGAACCAATTGCTGATAAGAGCCGAATTTTAGATTGATATAAAGGAAAGTCTTCTTAATGATGAGAGCTGCCCCCACATGGAAAGGATAGACTTTGGAGCAGGTCATGCATTTCCTCATTCATGGAGGTTGTCAAGAAGAGCCTGAATGCCTTGGGCAGAGGGGTGGTATAGAGAAGATTTTTGCTGTAAGATGAGGTAGAGCAGGTGGCTTCTGAGGCCTACAATTCAAACCCATGATCAGAGTATCTCCAAAGTGAGGAACAGTAGAGAAGTCAGACCTCAAGATAGCAGCTCGGCAGGAGGGGAGAAAGAATACTCTCTGTATGTGGAGTCACAAGACCTGGCTCCAAGCCCCAGCTCTGGCACTTCCTACTCAGATGTTCACTTCACCCCTCCTGGGTTGGTTTCCTTATCTAGAAAATGAAGGGACTGAACTAAATAACCCTGATGGTTCTGTACTGTGTCCATGGGAGTGAGGAGCAGGGAAGAGATGCAAAGGAGAGATGGGAGACTCTTCCCACACATCCCCTTTCCTAGGGAGCCACATATAGTCAGGACAGAACTGCAGCTCCCCGTGGAAATGACTTTGCCCCTATGCCAAAAGTATAAGCAGCATTGGTGGTGTAGAGGGATGAAGCCTAAAGGGACAGTACCGATGGCAGAGATGGAACAAAAGCCACAATGTCCTTACCTGTTACAAGCACTTGGCTTTTCATCTAAAGTTGCTTTTGAACATATGGTCCTTTTTTTAAAAACCAGTTTTGTAAACTGGCCACTGGACTCATTGCTAAGTTGTTTGACCCTGACAAGGAAAATTATTCTTTATCATCGCTGCTCCTGCTTACCTCATAGAAATCAAGAGCCGGGCAAATGTTATGTAGCAAATAAAAACGACTGCCATTTTAAACAGCAAGATAAGGTGTGACCTGTGCTCACAGGTTTTCAGGGAGATGGAGACAGGAGTCTAGCACGGGTGAAGCTCTCCCTAAGGAGGTGGGAGGGGAGCCACCAGTACAGGATAGGTATGGTGGGATGATAAGTACAATAACACCAACCAGTAGTAGCCATACAGAGGCTCCATGCAGCAGCGGGCAGAGATGCCCTGATGCATGCTGGCTGGGTGATCCTGCTTCAGGCAGCTAAGAGTATCAGAGAAAAAGCTGAGCAGTGATGGGACTTACTCAGCCAGAAGCCCTTCACAATAAAACAATGACAGATGGAGGCCCTCGGCCTATCGCCTGAGGCACTCGGTTCCAGCCAAACCAGACTTCTTGCTGTGCCGCAGCTACAAGATGCCATTTTGTCTCTGTCCTCCAAATGTGGAACAGTCCCCTTCCTCACTGCCTATTGGAATCACAAACTCCATTCAAGGCTCTGTTCAGCTGTTATCTCCTATACATTTTTTTTTTTATGATTCCTGCAGTTGTTAATGTATCCTTCTGTCAATCATCTGGTCTGCTGCTGCTATCTGCCCCACTCTCATTCTCTCATTGCCATTCTCCTCTCCTTAAAAGGCACTTAGTTAAGCTTTCAGGACAGTCTATTCACAATAATATAGATGTCTATTAACATCATACACAGTGCTTCTGCCATGAAGTTAAGATAAGGTCCTAAAGTCTTCACTAACTGAAACTTACTTGTACCCCCAAAACACTCTGAGGGGCACAACTGAAAAAGCATTTTGGAACTAAAACTTTTGGGCAAGTAATTTGGAATTCGATTTGGGAATCCAAAGGTCTGGGTTTGACCCCTGGCCCTGGCTCTCAGTCCTGGTATGCCACTGGCTCAGTGATATAACAAGCCTGGGCTGTGGGTTTTTTGTTGGTAACATGGAGAACGTGGGGCTACAGGAGTTTTAGATACTTTATTTATCTATGCATACAGTCTTCAGAGAACTCAAGTTCCTTGAGAAAAGGACCTTTCTGGTCTTTGTATCCTTAGTCAATAAATAAGCATTGATTAAGCACCTACTATATTTCAGCTACTATTCTAAGCAGTGAGGACACAAAGAAAGGCAAAAATTAGGCCTCTCAAGGAACTCACAATCTGATGGGGAAAACCAAATGCAAACACTTATGTTCAAACAGGCTATATAGAGAGAGACGGAAAGAAGAGGAAAAAGCACTGGGAAAAGGTTTTGGAATAATACTGGACTTTGAGACCTGAAGGAAACCAGGGAAGGAGAAGGTGATGAGGGGGAGAGGGAGAGGAAAAAGGGGAGAGAGAGGGGGGGAAGGAGAGAGAGAGAGAGGGAAGGAGAGAGAGAGAGAGAGAGAGAGAGAGAGAGAGAGAAGAGAGAGAGAGAGACAGACAGACAGACAATCCCAATGAAGTATTTTGTACTGGATCACAGAGTACATGGAGAGAAGTAAGGTACAAGAAGATTTGACAAGTAGAAAAGGGGCCAGATTATGAAAGGCTTAGAAAGCTAGAGGATTTTATCTTTCATCATGGAGATAATGGGCAGGGTTGGCGTGATCACACTTGAGCTTAAGGAAGAACAATTTGATAGCTGAGTTGAAGTTGGACTGAACTAGGGAAAGACTTCAGACAGAGAGGCAATGAGAAAGCTATCCCAATAGTCCAGAAATGAGGTAATGAGAGACAGCAGAATGGTAGCAGTGTCAGAGGACAGAAAGGGGTGGGTATATGTACATATATATATATATATATATATATGATGTCGTGAAGGAAAGAAGATAAGATTTGACAACAGATTGTACATGGGGAAAGAGAATGAGAAGCTGAGAACAAATGGGTTGTGAAGATGGTTGACTGGGAGGATGGTGGTACTCTTGACAGTAACAGGGAAATTAGGGGGAAAGAGAGGGTTTGGGTGGAAAGATAATGAGTTCAGTTTTAGCCACTTTAAGGTGGCTATGGGACATCCAGTTTGAGATTTCTAATAGGCAATTGGAGATATGAGACAGGAGGTCAAAAAAGAAGTCAGAGCTGGATAAAAAGATTTGAGAATTATCTATATAGTGATATTAATTGAATTCATAGCAGCTAAGAAGATAGTCAAGTGAAATAGAGGGCCCAGAGCAAAGCTTTGAGGGATACCCACAATTGGAAGATATGAGCTGGCTAATAATCCCATAAAGAAGACTGAGAGATGTCCAAGAAGAAAGAAGTGTCATGGAAATTTAGAAAGAAAGCCGTATCAGCAAAAAGAGAGTGATGGACAGTGTCAAGGGCTACAGAGAAGTCAAGATGAAAGAGGGTTCTCAGCACCTACTGGACACAAAGGAGGAATTTAAAGAAAAAAAATTATGGTGAGAGATTAGGGACAGAAACCATCAACTAGTGCATCAGGCTCTAACCATCCACCGTTTGCTTTAAAAATATTTTAATGAGGAGTTCACAAATTTCGAGTTAAAAGGGACTTATGAGTTCATCTAATCTACTTTAACACTCTTAATTCAACAAGTAAGGAAACTGAGGCCCATAGAGATGAAATGACTAGTTCTACGTTGTAGAAGCAGCCAGAGCCAGGAGTCACAGTCAGATCTACATATTCCAAAGCCAGTACGTTTTGCCAACTGAACATCTCTGAGAATGCTTTAGGGGTGCCACTTAAGATTTCAAAAATTCCTCTAGTTGAGATTTTGGGACTTAAGCCTAACTCCATGGCAAGAAGACTGTATGAAGTTAATAAACTTCAAATTATTTCAGTTTATTAATATTGAAGTTAATATTATTCAGGGGCAGCTAGGTGGCACAGTGGATAGAGCGCCAGCCTTGAATTCAGGAGGACCCTTAACACTTAGGAGGAGGAGGAGGAGGAGGAGGAGGAGGAGGAGGAGGAGGAGGAGGAGGAGGAGGAGGAGGAGGAGGAGGAGGAAGAAGAAGAAGAAGAAGAAGAAGAAGAAGAAGAAGAAGAAGAAGAAGAAGAAGAAGAAGAAGAAGAAGAAGAAGAAGAAGAAGAAGAAGAAGAAGAAGAAGAAGAAGAAGAAGAAGAAGAAGAAGAAGAAGAAGAAGAAGAAGAAGAAGAAGAAGAAGAAGAAGAAGAAGAAGAAGAAAGAAAAGTAGTAGTAGTAGTTAATATTATTCAGGGCATACTATCCTAAAAGCTTATCTGACAGCCCGCCAGAAAAGGAGAGAATGCATATGAGAACATGATGATGGGTCCAAATAGAGCTAAAGACTCACATTCCCAAAGTCTATAAAGACTTGTACTCTGTATAAGCTATACTAGTAGGTAAAAACAGAAATTGAACTCAGATTTCAGTCTTGTGGATATTCTTCTGAAAAATATAGGTGCTACATAACTATTGCCTGGGATCACACATGTGCATATAAAATCCCCCAAAAATTGAATCTAAAAAGAAATGAACACTAAAAATAGGCAAAACTACCTTCAAAATACGGCAGCTCCTACCCTAGAGGTACAAACAAGTATCTTGGGAGCTAACACATTTTGGCAACATATGGTGGGCCGTGTATAAAGAACCAACATTTACAACAAAATACAACTCTTTCAAAAATATGCTACACCAATTTCTCCCGGGAGACTTCCGTAGATTGTTACTGAATTTCCATGCTACATGATGATGTATTCAGATTGGGATGGGGGGAAAAAACAAGACTCAAGAAATGAAAATTTCAATTTGTCATTACTAATTTATATGAGCACAAAGAATGATTTTTTTTGATCTTCTTGCTTTTCAAACTCAGTGTAGCATTAGCACTTCAACAACTACATCTATTTCCTATGTCAGAGTGATATTTAGTTACAGAAACTCTGCATGTCATCCTATGACAACAAATGTCCCTCCCTCTCCAGAACTTTGATAATTCCTCCATTTTTTTCTCTGACCAATAGCATAATGTCTCTCCCCCTTTCCCTTATCTCCATGGCTGGTTGTATTGACAGGGCTGAAGAAGGCTGAAGTTATATCCAGCTTAAAGAAAAGAAAATTTAGGGACAAATTTATTTGGGGGCAAACCTAGAGTAACCGATAGAATTGGAAAGGCAGTTTTAGCCTGGTTATATAAAAACACACTTCCTAACTCTGACCACATCTGCAAATGGAATGGGCAGCTTCAGGAAATGGTGACTCCCCCCTCCCTTGAGCATTTCAAGCAAAGACTGTGACTACTTGTGGGGACTCTTGTGCAGGTGCAGGTTAGATCTGATAGCTATGAGATGACAGGATTCATTTTTCAGATCTGAAAGTTGTCAAATAATTCAGCTGAACACTTTGTGATGAGTAGTGAATCATGAAGGCTAGTATGTACCGTAGAAGGGAGGCACAGTGTACCACCTTGCCAGATTTGCTACTGCCAAGATCTGAAGGATCTGATGAAAAGTCATTACAGTGAGCAACCCTCCCTCCATGGCCTGCTAAGTCAATCTGGAAGGACTTGGAATTCTTATTGGCTAACTGAAGGGCACACACCCATGCCCACCCATTTCAAAATTCTATTTTGATGCTATAAATTGACATCACAGTGGGTAAGGGAGAGGACTCACTGAGTCCTCCTCGCAATTAGCTCACACTACAGCCTCCCTGGTTCAGGATATTCTCACTGAAGACAGTCTCGGAAAAGTTTCATTCAACCCTGTGGTTGATGGTAGATCATCTTTAGAGTTCACAACAGACTAGGCCCCATCTGGAGTTGCAGGGGCTGGCCCTCAACAGGTGCAGATCCTCAGGAATTCCCGACATACAGGCTATTTATCTCATGCTCACCATGGAAAATTCCATACTGGCATCCAGGGTGTGATTGGGTTGATGGGAACTGCTGTCCTCCACAGGCATATATTTGATGCTTATAATAGAAGGAGTTGGACATGTGTGAATGTGTGTGCGTGTTTGTCTGAAGCAAAGACTGCATGGTCTGCAGCCCTTCCCACAACACCTGTTACCCAGAAGTCACTGGCAAAGCCAGGATTCAAATCCAGCTTTTTCCAAAGGCCACACTCCTAGCAGGCAGAGAGGTGGGGTTCCAGATGCTGGCTGTGGTACTTTGCACAAAAATGACAATAAGAATGGAGATGAGACCTGGGATCTTCGGAGTGTTCCCCTTTATCTTCCTCCCTGAGGAACTGGGTATTAGTGTCACCTGAAAAACCTAGCCAATATCCAGAACTCTTGTCTGCAGATAAGTGGCGAAGGCATTGGTGGTTTACTGAGTAGGACATAGGAGAAAGAATTAATGGCAATAACAAAACAGTAATAATAATAAATTGTAAAAGCAATAATTGGGGGACATCAGGTGAAAGGGATTAGGCAGGATATGTTCTAGGTCAACATAAACTTTCTAGCTAAACCAATGGAAAATAATCCTGTGTGCTGGCTTTATGGGGGTGGGGGGAAGACAGGAAGGAATGACATCAATTTCAGTCAAGATGATATCAGCCCCTTCTCCAGCACCAAAAGGAAGATTGCTTTTGCCTAACTCTACTGGATTGACTATTTGGAACGTTGTGGCAGTTGGAGCCACAAGCTAAAGTAGGGCCTGGGAGAGATTCATGAAACCATGGATCTGGAGCCAGAAGGAACCTTCAAGGGAATTCAAGCATCTACTTCATCTGACAGATGAGGATACTGAGGCCCAGAGAGTGAAGATATTTGTTCAAGGTCACAGAGGAGACAAGATTTGAAACTGAGTCTCCCAAATCTAATACTTTTTCAACTGCACCCCACTTAGAAGAATTGATATTTCCATGGCCCTTTAAGGTTGGTGAATACTCTACAAGTTATCTCATTTGAATTTCCCAGCCATCCTACATGGCAAGTCCTATAAGCATTAGCCTTCTTTTTCAGAAGAAACGGAGACCCCCAGAAGTTACTTACCACACTTGTGGTCAGACAGCTGGGAAGCAGCAGGGAAGAATGGGAATGAAAACCTTCTGGATGCCATGTCCAAGACTCTTATCTACTCTACTGTACTGCCTCTCAAAAACAGCGTGGACACGAAAGCACTGCAGAAACCACGTGGAACAGCCTTGAAAGCAACAAATCACAACTTCTAGTACAACAGAGTATATATATAGTACACCAGTGAGCAATTAGGAGTCTGCCGGGCACCAGTGAGAAGTGGGATGAGGCCTGGGGGTGGAGGGGGGCGTGCCAAGGTATCAGGCACACCAGACGGGAGGAAAGATCGGAGGCAAAGCATTATCTTTCAAGGAGGGCTTCTTCAGAAGAAAAGGTCTGCAAGTATCTTTAGTTTTATTTTGCACCCCATGACCTTTAGGTGAGACACCATCTGATGCAGAAGCTCTGTTTCCATGACCTTCTTTGGCCCAGTCACCACGCCATCTTCAATGAAGACACAGTGTATACTTGTTTCAGGACTCTGGTCACCATAATGGAAAAGTATGAGAGATGGTTCAGATAATCCTAGGGAAGAACTATGAAAACAAGCTGCTGGGGAGCAATCTCGGCCCCAGAAATAGAACAAAAAGCAGTGGTGAGAACAAGAAGCCCATGTCACTGCCCCGGGCAGGACTACCTAGTCTAAAACACTGACAAGATCAGAAACAAATGGAGTGGTGAGCACATTGCCTTCATTGAACTCAGCTAAAAAAAAGGTGCCAAATGCTGCCAGGTGCCAGCAGCCTTCCTTACAAGCAACATAGAATTGCTATAAGGAGAGATGATATAACAAAGTACTCCATCTTCCTCTAAATAGCACTAAAAAAATATCCTTCACCCCTAGGGACCAGAAAATGTTTGATGTTGACTACATGGTATGATTGAGACAAGTGCAAGGATTTCCCTTTGACTTTTACCCATGGAAACCTACATAAGATTGACAAAAAGGCCAACACAGATACTAACTCCCAAGAGCCCATGATACTTCTTCTGTTCATGGTCTGGCTCTCTGGAAGTTTCCCTGTATGATCCAAATGGAGCAGGTGTTTTAGGACAGAGATGTCAACCACATGAAAACAGAATTGGGAGATATTTAACAAAATAAATAAAAACATAAGAGAACAAATAATGTTAAGATGCAGGTTTCAAAATCAATATATGCCCACGGAGATTCTTTTCAAAGCATTATTTTAGAGGCTATTTTAGGTCTGATCTTGGAAAGATGAAGCCAGACTTCTAGGTCAGAGGCCATATTTCTATTTCCAGTCCCATGAATTTATAGCTGTGGCTTACTGGTCCCCAGCTCTACAGAAGAGATCTTCTGAAGAGAAGATCAAGCTTCATCAATCTGCCTTTCACTTTCACTGCAGTGTTTAAAAGCCAAGAGCTCTGCTTCTAACTGTGCAACGCACTGGGCATTCCATATGTCCGTCTTATTGTGCCACATGGTGCCAAAGTGCCTCCATTCTCCATCTTTGCAGTACTCTTCCCCCAACTCAATCAAGATGTGAGGACTGAAAGTGTCTTAGTCCAGTTATGTTATGCCAACTTATGTCATATATGTCATATACTGGGTTCAAATGAGATGCTCGTAGTTCACTGAAGAGCCAATAAAAGGTTTACTTAATCCCTACCATAGCAAGGATATACAATAGCACTTAGGGGATCCTGACTCAGCCTTCCTCGTGTACAAATGGAACTGTGTCTCAGCAGCAGAATAGGGCATGGTCACTCTCATGATCTTCTGGCATCTACCCTATGTGGGCAAGAACTTTGCTGCCTCTTTGTGATGGACAAGCAGTGTCAACACAGGCCACCAGACCCTAAGCTGTGTCAAAGGAGGCACAATGAGGGAAAATCTAGCCTAAACCATGTGTGAGTAGGGAGGGAAAAGTAGGAGGGAACCCTGGTAGATAGTGAACTACAATCACAGAGTGATACACATTACAAAGAATTATAATGGAGGCCTGGTACAAAAGGTATCAACAAATAAATATATCAGCATGGACATGTGTTGAGAGGAAGGGATAATTTGTGAGGGAAGGAAATAAACATTTCTTCTGAGCCAGGCACTGCTCTGAGCACTTTATAAATATTGTCTCATTTAATCCTCATAACACCCAGAAAGTTAGGTGTTTTATTAACCCCATTTTACAGTTAAGGAAATTGAGGCAAACACAAGTTATTTTACTTTACAGTTAATCAGGGTCTGAAGCTATATTTCAACTCAGGTCTCCCTGATTCCAGGGCCAGTACTCCATCTACTGTGCCACCTACATGCCTCTCCAATTTATGTGCTCCAAAGTCAGTCTCATAATATCAATATAGAGTGAAGGTGGTCCTCAGCACATTGACTGGAATTATGATGGACTTATGGGGTTCTCTAGATCAATGTCACACAGGAGGGACAAACATGGATGGGTTTTGATCCAAATAATTGAAGAGAAGGTCCGTATGAATGAGATCACAGATCCATTTCAGTATTTGAAAGACATGTCTTCTGAATATTAAGTTTTCAATACGTTCTGGTTTGTGGAAAAGATGAGGTGATCTCAAGTTTTTATCTATATGTCAGCATGAGTCATTTGAGACCAGTGTAGTTGCCGGTCAAATTAGTACCACAACATGGCAATAGATGCTGGCCTTGAATCTAGAATTTTTTCAACAATAATTTCCTGGCCTAGTTATAATTTCCTCTTTAAGGATGAGGGGATCTGGCATATAAAATGTTGTAAGAAATCTAATGGAGAAATGGAAGTCAGTTCTCAAAAACAGTGACACTTGAAACAGGTTCCAAAATAGGTCCAGATACAGGTAATAAGGTATCTGATACGGACCTATTTTGACAACGTGGAAAAGGAACAGTTCAGGAAAGACATCTAAATTCATACTGCAAGACTTCAATCCCAAATCAAAAAGTGGTTATGAAAGCCTAGAAACTTAGCTAAGACTTGCATCTGTGACCGTGAGCCCATCTGGCATGGGCCAAGTGTACAGAGAGATGCGGCCAATAAACAGTTACTGAAAAATAAATTGAGAGATACTGTAACATTGGGATTGATCTGGAGAAAAAGCTATTTGTCAGAATGTTGAGGTAATTTCATGACTGGTGGTAAGATTCTTTCCTTTTTAATTTTTTTTTTTGGCACAAGTAATTGTGGTGTGAAAGAGGCTTAATAAATCAGGCCAAACCTGGAACTAAGAACAGTAACAACAATGAAAAGAAAAAAAAAAAGAAAGAAAGAAAAAAAAAAGGAAGCAACAATCTAGACAAAATGTACATTGTGGCTTCTGTAACTTTGGGACAAGGTTTACAGTCTTCACTCAAGAAAGATATTCCCCACCCATGGCCATCAGAACCCTTGCATGGCAATCTTTACTCATTCCCTCTTAATTTCTCACCATTCCCCACAGAAGCCTTCTATTTTCACCTTAATTTCCCAACAATATCCTTCCAGCTTCCCCAACATGTATCCATCCTTTCTTCCAATATTTCCTGTTCAAAACTTTAGTGGTCAAGAACCATAAGAGATTCAAGAAGTCATCTTGTCCATCCTACTTTAGTTCAAAGGGACTAAATGACTTACCTAGTGTCACACAGGTTATAACAGAAAAGGACTTCTGACTAGATCCAATGTTCTTTCCACTACACCATAAAGTTCTTACTCTTCCTTCTTCATTTTTCATGAATCTTCATAAATATGAAAGTCCTGTCAATTTTATATAAGTAGTGTTGCTCACATCCATTCCTTTCTCATATCCAATGGAAAATTCTCACCTGCCTGGACCCCTTCAATCAATCGCCTCAGATTAGGTCCCTCGGCCTCTCTGATCATCTCTAATTAAATAATGGACAGAATAGCCTTCCTTCAGCATTTATCTGTGAGGTCTCTCCTCAAATCAAAAAACCTGAATCACTCCCTAGTGCCCACTAAGTCAAGTACAAATGTGCAACTGTCTGGAATTGAAGACCCTCAAAAGCCCTGTCACCTCCCTCCATTTCTAGCCTTATTACTTACCTCCACATTATGCTCCAGTCAAATTGAACTACTGTTTTTTTTTTCTCAAATCCATCTCATTCTTTTATGGTCTCATCTCCATTTCTTAAGCCTGCCTAAGAAGCTTTCTTTGCCTACTGAATACTATCCATACACTTCAGATACTTGATTGTACAGTAAAGCTAGGCTCAAATGCCACTCCCTCCATGAGTTCCCTTAGAACTTCCATCAGTAGCAACCTCTCCCCCTAGATCATTCCATAATACTATATTTTTCACTTCTCTAATGAATTTGCCATGGATTATTTTGCATTATAGTTATTTCTGTATGTGCTGTATCCCCCTAACTAGTCTAAAAGCTCCATTAGGGTATGGATGGAGCCTTAAAGAAATGTCTCCCCCCGTCTCCTGTGGTGCTCTACACACAATAGGGATTTTAAAATGTTTTATTTAATGAACTAAAGTAACCTCCACCTTCTTCTCTATATTCACTTTACCCATAGCTTCCACAAGACTAAAGTGATCTCATGGTTCTCTCACCTCCTTTCTAGTACCCTTCACTAACACTACTCCCACCCTTGAATTGGAGATTGTTCATCTAAGGCTCTGTCCTTGATCTTCTTTTCACTTCTTTGAAATCACACACACTCCAAAACTTCAAACACCACCTATAAACAAATTACTTACACATTTAATCTGTACTCCTTTTTTCTTCCCAAAGATCTAGCCCTGCATTTTTAGTTGCTAGTGGATATTTTCATTTCTGTGTCTGGCCAGTACCCCAAACTCAGTCCAAAACTAAACACACATTCTTCCCACGTTTTTTCCCTTCTGCTGAACTTCTCAATTTCTACTGAGGGTACCACCACTCTCCTGGTTACCATTCTCCTATGAAACCATATAATCTTTGGTTCTTTCCTCTCCCCAATATTACTCTTTTAATGCCACATATCAAGTTGGAAAACCTCAATGCTTCAGCTGCTACATTAACTCTTATACTATTCCTTCCTTTCCTCCCTGTGGTACCTTTTAGGTCTCCATCCTCTCACTCAATCATATAATAAACAAATCAAAGAAGAGAGAGAGAGAGAGAGAGAGAGAGAGAGAGAGAGAGAGAGAGAGAGAGAGAGAGAGAGAGAGAGAGAGAGAGAGAGAGAGACCTTTCCTAATTATGAATGGGGGGGCAAAGTTCTTGCCCAAAGTAAAGAGAGGTGGTTCAAAGAAAATTAAGGTGAACAATTTTCACTGCCAAAAAATGAAAAGTTTTTTTAGAGACAAAGTCATTGCAAAGGAAATGAGAAAGCATTTACTTGCAAAAAATATTTGCAGCAAATTTTGCTGATAAAGATCTAATGCCCAAGACACAGAGAACTGATAAAAATAAAAGGGATAACGGCTATTTTGTAATATGTTAATAGTCAAAGAATATAAATAGGCAGTTTTCAAATAAAGAAATGCAGGCTACCAGAAACCACATAAAAATATTCCAAATCAATATTAAGAGAAATACAAATTTACTCCCTAGTTCTACCTCAAAACATTCAGACCGGCAAAGATGACAAAAAAGGAAAATGGCAATTGTTCAGAGAGGACACTAATATGTGGTTGATGAAGCTTTGAATTGATCCAGTCATTCAGTAAAGCTATTTGAAAATAAATCCCTAAATCACTAAACTACACTACCTTTTTATTCTATAATGCCTCTACTATACATATATCCCTCTGTCAAAAACAGAGGGAAGGATCTTTCTGCTAAAAAAAAAAATTAGAATGACAAAAAGTGCTGTAGGAAAGAACAAAAAATCTAAGCAGGTCTTTCAAATGGGCAACAGTCAAACAAATCACAGTATAGAAGTGAAATGGAATATTACTGTTTTATAAGACATGGCAAGCAGGATGAATTCAAAGAAACTGTAGAAAGCTGATGTCAATTGATGCAGAATAAAAACTACAACAATGTAAAGGAAAATAATTTAGAAAGACATAAGAACTCTGATCAATGAAATAATCAATCCTGACTTCAAAAGCTTGAAATTAAAGATGTTTCCCTCTCTTGAACAGAAGTGACAAAATACAAGCAGAGAATGAAACATAACTGTTTCAGATAACCAAAGTATGAATTTTTTTTGCATAACTAGACTTCTGTCTTGCAAGAGGGCTTGGTGAAAAGTCAGTGGGTAGTAACAAATATGCAAAGAAAAATTGAAGACAGTTAATAAACATTTAAAAAACACAGAGAACACTACATAAGGAAGTTCATAAGGGGATACAGAGAAGCAGGGCAGTTTTGTTTCTATCATGTTAAATTTGATAGATAACTTTAAGAGAAAAGTTGTAATTATTTGCAAAACATTTTCTTTTTTTTTCCTTTAGTGAAATGTTTATTAGGCTACACTAAGTGAGCCACAACTTCTAGGAAAAAGGAAGTTGTTGTCTACATAACTTATTGGAATTGGACAAAATGGTTTAAATATATGCATGTGGGATGTGTGTGTGTGTGTAGCATTTTTTTTTTCAGATAAAGGAGTGCACTATTTATCTAAAGCTAAAGATATAGATGCACAGCCTGAATATTTGTACAGTTGTCCATGCAAGATTAGAAGATCTACAGGAAAGGTTCTAGAATGTTGAATAGACCCCCTGTGGAACATTTTAAAATTGAATTTTATTTAACTTTTCAGGTCAATATTTTCTTCCCTACCTCCTTCCCTGCCTTCTATGGAAAAAATAACAAAAACAAAAACCATTACAAACTTGCATAGTCAAGCAAAACAAATTCACACATTAGTCTATGTTGGGGCATACTACACAAAGACAAATCCATCACCTCTCTATCTAGAATTGGATAATATACATCATCATCCGTCCTTTGAAATTGTGACATGACATTGTGTTGATCAGAGTTCCTAAGTCTTTGAAAGTTATTTGTCTTCATATATTGTTACTATTGTTTAAGTTATTCTCCTGGTGGTTCTCACTTCTTTTCAGGTTTCTCTGAAACCAATTCTTTCACCATTTTTATACCATAATAATCATATAACATAACTTTTTCAACCAGTCGTCAATTGGTGGACATCCCCTTGGTTTCCAATTCACTGTCACCATGAATAGTGATGCTATAAACAATTTTGTAATAGTTCCTTCACCACTTTTAAAATTTTATTGGGGGGTATAGACAAAGTAGTGGTATCCCTGAATAAAAGGGTATATAGAGTTTAATAGCTTTACAAGCATAGTTCCAAATTGCTTTCCATAATGGTTGGACCAGCTCAAAGCTCCACAACTAATTGCATTATTAGACCTATTTTTTCCACAACCCCTCAAGAATTTATCATTTAAGCTCTTTGAAGGATCAACTTTGCCAATCTGACAGGTATGAGGTGGTATCCAAAAGTCATTTTAATTTGCATTTCTCTAAATATTAGTTACTTAGAGCACTTTTCCTTATAATTATTGATAGCTTAGATTTTTCTCTAAAAACTGCCTATTTATTTGCATTGACTGTTTATCTTATAAATTTGTATCACTCCCCTATAAATCTCAGAAATAAGACTTTTATCAGAGAGAATCATAATTCAAAGATTTTCCCTCTAATTTCTTACTTCTAATTTTAGTTGAGTTGGTTTTGCATGTACATTTTAAGATTTTGTTTAATCAGAATTGCTCATTTTACCTAAGATAAGCTTCTCTTTCTCTTGTTTGTTCATAAATTATTCTCTTGCCCATAGATTGGCCGTGTATTTTTCCCATGCTCCATACATTCTACGGTGCCACCCTTTATATATGAGTTATATATACATATAGAGTTTGTCTTAGTATACAATATGAACATTAGGCTACTTTGCTCATTTGTTTTGGTACAGTATATATGTAATCTGTTGCACTGAGCAACCTTTTATTGTTTAGCTAATATGAAATTATTTTAATGATTACAGTTTTATGGTACGATTTGAGATCTGATATTGCTAGGTCTTCTTTCCCACTTTTTTTCATTCATATTCTCTTTAATATTCTTTACCGTCTTTAATATTCTTGACCGTCTCCTCCTCCAGATGAATAATTGTTGCTTTTCTTTCTTAGTCTATAAAGTAAACATTTATTAGTTTGTTGTGACATGGAAAAAGTATATTGATTTAAGTAGCATTGTCAAGTTTTATTATGTTGGCTCATCCTACCCATGAACAATTAATATTTTCCAGGTATTTAAGTCTGTCTTTATTTGTGTGAAATACTCAGTAACTGTGTCCATATATTTCCTGCATATATCTTGGTAAGGAGACCACCCTTGAGTATTTTATAGTGGTGTCTGTAGTTATAGTGGTGTCTGTAGTTAAAACTAACTGTAGTTAAAACAAATAGAATTTGTCTCTCTCTTCCTGATGGATTTTGTTGGTGATATGCCAAAAAAAAAAATACTGCTTTGTGAGGTTTTTATTTCCTGCAATTTTGCTGAAGTTGTCAATTGTTTTAATTAGTTTTTAGGTGATTTTCTAGTTTTTCTAAGTACACCATCATAAAATCTGCGAAAAGTGATAATTTTGTTACCTCTCTGCCAATGCTTACTCTCTCAATTTCTTTTTCTTATCTTATTGATACAACTAGCCCTTCTAGTACTATTTTGAACAGCAAGAGTGATGAGCATCCTTGCTTGATCCTATTTGAAAGTGTATCTTCATTTCAGACTTTACTTGACTTTAGATAGACACTACCTATGATTTTAAGAAAAGAGTTATTTATTCTTATGCTTTCTTGTGGGCTTTTTAAAAAATAGGAATGGATGTTATATCTTGTTAAAATGTTTTTCTGCATTTACTGATATAATCACGATTTGTTGTTTTTGTTTTTCATACAACTATGATTATAGTTTTACTAAAGTTGAACCAACTCTACATTCCTGATATGGATCCAACCTGGTCATCATGGTATGTAATTTTGGTTATATGTTACTTTAGTCTCCTTTCTAATATTTTATTTAAAATCAATACTCATTAAGAACACTAGTCTACAATTTTTTTCTTCTCTGTTCTGACTCTTCATGATTTAGGTATGAAGAAATTTGTGTAGCAGAAGAATTTAGTGGGAAGACTTCTTTTTCTTTTTTTTTTTTTCAAACAGATTCTATGACTTTTCATTTGAGGCTTGTTTAATTTCTTTTCTAATACAGGATTAAGTCCTCTCTTTCCTATTCTATTAATTTATATGTTCATAAATATTCATCATTTTCATTTAGATTGTCAGTTTTATTAGTATATAATTGGGTGAAATAGTTCCTAATAACTTCTTTTATTTTTACTTAATTGATTGTGAATTCATCTTTTCATTTTTGACACTAATAATTTGATTTTCTTCCTTTCTTTAAATCAAGTTAGCTAATGGCTTATCTACTTTATTGGTTTTAAAAACAGCTGAGTTTTATTTATAATCCAATGGAGTTTTTTGCTTTTAATTTTTATTCTCTTCTTTGAGAATTTCTATTTTGGTGTCTAATGTGGGGGGTTAATTTGTTGGTTTTATAGTTTTTTGGCTTTGTTTTTTTAGTTGAATGTCCAGTTCACTGATATTTTCCAAGATATAACTTTCTCCCTAAGTGCTGCTTTGGCTGGATCCCCAAAAAATGTTAATATAGTATCTCTTTGTTGTTATTAGCTTTACTTAAATTATTGGTTGTTTCTGTGCGTTATTCTTTGACCCTCTCGTTCTTTATAATTAAGTTATTTAATTCATAATTACTTTTTAGGAATCTAAATCTTTGCTTCAATAACTCTTTAGTGAATGTAATTTTATTATTGTTTGGAAAAGTTCATTTAGTATTTCTGGTTTTCTTTTATTTGCTTATGAGGCTAATATGGGAAATATAAACCTAATTTTAATGAAGGTGCCATGTACAAGTGAGAATTTTTCTTAAGAAGAATATATTATCTAACTTTCCCAAAATTCTTCCAGTTATGTCAATTCTTTCTGTTAGATTTAGCAGGTAATTTACTGTATTATTTTCCCCTATAACTTATTTAACTTTTCCTTTAAGAATTTAATATTATGTGATGAATATATACTTAGGTATTGCTACTAATTTATTGTCAATGATACCTTTCAGCAAAATGTAGTTCCTATATTTATCTCTTTTAATTAGATGTGGGTGTTTTGGGTTTTTTTAATTGATTGTGTTGTCTGAGATCACGATTGCTACTCCTGTCCTTTTTTATTTCAGGTGAAGCACAATAGATTACACTCCAGTCCTTTATTTTTCTATTCACCATCCTGTTTCAAATGTGTTTCTTATATATAATATATTGTTGAATTCTGGTTTTTAATACAATCCTGCTATCCTTCATAATCCGAATTATAATTGTCAAAAGTGTATTTTACTCCAACCTATTATTTTATACTTTTCCTTGTCTTTGATTGCTGTGCCACCCCCACCCTTTTCTGTTTGTTTGTTACTGACTGATCCTAATCTATCCTTTTCATCCTGTTTCTATGTTGGGTGAAACACAGGTCTGTACTAAATTCTCTCTCTCTCTCTCTCTCTCTCTCTCTCTCTCTCTCTCTCTCTCTCTCTCTCTCTCTCTCTTTCTCTCTCAGTCATCCCTCCTTTTTCCCTCCCTCTTTCTCACTGTGCATGTGTGTATATGTATGAACTCTTTTCGCCTTTGACCAATTCAGATGAAAGTTAGGTTCAAGTGTTACCTGTTCCCCTGCCCAATTCCTTCTTCCTGATTATAATGTCTTCTAATTGGCTAGTCAAGTATGAGAAAATTTCCCCCATTCTTCCTCTCCCTTCCTCCCTCCCATGTATTCTTCTTTCTCTCAATTTCCATTCTTCTTTAAAAATCATCAAAACATCACTGAAGCATTCCCAGATCCTCTAATAACTTGATATCCTTTGTGATCCCATAGGATAACAGGGTTTTGAGAGGATGCATATATAATTTCACCATATAAAAATGTAAACCATTTATCCTTGCTTACTACCTTATGACTTCTCAGTCATGTTTACCTTTTTATGCTTTTCTTGACAGGTTTGTATGCCAAATTTTCCACTCAGCTATGGTATTTTCATCATGAATGGTTGGAAATCCTCTATTTTCAGTAAAGATCCATTTTTCTCCTGCAGAATTATACTTGGTTGTGCTAAATAAGTTATTGACTACAAGCCTTTGCCTTCTGAAATATCATATTCCAAACTCTCTACACTCCATTATATAGTGACTGCTAAAATTTGCTCCTAATTGTAGTGTCTTAATACATTAAATCCTGTTTTTCTGGCTATTTTCAGTATTTTGTTCTTTGACTAAGAGGTCTGGATTTGGGCTACAATATTCCTGGGAGTTTTCATTTTGGAGTTTCTTTCTGGATATGACTGATAAAATCTTCCTCTTTCTACTTGAGCTCTGGTTTTAAAAGATTTGGGCAGTTTTCTTCCATGATTTCTAGAAATATTATATCTAATATCTTTTCTAACTATGGATTACAGATAATCCAATAATTCTTAAATTATCTCTCCTCAAGTGTTCAGGTTAGTTGTTTTTACTAGGAGATATCTTATAGTTTCTTCTTCCTTTCTTTTTTCTTTATTTTTTTAAACCATTTTTACTTTGTTTTACATTTCTTGGAATGTTATATGGAATCACAAATTCTTATTTTGTTAATTGTAATTTTCAGGGAATTTTTTTTCTTGGGGAAAGGTTTGTGCCTCTTGTTCCAAAGTTCTTAATTCTCTTTCCATAGTTTTCTTTTACTGCTCTCATTTCTTTTCCCCAGTTTTTTCTCTTATCATTTTCATTTAGGTTTTTTTTTTAATACCTTTCAACTCTTTAACAAAAACAAACAAAAAACCAAAATCTCATGCTTTATCTCTTCCAGGAATTCCAAATGGGCTTATGCCTTTCTGTCTTCCTCTGCTGACTTGAATTGGAAAAAAAAATGACTACATGAGTTTTTTCCCCTTTGATTTCCATTTAGAATTCGGCCTGGTTCATTTTTTAGATCTTTGTGGAGAAGATGGGGTAGAGGAGTGAGCTAAGCTGTAATTCTTCCTGTTACTTTATCATCTTGGCTCCACCTCCCAGCAGCACAATTTAGGAACATTTATTTGGTGGACAGTGTCCAGCGGAAAGCAACCAGGATAATGAAGGCCCTTGAATCCATGACACATGAGCATTGGTTGAAGGAACTGGGATATTTAGCCTGGAAAAGAGAAGACTGAGGGGGAACATGATAGTGTCTTCAAGTACTGTCAGTTCTGATATAATTCAACATTGTTATGAAAAATCATGCAATAAAAAACCACAGGGTTCATGGGGAAAATGGAATAGGGGCAAAACATTCAAAAACTGTCAGTGACGAAGAAAAGAGAACCTAATAAAAATGGTAGTACAGTCTTATACGTGTTAAATGTTTAAGGAATACATAAATATTGCAGTAACTGGTGGGGACCTCCTTGGCCTCAGGCTGAAGCTGGGGAAGGGGGGAAGGTGCAGTGTGTGGGCAGGACCCAGCCCTTTCAGAAACACATCTTTACAGCACCAGAATATGCACAATAAACATAGCACTTTACCTTGAAAAAACTGAAGTTGAAATTGGGAAATCAGATGAAGCTACAGGGATATGGGTATAACAAGAGAAGTCCCTTGTGATGGGATGTGGGTCATTGATAAGAGCAGCCCTGCTCCATGAGGGGTACAGGGGATCACACTAAGATTTCACTTGGCCCATTTCCAGTAAGGCACTTTGCCACTGACCATCTCTAGCCCAGCCTTTCCCTGGACAAGTGACTGAAATAGGCAGTACTCAAAGAGCCCAGGTCAGTAGCACCTTGGGTCTAGGATGTGGGAAGCCATTAGGGGCTCCCTGTCTTCTCCCTTCCACACCCATCTCTCCCTTCCCAGAGTGTTAGAATGCCGCAGCCACTCTGCTTCCCAAAAGCTTTTGTTGAACCCTGGGATAAAAACCCACAGAACTTTCCTCAGTCAGAGCCAAATGTGCCATCTTCTCCCAGCTCCACAAGGTGCTGGTGGTACCCTGCCCCCAACCCTTCCTTTGATGTTGCCATTCCCATGAATGCCCCACTACCATGGGGCAATTTCCCTCAACAATAGGTCATCAAAATTTGCATCATGCTCACAATGTTCTCAAAATTATCAATTATGTTAGAACAAATTTATTTTTGGAACAAAGATTATAGCAGAACTGACTGTATATGAAGGGCTGTCATGTGAAAAGAGATTGCCTTTTTCTCTTAGGTCCCTGAGGGCAGAACCGGGAACACATGGTGGCAGTTGCAAAGAGACCAAGT
Organism: Sminthopsis crassicaudata; assembly: GCF_048593235.1. NCBI lineage: Eukaryota > Metazoa > Chordata > Mammalia > Dasyuromorphia > Dasyuridae > Sminthopsis > Sminthopsis crassicaudata. Next base: position 12,006,454 of record NC_133623.1, on the reverse strand, counting down.
CAGGCTGGATGGCCTACCAAGGAAAACTGTCCCAGAATGGAAGGGGTTCCCTCGAGATGTAGCCAGTTCCTTGGAGACCTTAAAGCAAAGTTGATATGTCTACCTGCCGGGAATGTTATAGTAAGTATTTTTTTTCCCATATGGATTATACTAGACGTACACCAAAGGTCCCTTCTGCATTTCTGTGATTTGTGTTTGTTAATGTTTCTTAAGTTTACAAACAAAGTGAAAAGTGTAAAAAAAGTATGTGTGTGTATACATATACATCTTTCTTTGGCGATATTAGGGACTATTATACACATATTATATTCAATAATATACTTTTATTATGAATAATCTTTTTGTCCATTTTGATGAACTTTCCCCCTTCTTGGTTATCCTTTGTTATAAAGGAAGGGGAAAAAGTGACATACTGAAGAAATATAGGTGATATAAAAACAGAAGATATCAATCAAAATGTATTTTAAAAACAAAGAAATACCAATGAAGGTCTCAGAAAAGCAATTATGAAAAACGCCTCTTCTTCATGATGCAAAGTGGGAGGGAGAAAAGAAGCAGCATTACTAAGGTAGAGTTATCATATCTGTTGTCACATAGGAGCTTTAGATATTAGATATTTGTTTCATTTTTAATTGCTTTTGTCACGAGGAAGATTTTGTCTGAGGGACGTGGATCATTGTAATATAAAGACAAATGGTATCAATTAAAAAATTTAAATAAGTGTTTGTTGTAGTAAGAAAATTAATGTTTGGCTTTGGAATGTACCATGATGGAAAGATCATGGATTATTGATAGGAAAGGAGAAAACTTAAGATGGCCCTGATTGATATATTCTAATTTACAAAGGAGTTGGTAAAAACTCATCAGGCCCTCCTTTTTGCTCTATGCAGAAACACGAGAACCAAAATGTCAAGTGAAAATAATGGCAAGCAAATGTAGTCCCAATAAAAAAGGGAGAATTTTTTTTTTTTTTTTTGCCGTCCACAGAGCTTGTCTGTGGGGATTCTGCACAGCTGAAGGTCCCTAAGGGCTAATCCAGTAGCCAGTCCCTAGTAGGGGTGGGTCACTTTATGACTGCTAATAATATTTGCAGGTTTCATGTAAGCTAAGATAATGAGGAGGGCAGACAGAGCCTTTCCTAAGGGTCTAAAGTGGTCATCCTACATATGTGCAAAAAGGAGTTTATTTTCCTACCTCCCTAATTATTTATCAGTCCAGAACCTTGCCAGAGGAGTCAGATATGCAAAACATACCCATCTTTAGGGATTCTGCTGCCATGCATCACATAAGACAGTGCTCATGACCACAGCTTTACCAAATCTATCCTTGTTGAATTAATGAATAAATTAAGATTTACCAAAATGCTTACTGTGTGCCAGGCACTGTGTGCGATACCAGGGATCCCAAAACAAACAAGCAATACAAGTGCCTCCAAGGAATCTCTAAACTAAGACAAGGTAAAGGGGAGCTTAGCCAACACTTAGCCAATTGACATGCTTGAGAGATGGCCAGGAAGAGTTCTCAGCAAGATAAGGTGAAAACTCACCTCTCAGAGCTCAGGGTCCCAGGGATGGAGCATTATGTTGGGAGGAAGGAAAGAATGTTCTGCTGATAACAGAGTTTTCAGAGAAAAAAAATCAGTAGATCTCTAAGAGTATTTTAACTTTGAGTTGGACAAAATCATCCTGGGTACTCCTAGCCATCCCAAGGGGGAAAGAAGGAAAAGGAAGAGGGAAAAAGAGACAGAGACAGACAAGAACAGCTGCTGACCCTCATATCTGTGCTCCCTCCTCACCATACCACTGCTGTGATTCCTGACCTATGGTAAATGACAGGAATGAGGGGGACTGCCATAATCAACCTATTATGTCCCACCTCCAAGGGCTGTAAATCTTATGCCAAAGTCTCCATCATCCCATGTTCCTAGATACAACACTCACTGCTCATCTCTAGTCCTTCCTGGTTCTCGGCCAGACCAAGGGCTACCTAAGGCCAATAGGCCTGCATTAGCTACCAAAGCACTCCTTTCTGTTTCTATCTGAGGCCTCCAAGACCATTTATTGTCCTCTGTAACTATTACATCAAACTTTCTTTCAGCCTATCTCCAGTCCACGGACAGCTCTTGATGAAAACAATTTTAAACCACCAAAGGAAACAAAAGGCAAGGTCATGCCTTCATCTTCTCTCCTTCCTTCCCCCAACTAGAGATGAAATTCAAAATTTTATTGATATAAGTATATAATAAAATATTAGGAAAGGCATGCTCTTATAGCCTGTTTCTACTTGATTGGTGCCAATCAGAATGTATGATTCAGTTCTCATTTTTCCCACAATCACATCAGCATGTCCGCCTGCCCTAATGGGATTGGTCTCTTAATGTCCGTATCCATGCAGTGAAACTCCTGGCCAATTCATCGAACCTGCTCTCCGCCATCAGGAAGAAGATGGAGCAAATACTTTCTGTCAGCTATTGGGGATCTTTTCAGAAAAAAGAAAGAAGGCTGGATTGGAAAAAAAAGTGAGGTCTATTTTCATTCCCCTAGCTACTAGTGCACCAATGGGCATCTAAACCCAGGTATCCTCTGGCATCTATGCCTGAAGGGATAGCTGTGTGGACAGAGCACTGGGCCTGGAGTCACGAAGTTAAGACCTGAATTCAAATTTGACATCAGATACTTCCTACCTGTGTGACTGGACAAATCACTGATTGCCTCTGCTTCCTCAACTGTAAAGCAAGGTTAATAATAGAATCCACCTCCCAGAGTTGTTATGAGGATCAGTGAGATTTTTTCAGTAAAGTGCTTTGCAAACATTAAAGCACTAAATTAATGCTAGCTAGCTAGCTAGCTAGCTATGATGATCACATAGTAAGTGCTTCAAAATTACTTGTTCCCTTCTTTCCTTCTCTTCTTCCCAATAACACAATTAAAAGAGAAGTGAATTTGAAGTCAAAGGACCTGGGCTTGAACCCCAGACCTGCTTCTTAATGATCGTGTGGCCACAAAAACCACTTAGCCTCTGTGACCCTCAGTTTTATCACCTCTAAAGGGAGAGAACTGACTAAAAACCAAGTGGATGACACTGGTCCGGGCAAATGAGTGTGATAGAATATTAGTGTGCAGAAGAAATCATGATTGCGAGAAATTCCAAGAAATGTGGGGAGACTCCTAACTTGATATAGATCAAAGAAAGCAGAACCACAAGAAAAATATATACAATAACTACCATGAACTCAGATTAAAGACATTGACCACCATCGGTTCCAGGAAAATGACAAGAAAATTAATGACCTCTCTGCAGAGACACAGCCACTGTTTGGGTGGTTTCAGCAACCACTGAGCTCTAAACGGCAAGACGACTGTGAATATGCCCCTAAGATGCTAAAATGGGTCAAAGCATTGCTAAAGAGCCTAAGCAGAGTCAAATGTGACTCTCGTCTTATTGCTGTCCCTTCCCTCCCCATGTGATCACATTCTCTACCTGATGGCTTCGGCCAACACTGAACAAAAAAGAACCTGTAGAGAATAAAGCAAAGAACTGAGGTGTGGAAGGCTGCTGATAACAAGGTAAGGGCAGTCCTTCAAGCATTTGCCACTGGAGTGGCTGGGCTGATCTCCTTGGTTTATAATCCCACATATAGTCAAGGACACCCCCAATCTAAGATTCTCCACTGCCTTCCACTGCCAAGAGAATGCAGCGTTGTTCATCTGAGACAGCACACAGGCTCTCAATTGTACTTCTGGACTGCATCCATTTTTAATCAACCACCCTGTGCTTTCTACAACCAGGCTCAAGGCTGAGGCTCATACATAATACCTTTTGTGCAAGTGGGCTTGAAAAACAGGACAAAACAAAACCCAGCTAGTAAAAATGTTGCCAAATGTTTACAAACAGCATTCTCTTTTCAGAAACCACAGACAGGAGCATCCAGGGATGAAAATCAGTAGAAATGATTGGGAGGGGGTGAGGGGGAACAACTTTCTAATCTGCAGCAGCAGCTGGGGATGGGTATTAGAACTGAACACTATCCAGAAGTTGTAAACACTGATGAAAACGAATGAAACTCTGCAACTTAATGATGTGGAGAGACTGATTATACTCTTTGTTCAGGAGCAAATGCTTCGATAAACTGCTGAACGCACTTCAAGGTTGCTTTACTATTTTGTGTTTTGTAAACATCAATTATTTTTGGTTGGGTTATCAAAAAATGTGAGGATCAAACAATTTCAGAGGTTACTACATTTGCCAAGACCTCAAACAAGAGTTCCTCTTCATGGAAAGATCCAGGGCAAAGGTGGCATTCTCTAGAATAACAGCATAGTGCCAAGTGACTCGGTTTATAACGCAGAACATGGTCAGACACTTGACTTCATTTTTTGAAGTAAAGAATTCCCAAGAACCAAATTGTAAATAATATTTGCTTGCTTGATCCAGCCCCCCCCTATACAACAACTTTGCTCCTAAACATGCATGACATCCTTAAAATACTCTTGTATGTAACTAAAAGATCACCTTAAACTGATAGCCCTCTCTTTGACTGGCATGGTATTAGGCTACACAAAGCAAAGCAGAACAAAAAGTTTCCATATGGAGAAATCAACTGTTGAGAAGTCAAAGCTCTGCATGTGTCTTAGTATCATCAATGAATAAATAGGATGAGAGGGGGGTCAGTCCTTAGCAGCCCACAGCCATAGAGCTCCTGGGTCAGTCCCTAGAGGAAAAGTCTGAGAATGCTCGGCTTAGGGATGCCACAGACTAGAGACGCAGCTGTATAGCAATGACTAAACCGAATTGCAGACGTTTGTTTTAGCAAGGTCCCTGACTTAAATCTCCAGCAAAGGAATCAGCAACTGCAGGTCATTACCATTCCAAACTCCCTAGGGGCCATAGTAAAATGAGTCTGTCTCGTATTCTTAGTGAATGGTGTCAAATCTCTCAAAAAGCACCAATACAATTAGTCTTGAGAGGAAGCCTGCCCAGCAGCCTTAGAAATATGGCCAGTGCCCATCTTTTGAAGGAAACCAATAAATGTTGATCTCCTCTTACTGTAGAGGTAATCTCTTCAGAAGGAAGTTGGGACACAGTGGTGGTGTGCTATTGCCATTTAGGATGTAAACTAGGATCTCAATTCCTGTACATCCTACGTAATAAGTACAGTGCTGGCAATGAAAAAAAAATCCTATAAAAGCAATGTGGCCTAACAGATATTTTATGGATTCAACTCCTTAAACAGAGCTGCCAAAGTATCCCTTGCTGATTTTCTTTCTCAAAAAAAAAAAACCTATTTCAACTTCATACCAGCTAGGAGATGAAACTTCACTGAAATTCAAACTCTTAGAAAGTTAAGAGATATATGCCACTATTTACTCTCACAATTCCTCTAATAATTTCATTTTGTTAATCTGTAAAGAGGAGAGATTGTATCAGACGACCTTTTTCAACCTCAAAATCTGTGATCCTATGAAGAACACAGTGAGGTCAGCAGCACAAGGATTATTATCCCTGTTTACCAGATGACCCCTCCTCAAAAAATTGACTCTCCACACATCAACCAAATAACAAGCGCCCAATCTACAACTCTGCATTCCAAGCCCATTACTATTTCCACAGTGTGTTCCAATGCAAACCAGACTTTTTTTTTAAAGCATAATGTTTGCAAACAAGCTCAGGTGTATCATCTCTTAGGCGACCACCAACACCATTTGACATTTTATGGTCAAATCAGTGACTCTTCACACCATGAAGTCAGACAAGGGCCCAAAGCAGCCTAAATAGCAGCAACTATCTATTGATCTCCCCCCCAAAAAAACCCCACCATTTTTCTATGAAAATGGATAGCCTTTAACAAACTGTATTATTAGTGTATTCTATACACACCAGTGTCTATATCAAGCAACACTATTAGGTTATCAACATAGACTATCTAAGTTGTTGTTGCTTTTTGTTTGTTTGTTGTTTTTAATAAAGAGTCCCAAAAGCTCCCAGTGAACAAAGCTAATAGAGTAGATAGATGCACACCAAGTTAGGCAGAGCCCATTTAATTTCAGCTGCCATCCTCATGTACACTTTACTTTGCATTTCATACATTGGAGTAAGCGATAGATGCTTTTGACACTCTTGCTGCCCACATTAGCTTTAACAACTCAACTGTTGAAGTTATTTCATAGCCTGGGGGTCCTTAACTTCAACATGTTCATTCTCCTCTTAAATTTTTTTTTACAAGTTTAATGAAACACATTTTTAATTAGCAACACGCTAATGAATAAATATAAACAGATCGATGCCCCCAGTACACAACCCTGGTGAAGAAGCCTACCAGTGTGAATATGAAAATTTAGAACCTTTATACAAAAGGCAAATATTATGAATAAATAACAGCTAGCAAACACCCACTGAAGAAAAACATACTCAAAATAAGAGCAATCAACATTAATTTTTTAAGTGATCACGGAAGACAATGAATTGATTTTCACCAAACTTGATCATTCCATTAGCTGAAATGAACTTGGTTATTTTGATTGCATATGGGGACATATGAACAACACAGAATATCATGGATCGTTCTCAAGAAGAGTTCAAAGAGAATTACTGGGTTATCGGGGCCTGACATATGTTTAATCAATAACAGATTTCACTTGCTGCAGGGTTTTTAAAATTTTTCTTCTGATGCTTCCTTTCTCGTTACCATAAAGACAGGAAGCCAGGTCCACATCTAGTCCCCAAGTACTTATGGACTCAGAACACAGGCGGCATGTACTTCAGGATTAGGGGTCAGGTTTCCCTGAACATGCTCACTGAAATTACCCTGTGCTTTCTCTGCCCTTGCTATGATGGAATATCAATTTAGAACCTGATTGTGCCATGTGCCATATAAGGTAATTGTGGGTGGCCCCCCTGTAGGACCTGATTTCAGAACATCAACATGCATCACCCCACAATTGTTATTCAACAGAGACTCAGCTCCTCCCAACGCAGATACTTCTCTTCCTCTGGATCCTAATATTACCAGCTGTCCAGAGGCGTAACCTGGATACTTCTTTCTACCTGTTACTATGCAACCATCAGTAGCCTCAAAACCCAGAGAATCCTCACCACCCACCCCAACTTATTTCCATTTGCATATTTTTATTCCTTTTCTTTTAATGACCTTTAAAGGGGAGAACATTTCAGCAGGCTCTACTTTTTTATAAAAAAAAAGAAAAAAAATCCTTAATAAGTTCTCTTCTCGGGGCAGCTAGATGACATAGTGGCTAGAGCACCAGCCCTGAAGTCAGGAGGATCGGAGTTCAAATCTGGTCTCATACATTTAACACTTCCTAACTGTGTGAATCTGAGCAAGTCACTTAACCCAAATTTCCACAGCAAATAAATAAATTAAAAATTAAATTAAAAATAAATAAATAAATAAATAATTTCTCTTCTTTTCATAGAAACATGAGTTGAATGTCCTTGTAAGCAAATGTGAGACCACCCTCAGGATAGGCATGGGTGGGAACTTCTGGTGCATCCATGGATGCACACATAGAGAACTGCCCTTTGCCTGGCTTGTAATCCACGTACTCCCCGATGGCCCCATGCAACTCTTCTAAATCCCTGTATCCCAGGCCGTTCCTACCAGTCAAGCACACACCTTGAGAAGGACAGAGGACCAGAGAAAGGAACAAGATGGAAATGCTACTGAACTGGCCCCTGCCACCCCGAGGTGATGCAAGATGATTCCAAGTCCAGGACTGCCACAAAGAGCCCTGCAAATCAGGAGGTGGTTTACCCCTTTCACCTCCAACTTCAGAAGGCCCCCATCTGCAAGCTCCATCTAGCAGCTCCTAAAGGATTAAGGCAGATGGATCTGTTGACTGGCATGGAAAACAATGATGGGTCATTGGTCTATCTCATTCGCAAGCTACAAGCACTGTACCTCCATGTAAGGCAGGATAATGCAGCCTAGCTTTTCACTTGCTAATATTGCCAAACAACTTCAGTGAAACCTATATTTGTAGGTATTAAAGGGAGGCCCCACTAAGCTACCAAGTGGCCCTGTTTATGTGAAATGCCTAACAATACCCAGATAGTCAAGACTGAAGAAGGAAAAACAGCGATGGTGAAATTGTATTCTTCAATGGAACTCACGCCTATTTAGCTGCTTATCGTAAATGGAATAGCATTTCTCTCGGTCCCTATGCCTGCCCTCAGACTCAAGGACTGTGATACTCATTGTGCTGTGCCCTCGTAGAGCCTGGCTCCCAAGGGCACTGACTGACCTGATTGACTGCCCTTCATCTTAACCATCCTCACAGGCTCCCTTCTCTCCATATATCCCTCTGCTTTACTCTTTTTATCCCTCTTCTTTTCAGCCCCTCCACATCTGTCTTGTTCTCTCGGGCCATCACACTTTGTCCTCACTTTATTCAGCCGATGCCAACATTCATTAAGCATCTACCTGTGCCGAAGGATACAATGGCAAAAAGAAGAATCTCTTTGCTTTCAATGGCAAGGATGGAGGTAGGATACAATATGTAGAGAGAAAAGATTCTTTTAGATCATCTTTAGAGAAGAAATAAAGCAGCAATAAAGAGGAGCCCAAGAAAGGCTTCCTGGAGGAGGTGGTACCTGAGCTGAGCAAGTGCTGCCAAGGGAGCTGGCTGTTGTGAGGGAGGAGGCCCAGCCAAAGTACAAATGGATCTGAGTGCTCTCTACCAGCTGCCTCCATTTCCTCAGAGCTCATTCACACTCAAATTCCCAGTGATCTGGCCTCCTTCCTCAGAACTTAACTGAAATCATTCCATTAAAAGTCCCCAAACTCCAGGGCTTCCCCATAGCCTTGCTCTTGGCCTGAGCTACTACACAGTACAGTTTAGCATTCTCACCAGTCCATCGCAGTTCACCTGTTTTTTCGACGCTTCCTTTTGGTTGCTTCCCTGGCCCCTCTTACTCTTGCTTCCATAACAAAGCGTGGCCTCGGTCCACAGCCCTTCTCTCTATTAATTCTGTCTTTATGTTATAAATTTCTCTCCTTCAACAATTACCTCTATGGAAATGACTCTAAAATTTCTGCTTGATTCCTGATCAAGCAAACAAAAACAAAGGATCAGGCCTTGCTGTGGCTTTGAAGATATCTACATGAACATTGGGGTGACTGTTGACATCTCCTTAAAAAGGCATGGAGTGTGTTCTTGGCTTGGGTATTTGTTGACCAACTGATGAATTATGGATGAACTATTAAAGTTATAGTTTTTGTATATTCAAGGGGATGCTAGGTAATGCAATAGATACAGCATCCTACCTGGAATCAAGAGACTCATCTTTCTGTGTTTAAATCTGACCTCAAATACTTTGGAGCTATATGTACCTGGGCAAGTCACCTCATCCTGTCTGCCTCAGTTTCCTCCTCTGAAAAATGAATCAGAGAAGGAAATGGCCAACCATTCCAGGATCTCTGCCAAGAAAAACCCCAATGGGGCCATAGAGAGTCAGAATGACTGGAAAGGGACTGGACACTTATAGATCTTAGGTGTCCTTGCACAGGGGCCTAAAAAGAAGAGTAAAGCTCCAAGAGCTAGAGAAGTAAGCATAGACAGAGATCAGAGCTTGAACCTGGATCTATAAAACAAAAATGTGTCTAGCCAAAAGGGCTCTCCCGCGGGACATGACTGCACCCTAAAAGTGGTGGCACTCAGCACTTGCTCTTGCTGAAAAGGAAAGGCTTTAGAAAGAGAACAAGCAAGTGGAAAAGAAATGAGCTTTTCCTTCTCAGTTTCTTTATACCGTCTTGTCGATACCCTCATTTCATCCCTTTCTTTTTGTTCCAGCAATGCCAGGGGTTGAGGATTTTTCTTTCCCTTCCTCCCACTGACTTTTTCCAGAAAAGGCTAGAATTGGTAGCAGGTAATCAGTAGTAGGATTAAGTTGAAAAATAAGCTTTCAGCTCTCACTTCTGCCCACAACTGAGTACCAAGTCACCTCCCTCCTCTGCCTCTTCTTCTTAGCTTTTCCACTCTTCCCTTTTGTGGACACTAATGAATGCTATAATATACCATAATAGTAAAATAAAAATTAAAAAAAAAAAAACCTAGGGCAAGGTTAAGACAACCAAGTTGGCCACACTCCTCAGGCTCATGTTGCTGTTCTTGCTTGAGAGAGGATGCAGTGTTTGATCATTTTCTTTCCCCCTCCTTTTTTTCTCCTTCCTGTTACCAGTGTCCTGGGCTTCTGACCACTGGCGCCCGATGGGACTTAACAGGATATGCATTTCTCACCTACCTCTTTTCTCTAGGAGCAGAACTATAAATGCTCCCTAGGATATCTGAGAAGCCAACGGAAGGAGAGATTCAGAACAATCATCAACTATGAGAACCAGATTTTTCTTCAAGCACTTCTACTCTAAGGCAGGCACTGTACTAGGTGTTGGGGATTCAACAATAAAAATGAAAATCCTCACCCTCGGGGGGGTTTGATTTCTCAGGGGAGACAACATGCATGTAGATGATGTGAAGAAAGTGGACATGGGATGATGGGGTGTACATGGATCAGGATAGGCTTCTCAGAGAAGGTGCTCTGGACTTGAGCCATGAAGGAGACCAGGGACTTCAAGAATCCCAGGCGAAGAGGAGGCCAGCCCAGGTATGAGGGAAAGCCTGGGAGAAGGCAGAAATGGGAGATAAAAAGTTTCATGTGAGGAACAGTATAAATGATACTTTGGCTCAGACAGACAATATGTGAAGGGAAATAATATATGACAAGCCTAGGGAAATGTATACATATACATATATATACTGTATACAACTTTTATATATACTAAATATGATATAAATTATATCTATACTTTGATATTTAATTTAACTACATATTTGTAATATAGTTTCATATATGCATATATAGTAATATCTCATGTGTTACAATATAACTAGATACAATTATATATGGTTTTATATATAATTTAACTACACTTTTATATAATCTTTTATGTGTATTACAGTTATATATAAAATTTGTATATGACTATACACATATATGTATACATCTTTTATAAACTAAATATAGCTATATAATTATAAAATTATGTATATAATTTAACTATACATTTATATAAATATATGGATCATATCTATATTAATCTTTGTATATTACAAAGTTATATATAACTATATACATCTTTTATATATACTAAATTGATATGTAAAATTATAGAGTTTTATATCTAATTTAACTACACATTTATATAATATATAGTTCAATATATGCACATATATTTATCTTTTATATGTATGACAGTTATATATAACTATCTATAAAAATATACTTATGGCTACACATACTGGCTATATCTTTTATATACTAAATACAGCTATAAAACTATATAAAATTATATATACTTTACTATTTAATTTAAGTACACATTTATATAACATTTAGTTCAATATGTGGATATAAATCTTTTATGTGGATTACAAAGTTATATATAACTATATATAAAATATGGAGATGCCTACACATATACACATACCTATGTATATTATATACTTCTTTTATATGTACTAATTATTGCTATATAATTATATATAATTTTATGTATAATTTAAAATATAACATGTATATATAATTTATCACATTTATATAAGCTATAGTTCAATATATGCATATCTATTGATCTTTTGTGTATTACAAAGTTATATGTAACTATGCATAAAAATAATGTACATGCCTACACACAGACACACACACATACACACACACCTGAAAAGTTAAGTTCCAATGAATTTGTGAGCAGCTCTGAATGGCAAACAGATGTCTACACTGGAGCCTGGTGGAGCTTACTGAGCTGGGGAGTGACTTGGTCTTCAGGCTGGCACTTTGGCAGCTCCACAGGGGATGGGTTGGAGAGGAGAGAGGCTCCGGGAGGTGGGCCCAAGTAGAAGGTAATGAATCAGGTGAGAAGCGAGGGCCCAAGCTGAAGTTGTGGCTGCATGTACAGATAGACTGGACACTGGAGGGAGGGAAGATGTATTCATAAGACTTGACAATTCCTTTCCGTACGTGGGGAGAGGCAGAATGAAGAACTGAGAACATCACCATTAGAGTGAGCCTTTCTGACTCCGAGGATGGCAGTGTTCACAACAGAAAGAGAGAAGCTAGAAAGAGAAGTAGGTTTGGGAGGACAGAAAGCGAGTTCTGCTTTGGACATGTGAAGTTTGAGATATCTTGAAGATATTCCCTTTGAAATGCCCAATAGGCCAAGTGGTGATGAGAGGCCTAACTTCAGAAGAGTTGAGAGCTGAATACATAGGACAGGGCCCTTGGGATAAGCCCAGTTAGGGTGTGGTGATATAATACTTTACATCAAAGACTTAAAAAAAAAAAAAAAAAAAAAGCAGGACCACAGGGAGGAGGAACAAGAGAGAACAATGCCAAGAAAGCCCAGAGAAAGAGAGAATATCTAGGAGGGGAGAGGATTCAGAAAGCCAAACACAGCCAAGAGGCAACCAACCCCCTCAGACCTGGCAACTAAGAGATCATTAGCAACTTCAGATGAAGGGTGAGGTCAGAAATCAGACCACAAAGGGTGAAAGAGGAGTTAAGAAAAATGGAACTAGAAGAGATGATTTTGTAAAGGCAATTGGTAAATTTCAAGGGTGCTCCAAGACCTTCACATCCACCATAGCAGTCCTAGGACACCCACTGGCCAGGGGAGACATGGCCCTGACCCGTATCCCATTACTTGCCATTCCCCTTGCCCTCCCACACTCAATCCTTGCCAATACAGGAAGGAAGGGTTGTGTTTTGGGGGAACTCACTTCTTATTCTTATCATTATTATATATTCAGGATGATAAAGTGCAAAGAAAGATGGTCTCAGTCTGGAAGCCCGAGGTTCAAGTTCAGTCTCTTCTGTACAATTCAGCTCCACAACTCTTCTAGATTCTAAGCTCCAGGGGAGTTACAGGCCTGCATCAGAAGAGAAAGTTTCTCCCCATAAAGTGATACCAGTGTAATCAAAGATGTGCCCCCCAACCAAAATCTTTAGCTATTCTTCAATGTTTATTTGGATCACTGCCTTGCCCATTTGATTATGAAATTATCCTGCCTACTTCTTCAAAATGGCAACCCCTCCAGATAAATTCACAGGGACTATCAGCAAGATTTCATGCTTTCTTAAAAGACACTCAGAAAACCTTCAAGGAGAAAAACAAAATATGTGGTTGAGAATTACCCAGGGATGCAAAGTCATGGGTCTGACTGAGAAGAGGTTCTAGGTAGTCTTAGACCAGAGGTTCTTTACCTTTTTTGGTGTCATAGACTCCTATGGCAATCTGATAAACCTATGAATCCTTTCTCAGCATAGTTTCAATGCTTAATAAATGTCATTACAAAAGAAACCAATTATACTGAGATATGGTTATCAAAATATATTGTGTAAAAAAAAAAAAAAAAGTTCCTGGATTCCAAGTTAGGAACTCCCATCTGACCAAATTCCCTGGAACTTAGATGTCATAGTTGCAGCCAATGAGCCTCTTACTGTCCTGCTTTTCCCACTTACACTAAATGTAACGTTGGTCTTTATGACAAAAAGCGCCTTGCCCATTTCCTCTTCTCCCACTGCTTTGGGTGGCCCTTGCTTCATTTCCCTCAAGACCAACAAAGGATCCCACAGTTGGCCTCTTTAATAATATCCCACTGACTACTACCCTAGAAACTGTCATCCCCCCTATCCTCTGGAGCTGTGATCTGGGCCTGGCTTAATCCCTTCCCCCTTCTAGTTTCTTCACTCTTGCATCAGGAAAACAAAACAAAACAAAAACAAAAAACAGTTTAGTGGTTACAGAAAGTCTAAATGGCATCACTGAACTTGCTGCTCCCTGAGGGTCTTTTCTGGCCTGCCCTTATTGGCTGCCTATCTCAACTGTTTCCAACTTAGGGCTTTCCTCAAGAAGCTGCCTGATTCTATGCTGGCACCAGGTCAATAAGCCAACTGCTCCCATTGTCAACATGAGCCCTCTCTGGTCCAGCCTACCTTTCCAGTGTATTCCACACTGCTTCCTCTCACACACTCCTCATTCCAGCCACATGGACCTAGCTGGCAGCACCCAAGCTGTACAGTCCGCGTCCTACCTCTGGGCCTTTGTACGGGCCATGGCACAGTGGAGAGTGTGACGACCTGGAGTCGGGAAGACCCCAGTGTGCATCAAACTTCAGCATATGACCCTGGGCATTTTCAGAGTTGGAAGGAACCTCAGAAATCACCTATAGCTATACTCTATGTTCTGCTCTACGAAATATTTGACAAGTAGTCATGTAGCGTTTCCTTAGGGATCTCATGAGAGAGAATCCAGTGCTTCCCAAGGGAGCCCATTCCACTGTGGGACACCTCTAATTATGAGGAAATCTTCTTCCATAAAAGCCTCCATTTGCTTCTTTGCCACTTCTACCCATCTGCTCCTAGGTCTACCCTGTGGAGTCAAAAAAACTAAGCCCAGTCTCATCATGCCCACCAGGTAACTGAAAATAGCTATCATCTCCCTCCCTACTTCCTTCTCATTTTTCCCAGGTCCCAAATCGCCAGCAACTCAGACTGAGTTTCTGATCGGTAAAGATGGTTTCAAAATCTATGCAGAGAGTTTCCTTGCCTGCTTTCAACCAGCCACTTGTGCTGGCTCAGGACATGGGCCACTAAAAAGGAAGAATCAGGAGAACTTCAAAGGGAGCAATCCCGCCTCCATTGACTCATTCTCCTCTCAGATGGGGAGCCTACGAGCTATCTGGTAAGTAGAGAAGGAGGGTTCAATCAGACAAACCAGGCCACCAGGACTCAGACCGCCTATTCTGTTTAGTGTTGCTTTCAGAAGAGTCGACCAAAGATTGAGACGTATGTGTCCAAGGCTTGGAAGTAGCACTGTGAGCTCAAAATGTCTAGAGGGGTTTATCTGGTAGCACAGACTTCTAGCAGGAAAGTTGATGTATCCTAGAAGAAACCTCTGACTAGAGGGAAAGCACGAGCCCTGGCCTGGCCTTATTGAGCAGAAGGCCTGAATTCTGAGGGTAGAGGGCAGAGCGGAGGTGAAATCTAACAATGCCATGTCAACACTCCCACAAAATGCTCTGTTCTGATATGGTTTAAGATCTAACCTCACAGTAAAGGAAAATAAAAGTTATATGAGTTACTAAATTCTGTTTTAAATATTTCTATTAATATGTGCTTGTGTTTCATATTTAGCATTGTTGGGTATAGGAACCATATATGTGCCTGAGATGCATTTAACTATCTGTCCTTTGCATTCTTTCTTTTTTTTTTCCTCTGAGGCTGGGATTAAGTGACTTGCCCAAGGTCACACAGCTAGGAAGTGTTAAGTGTATGAGGTCACATTTGAACTCGGGTCCTCCTGAATTCAGGGCTGGTGCTCTATCCACCTAGCCACCTACCTGCCCCTGCATTCTTTCTTTAGGGAGACCTAGGTATGAACCAAAATCTCATCTTTAAGGAAATGATCCCTAAGCTGCTGAAGTAGAGAGTATGAGAAATAGAGTTTAGCCATACTTGTTAGAGGTCATGCTCCCCAAAGGATTGAACTCAGTCCAAACTATGTACAGAGGCCAGAGTGGATGGCCCCCACACATCTGGGTCCCGTTAGCAGTTGATTATTGTTATTGTCATTGTTTTAATATTCGACTCATATGATATGAAGAGGAGGCCATTTGCCATTCTCCTCTGGATAATCTCCAGTTTATGAATGCCCTTGCTAAAATATTGCATCCAGAATAAAACACTTTACTCTATATGTGGTCAAACAGGGGCAGAATAAAGCAGAACTATTGCCTTTTTGTTCTGGGAAGCTGTACCTCTTCTTAATATTAATCTCAAGTCAAACTAACTTTTTAAACTTACACTGAGCTTGTGGGCACCCCTCCCAAATTGTTCTGCAGACAAAATCTACCTTAATTATGCTTCCCACACATTATATTTTTCTGCTTGATTCTTTTACATCTTACTAGTTCTGACCCAGAGCTCTGGCCCTTCAAAATCTTTTTGACCCTTAACTCTATAATGTTATCTATCCCTCCTAGCTGTGTGTCATGTACATATTTGGCGCGTATCCCAGTCTCTGCTTTTCCTCAAAACCCTTTCTGCCAGAGCTTGCACTGGAAGGCAGAGCCTGAAAACTCTGATCACCTCCGTGAGGCCTCCAAAGGCCACCTCAGGAGAGGATAAGAAGAGCAACAGTGATGGCTCACCTTTGCATCCAGCATTTCTTCTCAAGGAGTCTGAGAGGTGACAGACAGCAAGTTCACGGAGTAAGTGTGCCAGAAATATTCCTAGAGTGATCGGAACACACACTGTGTGGGCAAACTCATCTTCTGTTTATTCAAGGTTTGTGTGAGATCAGCCAATGTCTACCCTGTTACTATCTATTCCCTATTTGGCTCCTAATAAACAAAGGTGAACTTCACTACAAAGCGGAGTGTGCTCCTAGTCACAAAAGGCCCCAACAGAAGGTAGTTTATAGTTCTATGTTCCTCTTGTGGTCAGTAAATAGTGCTGATGCACTGAAAAAGAGAGAAGGAAAAGCAAAACGGTTCCATTTTCATGAGGAAAAGTTTTAAGGTGTGTTAATGGAAGTCAGCCACGCATTGGAAAACTTCCCTAAGCTAGAAGTTTGGATAAATACTAGAATTCCCTGGAGTGTTTTCTAGTCTATGTTTAAAATAGAAGAAGATGACCAAAAAAAAAAAAAAGTTCTGTGGAGTGGAACCTTTAACCAATAGTCAAAAAAGAGACTTCTATCTGCTCACTACAACAACATGAGGAAGGAAACAGAGCAAGCTGGGACTCTGATCACAAAGAAATAAGGAAGGAGACCCCTAACTTCTCCATCCTTCGACACTCACAAGCTATATGCCCACCATTGATGACCTCCAATATCAGCTACCTAGCTTTCACATGTATACAGGTGGTCTCATGGGGAAGGGCAGGGAGAAGACAGAAGTGGCTGGATCATTAGCACCCAGAACAAAGAAAAGGGCAGGGGGAGAATGTTATTAGACAGTAGAATCCTAGTGATCTTCATGAAGAAAAGAACATAATAAATGAGCACTGCTGATGAAGCAACTGAATACTAAAAGTATATAGTACATTAGTTCAGGAAAAAAAAAAAGGATGAAAAATGCAGGACAAATTGGAATCAAAATTGCTTTGCTTTATAAGATAGCAAGTGATTCTGACCTCCTCCCACAGATACAGTGAATAAATTCCACCAGAACAATATATCTGGAAGTAACCAAATTATTACTGTACCAAAATTGAACTCACAGATTGCAAAACTGATGCCCTGGCTTGATCCTCTCAGAATTAACATTATGTAGGAGGCTGAGTAAACCATTCCCTCAAAAGGAAAGATAGTCTTTAACTGGGGAAAAGTCAAAGAACACCTAAAAAGAGTGGGTTTCAGTCCCATTTGATGTCCCGAGGGCTGAGGCAGGCAAGTGAGCTTGGTCAGACATCACCAGATTTGGATGGGATCTTTCTGGCAATCTCTTCACCTCACTCTAACTAACCTGAATAATCTAATTTAGTTGAACTCTCATAAATTTCCCATTTACATTTATTTGAATTTTGAGGAAATGAGAATGTGGATAAAGAGCCTTGGACTCAGCAGGCTAAGGACCAAGTCTGATGCATAGTAACTCTGTGTCCTTAGGAAGTGCCCTCGGGAAACTCTTAAGACTGTAGGTTAAACATGTATTGATCAACCTGCCATCTGGGTAGGGAGGAGATGGAAGGGGAAAATTGGAACAAAAGGTTTGAGAATTGCCAATACTGTAAAATTACCCATGCATATATCTGGTAAATAAAAACTATAATTAATAATAAAAAAAGACCATAGGTTAAAGAGGAATCAAACATCTGCACTGACAGAGGGAATCTTCAGACAGAATTGCCTATCCCTAGGAAATCACAGGTCTGAGCCAGAAATAACCAAAAGAAAAACCATTTAAATTCCTGAACAGATCAATGATGCAAAAAGAAAAAATAATAATAATTTAAAAAATAAACCAAACCTAGCCAAAGAATCATCATGGATGATGGTAGTAGAAAAAGGCTTCCGAAATCCCAGCTTTGCTAATTACTACTTGTGCAACCTTGTGTGACTTTGGGAAAATCACTTCACCACTCAATGGATCAGCCATTTGTTTCATTTGACCTCACAAACACAAGACTCCACAGCCATTGCCCGCAATGCCCCCTGCCACAGTATCTCCCCCTAAGCTCGATTCCAACATTCTGCTGATCCACTGTGGCCTGACCTGGAGAGGACTCGGGGCCCACTCGATAAAGGCTGGGTCTCTGCCTGGAACCTCCATGTGTGCAGAATGCAAAGGCTCATTCTTTCCTCGGTTACCTGCTTACCCTCCACACTGGCCACACCTGCAGCCAGAGCCCCTGGAAACAATGAGAACCTGCTTTCCTTTAGTCACACCCTCCATCGCAAAGATCCTAACCCCCTCGCCCGTTTTTCACGGTGCAAACCCCATTCTACACCCCCCGGATCCACTCTGGGAAGCTTAGCCCCCTTAACTCAAGCCTTCCTCTCCACTTCCCAGTCCAGAGCTTTGCCCATCATCCACTGGGCCGTCTGGCATTCCAATTCTAAGGCAGCAAACTGGCTGGTTCTGGCCCTTCCTCACTCTTTCATATGTTTCTATCCACTGAGACCTAGTCCTCGGTGCCGGCCCTGTGTGCCAGGTCTCCTGCTTCCAGGACTGCTTCCACTTTCCCTCATATAAGGCAGCCCCCACCCCCAAGTGGTCACGGTGCCATCAGCAGCGGGCTCCTTGTGTCCCCGCTGCCACCGTCAGGCTGGTCCTTACTTCTCAGCCCTGGAGCTGCCTTCATTCCCCACTTGTTTGGCACCCAATTAAGATGCTGATAGGTTGGCGGCCCACTTTCAGGCCCCTCTTTGCTTCCTCAAGGAATTCAGCCCCTGGCTCCCAGCACTTCCCTCCTCCCCAATGCCAGCCTCCCCCTCCAGGGCTCCACCATCCTCCACGGGGCCTTCCTTGTCCCCTGGCCTCCTCCTCCCACCCACCAAGCTACACCCAGATGGTCATACCCTGGATCTCGCCGGCCCCTCCAAAAGTTCATGATCTCCCCAACTCCTGTATCTGCTCATAATCTTTTGTCATTCCACCTCGCCTTGGGCCTTATAATCTCGAGCCGGCTCTCCCTCTCGCCCAGACCTCTAATTCCTCCAGCTCTCAGCACTTTCTAGGCCGCCCAGTCCCACCCCCAGCCCAGAACTGGCCGTCCTCTCCTCCCTTTTCCAGCCTGATTCCTTGAGAAACAATTCCAGCAGCCCTTATCTCCTGCTCTCCGGTTCCTTGCTCCCTCTTCCCAGTTGCTGTTCTTGCCCTGCAAAGCTCTGGATCACTCCCACCATCTATGGCCTTCGCTCCTATTCAAGCAATGCTGATAAAACAGTGGAGAAAGCCATGCGCCCACGGTGCCCCGGTCCACTGCGGATGTATGTCGATGGAGCAATCTTTCCTGGCAGGCCTTTTACACACACCCGAGGGATTCCCTCTCCTGCTCTCCCGCTTTCCCGCTCTCCACCGTGCTGATTCCGAACCTTTCCAGCCCTCCTCTCCAACTTCTCATGGCTCTTCTCCCCCCACCAGCTGAGAAGGTTCCTCGAATTTCACTCCCCCCAAATAGGCCATTCATGGAGAGCTCCCTTCTCCCTCCTCCTCTGCCTTTGGCATCTCTTCCCCCCCCCCTCCTTCAGCCCCCGTCTCTCCTAGGTGGCCATTCTCCTTCCCACCGTAAATCCCAAGGCAGCACTAGTGAGGCAGGTCAAAAGGCAAACCACACCTTTCACTTACCTTCGGTCTTACCCTGTCTACTGGCTGCTTCCTCGCTCTCCACAAACACGCCAGTGTCTCCCCCATGCTCACAAAGGGAAAAAACACCCCGAACCCGAACCCGAACCCAAACGCCTCACTCGCTTGGGGCATCTCCACTAGCTACTGCCCTTCTCGACCTCTCCTCTCTTACAACTCAACTCTGAGAAACCTTTCTACCACAAGCGCCTCCACCTCCCTTTCTCTCGCTTCCTGACAGTCCTGGCTCTGGCCTCTCCCAAACTGCCAAAGGTAAAGAGATCCACTGGCCAAAGGGAAGGACGGACCATTTCTGCAGTCTTACCTTTCTGACCTCGAGTCTTTTCACACTGTTGAGCAGGTTCTTCTGCAGGAAATTCTCGGTCTCCAGATGACCCTGCTCTCTCCCAGCTCCCTTCCTAAAGGTCGGCCAGCCCCTTCTCAGCCTCTTTTACTGGCTCTTCATCCAGCCTTTACTTGCTAATGGGAAGCATACCCCCCAGGCTGGGTCCTGAGCCCTCTTCCGGGTCTCCACTACACTATTTTAGAACTCCTCAGCTTCCAAAGTTTCAATTAACATCTCTAAGCAGATGATTCTCCAATTTATTTCCTCAGCCTTAACCTCTCAGCTGACCTCCGATTTTACATCTCTAATAGCTCATTGGACTACTAGAACTAGATGTTCTATAGTTATCTTAAATTCAACAAGCCCCAAACTGCAACACATTAGCTTTTCCCCAAACTCTGCCCTCTTAATTCAGATGTATCATTGTCAAGGACTCAAAAGTCCAACCTAGGGGTCATCCCTAACTTCAACTCTTCTTCCATCCCCCATATTCAACTTCTTGCCAAGTTTTGCTTATTTTCCCTTTGCTACAAAGCCTTTCTCACTTCTGATACATTCCCCATTCCATCACCCCCTAGAACAAGCCTCTCCCCATTCCAGTCCATTCTCCACTCAGCTTCCCTAAAGTGCACACATCCTGCCCTTCAAGTCAGGAAACTCCAAGGGTTCCCTATTACTTCCAGCCAAATAGAAAATACTCTGACTTCTACACCTCCACCATAATACTAAGTCCCGAATCAGGGCATTTTGATTGGCTCTGCCTGACATGCCTTCCCAACTCACCTTGCTTTCTGGATTCCCTGACTTCCTTCAGGTGTGATCTAATATCTCATATTCCCCCACATTTCCTTCCCAGTTTCCCTTAATACTAATGCCTTTCTCCTGAGATTATCTCTGTTTTACTGTGTGTGTGTGTGTGTGTGTGTTTATGTATGAATGTGTGTATTCATACACACATACACATTTTGTGTATAGTCCTTTTTATGTTACCCTCCTTATAGAAGCTCTCTGAGGTCAGGGGCTGTTTCTGGCTTTCTTTACATCCCCAATGCTTAATATTGTGCCTGGCACACAATAAGTACTCCATAAATCCTTGCTGATTGATTTCCCAAGATTGCCATTGTTCTAAAGTGGAGAAATGTGTTACATAAATGATAATAGACTGCCCAATCTTGTCCTGTTTGGAAGGGGGCGATGAAAGTGAACATGGAGGTTTATTTCAGAGAAATCCCTGCATTTCCCCTTAAATGGATAACTGCTGGTCTAGCTGCAGCAGTTTGGGCAATGGAAAGGCCAGCAGAGTTATCTGTGCCACACCAGGCAAGCTACTGAACCTCCAGACTGCAGTTTCCTCCTCTTTGAAAAAGTTGACAAGGCATTGTCAAGGAAAGTCCCGAGTAAACTTAAGATGGTATCGAAATTTGAATTACTAGGACTTCCACCCCCAAAAAGATCCACCGTGAGAAAGGAGGGTACTCCACAAAAAGCAAAGTGATTTGCTAAAGAAACTGCAGTTTCAAGAGGAAAATCCTCCATAGTATTCCAAGTAAGGGACATTTGCATTTGTTAAGTGATCTAATGCATGAAAAAAACCAACATTTCAAGGAAAAGACCTTTTCCCAAGGACTGTATTTTATGTATTTTTAATCACATTTTAAATATTCGGTAAATGAGTGATTTGAGCCAAAGATAAGCTTTGTAGGACCCTGGTAACTAAATTTATCCGGCTAAACACATTCACAGCTATTAAGATGAAATGTGTATATACACAAATACACATATTTCTCTATGCAGGTGACAGATGACCTTCATTATCATTCTAAATGATTAACTTGCTTAAATAAATGAACAAACTCGTCAGTAACATAGCCATTCACTCTGGCTAACAGCTGCAGCACTGTCTCCTCTGGGTATTGAACTGGAAGGCCTGCTCCTCCTTGTACCTCATCTGGAGGAGTCCACAATTCAAGACACAGGCTGCCATGTATTCATCTGTCCAGATGCCACCACTCCCAGATCCACTTCTTCACCCCACTCAGGCATGACTGGCCACCTGAATCTCTGAAATATGCTGTTGTCACCTCAAGTTCAACCTGAATGAACTTGGAGTCAACAGCTTTCTTTCCTCTATTGCTAGATGGAGAATTCAGTCTCTCTACAAACATCAATTAAGGCAGGAGAGAAAATTCACCAGAGTCTCTTCATATAATTAATTAATTATGCTTTTTATTCAACCAGCAGCTAATTTTTGATTGGCTGCTATGTAGATAGACCCAATAGAATACAGTGTCATAGACAGCAAAGGAAGACAGAATTTCCAATCAGAGAAAAGAGTCACCACTAGTCAAAGGTCATAAAGAGAGCAAAAGCTGCAAAATGTAAGCTGTGAATGACAACAGAACATCCGATTTGAAAATTTAAGGACTACCAGTGACCTTGAAGGGAAGTGTTCCGGTGATGTGGTGGAGGTCTTATGGGCTTGATGACAAAGAGTTGAGAAGTGAGTGAAAATCTAGCTGTTCTTTTTCAGTCATGGTGTCATCGTCCCTACTTTTTTTTTTTTTTTAGCTTAGGCAATTGGGGTTCCGTGACTTGCCCTAAATCACACTGCTAGGAAGTGTTAAGTGCTTGAGGTTACATTTGAACTCAGGTCCTCCTGACTTCAGGGCTGGTGCTCTAGCCACTGTGCCACCTAGTTGCTCCCATTGTCTCTATTCTTTACAGACTAAAGATGATCTCCAAAGCCTGTCCTGGGTACTCTTCTGTTGTCTATATATATATCATCTCTTTCAGGATTATCATCAGGTCTTATGATTCCCAGATCTAGCTATCCAGACCTATTCTTTCCTGAGCTCCAATGCAGCATTAACCCTGCCCATTGGATATTTAGAACTTTTCATCTCATGGGCATCTCAAAGTCACTGTCTAAAACAAAAGTCAGTCTCTATCCCTTGCCCCTGCATCTCCCTCCCCTGGGCAGACCTATTCCTCCTTTAAATCTCTTTTGAGGACACTGACTCTTCTCGGCAACAGAATATCATCTTTGACATTTTCTTTTCCCTGAGAACCCTTTCCCCCTAGCTAATCAATTTCCCGGTCTCATCAAATCTTTTTCTAAGACACATCTCCCATCTGTCCCCTTTTCTCAGCTCCAAAAGCTCTTAATTAAGTTCTCCTCACTGTTTCTCCTCAAGACTATTGAAAAGTCTTCTAACTAGACTCCCAGTTTACCGTCTATCTCCTCTAAGCCACGATCTGCACCGTTGCCAAAATACTCCTAAAGCCCAAATCCTAACGCTATGACTCTGGCTACTCTAGAATCTCCGACTTCCCTCAAGAACCTTTTGTGATTCTCTTGCCTCTAGAGCAAAACATAAAGTCCAAAGATTAACCAGAGTTCTTCAAAACCTGACTCCAGAATACCTTTCTTATGTTCCTTTATATGTGTTCTCCTCATATGCTCTAGATTCCCGTCAAACTGGCCCACTTGACAATTCCCCAAACTATACATTCTATGCAGAATATAAACAGTCCGTGATTTTGCATGGAGATGTGCAGTTGATATTGGAATGTGCAATGGAAGTGGAAACATAAATGTTCACCATTGTTTCTAGCTTGAAGTGAAAGGGAAGAAAGAAAAGACAGGGGTAGATTCATGGATTTACTGAGGTTTGGTCTGGTTTGGGGTTGTTTGGGGGATTGAGGAGCCTGTGTTTCCACACAGAGGGGAAGAATTCTCCAGGTGTTACTCTAGATATTAACTGGCCTGAGTCACAGGCAAATAAATAGCCAAGGAGGCAGGCCCGGATCCTTCCCTTTACCCTCTCTTTCCACTCAATGGAATGGACTCCAGCAGACTAACTTTCTATTATTGTGTTGAAGGTCATGCTTCCCACGAGGAAGCCCACAAAGTTCCTGTTCCCAGAAAAAGGAACCTTTCTCTTTGAATTGCAGAGCTGAAGTGAGTGAATGAATGATCACCGCTCAGGTAACCAGGTGAACTTCCCATCCTCTGTAGTATCGTGCTCAGGTGTGCTAGGACCATCATGAAGAATAACTTTGTAAAATCCTGTTACTGCTAAAGTTGCCCACCAGCCTAACTAGTACTGCAAAGTTGAGGATGCTCTTCCTCGTGTGTCCTGTCACTGCTTTTTTTTTTTGCGGGGGGGGTGGGGGTGGGGGTCCTGCATTTCGTTTTGATTTGGGGAACTCTACTACAAGTCTACAATATTAAAAAAAATTAAACTCTATAGCAGTAATGTGCTGAGATACTGTGGGGGATCACAAGAGTTATTGCAAAGCATTCAAGAATCCATATGCCACCAAGGACTGTCATGTGCATCCTTAGGTTCCATAGCATATTCAATACCTATCTCCCAGAGACTGAACAAAAAAAAAAAAAAAAAAAAAAAAACCTTACACATATGTATTTTTTAACAAATGTCTATAGATGCTGTTGTGATAAATAAAATGAAAATTTATTTCAAAGCATTACTGAATTTTCAATAGCTTTTCTGTCACCATGTATTTTTGCAATCATTAATAATACAGCTATAGTGGAAGTCCATGAAATGTTTAACCATAAAAAAAAATCTTCATATTTAAAAGTTTGTTAACCATAAATACACACCATTTCCACCAGCAATAAAGAATCAATTCCCCACATTCAAATACAATTATTCAAGAAGAAAACAAAACAAACAAAAAAACAATCTCGGAAGAGGAGGAACACAGCATAATGGGATGTGTGACTAGGACTTTGGAGATCCTAATGTGCACTGAGATTAAGCACTCACTGAAACTGCTTCCCCTAGACTAGTCAAGATTTGACCACAAACCAGACACAAAATTTAAGGAAAAAACACTTATGGATAATCTGATCCCAAGTGATTATGAAAATGAGGTTTTTTTTTGGGAGGGGGATCTTGCAAAGAGTCTTTGTGTTTTGGAGGAGGAAGGGGAAGGGGCAAAAGAAAAATGATGAGAAAGAACAAATTTGTAGGGTCCCTCTAGATATTACAAACCAGAGGTGTCAAACATGCTGCCTGAAGAATCATCCCAAAACACTCTTCATTGTAGTAAAAAAAAAAAAAAATAATAATTAAAAATACTTAACAAAATAAATAAAATATAATACAACATAGATAATTTTAAGACAGGGTTTTCTAATATGCTGCCCACATGTACAATGAAGTGGACCTCCTTTCTATTTAAGTTTGACACCACTGGTATAGACTATGCCAAGTAAAGCGTGCTTAGAAATTACAAGTGCTGGTCAGGATTAAGAAAATAATCTGGGTTTAAATAGGGGCTTTGAAAAAAAGAATAAAAGTGGGCATGGGATCCTTTCAACCACAACGCCAAACCCTGTGAAGGAAGGGCAATTCTTCCTCATCCATCAGGGGTTCCAAGGTGTTCCAGGGGTATCCTAGCTCTCAGCAGAACTTGGAATGATGGAAGTGGAAATGTCAAGATCTGGGTTTGGAGTAACATCAACATTTTTCTTGGGTTACTAAACTGTAACATCGGGGAATGTTGCAAGTACAATTTGCCTAGATTTCAGCAAAACCTTATTTTTTAATTGATTTTAATTTTTTTGACTGATGACTTTTATTGATGAGACAGATATGGGATAGCCACATGGTTAGACCCCAAGAACAGCAATTTGTGGTCTGATGTCCTTTTGGAAGGGACCCATACTTGATTTTGTGCTATTTAATATTGTTGTGGTTCTTGTTCTTTTTTTTTTTTTTTTTTTTTTTAATAACTTTGATAAAGGCATAGTTGTCGTGCTTATCAAACTTGCACAACACAAAGCCGGGAGGGATGGCTACCACATGGAGTGATAGAATCTTGGACCTAATCTCAAAAAATGAAACTTAATGGGATTAAATGTAAAATATTCTATGTGGGCTCCAAGTCAGCTTCTCAAGTACAACATGGGAGAAACCATGATTAGAAGCTGTTTGAAAAAGAACTGGAGGTTTTGATGGGCTTCAACCCGAAT
Source organism: Sminthopsis crassicaudata (assembly GCF_048593235.1). Classification (NCBI taxonomy): domain Eukaryota; kingdom Metazoa; phylum Chordata; class Mammalia; order Dasyuromorphia; family Dasyuridae; genus Sminthopsis; species Sminthopsis crassicaudata. The sequence continues at coordinate 11,980,239 of NC_133623.1, read as the reverse complement.
CAACAGTGCAAAAGAAAACCTTTGGCTATATTAAGAGAGGCACAGTGACCAGGACTCGGGGAGTGGGAGGGAGGGATGTGGGGATGTTTAGCCAGTACAAGAGAAAATGAGAGCTAAGGGACAATAATTATCTTCAAGTACTGGGAAAATGATAATGGGGAAGAGGGATCAGGTCTTGAAGCAAAGGGATACATGATTCGAAGGTTTCTTCTAACTCAAACTGTTCTATTATTCTCGACTCCGGCCGAGCCCATCACCACTCAGTTCCCAACTAAACTCTGATGCCCCTTAGGAACCAAGACTGACAACAGAGGGGCCCCCAAAGGGGACAGCTGGTTTTTTCCCTTTGGGCCGCTACATGTGGCTGTAACTTTGTGACTTGCTGGCATAGATAAGTGCTATTTAGATTAAGGTTGGTCTCCATAGAACCACCGAATCAAACATCTCCCAGAAAACAAACCAGCCAGTCATTTGAAATGGGGCAAGTCACATACAGAACAGCAGCAAAAAGAACTTCAATTGTCTAGTCCCATCTCCCCAGGCTTAGAATTATCAGGGAGAGGGAAAGTATAGCTAGGAATATATTTCAGATGACTAAATACAGCAATTATCACAAGTACAGGAAATCTTCAGCTTATGAATGGGTTGTGTTCCAAATATTTATTTGTAAAGCAACTGAAACTCAGAATGCATTTTCCCATAGAAACAATGGTAAAAATGATGGCAAGATCCTCCTCAGGCTAGACCCAAAAGGCTGTTTAACTCATATATAGCTGAACCTTCACTAAAGTCCTACTCCAATGTCTCATCACAATGTGGGGTTGATCCTGGGTTCTCAATGACCATGACTGTCAAATGCAAATTTTTTTTAAGTTCTACCAAGCTGGTTAGGGCTTGAATATGGTCCCAGTAATAGACTATAGGTCTATCACCAAAAAACAAAAAAACAAAAAACAAAAACCAAAAAACAAAAACAAAAACAAAAAAAACCCAGTTTAGGTAAGTTCAGAGACGCTCACTAACACCAGGTTGGATACAGGCTGATGAATTTTTTTGACTAGAAAAAGTCTCAAACACCATTAATTAAATTGTAGAGAGGATGCAATCAGTGTTGGTGAAGGGAAGGCTCACAACGACAAAAATCACAGTTCTTTGAAGTGTTGAAGTAAGCAGATGAGCTATAGTACTAATAGTACTAGCCAGAGTTCTGAGTCTTAGGAGCAAAGGATGGAGGAGGAAGGGTTTCCTCCCCATTTCCTGGGCCTAGAGCCAGCTGTAAGCAAAAATCTTAAAACGGGCAAAGTTTCTCTTTGGCATCCTCCCAACTCCTCTTCTGTAATTCTCCTGCTATCTCTTAATACCTCTCTCCCCCAGGCCTCCAAAGGCCCAATGGCCCTCAGGCCTCCCTCAAGTCCCCACTGTGGCACCCATCTGGCCCCAAGCAGTCAAGCCTAAGCCTGACGTGGGGCACAGAAATACATTTGGGGGTACACCTTTTTATAGTTACAGAATCAAAGAAGTCAGAACAAGACCAGATCTTCTAATACAACCCCCTCTTTTTACAAATCAGGAAACTGAGGCCACAAGAAGTGACTTGGCTAAAGTCACATAAATAATAAGGGTAGTAAGGAGCAGATCTAGGCTTGAACCCAGCTCTCCTAACTCCCAAGTTCCAACACTCTGTCCAATACTCCATGCTGCCAATGATTGGTTGTGAGGATCATAAGATCATGAATTTAGAGCTGGAAAGGACCTTAAAGGTCATCTATTCCAACCCTTTTTTTTTTTTTTTTAAATTCTTAAAGTTTTTTTAAGGTTTTTTTTTTCCCCAAGTTTTTTTGGGTTTTGTTTGTTTTTTTTGGGGGGAGGGAGTTTGGGGGTTTTTGTTTTGTTTTTTGTTTTTTTTTTGCTTTTGTTTTTTTGGGGGGTTCTTTTTTTTTGGTTTTTGGTTTTTTTTTTTTTTAAACAGGGAAACTGTATTTGGACAGTGTCAAGCTGCAGGGGGTAAGGACAGACATGTAGGAGGTTTCTGGAAATTCAACAGCACCAGTGTGATTTGCAGGTTCTAGTCTTAATCTGGCCCATGCCACCCATCTGCAGAGCTGGGAAGGATATGATGGAGCAGAGACACTCACTGAACACCCCAGGAACAGTCTAACTATTGAAACAGGGCTACTTTCTATGTAGCAGCCCAACCTGCTTACTTTCCCAGTACTCAGGCCCAAGCCCTGCTGAGAGATGGGGAAAGGGGTGGCCTAGGTAGGTGTGGGGGGATTCTATAGAGATTAAGTTGGCACAGCACCCCCAAACTATGAGCTTGGTCTCCAAGTGGGCACCTCCTGTGATTTTCCCCCCTTTTTCATTAAAGGGAGGGAAGGAAGGAGGAAGGGAATGAGGAAGAGAAGGGAGCAGGCAGGTCATCCTTGTGCTCAGAGTAGGACATAATAGCAGGAATACCCTCACTACCCCAATCCTGCTATAGTGGGAGGGGACAGGGATGGAAAGGTAGAGGGAGTGTGATGCTGGCCTTGAAGCCCATGCAGAATAGGGGAAGGAAGCTCTCCTCTGTGGGGGAGCAGGGAAAAGGATTTGTTTCCTTTTCAGTCTGTGATTGGATGAGTTTTAGCTGATCTTCTGGATCAATTTCTCATCAGACAGGCAGTAGAGGTTGTTGATGGACAGGTCTGAGATGAAATGCTCACACGCCTTCCGGGTGATCTGCTTGCAGCCTCGAAGGTCAATCAAGGTGACATTAGAGATGCGTCGTAGATACAATAAAGACTGGTCTGTCAACTTATTGCAACCTGCCATATTGATTTCTGTGAGGGAATTGCGAGTGGACGAGCCAACAGCTGTTAGTAGATTTGGTGACTGATCTGTAAGGTAGCTGCAGTGACTGAGGTCCAACCGAGACAGAAGGGGCATGTGGCGGATGATGAGTCGGAGCGTGGCATCAGTGATGTCTAGGCCGGCCAGCCGAAAATCTGTCATGTTCCGGAGCTTGCTGCGATTGTCGTGTCCAGGCTTATCAGTTGGCGGGCTCAACAAGTCTCGAATCTGAGGGTCCTTGATTCCTACTGCCCACCGAAGGTCAAGGGTCCTGAGAAGGGGGCAGCTGGAAGTGCTGAGAGCAGAGACTGCAGACCAAGAGCAGCCTGCTAGAAGGAGGTCTTTCAAGCCCGGAAGCCTATTGACAAGCCACGTCAGCTGTTTTTTGGAGATGTTGGTCCAACTGAGGTCAAGGCTCACTGGCTGTCTCTTGATAATACCACTCAGTGCCTGGGGGACAATGGCCTTACACCTGCTCAGATCAATCTTTGTCCAGAGTCTCTTGTCACAGCACCATTTATACCAAGTCTTACACACCCGCATACATTCACAGAGTTCTCTGCGGTTGAGATAGCGGAAGACAGACAGCCAGATCTCCCTTTGCATCCAGCTTTCCTCCTCATCTTGGGCAAAGCTGTCCTGGTGGTTCACGGCAGCTGCCTCACCCTCCTCCGTGCTCTCCTCCTCCTCCTCAGCAGCACTCTCCTCCTCGGGGCTGTCCTCCTCCTCGTCCTCCTCATCCTCGTCGTCATCATCCTCCTCGTACAAGTCCTGCCCTCTGCCCAGGTCGTCTTCGTCCCTCAGCTGAGGCGTCAGAGCTGGACAGTGTTGCACCAGTACCCGGGGAGAATGATGGAAGTTGGCAGAGGAAGCCGTGATGGCCTGCAGCTTGGGCACAATGGAAGTTCCCTGAAGCTCTTTACTGGGCCTCTGTGGTGTGACCATCAGATATGTCCCCCGAATTCTGACCTTCTCTATTTCAGACAGTTCTTTCTTGCCACTGGGATTGTTCTCTTTTTCTCTCTGCGTGGCCTGGAGCCGCAGTTGTCTTCTTTTGAAACGGTCATCCCTGCCGGCACTGTGGTGGTCGCTGGGGCCGGCTCCGGGGGACGATCGGGTCACCATACTGTGGGGGGGCCCCGGATCGTGGATGAGCTGCAGCATGGTGGTGGTGGTGGACGAGTGAGGAGGCTGCTGAATGAGCGGCTCGTCGTGGCTGCGAAGAGGCCGGAGAACTTTGGCTTGGACCACGCCCTCGTCGCCATCGTCCATTTTCCTCCTCTGCACTTTCTCCGAGTTGTCCGGCTGGAAGCACTTTGGGCACTCCCAGCAATTGGGCAGTTCATCATTAAGCAGTCCTTCCCCATCCATCTGCAGGCAACCGGGATGAACAACCTCATTGCAGATACAACACTCCATCAGCTTCTTCTCAAAGTCCTGGGTCTCCTCGTTCTGATCGACCTCGCCACAGAGGGAACAAGTGACGGAGTAGGGCAGCCGGGGGGCCATACACTGGCGGAGGACACAAGACTGCTTCATGCGGCCGGGCCCCCCAAACTTCTTCATGTCCCGGCAGTATCGGCACACACCACACTCTCCCTGTACGCAGGCATCACACTTGCGGCATCGAACCCGCCTCCTACGGGCTCCTGAGACTGGGGGCGAGGGAGTGGGCCTCACGGGCGGTGGCAGCCTAGGGGAGCGCTTCATGGCAGGAGGGAGGCTTGGCGGGAGCAGCTGGGGCCTGGTGGGAAAGCTAAGCCGGTCCCTCGGGAGCCCCTGAGCTAAGGACCCTGGTGGGGGCCAACTGGGGGGGGGGAAGCACTGCTTGCAAGCCCTTCCACCAGTATCTGAAAGGCTCTGCCCACTCTGCCTGGACCTCGGGCTGCTGGTCCCTCCCGGGCTGCGGGGGCTCTTGGTTCAAGTGTCCCCGGAGCCTCTGTTTGCTTGGGGGAGGGGGGCTGGAAGTTAGGCTGGGCAAGTTGGATCTCCTACCTCTCCGTAACTTCGAATGTACTGAAACAAGCGTGGACGTCCCCCAAGGCGCCTCGGCCAGGCCACGCAAAGCTGCTCCGGAGGCCCAAGGCGCGCCTGAGAAGAGCAACGGGCGGCGGGCGGGCGGCAGGCGGCGGGTGGGCGGCCGGCCGGCCGGCCGGGCTGGCAGGCAGGCAGGCAGGGCAGGGGCGGGCCCGGGGCGGCCCCGGAGGCAGGGCCGGGCGGCCGGGCGGCCGAGCGGCCGGGAGGCAGGCCGGGCGGCCGGGAGGCCGGGCGGCCGGGCGGGCAGTAAGCGCGCTCCTTCCCGGGGGCCCTTCCCTCCCGTGCTGATGAGAGCCGAGCGAGCAAACGGTATTGCTCTAGTGCCGCGGCTGCTGCTGCTGCGGCTGCGGCGGCTGCTACTGCTGCGGCTGCTGCTGCTGCTGCTGCTGCTGCTGGGGTTGTTGCTGCTGCTGCTGCTGCTGCGTCACCCACATGCGGCTCCCAGAAATGCTTTGCGCGTGCGCCCGAGAGAGGGCGAGAGCGGAGGGTGGGGGGAGCCGGAGCGGCGCCCGAGCGGGAGGGGGAGGGAGAGCGAGAGAGGGGGCTGGGTAGAGGCGGAGGGAGGGAGTCGGACGAAAGGAAGGGGCGGGAGGCGCGAGGGGGAGGGGAGTGGGGGAAGAGCCCGACACGGGGAGTCCCGAGGGGGCCCGGGCCGGGAGAAAGAAAGAGCGAGTGCGGGGTAGGAGGGGTCGGGAAAGAGAGGGAGCCCAAAGGGGGTCGGAGGGGCCGCAGGAGAGCCTCGGGGGGGCCGGCCTGGGAAGGGGAAGAAAACGATCTAAGGGAAGGGAGCGGGGGAACGCGGCAGGGAGGGCACCAGCGGGCTGGGGGAGGCGGCCGAGGGTCGAGTTGGAAAAATGGGGCGCACGAGCTAACAGACTCGGCCAAGGTCACTCGGAGAGGCCGAGCGGCGAGCCGAACCTGAAAATCCTCCGGCCCCTCCCCCATAAGCCAGCGGGCCCAGCCGAAGTGCAGAGGGTGGGGGCGGGGCGCTCTCGGGGCTTAATTCCTCCTGGAAGCTTTATCCCCTACAAATGTTCAGACGCCACAGGATGGCTTCTCTCTGGCCCAGTTGGGGTGGGCTCCCCTTTCTCAAGAGAGCATGTGAAGAGCTGAGGTAGTAGCTAGAGTCAGGCTGCAGGAATTAGGTAGCTGGCTGTTTTGGGGGGGGGGGTGGAGGGGAGGGAGGGACAGAGATGGGAAGGAGTTTTGGAGACTCAGAATGAAGGATAGAGATGATTAAAATGAAATAATTCAAGAAAGTAGATATTCTGGATAGAACTTGAGTGTAGCTGATTGGATTATATTCCTATGCGGAATGGGATTTTAGCCATGGTTTTTCCGGTGCTCCATTTATGCACATTTTGGAAATTAAATCAAATACTTAACTGTGAACTTTGCTAAATGGGGAGGAGTCTGTCTTCTGAGGTTAGGGCCGCATGGAACTTCAGCTGGGAAATGATAATGCAGTGTAGCAGTCAGTCCCCAAGCAGCTGGCTTTGTCCAAACTGTTGCCTTTCTCACATCTGAAATCCATATAGCTGAGCTTTATTCTTTAAGCATCAGTAGCTGCCTTTTGATCTATGGTTTTGTAGCACTGGAGGGATCGCTTGGAAGAGGATTGATATACTGGCTATTGGGTTTGGGTTTTGTTTTTGCATTCCCTTGGAAAGGGAGACAAGACTATAAAAGAAAACTAGTATACAATTAAGATCTTAGGAAACTTGATGAATATGCAAGGAGAGAGAAGAACGTGACCTGTACCCCCATGCCCATTTTCCTTGCCTTATCTATGAGATCAGAAAAATTCCAATGGGTACAAGGCAGTAGCTTCAGTACCCCGATGTTGCTCATTACAGATAATTCTTTTGGCTCGAGGTCTATCATCACATGAGGAGAAATTCCCCTGAATGTGTCAATAAATAGCTGAAATGCACAGCATGGGCAGATTGTAGGCCACACCATTCCCTCAACCCCACTGCTAAATCTAATGATCTTTTCTCAAACTTCATTCTTCTCTGACCTCCCCATAGCATTTGACACTTCCTGGGTTTCAATGACTCTGCTCCCGGGTCCTGTTACCCTTGCAGGATCATTATCCATGCCTCATCCTCTCTCCCTGTGTGTAGCTCAAAGTTCAGTCCTAGAACCCTCTTCTCCCTATGTCCCTTTTCCTCCTTCCCCCCACTTTCCTTCTTTTCACAGACTGTGCCTATGCCTGGAATATTATCCCTTCCTCACTTTTACTTTCCCTTCCCTTGGAGGCTTAGCTCCATCATGTTCCAGATTGGGGGGAGGCTGGCCAAATTTTCTGACCTACTAGTGCTCTACCCTACAATTATAATTACGTCCATAGTTCCCCCCCAAACAGAATGGAAACTCCATGTGGACAAAGATTTCTTTTTTTCTAGCATCAGCACCAAGTACATTTGCTAGCCTATAAATAAGTGCTTGATAAACACTTGTAATATGAATTGCTGTTGAAATCTTGTCAGCCAATAAGCAAGTATTAAGCAATTACCCTATGCCGGGCACTGATACAAATAAAGGCAAAAGTCACTATCCCTGCTATTGATATCACCTTCTAAAAGTAGAGAAATCTCCAGGTACATACAAGATATATACAATATCAATGCAAGGTAATCTCAGAAATTAAGCATTAAAGGAGTGTGTGGGGGTTCACTACAGAAGGAGGGATTTCAGCTGTCTTTTTAAAATGACTTAATAGTTTGTTTTTTCCCCCAATTACATGCAAAAACAATTTTAAACATTATTTTTTTATTTTGAGTTCCAAATTCTCTTCATTGTGAAAGCAAGCAATTTAATGTTTTATGTGTGCAGTCATGCAAAACATAATTTACATATTAGTCATACTGTGAAAGAAAACACAGACAAAACCCCAGGAAAATAAAGAAAGTAAAGAAAAGCATACTTTCATTCACAGTTGATCACTGTACAATATTGCTTTTACTGTGTATCACATTTTCCTGGTTCTACTCATTTCACTTTTCATCAGTTCATGTAATTCTTCCCAGGTTTTTCTTAAAGCACAATAGCATTCCATTACAATCATACCCAACTTATTTAGCCATTCCTCAAGCGATGGTCATCCCCTCATTTCCAATTCTTTGCCACCATTAAAAGAAATGCTATAAAAATTTTATGCATATAGGTCCTCTCTCTCTCTTTCTCCCCCCCCCCCCCATTCAAGATGGGAGAAAACAATGAGATGTTTCTCAGACACTCATGAGAATGTCCTCCTGAAGAACATCTAATCTCCTAAGACTCTGATAGTTCAAATGACTAGACTGAAATGCAGTGGCTGACCATGGTCATATAGCTTTTGTCAGAAGAGGATGGCAAACCTGAGTTTCATCCAATTCAACTTCACTGGTTTTTTTCCACTACATCATAGTTATTTTAAGTATAAACCCTTCAAATGGACATTTGAAAGAAGAAAGAAATTCTAATTGCTAGTAAGCTCATAAGTACCAGTAGGCCCCTTGCATTTTAGGATGTTTCTGGGGAAAAAAAAAAAAAAGAAAAGCAGAAAGCGGGGGAGGGGGAAGGCTCTCTGGAACTCAGCTTGCCTTCTCAGCACATTTTCTAGCTGAGAGGCAAAAGATGATTGGATTAGGAAAGACCCTCCTCTTTATCCTCAGAGTTGCTAGAGAAGTTTCCTTTCTCATCTATCTCACTTTATCTCCCTCAGTGGTCTGACTTGCTCTGATATTGGGATATCGATTCCTTCTTCCCTACTTCATATGCAAAGAAGTAAAAATCTATGCTTAGTTGTTTTATTATAAGATTGAAGTTCCTGCCATTTACAACCCTTCTAGCTTACCCTATTAACCTGATTCTTTTATTCCTTTTTGTTGGTTAGTGGGTAGTTTGAAAATGATGAACATATATTATCCTTAATCATTAAAAAAAACCTTAAGAAATTATTCAGAGGTGGATGTCCACCAAAATTATTATCCTTCTCAAACCCATTCAAACCTCGAAAAACAATTAGAATAATGAGCTAGTTAATTGTGTTCACCTTGGGGAGGAGTCCACTGCCCAGAGCAGAGAGACCATGCTTTCCACACTATTGCCAATGTCTGTTCATTTTAGCCTCAGAACGTCTCTCCAATAATCTCCTTTATTCTTCCTACAGTATCATCACCTTTATCTACACTGTTGCAGGAGACTGTTAGGGCACCTGCTGCTACTAGTCTCTCCCCATTCCAGGCCATATCCCATCTCCCTAAAGAACTGATAGAGTTTCTTAACGTATGGAGTGAAACATTTTAACCACTTTCTCAGGTATGCATAAAATAAAATACATAGGAATCAAAGGAAATCAATTACATTGAAGTAATTATGTATTTTTTTTCCCTCAGCCATGTTCACAGATGTACCTCCTCCCCCAATCTATCTTCAAAGAGTGAATCCTAGGTTTAAAACTCCTGCCCTGTATGATTGGTCAACTTCCCTTTCCTGTCATCTACTTTATTTATATTGAAGTTAAGACTGGTATGATTCAGAACTGCTAATAGTATTCATTGGAAAGAACCACCCTCTGGCCCCTCTCTGTGCCGCCATCATCCAAGAAGTAGAGGAGATCCCACAGAAATGAGAGCTATTTAATTTTTTTTGTTTTGTTTTTGATTTCTGTAGCCCCTAAGGATGAGCCTCTCTGTTGTCACCTCAGATAGCCTTAGAAAGCAGAAACTCTCCTGTCTGGGCCATACTTGAAACCTGTCCCCATGGGGTACTTGTGAACTTGATAGAACCTGCCAGAAATTGCACCCAGAGAGTGTTCAAGGGGTCAGGGTTACCTACACAACCCAATGAGGCAGTTACACTGCTTTGAGACATCTAACTGTGGTGCAAGGGGGAAAGGCCAGACATGCAGTCCCAGGAGCCAGGTTCAAGTCTCTACTTCTAGGTGGCCTTGAACAAAACAGTTAGCCACAGTGAAGAGCAGTTTCTTCACCATCTTTAAAATAAAGGGGTAGGACTGAAGCATCCCTTCAGTTCCAAAGAGCTGATTCTCAGTTATGATCTGCCATGAAATACTGCATCTGTGATTCTGGATCAATGGAACATTCTACAAGTTCAAATTACATTTCTGTCAACTTGACATCCTTGAATTTACTGCAAATACCAGAATCACAGATAATATTGGAATATGGAAACAGGACAAAGAGCACCGAAGCAGCCTGAGAAAGCCAGGCAGAGTGGAGGCAAAGAAATGCACCAAACTGAGGGAATCCTTGAAAGTGGGCCATAAAAGTAGCATGAGGCCTACAAAAAAGGACAAGGCAGCAAAAGCAAAATCCAGACTAGCAATCCAGATGGCAGGAGACTGGAATCTAAGTAAGGATCGTGGGGCTAAAAACTCAGGGATGTAGTGCCTGCAACAAACAGCAACCACCATAGAACCAAGATTCCTCATTTACAACATGCTCAACAAGTGTTCATTTGAAATCTTTTGAGACTTCTACTTTTAGATAGTTCTAATTGTTCTTTCCCCCCTTAAATCAAGAAGAAATCTGCCTGTCTTTAACTTCCATGCATTTCTCCTTTTCTCAGTCCTCTTAAGCTACAATAAAAAAAACAAGTCTAATAATAAGCCTTCCAAGGATCAGCACATATATGTGCTGTGGAAAGTATTCAAGGCAGTGTATAAACAACAAGGGCTGAGTTTAAATCCAACCTCAGACACCCAGTAGTAGTGAGACTAACTAACCTATTTGCCTAATTCACTGGAGAAGAACACAGCAAAGCCCATATGAGGTCACCAAGAGTCAGACATGACAATAAAACCAGCAAGGTTTTAGAGCAGTTTCACAGCAGGCATTTGCATGCAAGTAAGAAGGTGACTAAACATGATCCTGTTCTGGTTATCAAAGTGGGTTTTGTTGTTTTTTTTTTTTTAACTTGGCAATCTTTTGTTGCTTAATTTTTCTGTTTGCAATGAAATTGATTATGTCAATAGTCAGAAAATGCCTTTGATAAAAAATGGTATTCCTTTATGTAAATAAACAAAAAACCCCCAAAAAAACCAATAGCAACAACCCTAATATAAGTAAGGAAAAGCCCTCTATAATAAGTTTAAAAATAGATATCTGAACCCAGAGGTTTATTGGTACTATTTGCAAGGAGAAATGCTGAAACTTTTCACAATAGAAATAAGAGGAAAGCAAAGAGGTTCCCCTTTCCCACTACTATTTTATGTAATAGCAGCAGAAATACTAGCTAAGGGGAAAAAAACCAGATTGATAAATTGAAAATATAAATATTTGCAAAGAGGAGATTAATTATTGCTTTCCATAGAAACCCCATGAGAATTAATGAAGAAACTGATTAAGACAGTAACAGGATATAAAATGAATCTAGAAAGAGCATCAAAATTTCTATATGAGGCTAACAAATACCAGCAGTAACTAATGGAAATAACTGTAAAATGAAAAAATTTCACCTGCCAATACCATTCAGGACTTAGAGAAGTATAGCAATTCTTTATAAAAATAAAAACAAATAGTTGGAGAGGTAGACATAGTTCGTCATTAAGTGATGCTAAAAAAAATGAATATGATAATATCATAGAAATTAATTTATAGATCTAGCACAATGCCAAACTCTCAAGGGGGTACCTCATAGAGCTAGAGAAAATAATAACAAAATTCACAAAGAGGAACCAAATATTGAGAACCTCAAAGGAAATAACAATAGAAAAGAATAATGAGAGGGACCTATTGTGACCAGATCTCAAACAATATAATAAGGCAATAACAATCAAACCTACTTGATACTTGTTAAAAACAAAAACAAAAAAAGTAGATCAGTGGACCTGACTATATAAGCAATTCCCAAGATCAACAGAACACAGCAGTCCAATGGTAGATGAGTAATAAAACCAAAAACACTAGGGGAAAAACTTCTTATCCAACAAGAAATGCTGATAAAACTGGAAAGTAGTTGGAAAGAAAATAGATTTAGCCCAGCATGTTATAACATCTACCAGTCTCCAAATGAATATTCAAATACTGGAAAAGGGCTGCTTCTATGTTTACATTCAATTCTGTCCTATGTGCCCTGCAGGGATGGAATACCATGGATATATGTAATTAAATCACAGGACTCCAAGTATTTGCCTCTATACCCCTTGTACCTCCTTAAGTAGTCCACTTCCCCTTCCTAGGCCTCAGTTCCCTCACCTGTACAATGAGAGAGCTGGACAAGAAGACCTCTGAGATCTCTTTCACCGCTAAAACAATGGCCCTTATGCTATAGGCATCCCCTCCATCTATTATGATCATTTGGAGATATTAATTAATCATTCTTAATATAAAAAATAATAATTATAATAATTAAGAGTCTGTGTGACTTTTATCCATGTATTTCTATAAGTATAACACAAAGAGCCTACCTCATATGCTGTGAGCCTTCCTCACTTTCTCCTGTCATTGCAAAGCTATTAGAGGGCTGTTTAATTATTATATGTTGCACAGATTATGTGATGATCAAATATGACAGACTTAGCTCTTCTCAGCAATTTGGTGATCCAAAACAATTTCAATAAACTTGGAATGGAAAATGCCATCCGCATACAAAGATACAACTATAGAGACTGAATGTGGATCAAAGAATAGTATTTTCCGCTTTTTGTTTGCTTTTTCTTTCTTGTGTATTTTCCTTTTTCAAAGGACTTTTTTTTTTTTTTTTTTTTTACAACATGACATGGAATTATGTTTAAAAGAACTATACATGTTTAACCTGTATCAAATTGCTTTTTGTCTTGTCAGGGGGAAGAAAAAATTTGGAAATTGAAATCTTCCAAAAATGAATGTTGAAAACTATATACATAATTGGAAAAATAAAATATTAATGAATTTTTAAAAAATAAAAGTACTTAAAAACAACAAATTATTATATGTTACAACCTGTTCACACCTGGTTAGTTCCCCATTATTCTCTATGTGATATTTATTTTTAATTCTTCAGAGACTGTAGTATTCTAGGAATCACAACTATACAACAGCCTGTTAGAATATTGCTATTAAAATGAGAGGTCTTTTTTTCTAGTTAGAGTTTGGGGTCATTAAAAAAGTTTTGCAATTTCCTGAAAACAGTCTAGCAATTCTGACTCCTGTTTAATTCTAAGTCAATCTTACTGTTCATTTGTATTGCATGTGTAAGATTAATAAAAATAATAACTAACATTAATAATAGCATATATAAAGTACTTTAAGGTTTGATATATATATATATGTATGTATGTATGTATATTTCTCATTTGATTCCCATAATAACCCTAGGAGGTAGGTGCTATTATCATCTCCATTTTTCAGGTGAGGAAACAGAAAGACAGAGCTTAAATGACTTACCAGGGGTCACATAATTAAGAAATATTTAAGTCTGAAATCACTTCTTACTGACTCCCAGATACAATGCTCTAGCCATTAGGTCAAGTTTTGCAAAGTGTTTGCAAAGGTTATTTTCCAAATGACCCTGTGGGGTAAATGCTATGAATATTCCTATTTTACAGATCAGGAAACCGAAGTACAAAAAAGGTTGACTTGTTCATGACTGGAATGCAAATTCATTTCTTCCAGACTCCAAAGCCACTCTATCCATTAATACCCAGATGTAGAGTAGCTCTAACTATAGATATACTACATAATAAAACTATGTGTATATAACAACATATACATATATAGTTATATGGAACTATATACTATATATAGTTTAAATGTTTAAATATACATATATCTAGTCATATCAAGTGTGTGTGTGTGTGTGTGTGTGTGTGTTTCTATGAAATGTGGGAAGATAAGATAGTGCTAGACAAGTGTCCAGACTGTCCATTTAATTGCAGATTATATTCTACATAGTCTTACAATGAAAATATAAAAGATTCTATCAGATTAAGAAATAGTAAAGTGAAAGAATTATTTTTAGGAAGGCTGGCTATGGGTAAGATTCTCTTTTTATTATTATTAAATTTTATTTTTAATTTGGGGGATAAAACAAGCATTTCCATAACGTAGTACAATTAAAAAAATAATAATTGCATACAAAACTGCTAATCGCCTATGTACAATTTGCTATTCCTTTCAAATATACAACAAAATTATCATGTAAATTTCTTTTTTTCTTCCCTCCACCAAGAGATGGCTGCTGGTAGATATAAATATGTGTGTATGTATGTAAAATTATCCTATACAAGATTCTTAATCAAATAAGGAACAGAAGTAATAATAAAAGGTTGAGTACCTAATTCCAAAGACATGATATTTTAAAATTTTGCATGAAAAACCAATATATTTAGAATAAGAAGAGATACTATTTTTAAATAACTAAGTGGTCTTCAAATAAGTCTTCAAAAATGTCAACAATCAATAAACATGAAAAAACTCCAAATTATCAATAATAAAAGAAATGCAAATTATAACAACTTTAAAGTTTCACCTGACACCCATAAAAAGTGTCAAAAATGATTAAAGACAGAAACAATGACAGCTTTAGGGATACATGTGGCGAAACAAGCACATTAAAATAATGCTGGTGAAGTTGTAAACTGGTCCAACTATTCTGGAAAACCATTTGAAATCACCTAGCAAAGGAGTATACCACTTGAGCCAGTGTTCCCACTGTGAGGCATATATACCAGAGGCAAGTCAAAGTCTTACAGAAGAATCCAATATTTACCATAATATTTATTACAATACTCTGGGGAAGCAAAAATGTGTCAAGAAAATGGGTCACCATCAATTGGGGAAGCATCGAACAAACTGTGTTATATTAGTGTATTGTATCATAATAAACAATATAAAGAAGTCAGAGAAACATGGGAAGACATCTTTGAATGAATGCAGAGGAAGCTAAACAGAACAAGAAAATATCATTCACATATGTTTCAACAGAAGGAGAAAGAGCAGTACAAGTCAGCTGAACTCTGTTTAATTTTAATGACCAATTTTGGTCCCAGAAAACCGATGTTAAAACCGGCCACTCAGGAGACAGCTTTGGAATTTAGATACACAACTTTACAAATATTGCCAGGCATAGCCCCCAGTTCTGTTGGTTTTGCTAGACTTTCTTCTTTCTTACCAGGGGTTATTCAGTGGGGAAAAGGGGCATAGCAGGAAATGACTGTGGTGTAAAAACAAAGATAAAAGCAAAACTATGGAAACAAAAAGGAAAGTCATGAGCCCATATTTTCATTTAAAATATTCTGTAATTAAGTTTTGGGGAATTTTCCCCAACTAATTTGGAGTATCGATTATTACAACCTTCAACCGCTACAACTACCAAAGAGATCTGAATTAGTAAACTCTCAAGTGAGTTTTATTTCTTGATGGCAAGTATTAGGTTTTGGCCTCTTATCCACACTGATATTCCAAACTCATACATACTTTTTAAAATGTTGGAGGGCCCCATTCTTGAACAGCAGACATATTCATCCCTCCATCCATTCATCCATCCATACATACATAATCGCCAGGCAATTTTGCAAAGCTTTCCAGAGAGCTTACTAGCTTCCACTTACTCTTTATCAACCCCAAAAAACTCATATCCTGTCACTCTTGCATAGTGAAGTCAAATATGTGTGAACATGCCACATGAAAAAAAGAAACTGATCGATTTATTACAGGTCAATTTTATTACCTATCAAATAGCAAAGGATTCAAGTCCTCCCTCTGACACACTGAGTTTGGGTGCTACTTCCCTAGGTAAGTTACTCCACCTTTTAATGCTCTGGGCAATTTTCTAAAACTAAGTTTCCTAGAAGGTGCAGACCTGTATTAATAGAGGATCTTTCCTCACCTGAGAGTTCCCTATACCCATAAAATCAAAAGTTCAGTGCCTATCCTTCAAAAGATAACCACAAGAAAGGAAAGGGAAAAGTCAGTTGACAGCAAAATCCACAAAGTAAAATTAAAAAAAAAAAATCTGGATCTCATCGACATCTTTTCCTCTAGAGCTAACTTTCCTGCACCTCAGATGAAGCCAAGGTGGGCCATTAGCCTGCTGTCTGGGCAGATTGTCTTTAATAAGACAGGAGAGAAAAACAACTTGCCGTTTCCATGTAAGTGCTTTCTCTCCCCAATCCCTTCAAGATGGCCTCGTCACAGGCATGAGGAATGATAGTTAAGTGCTATACCTACCAATTATTTGCCTCTTTCTTGGGAACTGAAGCTAAGTCTTCAGTACTGCCAGGAGGATATATGTGGGAAAGTGGATTTCAGTTGAATAGATGGGAGAATTTTTGAGCATTTGTTCCCATTCTGAAATCATCTTCTAGACATTTACAAAGAATCATTAAGAGCACTAGAAAATTCCAGGCATTAAAAGTGTACAAAATTGCACAAAATACTGATGTGGCAGTTTCCTATCATTAAGGCTATGGTCTGAAGTCATTGTGAAACAGTTTCTCTCCTTTGAGAGGACAATAGTCTTCTTACCTTCTTATCCCCTTTCTAGCTCTGTGGCCCCTCCACACTCCCCAACACACTCACTTGAACTTTGGTTTCCTGATCCTTTTTGGAGGTTACTTTGTAGTGACACTAGCCCTCACTATTCCACTTTTATACATGCAAAAGTAGCCCTTCAAGAGAATGGCTTCCATTAGCTGATCAACACACTCTACATTTGAGCTTAGCAAAAGCTTTTTAAAAGCATAATTTTGGTTGGTAATGTGTTGTCTTTTCTCCCCTGGAATTTACTCTGAGTAAAGAGCTAATCCAGGCAAATGGTCCCACACCTCCTTTTCTCCCCCTTTTGTGTGACAGGGTTGAGGATCCCCACCCCCAGGAGTGTGTGCTGCAGTGGGAGAGGGAGGGAAACCAGAGGCAAGTGAATAATACAGGGGAAAGACTGAAAGACTGACAATTCAAGACACCAAGACAACACAAAAACTTCCCTTAAAAGGTGATAAAATGTCACAGAGAATCACAAAGGAGGGAGAATGAGTAAATCCTCAACCAATGTCCACAACATGATAAAAAATATATACTCTTTGTGGAAATGTGTAGAAGAATTGCCCATGCTTAACATACATGGGATCATTTGCCATCAAAGGGGTGTGGGGGGAAGGGAGAGAAAAAATTAGAACACAAGGTTTTATAAGGGTGAATGCTGAAAATTATCCATGTATATATTTTGAAAATAAAAAGCTTTAACTTAAAAAAATCATACTATGAAACAAAAGGAACCCAAATCACCAAAGCACAATCTTAGAGACTTCCCAGAGATCATGGAACAATTGCAAAAATCTCTAGAATCTCCAAATACATGCAAAGATAGTTTTCAATATTCACCATTACAAAACCTCATGTTCCAAATTTTTCTCCCTCTCCTCCCCCTTCCCCTTCCCCCTTCCTCAGACAGCTAGTAATCCACTATATATTAAACTTGTGTAATTCTTCTAAACATATTTCTACATTTATCATGCCGTACAAGAACAATCAGATCAAAAAGGGAGAAAAACACAAGAAAGAAAAAAACAAGCAAGCAACAACAAAAAGGTGAAAATGCTATGTTGTGATCAACATTCACTCCCCACAGTCCTCTCTCTGGGTACAGATGGCTCTCTCCATCACAAGGTCATTGGAACTGGCCTAAATCATCTCATTGTTGAAAAAAACCCACATCCATCAGAATTGATCATCCTGTAATCTTAGTGTTGCCATTTACAATTTTTTTTTTGGTTCTCTGAAATCCTCCTGCTAATTGTTTTTTTATAGAACAATGATATTCCACTACATTCATATACCATAACTTATTCAGCCATTCACCAACTGATAGTTATCCATTCTGTAGTGTCCAATTCCTTGCCACTACAAAAAGGGCTGCTATAAACATTTTTGAACAAGTGGGTCCCTTTCCCTCCTTTAAGATCTCTTTGGGATACAAGCCCAATAGAAACACTGCTGGGTCAAAGGATATGCATGGTTTGATAGCCTTTTGAACATAATTCCAATTTGCTCTCCAGAATGGTTAGATTAGTTCACAACTCCACCAACAATGCATTAGTATCCCAGTTTTCTCACCCCCCCCCCGACATTTATCATTATCTTTTCCTGTCATTTTAGCCAATCTGAGGGGTAGGAAGTGGTACTTCAGAATTGTCTTAATTTGCAATTCTCTGATCAATAGTGATTTAGAACATTTTTTCATATGACTAAAAATGGTTTTAATTTCTCTGTCTGAAAATTGTATGTTCAAATCCTTTGGCCATTTATCAATTGGGGAACAGCTTGTATTCATATAAATTTGAGTGAATTTTCTATATGTTGTAGAAACGAGGCCTTTATCAGAAACACTAGATGTAAGAAAATTTCCCATTTTCTGCTTTTCCTCTCTAATCTTGACTGTATTGGTTTTGTTTGTGCAATTAAAAAAAAATTTATATAATCAAAATTATCCATTTTGCATTTCATCATGTTTTCTAGGTCGTTGGTCAGAACTTCATACTTTCTCCACAGATCTGAGATAGACTATCCGTTGATTTCCTAATTTGCTTATAATATCACTCTTTTTGTCTAAAATATGAACTCATTTCAACCTACTCTTGGTATAGAGTGTTAGGTATTGATCAATGCTTACTTTCTGAAACACTATTTTCTAGTTTTCTCAGCAATTTTTGTCAAATAGTGAGTTCTTATCCCAGAAGCTGAAGTCTTGGGGTTTATCCAATACTAGGTTACTATAGTCATTGACTATTGTGTCTTGTGAACCTAACCTATTTCACTGATCCACTATTCTATTTCTTAGCCAGTACCAAATGGTTTTGATGACCGCTGTTTTATAATATAGTTTTAGGTCTGGTACAGCTAGGCCACATTCCTTTGCATTTTTTTTCATTAATTCCCTTGAAATTCTTGACCTTTTGTTCTTGCAGATGAAATTTTTTATTATGTTTTCCAGGTCTATAAAGTAATTTCTTGGCAGTATGATGGAATGGCACTGAATAAGTAGATTAATTTAGGTAGATTTGTCATTTTTATTGCATTAACTCCAGAATAGTTTTAAAGATAAATAAAATGGTTAGAAGAAAATATTAGGACCATAATTAATTTGGAACTCAAAGCTCTCAATGTAGGATTAAAAAAGCAGAAACAGCAGAGTTCTAGGAAATATTGGAGATTCTCTACAAAGAAGTAGAAATTTTGAGGGAACATATTTGGAACACAAAAACAATAAAGTGTGTGTATGTGTGTGTGTTGGGGGGGAATTGGTAGAAGCAGAAGTGAACAATATTAGAGGAACAAGCTAAAGTTCTTGAAGTTGTAATGTGCAGAAACAATATAAGAATCATAAGTCAACAAGAAGAAAATAAAAACTCAAAAATTCTAAATATCATACTGAGGAAAATATCCCCAAATTGTCTAGAATTTTGGAATATAGACTACAAAGCACTGATAGACTGTTGCCATAAAAATAAATCAATGAATGAATGAATACATGACTAAATAATTAAACAAATAAATAAAACAAAAAAGATCATACACCAAATTCCATAAAATGTTGAAATGACATTCTGAAATTTCAGTAACAATAGATTTGGCAAACATTTAAAGAGAACCATTAGATATGAATCCTTCTAGGTTATTCAAATGGACTTTTTTCATATCTAAAGGTTCTCTTTAAATGTTTGCCAAATCTATTGTTACTGAAATTAGTTCTCATGATGTTCTTTTTGGTTGAGAACTCATGAGAACTCATAAGGGCTAATCCCTAGATATCCTATCTTTTAATCTCATTCCTTTCTTTCTTTTTTTTTTTTTCCCTTAGGCAACTGGGGTTATGCTGAGACCAGATTTGAATTCATATCCTCTGGACTTCAGGGCTGGTGCTCTATCCACTGTTCCACCTAGCTGCCTTTCTAATCCTTAAATCATTCCTTTCTAATCCTTAAAGAATGATCCCACTATCATTCCCACCCTATCTTCAATCTTTTCCTATGTATGAGTGCCTTTCCTAATGCCTACAAACACACCCTCTCATCTTTAAAAAACAAACAAAAAAACCCTTACTACATCCTATCAACTTTGCCAACTCTGTGTGTGTGTGTGTGTGTGTGTGTGTGTGTGTGTGTGTATGTTTACACACACACTCACACATACTTATATGGTACATGGATGCATGTATATATTTTTACTAAGCCAAACTTCTTGGGAAAAATAAAAACAAAAATCTATCTCTACTTAGTTCCTTCCATTCTTCTCATTTCTAAACCCTTTGCTATATGGTTTCTGAGTTGAATTTTCAGTTGCAACTGCTCTTCCCTACGCTACCAAAGAGCCCTTAATTTTCAATTCTAATGGCCTTTTATCTGTGGTCATCCTTCTTGAACTCTGCATCTGACACGGTTCCCTGACCTTTTTTCCTGCATAGGAATCCCTCCCTCAATTTTCAGAGCACTTTTTCCTATTTCTCTTTCATTTTGGGTTTTTGTTTTTGTTTTTTTTGCTCAATTTTCATCCATGTTATACTCTCTAAGTGTAAGGATGCCCAAAGGCTCTCTGGTGGGCCCTTTCACTTGGTGACCTCATCAGGTCCCAAGTGTTCAATTATAATTTCTCTGGAGATGGCTTCAAGATCAATATATTAAGCCCTGATCTTTGCCTCAAGATATAGTCCCATATTACCAACTGCCTATTGGATATTTCAAATTGTATGTCCTACATACAACTCAAATTCAACACATATAGAACAGAAGTCATCATCTTTACCCCCAAACCCACCCCTCATCTTTAGCATCCTATTTCTGTCAAGTACACTCCATCTTTCAGTCACCCAGCTTTACAATATCAATATCATCCTTGAATCCTCATTCTTATTTATTCTACACATCTATTTGTAATACCCTCTCATAGACTACTCTCCCAATCTACACTTGCACCAGTACAGTGGAGTCCCTGAAAAAGTCCCTTGGATTCTAGGGGTAACTCTGAGGGATCATTATGAATCCCCATCAATGCCTTTCCCATTAACAATCAGCCAATAAATTGAAAAGCATTTGCTATGATGGTATAGTAGGAACAGTTGTATAAAACATTGCCCTCTTAAAACCTGGAACACACTCTCTTAGAGACACTGTTCTATGGAAAGAGGGAGACCAAACTTAATATACAGTGACAGTGGAGCACACATGTAGAAAACACATGAGGCAATGGGGCACCTCACAACTACTAGTATTGGAAATTCTTGCTCCCATTATAAAGGCCTAATAAAGTTCTTTTGGGGTGAACCTCTCTGATAGTATACATACTATCTCTGATAGAGAATACATATCCAACATTTCTGTCAACCATGAAGAATCATTGAAACACTCTCTCTTCACAATGTCTGTAATAGAACTCTTTCTTCTGTTAAAGAGTCTGCATGTTGCTCTCCTTAGGTGCCTATCTCTCTCCTTCCATTTTCCTTAATGGTTTTCCCCTTCTGGCAGGAGGAACATTATTCTACTGGACCTGTCTCTGCAATAACATGATCATGGAGGGAAATAAAGGAGGAGGCAGGACTAATGCAATATAAATGGAAAGAACCAAAAAACTTCCTCTAAATTACCCAACACTACATGTTATAATGGCTAAGCTTGAGTCAAAAGAAGAATTCAAAAAAGTCCTTTTTTTGGCCCTCACTGCAGAGGTGAGAGACTAGAGTTCGGGAATGCTGCATTACACTATCAGATATTCTCAATGTCTTGGGGTATTTTTTGCTGCATATTGGGTAGGAGAATTTGAGGTTTTATTTTTTTTAATAATAGCTTTTTATTTTCTAAATACATGCAGAGATAAGTTTTCAACATTCACTCTTGCAAAACCTTGTGTTCCAATTTTTTTCCTTCCTTTTCCCCCCATCCCCTCCCCTAGACAGTAAGTAATCTAGTATATGTCAAACATGTGGAATTTTATATGTATTTCCACAATTACCATGCCACACAAGAGAAATTAAATTTTAAAAATGAGAAAAAAGCAAGCAAACAATAACAAAAGGTGAAAATACTATGTTGTGATCCACATTAAGTACCCACAGTCCTCTCTCTGGGTACAGATGGCTCTCTCCATCACAAGACCATTGGAACTGGCCTGAATCAGCTCATTGTTGAGAAGAGCCATATCCGTCACAGGTGGATCATTACATAATCTTGTTGCTATGTACAATGTTCTCTTGGTTCTACTCACTTCATTCAGCATCAGTACATGGAAGTCTCTCCAGGTCTTTTAAAAATCATCCTGCTGATTATTTCTTATAGAACAATAATAATATTCCATAACATTCATATACCATAACTTGTACAGCCATTCCCCAATTGATGGGCAGCCCCTCAGTTTCCAGTTCTTTGCCACTATAAAAAGAGCTGCCACAAACATTTTTGCACATGTAGGTCCTTTTTAGAGCTGTATATTTGGAAATGAATGGAATATAAAAGGAAACAGTATCAATAATATGAGCTAAAACTTTTGAAAAGAGCAATATAGAGATTGAGTCAAAATAAAAGATGGCTCAGAGAAAAGGAATAATTGACCCAATGCCTGGAGAATTCCAATGCTCAAGTGAAAATCATTCCAAATCAAGAAATATCTGGGTGATAACTATTGTCCAGAAGTTTCTGTGCCTAAAAGTCCTTCAGAGATAGATACAAAATGGTCTTCTAGGCTGAGTTTAACTCTAGGCAAACAAATGTCTCCTCACGGAATCAACAAGTGTCCTTGGCTATCTCCACAGACAGATCCAAAGACACAGTTCCTCCTTCAAGATGACAAGAGAATAGGCCAAGTCAAGAGTATTGCAAAAAAGTGGGGATAGGATGGGAAAGCTGAACTTGATCAGTGATTCTTCATACACATCAAGGGAGTCAGTCAAGATGACCTTCTGGGTCTTAGGATGAGTATCTATATTTGCTCAAAAATGAATTTATCAAGACAGTGTTGTGCTCAAAAGATACTAAGTATTCTTTATCCTTTGTAGCTGAAATATTATCTAAGAAAC
Organism: Sminthopsis crassicaudata; assembly: GCF_048593235.1. Lineage (NCBI taxonomy): Eukaryota > Metazoa > Chordata > Mammalia > Dasyuromorphia > Dasyuridae > Sminthopsis > Sminthopsis crassicaudata. The sequence goes on along the minus strand of NC_133623.1, from coordinate 11,957,382 downwards.
TATTTTGGTCTAGACTAGGCAAATATATTGCAGAAATACAAAAAGGAGCATATACAATGATTGTCTTCTTGAGTTTATCTAGATGGTGAAAGTCACAGCTAGTTTGGGGAGTCTAGAAAAGAGACAAATCGCTAACTGAGATGGCATGAGAAGAGATACATGAAGCAAAGGAACTCTAACAATATTTAGTGTAATCATCAAGACTGAAAAATCTGAGGAGCGTAGGAAAAAGTTGAGAAAGTAAAACTTAATTTAATTAAACATTTATTAAATACACGTTATTCTAAGCAGTCCCAGTAATAGAAAACAAAAGTTAAAGTTATCCCTATCCTGAAAAATCTTGTATTTTAACGTGGGTATATGTGGTGTGTGTGTGTGGGGGGGACACAACATGCAGAAAGCTAAATAAATACAGATAACTTGAAGAGAGAAAGTGAGCAAGAGCAGTGGAGAGAACATTGCTTGGTTTGGCATCCGGAAGGACTGGGGTCATGTCTTGCCTCCTGACACTTACTAGCTGTATAACCCAGTATTTAATCCAAGAAGCAATAGGGAGCCAGTGAAGATGACTGAGCTCAAGCATAACTTTGGCAGAAATGTTTCTTGGGAGTAGCATTTTGGTAGCTGTGTGTAGTGTGGATTAGAAAGGGGAGAGGTTGGAAGTAAGCAAACTACTGAGGACACTGTTATGAGAGGCCAGATGAGACAGAAAGAAGGCCTAAACTAGAGTGGTAGCCCTGTAAGTAGAGAGAAGGTAGCTATTATGAGAGATATGCTGGAAACAGAACGTACAGACCATCCTTGGCAACTGACTGAGTTTGGGGGTGAGGTTCAGAGAAAAGAAGATAAGTGAAAGGCTATAAATGTGGGTAGTTAGTAAGAAGATTGTACTCTTTACAGAATGGGGGAATTATAAGAATAAGATTTCTTTTGAGACTTCAAGATATCTGGGATTTGAATTACGTGAGTTATCTGCTCTGCTGAGAAAATTACAAATTCATCTTCTCCTGGCCAAGCTTCTGGTGATGAACCACCTCACATGTAACTGGGATGGCCCTTGGGCACCACCTCTGCAGATGGTTCATTTCTAGGCACAGCCACTTAAGCCTTTTCAGCTGGAAAGGATCTGCTTGTGCTCTGTTGGCCCTGCCGGAGGCTGAGCCCAAGGGTTATTTCTATGCTGGGAAGAAGCACAAGAGGAAGAAATTTATAGAGGTATAATAAAAAATAAGAGTTTACATATTGATAGACACTTCATGATCACCATGTATACATACATACAAAGGTCATTTCATTTGATCTTCCTCAAGATCCTGTAAAATGGGCAATAAGAGAATTATTGTCTCGGTCTTAAAGAAGATACAAAAGAAGCTGAGAGAGAGAAGGTCAATTTCTCTCTCCTTTTCGGGCCTGCCCTGCTTCTCCCATCTGTTTGACTTTCTTCTATGTCTTCTTTACTTGGCCATTGTTCATGCCAGCCCCTCCCCCAAATGCTGGTACTCCCCAAGACTGTGTTCCTAAAGTTAGGGGTACACTCCGAAGCGACAGGGAAGTCCAGAAGAGAGGGGGTTCCTGGACAAAGATGACTTTGAGATATCTAGAAGACAATAAGTTTGCAATGTCCTAGAAGGTGATTAGATATGTGCAAGAGAAAAAGTAGAACTAGATGTATAGATATGGGTATCATCTGCATACATATGATAATTCAACTCATGGGAGCTGAAGAAATTAATAAGCAAGATAGTACAGGGTGTCCCAAAAGTTTTAGTGCAGTTGTAAGCTTTTAAAAACTTGGCTTTAATCATTTAAACTTCACTAAGATTTTTGGGACAGCCCACCTAGAGGGATAACCATAACCTGAATGAAAATTGAGCAAAGGAAACTTAGAAAGAGTATTCAGACAGCTAGGAGGAGAACTCGCATAAGTCATGGCATGAAAACCTAGAGAGAAGAGAGTATTCAGGAGGTGAAGATGATCAATAGTCTTTAAGGCTTCAGAGGCCAAGGAGAAGGCAAACTGAGAAAAGGTCTTTAGAGATGACTAGTAAGTAAAGAAACAGGAAAGCATTTACTAAAGCTTCCTATGTGCCGGGAACTATGTTAAGTGCTTTACAAACATTCATTAAATTGTCACAACCACTCTGAGTGCTATTATCATCCCCATTTTATAGAATTTCAGTAATTTGCAGAGGATGATACAGTTCATAAATGACTAATGCTGAATCCAAATTCAGGTCTTTCTGACTTAAGACTCAGGACTCTATCCACTGAGCCACCTAGTAACTAGAATCACTGTTAACTTTGGAGACAGCAGCTGCAGTTGAATGAAGCCAGGGTGCAGGAGGTTTAGAAGAGCATGAGAGGAAAGAAAAAGGAGGCAGCTAGTAGAGACAGCTTCCTCAAGCAGGTTATCCAAGAAGGGAAGAAGATACATAGGATAATCAGATGAAGAAAGGGTTTTTGTTTTCAGGATGGGGAATAAACAATGGATGGTGGCAGTATTCCAAGTTTGGGGTTTGGCAAGATATGACTGATGATAGAGCAAAGGTTTTAAGTGTAAAAGAGTTCCTATTTTTTTTTTTTTTGTTTCATGGACCCCTTTGGCAGATGGATGAAGTCTATGCCTTCCTTCTCAGAATAATGATTTTTTTTTAAATTTATCAAATCAAATTCATGGGATTATAAAAGAAATCAATTACAATGAAATACAGTTATCAAAATATTAAGAAAAAAACAAATGAATGTCCCTGGCATTCCAAAAAGAGTCAAGCTAGGGAAGGAAAGAGAGTGTTGTAAGTATGGGGATGATAGACTACAAGACACCTGAGATATGAAGACAATGAAGATCATGGCAAAGATAATGAAGATCATGGGGAAGACAAAGAATAGGTTGAGATGTTATAAGTCACAGGGGAAGCTATAATGATATGAGATTATGATCAAGTAAAGGAATTTCAGTGGAGATCAATAACATGGAAGTGGAACATTTGTGAGTAATGGTAAGATCAATGTTATTTGTGGATGATGACCAACATGATACATGTACTGGAGGTGAATGGAATAATAGGTTATAGGAAATGAGGATACTGGGGAACTGAGAAATTAAGATTTATTATATATATATATATATATATATATATATATATATATATACATATGTACATACATATGTGTATACATATATATGCATGTATTCAAACGTATACATATACCCACATACACCCTAGTATGAATATAGGGGTTGGTACAGAAAGAAAGATTATGACCCTGACAGTGAATTCATCAAGGAAGGGAAAAGAAGGTTTTCTAGGGTTGATAGGTAATGGCCACCAGAATCTGGACCAGGTGACAAATTTGGATAGCATGAAGCTCAAAGGAATACTAAATAATATTTGAAGAAGCATCTGAAAGTGGGAAAGGGGAGTAAAGTGATTTCATAGTGAAAATTCAACCATTACTTGAAAAGGATAGCTAAAAATGTATTATCATCATGAAGCAGGTCTCAATGAGTCCAGACTATCAACAAATTCAATGAACAAAGAAAAAATTAACTTGAAGATTTCAGAACAGGAGAAGAATCTATGACCAAAAAAGGAATAGAGAGAACTACAGAAAGTTAAATGGACTATTTTGATTGAATAAATTTGAAAATATGTTGAATAAACAAACCAATGCAGTTAAAATCAGAAGGGAGAAAAATTTTCTGAAATATTGTGCAAAAAAATCACTACACTGTGAATACTCTTTGACCCAGCATCACCATTACTAGGTCGATATGGTAGAGATCAAAGAAATAAGAAAGTAATCCCTATGTACAAAAATATTTGTAGCAGCTTTTTTCTAGTGGCAAAACATCTGGACGTTAAGAAGGTGTTCATCAACTGGGGAATGGTTGAATGAATTGTAGTAGGTGAATATGATGGAATATTATTATAAGAAATAATAAAGGGGATTCAGAGAAATCTTTGAAAACTCATGTTTTCAAACTTCCTCAGTTACAAAGTGAAGTAAACAGAACTAGTAAAATAATTTATAAAATAACAAAAAAATTATAAAAGCAAAAAACCACTTTGAACATCTTAAAACTCTACCACCAAACTTCATAGGACTGATGTTAAGCTATGCTTCCCGCCTTTTAGCAGAGAAGGGGATGGATTTTTGATGCAGAATAAGATATGCAGCTTTGGATATGATAATGTAGGAATTTGTTTTTCTTGACTATGCATATCTGTTAGAAGGATTGTAGTTTTTATTTTTAAATTGGGATAGAGTAAAGTAAGAGAGGAAAAAATATATAGTTAATTGAAAGATAAAATGAAATGGAAAAAAGTCCTTTACTGTCTCTAATCCATCTTTCCAGAATCTTTGGATATTCTGCTTCCTGCAAAATGCAATCTAGTCAAACTGGCCTAGTCTGTATTCTTCACAGCTCCCACTTCCATGCTTTTACACTGGTCATCTCCCATACTTGAAATGCATCCCTTCCTTCCTTCTGCTTCACAGAATCCCTCTTTTCCTTCAAGATGTAGTTCAAGCACTAACTTCTCTATGAAGCCAACCACTATTCCTCTCCATTCCTAATTATCTTGGATTTAACTATCTTTGATTAATTTTGTATGTATTCTCTGTCTCTCAATACACACACACACACACACACACACACACACACACACACACACACACATACACACAGGCACACACAATACACAAATACATATGTAAAGATACATACACAGAATGTAACATCATTGAGAATAAAGGTTAGTTTATGTCACAATGTGACATAAAGTGGGACAATTAAATAAAATGTTTATCTATTGATTGGTTTTGACTGATTGCCCTAGATCACACAGTGAGTGTCAGAGATAAATCAACTACAAAATAAAAGCAAGAAAACATACACACAAAACAAGCACAGTGATCCCAACAATATAAAGAAAAGCTATACTAAAAATAATGGAAATCATGTTAATGAAATAATCAACCTTTATCATAGAAGACTGATAATGAAATGTATCTCCTTCCTGTTCCTAGTTCAGCATTTAAGGAATCACAGAATTTTAGAGCTGAAAGAGACCTTAGTTCCTTCAGGTGATCATCATTCCATTTTATCAATGTCCTTCCTTCCTCAATCGTGGCAGTCAAAGTGAAAACAATATTCAAAATATAGTCTGACCACGGCAAAGTTTAGCAAGATCATTAGGCTGACTCTTGAGGGTAGAATACTATACCAGATATGGTAACAGACATATTTAAATGGGTCTTTGCTTTGCTTGTTGTTGGTTACAGGCATCTTGAAGCAGAGAACCCAAGATAAATAAAGGCTCAAGAAAAGGTCAGCTCTTTCCCCAATTTGCCTAGGTATTAAAATATAATCTGCTATTTTAATGAAATATTTCTAATAAAGTGAAACATCTGTCAAATGCAAAGAGGCCAGAGGTTAACTCAAGAGAGATAGACAGGGAAAGTTAGACAGTGAGCCTAACTTTTTTTTTTTTTTTTTTTTTGCTGAGGCAATTGGGGTTAAGTGATTTGCCCAGGGTCACACAGCTAGGAAGTGTTAAGTGTCTGAGGTCACATTTGAACTCAGGTCCTCCTGACTGCAGGGCTGGTATTCTAGACACTATATTACCTCTGCCTAGGTGTTGGAAAATTTCTAAAATAGGAATTCAGTTTCATAGTGATTGACTTATAAACTTTTCAGGTAAAATAAACTTCAGAAGTGGTTGGCCATTTCCTCCTCCAGCTCATTTTAAGCAAACAGGGTGAAGTGGCTTCTCCAGGGTCACACAAGCAAGTAAGAATCTGAGGCCAGATTTGATGTGAGGGCTTCCTAACTGTAGGCCCAGTCCTGGCATCACTATATCTTTGCCAAGAAAATCCCAAATGAGCTCACAAAGACATGATGGAAATAACTGAATAAGGATAAAATTCTAGATGTGACCCAACGGTCTCTTAAATGATCTTTTCTAGAATTATCTCATAAATCAAAATCAAGCTCACTAGCCTATAATTTGTAGACTTTGTTTTTCTTTTTTTTTGAGAGTTTTTTTTAAAATCAGGACAATATTTGCTCTTCTCTAATCTTGCTGTATTTTTCCTATTTTCCCTGCTCATTTGAATGTCACAGAGAATGATTTTGAAATCACATCTGCCAGTTCTTTCAGAACCCAAGGATATAGTTTATCTGGGGCAAGTCTCTTGGATTAATCAAGGCCAGCTAGGTGCTAGGTTACTATCTCCCTACTTATCTTGATTATTACTTCCCTTTTAGTTCCATTTATTCTGTTTTTTCCAACAGAAAGAAAACAGAAGCAAAATAATCAAGCAGCTCTGCCTTTTCTGTGCTGTCAGTAATAACAGTCTTATGTGCCCCAAGCAAAGATCTGATCATTCTTTTGCCCTAATACAACTTTTTAAAATAAAAAACCCTTTTTATTGTCCTTAACTTTCCATGGCAACCTTAGATCATCCTGAGCTTTAGCCTTTCTGACGCTATTTTACACAACTATGCCACACTTAATCACCCCTTGTTATCTTCTGTCGCTTCCACCTTTTGTACAGTACCTTTCAAAATCTAAGTTATCGGTGAGTTTCCTGTGCATACACCTTATTCTTTAAAAAAAATTACCATAAATGAGAGATGCAGTAGAAGCAATAGGAGAAAAATGTGGTGATGGACTCGTTCCTGGAGGAAGGGCAAGTGAGAAAACAGGGTAGCGGTGGGAGTGGGAAGACAGAAAGGGGCCAAAGAATCTGTCCAGATAAGACAATTAGGACATTCCAGGATGTCCAAGCAGGAGGACTAAAGGATGCACACAAACAAAGAAAAAGCTTTATCCAAAGTAATGGCAAGAAGGAGAGAGCAATGATGATTGGAAGGAGCAGAATGGAAATGAGGGTGCCAGAGTAGGAGATGGCACCTTGACTGAGCTTAGAAAAGAGATCAGGGATTAGAAATGAACTGCATGCCAGCTGCAGATAATGCAAAGTCCCCCAAAGCCAGAAAGCAAAATGAACTCACTTCAAACTACAACTTTCTTCTTTTTTCTATTCATTTATCTCCAGCTGTCTCAGGAACAACTCCCCTTATGTCTTAAGCAGACAAGCACGACACCTGTAAGCTTCAAAAATCACACAGCCTGTGTCAGGAATAACAAGAAATCCTCAATGGACACTTTCGCTGCTCAGCTAGAGGAGGCTGTTATGAACTGAAACACATCAAGCACCCTGAACCTGGGAGAGGGAGGGGGAGAGAGGGAGATGGGGGGGGGGACAAAGGGGGAGAGAGAGAGAGAGAGAGAGAGAGAGAGAGAGAGAGAGAGAGAGAGAGAGAGAGAGAGAGAGAGAGAAGGAGGGAGGGAGGGAGGAGGGAAGAAAAGAAAGGGAGGAAGGGAGAGAGGCAGGGAGAGAGAGAGAAGAGACAGACAGAAGACAGAAAGAAACAGGAACACACAGAGAGAGATAGAGAGACAGACAGACATAGAGAAAGAAAAACAGAGACAGACATAAGAGATAAAGACAGAAAGATAAAGGGACAAAGAGAGAGACACACACAAAGAGTCAGAGACATAGAGACAGAGAGAGACAGTGAGGAGAGAGAGAAGAGCCAGGACCACAAAAAGTGAAAGATTCAGAACTTCATAAGATTGATCTAAAGTTTTTTTCCCCCTACAAATTAATAGTATAAAAGTCCCAGGCTGTGATAACTTTAATTCAGAACTATTTTGTGTTTGCTAAATGGAATATGACAGGGATCTGAAACATTGACATACTATGGAAAATAATTAGTTGAGAACTAACTTGATAATTTTACCACTGAGAAGAATGAATGGAAATCAACCTTCACTTTAATTATGTGTAAAGAAGAAGTATAATTACCTGCACAAGATAGTTATCAGGGAAATGAAAATATATTCCTCTGTTATCTGGTAGGCAGCAAACTAGCTTGTTGAATCCATTCACCTTTTGTATAGTAAAAATAACAAATTAGTTACTATAATTCCACCAAAATCCCATTCCAGAGTCAAACTCTATAGGAAAAAAAAAAAGAAAAGAAAATGTAATGAGCTTTTATTCTCATGTAATAATATATTTATTTGGTGCTTCTAAGAGTTCTGCCCAAGAAATGTAGCTAAGTACATTGGGACAAGTCTAGAACCAAGTGTAGACACAGCAGTCAGGGTCATTAGGAAAGTAGCAAGATTTCTTACTCTCACTTTCTTAATGGTTTGGTCACCTATTCCAGGCAGCATGGTGGTATCCAGTGTGGGACTTGTATTCAAAGCCTGTCCCTGATAAGTCTTGACTGGGTAACCATCACAAGCAACCCCCTGAGTCTCTGGTCATCCAGCTCCTATGGTTATATCCTTGGGCATATGGGGCCTCATATCTACAGTGTTTCTCCCCTCACCTCTACCTCACAGAAACTCAAATTTTCTTAGGCACACAGCTTGCTCAAGTATCATATCCAATACACTTTTCCTGAACTTTGTCTCTATGTGTGTGCGTATCTGTGTCTCTGTGTCTCTCTCTTGCTTTCTCTTCCTGTCCTTCCCACTTCCTTCCCTTTTACCCTCCCTCCTTTTTCTTTCCCCCATTTTCTCATAAATATTTTTGACAACTTAATTTATACTTCAGAATTACTTGTTATATATACCTGTATATGTGTTATATCAAATTACAGAATGTAAGCTCCTAGAGGGAGAGGAACTGTTTTCCTTTGTCCTCTCACACAAATCCAGTCTAGTGTCTTGCTCATGGTGGACACTTAACCCGTGTTGTGAATCGAACTGTATCGACTATATTAATTACACTGATGGTTTGTAATGAAAGAGGGAGATATTTTTGTATTTTATACAGGACGTGCCTGCCTGCTTGACAACAGGCCATTCAGATACAGATTTCTAGTTGAACTCATGGACCTTATTCTGGCTTACCAGAAGAAAAAGATTCTGAATGAAATCCAGTGACCTAATTACCTGGGAAGAGAGCAAAGACAAAATGTCTCCTACCTACTGAAATATGGACTGCACCATGCTTAGTAGAAGCAAAACCTGGAAACAAAATTGATGTCCACTCACTGGTGAATAGCAAATGAAATAATGGCACATGGATGTAATGGAATACTCTTGGGCCATAAAAACAACAACTTTGGATTAAGGGAAATATGGGAAGACATGGATGATTCATGTATAATTCAGAGCAATGAAAGAAGGATCTAAACAACTTATACAGCAACTATATTAATGTGAAGGAAAACATCATTGAAAGATATGACACTTCTGATCAATGTGATAACAATCTTGAGAGCAGAGGACTGTTGGGGAAACATAGTTTCCTCCTCTTAGTAGAGAGGTGGTAGACCACTGGTACAGAATAAGGCAAACACTATCAGGCATGGCCAGTATGTTGATTTGTTTCACATTACTTCTTTATTACAAAAGAGAAGATCTGAAGGTCAGCAATGTGGAAATGACAACTATATTTTAAAAGAACAAGATACTTTTAGAAAATAAAACTGCAAATGAAAATGCAAGCAACCTTCTGAGCTCTTGATAATTCAGTCTGCACAGCTCTTGCCACACCTATTAGCCCTGCGCCATGGGAAGCGGAAGTCACTTAACTATAGTCAGGGGTTTGTTTTCTATCAACCTGCTCCTCGGCCCAGTAGAGCCAACAGCAGGGAAGCCCCGTTATAGCCAGAGAGATGCTGAGGAAAGTACTCTTCATACATATAGCCAGAGGTTGCAAGGCCTTTCTTTCCTGAGTTTCTCATTCATGTCCCTAGCTATGCCTATCAGTGCTTGGGTTATGAGTTTCGACAAGATCATAGTCTGAGGAGAACCAGTTCTAGACAATGGGCTGTCTGGTATTATTTCATTCTCTACAGTACAGCATGATCTGTCTTTGATGACAGACTCTACAAAATAAAGCTGTATTTTATAAGGAAAATACCTGAGGCCTAAAGTCACTGACAAAAATGAACTGACATATCAGACCCAATCAGATTTTCCTGGCAATTAGGGGAACTGACAACAGACTTACTCTACTAATTAGAATCAGAAAGACTATAGGGACTGAGGAAAGTGGGTAGGGGGCAGTCAGTGCTCCAGACTATCCGGGGCACAAAGTGAAAGTCTTCTCTGATCTAATGTTTTAGAAAATTCTAGGGAAAACCTGCAAAAGGAAAATAAATGCAAGGGAAATCCCCCAGTGATTGGTCCAAGAGGACAAAAGGAAGGAGGAGTAGTAAGGCCATGAAGACACAATAGACACTTTATGGAGACTGAATGGAGCTGAGAGAACTGCCTTCCAAATTGTCAGGGGAGGGCAGGAAAAGCTTTCAGGAGTAGGGCATGCCAGTGGTCATGGACTAGTATCAGCAAATATGATATAGCAAATCCCAAATAAAGTCAATGAAACCAAAAACTGTTGAAAAGAATCTTCTCTAGGAGATAATCGTTGCCATTTCTGTTCCATTTTAAAAATTTGCAAAATCATATATATATATATATATATATATATATATATATGTGTGTGTGTGTGTGTGTGTGTGTGTGTGTCTGTGTGTGTGTGTGTGTGTATGGAAGGCAAGTATTGCTTTGTCCATACCTGTGATTTATTTGGTCTAAAGTACAACCATTGAGAAAGTTCCTCTACCAAAACAAAATAGCCACTTATTTCCAATTTATGGTCTTCAAGCATTGTCTGAAATGCTACCAATATTATCATCCCAGCTTTACAAAAGAAGAAACTGAGAAATTCAAATAATATGCCTGTGGTCACATAGATAATATAAGCCACAAATGACATTCAAATTCATGTCTTTTTTATACCAATTCCAATATTTTATGAACTACAGTAGCTTATCTTTCTGATGGGCAAAACTATAGGTAGAGTGGGGCAACTGGAGCAAATAGAAGTTGGTAAAAACAAAAAAGTCACTAAAAATTCTGATAATCATTTTGCTCCTGAGTTCTTAGGTCATTGAAAGCTGAAAGAGGCCTTAGAGATAATCTAGTCCAGTCTGTTCAGTTTATAAAGGAGAAAACTAAAACTCAGAGAAATGAAATATGTATTTCAAGGTTTTTCAGATAGTAAGTTGCAGAGTCAAAATTAGAATTCATGTTCCCTAGATGTTTGTAGATTTAGGATAGAAAAACAGCATTATTACCTTGGTCCAAATACTCTCCTTTTTGTAACATCCTATTTCTCTTGAGGGCATCAGTGTGTTTCCAGTCACCAAAGTTCACAACCTAGGAGTCAGCTTCCATTCTTCCCTCTCTCTCACCCTCCTCCATATCCAACATGTTAAATTTTATCTAGTTTATTCTACAACATATCCCATATTTATCCTCCTCTCTTGACTTGCATGGGCATCACCCTAATTCAGGCCCCTATTACTTTTCATCCTAACTATTGCAACAGACTCTCATTTGGTCTTCTGGCTTCAGGGATGGGGTAGAGTCACTCCAGCAGAGGACAATTATTGAATTTTCAGTGTGAGCATTCTCACCTCAGAAATGAGCAAATGCTTGGTTTATTGTTTTGTTGATTGTCTAGACTTAAGAAAGTGATGGAGAAAATGTTAATAATGTAAATTAAACAGAAAAGTATATTATGGGCACTTTTTTTTTCCTTCAGAACCAGTTGTTAAAAATTTACCAGCTCATTTCTTCCTGGCTCCCCAATTGATATATATAAAGCATATGCAACTTCATCATCTCACAATGCAAGATAGATTTTACTCCCTCACAGGCAGGAGGCAGGGCCTGGACCTTCATATGCTTTGGGGATTTAAAGTTTTCATTCCTCCCCAGCCAAAGAATTAGATGATGATGTAAACAGCAGATCTAGACTTGGAATGAGCCAGGGAAGAGAAGAAAAATAGAAATGGGAGGAAGAGAAGGGAGCAGGAAAAATGTTGTATCTCCTTGATGTATGTTCTCCTTTCCAGCAATGTAGATAACTTTTGTGCCTTCCCATCTTGTGTGAATCTTGTCCATATCCTTACATAAATCCTCCACAAAGGCTCTACTCAACACATAATAAGACTTGCTATTGGTCTTTTATGATTCAGTGGGTACCAATGTAACAACTGACTTAGCTATCTGTTATCTCTTTTCCCCCTATTGTTATTGATCATACATCTTGTGCTTATGTAATTATAACTTATATCAGTGCATTAACCAATTTAAAATCATCTGACAAACTGATCTTATTTGATACTATATGCCTCATTTTGTACCTATAGTCCTTATTTTCAGTTCTGAAGATTCAAGAAATCAAGTCAAGCTCAGGGACAAGTTTATTTCTCTAAACTCTTGTTAAGAAAAGAGAGGAAAAGTAGATCACAAAATAATCACAGAACTAAGATAAAAAACAAACTAGAAAAGCAATAAATGAAAATGACAAAGTAAATATAAAAATTAAAATTCTGAAAACCAAGAACTGAAAAACAAAATTAAGAAAATCAATAAAGTAGTAATTATTTTTAAAAGACTAATTAAAAAGGCAATCTAATAGCTAATTTGATATTTTAAAAAATCAGAGGAAAAGCAAATTACTAAAGTAAAAAGTAAATAAGGAGAAATCATGACATTAAATGGAAATAGAATAAATTAAAAAACTATTTTGCTCAATTGTGTCAACAAAACTGTTAACTTAAAAGAAATAAATACTAACTATAAAATATCCATATTAATGGAATAATGAAGAAAATTTTAAAAACCCAAAATTAGAAAAAAGAAATTGAGCAAATCATAACTGAACTCCCAAAGGAAAAAAAAAAAACACAAAAAAACTCTAAGCCCAGATGGGATTTACAAAAGCGAATTTGATAAAACATTCAAAGGCCATTTTAACTCTAATCTACATAGTTTTCAAAGAATTTGAGAAATTTAGTATCCTATTAAACTCCTGCTATAAAACAAGTACATCCCTGATACCTAAATTGAAACCATTCTTTGTGAGTTCCCTTTGACATCATAGCCCAAGCTCTCCTCCTGATAATGAGGTGGTCCTTCTCCACTGTTTAGCATAGTATCTCAAAGTAGGGGGATTGTCTTACTTTTACATATGTCCTTGATCCCATTCTTTTCCCTCTTCTCCAGCAGACTGCCTCCTCCCTTTCATTAAATAAACATCTGATCACATCCCTTCCCTACTCAGTAAACTCCAAGGGTTGGTTCTATTGGTTCTAGGCTACAATGGGAACTTCTCCCTTAGGCTTCACACTTTATCCTCACCTATCTTTCCAGGATCACTTTCTATTTCTCCTTTTCTTGTACTGATTGGTACAGACACTGTATGGTCCAACTCTCCTTTTCCCTGTTACCTATCTACAGCAACATGGTTCCCATGGCCATGCCTCTGCACTGGCCATTCCCCATTTGTGAAACAAATTTCTTTCTCAATTCTGTCTCAGGGAATCCTTTTTTTCCATCAACACTTAGCTCAGGAACTAGTTTCTACATGAACTCTTTCCTCATCCCATCAACTCCTTGTGTCCTTCCTCCCTCCCTGAGTACCTTGCATTTATTTTGTAATCATTCTAAATATATTTATTCCATACACATATAAACAGATATGCACATATGTATGAATAAATGTCTCACATAACAGAATGTGAATTCCTTGATGTAGGAATTGGTTCTTTTTTTTTTTTTTTTTTTTTTTTTACTTTTGTCCCCAGTACTCAAGGAAGTATCTGGTATGAAAGCACTATAAGCATCTATTGATCAATTTGTTGTTGCCTGATCCTCTTTTGCAAGAATCTTTAATATCTGTAAATTAAAAGGTGTCATGGTCCATTCTGCCTTATCTATATTCTTGGGAAAGAGATGAAATATTTGCTGCTGAAGGTTTCTAGGCTGTTTTCTTCTCTTTCTCTATGGCAACTGACTGTTAAACCTCCTTGGGAAATGGCCACAATCTGTTTCAATATATTTTCTTTTTTTTCATTTCATATCTTAGGGCGCACTGCTAGCTTGTTTAAAAAACTCAAGTTTATGCTGCTTCATATAGATGCCCTATGATCCCATTTTTATCCTTTCTTCTAATTTGGTATTGATTTTGATCTTTCTCTAAGAAGCTTATGGTTTGACTGTAAATGGTCTGAACAGATTCAGAACAAAGGCTCTCAGTTTCCTTACTTTTAGAATATAATCAATTCAATTTTTCCTAATTTTAATCAGTGCTCCATATATCCAGGATCCTCCTGATTCTTTTCTTGAGGAGAATACTCACGAAATGTATTTATTTATTTATTTATTTAGTTTAGTTTTTGTTTTTTTCTGAGGCTGGGGTTAAGTGTCACACAGCTAGGAAGTGTTAAGTGTCTGAGATCATCACTTTTGAACTCGGGCCCTCCTGAATTCAAGGCTGGTGCTCTATCCACTGCGCCACCTAGCTGCCCCAATACTCATGAAATTTAGATGTGAGGCTCCCCCTTATTTTTTGGTCCTTAGTCAGAGCTGTACTGGAGCTAGCTCTAAGCAGCTAGTTGTTTAAACTTTCTTCCCCTTCCTTTTTCTTTACTTAATAGCATTTTATTTTTTCTAATAACATATTTTCAACATTTATCTTTGTAATATTTTAAGCTCTAAGTTTTGCTCCCTCCCTCTTTTCCTCCCCTCCTTCTGAAGATAGCAAGCAATCTGATGTAGGTTTTATATCTACTGATTGTTCAATTTTCGATGCTGACATTTAAACTGTGAGCTTTTACAACTTAGAAATCAGCAGCTATTGCTAAAAATCAAGGCTTGATTTTTTTTGTTGATTTTCCAACCTTAAGAAAGTACTAATAATTCATGTTAAACTTAAAAGCATGCTTTTGTATTTTCCCCCCAGTGAGCCCACTTGTTAAACATTCACCAGTATATCCTTGAATTGCTCTTTAAACATTAATTGAACAGGAATACAAGAGAAGGCTGAGGGGATGATGTCATCATTACAGGCCTGGTGACTGTAGACTAATAAGAATAATCATCACTTTTCTTGTGCAGCATGATAATTGTAGAAATATATATTGCATATGTTTAACATATATTGGATTACTTGTCATCTAGGGGAGAGGTGGGAGGAAGGGGGGAATATGGAACACAAGGCTTTGCAAAACTCAATGTTGAAAAATTATCCATGCATATGTTTTGGAAATAAAAAGCTTTAAAAATAAAAAAAAAATTAAAAATTAAAATTTGCATTTTGCTTGCAGAGTCCACAAAAAAGAATATTAATCACGATGATGATGATGATGATGATGATGATGATGATGATGATGATGATGATGATGGTAACAGTAATAACTGGCATTTATGGAGCAAAGGTTTGCAAAATGTTTCACATCTATTACCTCATTTGAATATCCCAACACCTCAAACCTAGTCACATACTACAGTATATTTTTCACTTCCCCACGGTTCCCTAATCTTATCTTTGCACCAGAGTCACTGAGTATAAAGCTCTATTTTAATATAATTTGATTGGTCTTATCAAGTTGTTTATACAATTTCTTCAAAACCTTATTCTCTGTAATAGATGTTAATGCATAAGTTTCAGTTATAATCATAGCTATGTAGTACAAGATAACCAAATATCTCATGAAATGATTTCCTGTTGCATTTTGGTATGGGATATACTTCCAAGCAGAAACTGGGAGCTATTCAGTTTCCATTTAGCTACAGTATTGTTACAATTCTGTTCTTACAACTGGGTATTAGTTTGTCTGCCATTGGACAGAATTCACATTTACTGACATTTAAGTTAAGGTTTAAAGAAGGTCTTAAATCAGCACAGTCCTTAAGACCTTGTGCTGTGTGTATGTGGGGGGAGAGGGAGTGAGGAAGTGCTTCCTGCCTCTCCATCACTATTAGAACAGAGGCAGTGGGGGAATGGGAGGGAAGTTCAAGCACTAATGGCCATTCTGTCATTTTTATGGGTTGTCATGGTCACCAGACTCATCAGCAATTGAACAATCTTTTGATGATGAGGCTCTTTGTATTTAGTCTGTTGCCAGGGCCATACTTGAAGTTTTCCTAGTAAGGTTGAACATGCCAGAATGTACATTCCACTGGCCTATCCATTAAGAATCTAGGGCAAGTTATAAAATGTATATCTCTATCTATATAGATCCTAATGAGATCCCGACAGGAACAGGCTGTGGAAAGCCTGCAGGGCTCTTTCCATCTCCCTCCAAAACCATCCCCTGGATTCCAACAGTTGCTAGAAGGCCCTGGAATGAGAGGCTGTCAGGTAAACCTTTGCTCTCTTGCTCAATTCTCACCAAGGACTAGAAGCCCTCATCTGACTGGATGCTGATTTCCCAGAGCCCTGCTCCTTTGTGACTTTCCTGATCATGAGCCCCTTTCCAACAGTTATTTGTTAGTGACCTGCTACTTGTAGGAACAGGTGGTCACCAGCTACAATCCTTCTGGTTCCATAGTAGACCACTGAACATTCTGACCTTCCCTGTCACTATGCTTTTCTATCTTCCCTGTAGCTATGTTTTTTGGCCACATCGATATCTGGCCTGCCATTGCATGCTAAAGATTCATTTATCTGTCACTATTCTGAAGCTGAACACTAAGAGGCCACTATATCATTCCATTTTCCATGGTAAAGAATATAAACTCCCAGAAATCAGAGATTATCTCATTGTTCTACTTGTATTTCTAGAATTTAGAACATATTTTGGAGCACAGTAGGAATCTAATGCATTTATATTCCAGATTTGATAAATGGATTTTTGTCATGAATTCAATAAATATAAACAAACAATAGTCAATAAATAAAAACATTTCAATGTACAAAATGAGAAAGAATTGTAACAAGCCAGCAGATAAGCCAGTCACTTAGTTCTTAAAAGCTTAACTTATATGTTATCATTTCAAGTTCATAAACAAAACTGGTTTTGACAATGTAATGATCCTATTTGCTTCTAACTATTCAGATGATGGTAAAATACTGAAAATACAAAGATCTGGGAGGACCTCACCAGGCCAAGGTTCCAAGGCTTTTCTCAACATTTTCCTGTGTGCCTAATTTTTTTAGAAATAATTTTCCACACTATGCTCAAAAAATTATCAAACTGTGTATACCCTTTGATCCAACAGTGTTACTACTGGGCTTATATCTCAAAGAGATCTTAAAGAAGGGAAAGAGACCTGTATGGGCAAAAACGTTTGTGGCAGCCCTCTTTGTAGTGGCCAGAAACTGGAAGCTGAGTGGCTGCCCATCAGTTGGAGAATGGCTGAATAAATTGTTGTATATGAATATTATGGAATATTATTGTTCTGTAAGAAATGACCAACAGGATGATTTCAGAAAGATCTAGAGAGACTTACATGAACTGAAGCTGAGTGAAATGAGCAGAACCAGGGGATCATTATATACTTCAATGTTAGGATTATACAATACTATATGATGATCGATTCTAATGGACGTGGCTATCTTCAACAATGAGATGAACCAAATCAGTTCCATTTGTTCAATAACGAATAGAACCAGCTACACCCAGCAAAAGAACTCTGGGAAATGAGTGTGAACAACTACATAGCATTTCTAATCCCTCTGTTTTGATTTCCTTCACAGATTAATTGTACGTGATTTCAAAGTCCGAGTCTTCTTGTGCAGCAAAATAACTGTATGGATATGTATACATATATTGTATTTAACATATACTTTAACATATTTAAATAGATATGGATCTACCTGCCATCTGGGGAAGGGGGTTGGGGCAAGGAGGGGAAAATTGGAACAAAAGGTTTTGCACTTGTCAATGCTGAAAAATTACCCAAGCATATATCTTATAATAATAATAAAAAAGAAATAAATTTCCACTATATACATCATTTCCTACTTAATTCTGACTTTGAGCCCCCAAAGTATAATTCTGATCTCTACCTTACATTAAAGTAATGCTTGACCCACAAAGTTGGATGAATGGCTCAATTAGGTCTTTGGAAAAAATATTAAACAGATGAAAACAAATGTAAAATTCTAGATCTAGTGAAGGAAAAGAATGAAGTTCAGCATAACTGTTATATCCTACCCTAGACTTCATAGTTTCAGATGAGCGTTGACAGTTTTCATTTAGGGAAATATCAGATCTTAAACTGAAATTAGGGGGGGAAATAATAGAAAAGGACTAAACTAAGATAAACCATTATTTACATAGAGAAAATATGCAAAGTTACCATATTGTTTACTTTTAAAGGTCCAAGAAGATCTGTCGGAAGATCTTTCCAGGGAGCTGCAGTTCTCTTTTCTAGCTTCAAAATGGTAGAACAGGCAAAAATAATAAGTATTTTATGTATAATATCTTGTATGTAAGAAACTCTCTTGAAGGATTATTACCAAAAATATCCCAGCAGCATGGTGTAGAGGAAAGAATCTTGGATTTGGAGTCAAAAATTCTGGTTTGCAACCCCACTCTGGCACTTTCTACTTTTGTGACCTTGCTAAATTCACTTTCTCTTTCTGGCCTCAGTTTCCTCATCTGAAAAATAATAGGGATGACCTAGATCTCTAAGGGCACTTATACTTCTAAGTGGTACACTTTTATGACTATTTGTAAACTGTTGTCGTGATATAGATCTTTACAAAAGGATTTGAGGTAGAAATAGAGATAGATCAGTAGAAGAAAAAGGCCAGCAGTAATAAAGCTTCATCAGAAAACTTTAATCTACTTTTGAAATTGCTTCATATACTCTTCACTTGCAGGCTACTAAATGGTGAGAGATAGCAATGATGGATGTCCTTTTAAACTCTTCTCCCATAAGATTTACTTAAGGGACATCAATGGCAGTAATAAGGCTGATATTTAGCACTCACTTCACCCATCACATGGATAGCACTGCAGGGGTGTTAGATGATTAGATAAGGTTATGAACCTTAATTTAGTAATAACTATTGAGATACATGATAATGACAGAGGATATATTACAAAAGGAGAAGGAGAAAGCTCTAAGACATTGCAGTCTGAGAAAAAGGTTAGATCTAAGGCAGCAACTAACCTACTTTATTTAATGTTTTTCTGCTCTCATCAAGAGATAAGCCAGTTAAAAAAGATGTAAAGGAAGCAGATTCAGCAGTATCAGACCTTAAATTATATCAGAAAGTGACACCATTGTTGAAGCATAAAAGGGACAATTTTGATTATCTTAAATTACAATTTTCTTATATAAATAAAACCCATACAGCACAGAATAGAAGGAATATAGAAAACTGGGGGAAAAACTTTCAAAGACAATCTCTTAGATAGAATGTGAGTGGGTTGGAATATTGCTGTGGTATAGAAAATGAAGGGCTGGTTGATTTAGAAAAACATGGAAAGACCTGGACTTATGAAGGAAGATATTAACCACAAACAAGCATAGAATGGTCTTACATATGTGTATATGAGTATATATGTGTATATGTTTCTAGATATCTGTGTGTGTATGTGTTTGTGTATGTGTATGTGTGTGTCTGTATTAGGGCTAGGGGAGGGAGGCAGGGGAAAAAATAAAGCAAAAAGTACACAGCAGAGAACAAAAAACTCTGTAAGAAAGCAAAGAAAAGCTGGGTAGCTCTGAAAACAGTATGGAGTATTTATTATATAGGTTTTCTTGAAATGGAAATTTATTGTTTTATATTGAATTCTCTCATAAGTCCTGCTGTATACGTGGCAAAAATCCTTTTTTCTTCTCTCATTTTATATTTGAAGTTTAAAATAAATGTACAAAATTTACCCCCCAAAATATAAACAGTTGCATCAACAGTAGCGATCATGTAACTATAGTTTAAACTATATTTGCTGAGTAGTTACCATTATATTATACACATATTAAATATTATATAACATAAATATAAATTATATTAAATATTTTTATAATAAAAATACATGATATTTCATTGGAATTAAGTAGCTAACATGACTCAGAGATAGGCTAGCTATACCCAGAGATACTCCTCTGTGTAACACAAACAGAAAATTAGTCAAAGTAGTTTAAAGCAGGGAGGGACCTTAGACACTTCTTATTTCAGAAATGGAGAAACTGAGGACCAGAGGAATTAATACATACTCTGCCT
The DNA here is from genome assembly GCF_048593235.1 of Sminthopsis crassicaudata. NCBI lineage: Eukaryota > Metazoa > Chordata > Mammalia > Dasyuromorphia > Dasyuridae > Sminthopsis > Sminthopsis crassicaudata. The sequence goes on along the minus strand of NC_133623.1, from coordinate 11,937,309 downwards.
AATCTCACAGAATTTTTACAACCTTTAGAACGACATATAAAAATGAATATTGTTGTGATGACTGATCTCAGAAAAAGAGAAAAGCTGGTCAGATAAAATATAAACTCTAAAGCACAGCTGGAATAAATGAAGGGATTTGGTGAGGAAATTAAGAAGCATCATGGTATAAGGCATTACAGAACTAAGATTTTGGGAAGCTGGTATAAAAATTTCATGTAAAACTTCATATTTGATGATGCTGTTCCATTAATCTGCAACCAAAAGAATTAATTAATAAAAATACCAAATAAATGTTGGTACTGAAAGGGATGCTGTTTTTTTGTTTGTTTGCTTTTTGGGGGGAGGGGGAGTTGGTCAAACAGGCAGCTTAGAGGCACTGACAATACTGTCTAATTCCCTAAAAGTGGTCTAGTCTGCTGTCCTACTCCTATTCTGGACCCCAATTCACTGTCCATCTATGGTACCTATTCAAAATACATGTACCAACTCAGTAGACTATTCAGCAAACTTAGGGCCACCTTGGCGTGCTGCTGCACCCCTACCCCACCTTTCCCTCCATGGCTGGCTAGGTGTATCTCTTTTAAGAAGCCATGACTCTTGGTGAGAAGTCCCTGCAGTGTGATGGCACAATGCCAGCCACAAACAGAAGCAATTGGAGGATCTCACCAAGGAGAAGCAATTTCACTCCCATTGTCCAGCACAACAGCAAACAATTTTGGTGATTGTGTGTCTCCTGGTCTAATAATATTTGATATTAATGATCAGACTGCATCAGAAGTTACTATGTATTGTATAGTATATGATAAATAGAATATATATTAATAATCAGAATATATTTGAACAAAGCTATCTCTCTTGTGTAACTATCAATCTTGTATGATCTTGACAAAATGGAAATCACCTCATTGGCTGAATTTTGAATTACTGGGTCAAATACTTTAAAAATAATAATAATCAATAAACTACAAACACAATATATCTGGTATTCTCTATGCTTCTCAGCCAATTGTCTGACTCTAAACACATGATCTGCTTAGATAATCCTCTGGAAAAGCCTGCCTGTTTCTTTTATTTCAGTATTTAGATGCCACACCATTTGGAACATATATGTTAAGTATTGATATTAATTTATTTTCTATGATATCTTTCATTAAAAAGGTCCTTTCCTCAAGATCTCTTTTAAGAAAATATATTTTTCCTGTTGCTACTCTTTATTTTTTTAGTGCAGCTAGAGCACAAGTGATTTGGCTATTGTGCCTTATTTTAACTCTTTGTGAGTCATGTTTCCTTTAAAGAGCATATTGTTGGATTCGGTTTTCCAATCCATTCTCCCTTTGCATGCTTTGATTACTGATACCCTAGATAGATGCACAGACCACTCGTTTAAAGAATTAATGGAGATGAGAAAATAGATATATGGACCTATATATGTATTTGTGTGACCTTGCTAAATTCATTTTCTCTGGCCTCAATTTTCTCATCTGAAAAATAATAGGGATGACCTATTCTTTCATTCTATTGGTCACCTTTGTTTGGCATTGAGTTAATTCAAGATGTTTTCTACTCTTCTGGTATGCTTTCCTTTCTGAGAAAGCTTGTTTTTTGTTTTTGTTTTTGTTTTTGTTTTTCTGAGAAAGCTTGTTAAGAAAACCTAAGGACTATTCATTTTCCATAAAAATGATAATATAGGAAACTGACCCAAATATTTGAGATCAAGAACCATTTCTCAACATATAAGTGATCAGAAGAGATAAACAGACAGATAGATGGACAGGCAGGAAGGCAAACAGACAGATGGATGGATGGACAAAGACAAACAGATATGGAAAGACAAGGATAGACAGACACAGATACAGATAGAAAGATATAGATAGATAATTAGATATATTTGAAAAATAAAATAATTGCAAGCTATCAATAATCTCATTAAAAAGATGCTTCAAAATACTCAGAGAAATGCAAATTAAAACAACTCTTAAGTTTCACCTCACAACCAGCAAATTAAATTGACAAGAATGATCAAAAAGAAATAGTTGGTTGCTGGATCAATTCACTGCAATTCACATCAATTCAGTCAATATAATTCAATTCTGACGACTCAGTTCAATTCGGCCAATTCAGTTCAATACTATTGGATGTGAAGACTGAGGTTCAAATCCCCCTTCAGATACTTTCTATGTGAATTTAGGCAAGTCACTTCATCTCCATATGCCTTGGGCCACACTTTAGGGCTTAAGTGCTAAATCACAGACAGGATGGGTTGTTGAAGGGAGCTTCACTTATGGGGAACTTATCAGGAGTTCCCCATAAGGACAGAAACACAATCTTTTGTGTAGTTACATTGTCCTTAGAATCTCACAGTCAGCAGTCACCAAATGCATTTCAAATGGACACAGTGTTTGCACAACAACTCTGCCAAAGCAACTGGCATCAGATTATGAGACCAGTGGGAATAGTGAGTCACTAAATCTCCTCCTGTTCTGCTTTGTACATTGAGAAGAAGTCAAGAGTACAGTCAAATCCATCTGCATTTCCCACTAACTGTACCATAGTCAGACTGTAAGCTCCCCTTCAAAATGGAGTCCAGTCCTAGAGACTGATTTCATTTGGCATAGGCTCTCCATTATCACTATCCATCATTCCTTCAACAAAGACCAGCTCACACATCTTTCTAGTATCTGGTAAATCACGGTCTTTGGCAAAGCTTATAAATTTCAGTAGCAATGTCCATTCCCTCCTTGTCCATTGCTTTAGCAATAGGCCAAATAATGCAATCATTATAGAAGTCTGACTGTCTGGACTAAACTTGACAACTATTTAATCTCCCTCTTGCAAAACTCCATAAGCATCTAAGTTTTGGCTCAGTAAAAGGATAAAGGAATCACTTGAAACAAATAATTTTTTTGCATAAAGGTAAAATCTTTTCTAAAACAGATTTACTGGAATGAACAGAATATGCAGTTTATGAGCTTTGAAAAAAAAAAACACGAAGTGGTATCTGGTTACTTTTTGTAATCTATGGGCTTTTCACACATTCCTCTCCTCTTCCTTCATCCTTTTTGGAGAAGCTAATTCCTGATTCTCTTCACAGCCTTTTATGTGAACTGCTGGATTTTGTATCACCACAATAAAATAAAATGAGATAGTGTGTTTTCTCGAGAGAGATAGAGAAATAGGAGACAGAGAATGGAGTGGAGCAGAGGAGGGGAGGAGCGAGGGGAAGAAAGGGGAGGGGAGCAGAGGAAAGGGGAGAGAAGAGATGGGAGGGGAGGAGAGGAAGAGAAAGTAGAGGCGAGGGGAGGTAAAATGAAATGAGATGTAGGCAAGGAGCAAAGGAAGTGAAAAAAAAAAAAACCGAGAGGACGATTTATTTGTGAAGAAAACTAGTCTCCACAGGCTTTGTAGTCTAGAGTTTCTAATTTGAGAAGCACAATATCATCCGTTAATTTCTTGATGAAAGAAATGTGTCACTTGTAAACACTTCCAGAAGTGCCTGTGTAGTTTTGAGTAAAGGATTTGCCAGCTACACAAATAAAGACAAATTACTTGAATAACACAGGCAGCCTGTCTTTAAAACGCCAGCAGCTGGCCACTTACTAAAATCCTCATTCTCCTGAAAATCTCAGGCAGATCCACATTTGCCTCCCGTGGAGTCTTGGGTGCCCTTCCTCAGCCTGGTCCCAAATCCAAACCCAGTCTTTCTCTCAGCCATCCTAGCAGGCTTCAAAGGACAAGGGAATGAGTCTTTGCTCTGGGCCGCATAGCTTCCAGAGAGTTCTAACTACCCAAGTATTGGCCACCACGGAATAAACTCCCCATCGTAGGTGAAACTAAACTAACTTGTCCCTGACAAGAGATGTTGTTTGAGACAACAGTGGGGAGCCTCCAAGTCACAGGCTGAAAAAGAGCGTGTCTCCTACTTGAATTGAGGGACCACTTGTCCAGTGCCATGGCCTCTTCCCTCTGACTGCACAGGGTTGGTTCTGAGGCCACATCGCTTCTTTAAATGGAAAGCTGTCTTGTGAGGGAGCTTTGGAAGCCATTTTCTGGGTCTCCAGTTCATCTTTTCAATTCAAAGGACAGAAGGGCCCAGCTGCCTGCACTGTACATTAAGGAAAAGTGTGGAAGGATAGGAAGCCAGGGAGCCAAGATCTCTAGCTTCCTTTGAGTTCCTTTTTCTCTCTCACATGTTGCAAATATAGTTGCAATAGTGTTGCAAAGAAGTCTTAAAATCCTACAAATATGGTTGCTAAAAGAGATGACCAGGATAAATAGTCCATTGTTCTTTCATGTAGCTATTGGCTTTATAGAAATGAGGAGCATTTCTTCCTGAGCAATGCAGAATTAATTGCATAGTTTCTATCTTGATCAAAATGTCATTTTGCAAATCTATTTTGATTTTCTCAGCTGCTGATGACAACCCCCCAAAAAAATTTGCCTTGTATTTATTTTGCGTTTCTTTAGCTTTCTATGTACATAAAAATTTCTGCCTTCAGAAGATGGAAAGCAAGTGTGTTTGTTTTTTTTACTTTTAACCCCCAGAATTTAGTACTGTTTTTGAGTGGACAGAAGCTCCATCTGGAATCAGATCTAGCCTCAGACATTTCCTACTGTGTGATCCTCGGCAAGTCACTTCACCCTGTTTGCCTCAGTTTCCTCATCTGTAAAATGAACTGGAGAAGGAAATGGCAAACCACTCCACTGTCTCTGCCAAGAAAACTCCAAATGGGATAGTGGAAAATCAGGCACAAGTGAAAAATGACTGAGAAACAACAACCACAAAATTAAGGGTAGATATTATAATTTTATTTTATTAATAAAAATTTTCATACCACTAAAAAAAAAAGTGGATTTGCTTACTGCATCGTATAATTTAGAGTTCACATGGAGATAAGTATGGGTCCCAAAAGTGAGTGTTGTTTGTTTGTATGGAAATAGCTGCCTTACTAACTACTCCAAATTTGTACTTAGGGTAGTACTTAGAGGCCTAGAGGCCTGGAGGTCTTGGTAGGCCCTGAGGTGAAAAATAGGACTCAATGGAAGGAAGGAGAAGGGCTTGTTTATTTTGAGCTCATGGAAATGTTCAGTGTAATATGACATTTTTCCTGGGGCAAAAACAAAGTCTGCCCCTTATGACTTTTACACAGGAACTTCATTTGAAGACCTAGCAAAAGCTCTATTCCGAGGTTCCCAGAGGGAATTCTTGATAGGGGAAAAAATGAGTCAAAAAGAGACAATATGTATTTAACATGTATTGGTCAACCTGTCATCTGGGGGGGGGGGGTGAGGAGGAGGGGAAAAATAGAACAAAAGGTTTGGCAATTGTCAATGTTGCAAAATTACCCATGCATATATCTGGTAAATAAAAACTATTAATATAAAATTTAAAAAAAAGAGACAATATGGGTGACTCAAAGTCATGAGTTACAAATTTTTATGGCTCTGGAGATATGTCTAGTATGCCTTTGCAAGATTAATATAAATGCCATACAAAGATGCCCTTTAGATTATTCAAGAGGCATGACTAAAAAGTAAAGAGATTGGTTTTCTTATATGGCCTGTTAAATCATTCTTAATACTTTATGTTCATGATATCAATGGCTGTTGTTCAGGGGGCATCCAGTCATTCATTCATGGTGGCAATACCACACATGAGGAGTCTCTCGCCCAGAACCATTCTAGAATACATTGAGACCAATCCAGAGGGGAAGAGGATCCACAGAAGTCCAAATGGGATGGATCCTTCAACTATTAGTCCAGAATATAGCAGTTTAAAAAGGTAAAGCCAAAAATTATTAACAAAGTTCCTTTATTCTGGTCACTTTCAAGTAGAAGGGAGAGGAAAGATGGAGGTACCTATAGTCCAATCCTAAATTCCTTTCCTGTGGAGGGAATATATTCTTTTTGGTCATTTAACCAAATGCACACCTATTTATGGATAAGTTGACCCTTGATCCACGAGAACTGAAGAATTTTCAGAGAAACGGTCAAGCCTGTGTTAATTATGACTGAAGGTTCCTATATTTGGGAATACCAAGAGAGGTAAGTACACTCTTTGAGATCCTTCTCCTCCAAGTCCAGAGCCACTTAAAATACATCAGAAAGACCACCTTAGCATGACAAAACATACTTTTGTCCCAACTTGAGGCTTTGAAAAGTTTTCTCAGGGCAAGCACCCATTGCTTAGCTCCCTTCACTACCCAACAACCCTCAAAGGCTTTTTCATTTTTTTTTTGTTTGATTTTTTTTTCCCCCAGGTGAACACCTGCTTGTAAAATTGGGAGGCTAATAATGAAGCAAACTGAAATTAATAGCAGCTATACAAGTGCATGGGAGCATGCATAAATTACATGAGTCACAAAGAGCTAGAACAGCAAGGAGACTAACAGTTCAGGTCTGTGGAAGAGTGTAATTGTCTCATCTTTCTAACGGCTGGGAGCTTAAAGGGGAATGCCAAATTGACTCCTGCTTCTCTTGCTACTCCTGGATTTTCACTAATAATAAGGTTCTTTGCACTGTCTTTCAACAGCTTCTTATAGCTCCTGATTATACTGTTTATTTTTGTTATAGCTCCATATTTCTCTCTTCTCAGTGGAGCATTAAAAAAAAAAAGACATAACATTATTTAATAATTTTGATCTTTTCTATTTTCAAAAGAGAGAAGCCCTGAGAACTCAACAGGTTGATTGGTGAAAGTGGCAGCAGTGATCTACGACCATTTTTTTTCACAAACAAGTAAATTATCCATGTCACTTCACTCACTCATCTTTTACATACTAAATGGTAATGTGCATTGCCACTCAAAGGTGGCTGTAGTTCGTGGGTATTCCAGATACCTATATGGGCATGGGGAGCACTGATATGTGACACATTTGACAATCAGATATGAAGGCCCTAAAATATGATATTTATGAAAAAAGAAAAAAAATCCAAAAGTATATTAGTCTTGCAAGAAGTCTATACACAGGCTTGAGACAAGTAAGCAACAACTTCTATTGCAGAGCATGGACATATCAATTTGATATATATCTCAACTCCATTTTCCTTTTTATTCTCTAGAATTTCGTTTGTCAAACCCAATTTAAAGTTTAAACAAAATTACCAGTGCAAATAATCTATAATATACAAATATGTATAGGATCTATAATTCTGAAGTTGTATAGAATTCTTACAGTGGATACCCTCTTTCCTAGGAAAGACTGCAAACCACATCTGATTTAATGGATGAGTGACGATAACTTATGTAAATGACCCCAAGCTTTACTTTAAAACAAAGGTCCATCTTTGTGATTCCACTGCTCTTCCAGTGATCACATATAGCTGAGTCATGAAACACTCAGAAGAGCTGAGATTGAAGATCTCCCAAAGGGCAAATATTCACTGTGGCCACAAGTATACTACAATATAGAATTTACAAAGAGTTATGAAGGACTGATGTATGCTACTGCATTAAAGAAATGTATGAGCAAAAAGGTAGTTCTTTCTCATATGGAAAGAACCAAAAATAAGTGGACGTGTGCTCCACTAGTATTTTGTGATATCACAAGAACTCAAAGAAGCTGCAAGAATACTGGTTGGAGCTCCTCTGGTGAGCTTCTAGAAAAATATGGACAAGGGTGGTCTGGGATGGATAGGCATGAATGAGTTGTAATCTGTATCACTGGAAGGAATATGATCCATGAGATCATAGAAACAAGGGAGTATTTAGAAAGGGAGTTAGTTAACTACAAATAATCTATCAAATGACATAAAATTCAAAGCAACTCCATAAACTCATTATGGGATCACAGTATCTCAGAAATTCTTAAAACACACACACATGCACATGAGATATTTCTTTAAATCAGTGGTCCTCAAACTTTTTAAATAGGGGGCCAGTTCACTGTCCTTCAGACTGTTGGAGCGCCTCACACTCTGTCTCCTGCCACCTCAGCCCAGTGCTGGAAGTGTGCGTTGCTAGTTTAGGTCGAACATCACTTCCCCTCTGATTTTGCCATAGGCGGGCCGCATAAACGTCCTCAGCAGTCGCATCTGGCCTGTGGGCCGTAGTTTGAGGACCCCTGCTTTAAATGATATGAATTGCTTGAATGTGAAGCAAAAATAAAGTGGCACTCAGATTTTTCAACTCTCAGGATAGTTTTTGTTTCCCCCTTTGCTTTACCTCAGGGACTATTTTCTTACTAATTTACCTATTTTAAATGCTATGCACATTGAGATGTCTACTTTTCTACCATCTCTTCAAAATACAGATTTGCCTGAATTTTTTTTCCTAAATTTCTGCTATTACCATTCCATATTGCTAATTATGTTCCTCTGAATCATTTGAACTATATATTTTTTCTTCTTTAGTTGTTCATCACAGATTTGGAGAAAAAAAATCAAGTTCTCTTATTTTATGTTTAACTTTATCAATAATTCTGTAAAGTTCCCTGATCTTCCTGGAGTGTTTTAAAGATCAATGAGTTAGTATAAGAAAGAGCTTGTATTTATCAAAGAAAATGAAGCTATAAATAGAGATAAAACATTAAAATTACCATTGAAATTCCATAGGATTAAACATGGATTACTGATAAAACCTGACATTTCTTCAACTCCCTTTCTTAAGAAACCACCAATCATTTCAATCTCTGCAGTATGTTCCTTGCTGAACATTCTCATGCACATTGGAGTACATTCTCCTGTGTCTTCCTTTAGTTATGTCTTTGATTGAACCAATGATGTCCAGACTGGCTTACTTTTAAGAATAAGAGATGGAGGATCACCCATACATTCAATAACTGTGTTTTTCATTCTTTTGGTTTTGTTTTATTGTTTCTTGATTTCTCATGAAGTCATCAAAAGCTTCCATTTGTTCAATTCTAATTTTTAAGGAATTAGTTTCCTTGGTGAGTTTTTGTACCTCCTTTTCCATTTGGCGAAAACACTCAATAGCTGTCTGAACAATGGCCCTTCTTATTTCTTGCCCTCTGTCCTTCACTCCCCATCCCCATATTAAGTTCAAATACAGGAAACTGAACTCACAAACATTCATTAAGTGTATACCAAGTGTGAAGTACTGTTTTAGGTACTGGGGATACAAAGAAAAACCCAAACAAGGAATTTATGCAGCATTTTTACCAATAAACAAAACAAATCATATAGAAGTTTGTTAAATAACCAGGGGAATTAGGGATGGTCTTGTGTAAGCAAGGGAAGGACACATTTTGAAAGAAGTTAGAAATTTTAAGAGCCAGGTACAAGGAACAACTTGAAGGTGCAATGCTGTATGTGGAGAACAAAAAAGATAATGATGAAGTGCCTTCTATTTATCGATGATATGGTACTTTGTGAGAAGTATTTCTCTGATGAGATGGGTATACCACACACGTTTAGCATAGTGTGTGACATATAAGTGCTTAAAAATTGCTTGTTGATCTGAGGTACCATCACACACCCATTGTTTTCCTTTTCTTGTCTAACTCAATGTAAAGGGGAGGGCCATTTACTGTTCTGTTCCCAAGTACTTCTAACACAATGACTATTATTTCTTCGAGTTAGGAGGATCTCTTGAGATTTGTAGTTTGACCAATAAGTAAACCTTAGGATAATATTTTACTGTCTCCTCTGACAATGTAAACAGAATGCCATTTCAGAATCCCAAACTTGAAAGGTCTTTTTCTCCTGCCTCCCTCCCCTTTGCTCCCCAATTTAAAGATATTTAAAGTGATTTATTTGAAGAAGCACTTAGGAGGAAAGAGGGTAAGCATTTAATATACATCATGGAATTCTGCACTGTATGCTTCACTCTATCTTAGTAAAACATATTTTGACACAATTGGTGGTATTGGAAACCTTCCCAGATGTATACACGGCAGAGTCATAACTAGAAATCATTCTCATTTGGGGCAAAACATGTTGGGAATTAGGGAAGTATGAGAGAAGAGGCAGCCCTATTCTCACTTCAGAAGTGCTTAAAGGGGCAAGCCAACCCTATGAGAGGGCTTCCATAGGGATGGGGCTAACAGAGAACTCTAAAAGGAGGCTTAGGGATGGCAGGTGCTGTACAAAGAAGAGGCATACTTCCTTGGATATTGCTTCCCTGGAAGAAATCCTATGGCTCATATATGACAATGAGGGTGAAACTAAATTAGTGATGCACAACTTAAAATCTATCTTAAAACTTTTAATTCCATCCCTATGCAAATTATATTCCCAGACAAGGGAAAGGAACCCACTGTTTTCAGAATATTCAAGTTTATTAGAAAAATATTGTTTGGTGAATACAGAGTGAACACAGTTTGTAGCCACGGCTTGCTGTAAAATATAAGCGGCCTTCAGTCTAAAAGCTCCTGAGCTTTTCATCTTCATTGCCATAAGTGTTGACAATTAAATTGCTACTTTCAGTATGTCATTTCCCAAGGAAAATAAGAATCAGTACTGCCCGTTTTGGCTTCATATCACTAACAACTGGCCAAGGGGATTTTGCTAGGAAGCGATTCATCATTTTTTTTCAAAGTCAAAGAGAAAAAAGGAAAAAAAAAAATCAGAAGCCCCAAACCCAGTAAATGATAACCTCAGACTAGAGGGAAAGGTTCTTTTCTTTAAAAAGCTAAAATTATCACTTCCATAGCTGAATATTGCCTCCAGCAAAAACTTATGAGTTACTGGGTGGGAAGGCTGGGGTTGGGCCATGTCTTATATATGGGGAGGGAAGTGAGTGTGGTTCTGGGGGTGGGTGGGGATGTTTTCTCTGAGTCAGTCTACACTCTAGTCTTAGCAAATTTTACCAAGTTGGCCTCCTAGCCCTACTCCCTCCTTGATAAAGTCTATCTAAATAAAAGAAATGTATATATTCATCTGGTGGCAATATTAACTAAAGAGAGGAAGCAGGATATTTTCAACATAAGCGACAATCTCACAGTGGCTAGTTTATCCTCATTTGGAGCAGCCACATCTTATGGCTAGTTTGTTTCTCCTTAACAGACTCTTGTCAATGATGTACTGGCTTATGACAATTTAAACTGGTAGGAAAAAGTTCCAGACACCTGGTTTCCCAGAGGAAGAAGCAAGCTCATAAAACTGAAAGTCTGAACAGTTTATTAACCCAAATTATTTGGGATTTCCAAATAATATGTAACATTCTAGGAGACAATTTCTAGATAGCTTCAGGAACAAGTCGCATTTACCCAGAGAAGACAGATTCCATCTTCCTTTGAAAAGCTTCAACTTCACATTCTTAGCCATATGATTTCTCATTTCCTACTCGACAGGCCATAGAGAACATTACTTGCCATGGATATTCATATAGTTGAGAAGACAACTAGAGGTTTCTGCTTTAATACAACAAAAAAGTTTATATGCTTTCTCTGTAGCAGGCTGATCTGTGCATGAAGTGTACAAACAAGGACAAAGCAAAGCGTAGCTCTCATGGAGCTTTTGTTGTTTGAGGGGTTTACAACAAGTAGACAGATAACTAAAATAAAGCCTACACAGAGTAATGCAAAAAAATCAGTCTAAAGGGGCAAGAGCACTAATAAGTTTAATGAGTGGAAACGGCCTTCTTTAGGAGGTGGTCCCTAGTTGAGCTTCAAAGGAAGCAAGGGATTTTAAGAGGGATCTCCATTTGGAAGAGACGAGCAGAAATTACAAAATAGGTGGTGTCCCTTTCTCCTGCAGGCTGGAAACATATGAGCCATTCACGGGTCCAATTTTACTGCTGATTGGCACAGCAACTTTGACCTGCTTCTTCTCTGACCTAGGCAGATTCTCCACTCCTGGGGAACTCTGGGATCCCCCACTCCCAAGGGCTTGCCATACTGGTGCTGGACTTAGGACTGATCCTCAGTTGTCTTCAGCCCAGGTCCTGAGCTCTTGTTTCCTCAGTCTCAGACTACCCAGCAACAAGGACTATAGGTATGTACCACCACTCCAAGCTCATTTCTCCAGTGATTTCCCAAAGGTGACTGCAGCTGTTTCTTATAGGGCTTTGGATCCTCCTTACTTGGCCTTGCCATATAAATGATGTTTGATTTCAACATGATCGAATGGGTAACCTGCCAGCATACTGTGGCTGTGCATGCTGAGTTAGTTTACTTCAAAATAGAAAGCACAAAATGTCAGAATGGAGCATTTCATGCAGGTGCATCCCCAGAAAGGAGATACTGAATCTGGATGTTTATTTGGTAACCTTCTGTCAAAAACACTTGCCTTCTGTTCTCCTTCGCTTTGGTACAGAAGGGGATTTTGATTAAACAAGCATTTAGTAAATGCCTACTATGTACATCGCACCATGTTGGATGTAATGGGGGGGGGGGGAGGAACTACAAAGGTGAAGCAGTGCCCCTCACCTCAAGAAGCTTACAGGATAGCAGGGATAGGGCATCTAATTAAAATACAGCCTAAGAGATGCTAAATGCATGGGAGAGTTCCAAAGAAATTCAAAGGAGGCTAAGAATATTTGGAGCTGATGGGGGCTGAAGAGGGCAGAATCAAGGAAGGTTTAAGGAATAAGGCAGAATGTGAAGAAAGGGAGAATAAAGAAAGGCGAGAACAGAGGAAAAAAAAACATTTCACTTGGATTCAAAGGCCTGGATGTGAATTCATTTTACTTGTAGGCTCCTGGGAAAGTCAGCTCCCTCTCTGGACCTCAGTTTCTCCATCTGGAACATGCACAGATCAGATTGATTGACTTCCAAGGCCGCTAATAGCACTAAATCCTACAATTTCAACTGAAGGAAATGTCGAAGAAAAGCTGACTTGTTCATTTTCAGCAGCCTATTGGATGGAGGTAAAGATTTGTCAGTCACTGGAATAGAGGTGATGACAAACTAAGAGACTATGTCTCTGATGAGAGCTGCTGAGGAGAAAAGGGGAAAGGGAGGAGATAATAATTTAGCAAATGGCTATTGTGTGCCAGAGAAGAAGCAGAAGAGTCCTGTGAAGCATATAAAAGGGTGCTGACAGTGGCCGGAGGAGAATCCAAAGGGTGCTATGTCACAGAACCCAAGAGAACAGGAAATAGCAAATGCTGCAGAGCTCAAAGAGGATAGGACTGAAAAAAGATCTTTGGATTTGGGAGTTGAAATGCTATTATTTGTAGTTTTAGAAAGAGTAGTTTCAACAGAATAGTAGAGACAGTAAAGGTTGAAGAATGAGTGGATAATACAGAAATGGAATCAGTGAATGAAAACTTTCTCTAGTTTAGCTAGGAAATGAGAGAAAAGAGTGATAATGAGGGCAGAAGAAGCAAGGTCAAGGAAAGGAGCTCTTCCCAGTTATCTTCATTTCAATTCCTACCATCCCAGCCTAGAACCTTATTCCCTCCCTTGGGATTTACATTTCCAAAATTCCTTCCTTTCAATCCTCTTTCCTCTCCAAACTGTTGTTCACATCACCACTCTTAAATGAGCCTCCATAAAAATCATTTTCATCAAGCACCAAATAAACTCCTCTACAACAGCATTGACAAATGGTCATTCAAGATTCTCCCCAAAACCCTAAGTAAACTGAAAACCAGCTCCATGTGTATTCTAAGGCATCCCTTTCTAGCTCTTGGACAGGTCTAATCATCAGAAAGCCTTTTCTTACATGCAGTCTCAACTGATCTCTTCTGTCCCTCGCTAATGAAGCACAGCAAAAATAATCCTTCAAATATCCAAAACAGCTGCCATGTCCTCTTGATGTCTTGTCTTTTCCAAACTAAATACTCTTAGATCCTTCAGTTAGTTATCACATGACATTGTCTCCAGTCTTCTCATTGTCTTCATAAGCCTCCTCTGGATTTTTTCCTACACCAGAGGTTCTTCTTTTTTTTTGGGGGGGGGGGCACAGTCTGCTTTAGGAGAAAATCTACTAAAAACCTATGAACCCCTGCTCAGAACAAGATTTTGAAATAATTGAAAGAAATGCAAATTTTCAGTTACAGTTTTGTGAAAACAGAAATGGATTTTATTCCCATTCAAAATTGTAGACTCTCTGAAATTTATTCACAGACTGGTTTGTGGGGCCCCTGCTGTGGTCCATGCCCTCCCCAAAACGTGATGCATACAACATTACAAATATACATGACTAGAGCAAAGCACCAAATGTTCTGGGCACCTATATTATGAACCAGGAGAAAAGAGAAAAATCTCTGTTTAACATCCAAAGCCCTTCATAAACTGTTCCCTCTTCCCTTTCCAGTCTTATACCTTAATTTCCTTTTTCACTCAAATACTCTATAATCCACTGACACCAGCTTCTCTGTTGTTCCTCCCAACTTCTAGCATATTCACTGCCTGTCCCCCATCTGTGGGATTCTCTTCCTCATTGCTTCTTCCTAAGCCTCTCTGGTGTTTTTGAAGTCCTAGATAAAATTTCATTTTCTACATGAACATTTTCCTGATTATCCTTAAAACTAGTGCCTTCCTTTTGAGATTACTTCCAATTTATCCTGTATATAGCTTGTTTGCACATAGCTGTTTGCATATTATTTCTTCCATTAGTCTTTAAGCTCCTTGAGAGCAAGTACTCTCTTTTGCTTCTGTATAAGCACTTATACACAGTATAAGTATATACACAGTAGGCATTTAATAAATGCTTGTTGACTGATGGACCTATGGCTCTGGTAAGCAGTCTAAGATTGCAGTAACTATCTGACAGCACTGTTAACTCATATAACTCATATTAAACTTGAAGTTCAATAAAACCTCTAGCTACTTTTGCTTTTAAAAATATTTTTACTGATACTCTTGTTTCTAAATCACTTTCATTTATTAATATTATCTTTCCCATATTCCTCCTTGGTGAGTTCTCCCTTATAATGAAAAAATTAAAAAGAAAAAACAAAGTTTAGCTCAACAAGTCAACAACACATCTAACAATACATGCAATATTCCATCCCCATAGTCTTCTAACTCTACAAAAAGGAGAAAGTAGTTCATTTTCTCAATTCTTCTCCAAATCCAAACTTAGTCACTGGAATCACACAATTGAGTTTTTTTGGTTATTCTAATTAAATTGTGGTAGTCATTGTATATATTTTTTCTTGGTTCTTCTTAGTTCATTCTGCATTCTTTCATATTTTTTCCAATACTTCTTTTAATTTTTTATGTTCGTCATTCTCATAGCATAGCAATAATCCTTTATATCTAGATGCCACAATTTCTTTGACCATTCCCCAAGCAACACGCATCTGCTTTGTTTCTAATTCTTTGCTATAATGAAACAAATGTTGCTGTAAATATTTTGGTGAATATGGGACCTTTCTTTGTTTCTTTGACCTCTTTGGGGATACAAATCTAGCAAAGGGGTTTCTGGGTCAAAGGGTATGGACATTTTAGTCACTGTCTAAAAATAATTCTAAATTGTTTTCTAGAGTAGTCAGGTCAATTCACAGCTCAACCTCCAGTATATTAAAGATTCTGTACTTCCACAGTCTCCCTCATTGACTATTTCTACCTCTTCTTGTCATCTTTGAAAATTTTCCAGATGTAAAGTAAAAGCTTAGTGTTGTTTTAATCTACATATTTCTTTCTTTTTGGAGGTGCGTGGGGAGGGCAGGCAATAGGAGTTAAATGATTTACACATAGTAACACAGCTAGTAAATGTCAAGTACCTGAGGGTGGATTTCAATTCTGGCCCTCCTAACTCTAGGGCTAGTGATCTACACTGCACCTGCTGCCCCTCACATATTTCTTATAAGTGACTTGCAGTAATCTTTCATATGATTTTAATAGTTTTCATTCTTTTGAGAACAGTTTGTTCTTGTCTTTGACACACTGAATAGCTCCTGGTCTTGTGTATTTGTATTAATATACCTGTATAGTCTAGGGATCAGAACCCTTATAATTTCAATGTATTTTTTTCAATTGGTACTTTCCCTTTTTACTTATCTGTATTCCTGTAAAAGTTTTTCAATTTCACATAATCAAAATCATCCTTTTTTCTTTTGGAATAACCTCTACTGCTAAACCCCTTAGCCATAGCTGTGAATGGTGCCTGATCTTGTTATCTTCGAATTTTCTATCATATAACATTTCATATATTTAAGTCAAACATCCATTTGATCTTATTATGGTATTTAGTATCATATATTGATCTGAAACTAATTTCTGCCAAGCAGCTTTCCAATTTTACTAGCAGTTCTGATCGAATAGGTATTCCCCACTTCCAAATAATTTTTTATGTCCATTGTTTCATAAACAATGGATTATCCTAGATCTTTATCACAAGAACTGTTGCCTGTTACTTAGCAATGATTCATGTATCATGTACCTTTATTTATATCATATATAGGACATCACCTTTATTTAATTTAAATTTCATATTATTTACTTTGGGCTACCATTACAAGCTATTCAGATCACTGAGTCACCTAATATATTTTCTCTCCCTATCAGTAAAATTCTCATTTGCAAATCTAATAAACATGCAATATTGCCTTGGTTTTAGTCATTTATGAAATGTGGAACAGCACAAAGACAAAGAGAGATCCTTAATATCATTTATTAAAGATCTCCCTCTAAGTTGACATCTGCTGTCAATGACTATTTCTTAGGCCCAGTAATTCAACCACTTATAAGTTGACTATCATCTACCTTACATTTCTACATCTCATGAATCAATAAATCTATTATTTATTAAGTGCTATGTTCCAGGCACTGTGCTAGGTGCTAAAAATACAAAAGGCAAACAGTCCCTGACCTCAAAAAGGTTCTATATTTAATCAAGAAAGATGCTATGCACATATGTAAGTACATATTAAAGTATACAAAATTAATATAAACTAATTATTAAGAGTATAACCTACTAGGTAAGTCCTCATGCATAAAATAGTGATTGAACTGTATCCTGAAGGTGATGGGGATTTCAAAAGGTGGAGAGAGGGAAGGAATACATTTCACAAGAATCACATTAGAAACTTTGTCAAATCCTTTACTGAAATGGGGATAAATTCCCCCTGTACAGCATTGTTCCAATGTGCCAGTGAAATAATATTGTCAAAAAGCATAAAGTGAGTCTGGCATGACTTGTTCTTAATAAATTTGGGCTTCTTAAGGATCATCTCTTCTTTTTTTTTAAAAGTTTCTTATATCTATATACTTATCCCAAGAATCTCTCCCCTTTCTCTTTCCAACAGAATAGTTCCATATAACAAATATATTTTTGAGAGGAAAAAATAATTGGTACAATTGATCAATACATTTAAAAAGCCTGAATATATGCACAATGTATAACACTTGGGGACTTCTCACCTTCGAGAAAGAATGAATTTGGGATATACTCTCATATCACTTTTTTGGTGTGTAGTTCTTTCCATTTATGTGTCTGTATTTGGGCAACTAGGTTACTCGGTGGATAGAGTGCTGGGTCTGGGCTCAGGAAGTTGTTTTTGTTCAATTGCTTTTTTAAATCATGTCCAATTCTTCATGTCCCCATTTAGGGTGTTCCTGGCAGGGATACTGGAGTGGTTTGCCATTTCCTTCTCCAGCTTATTTTATAGATGAGGAATCTGAGGGAAACAGGGTTAAGCTACTTGCTCAGGGCTACACAACTAGTAAGAATCTAAGGCCAGATTCCTTACTCCAGGCCCAGCATTGTAACCACTGTGCAACCTAGCTGTCTTCCCCCAAATACTGGGTATTGCATCACATTATTTCTAACTCTCCATGGATATAGTTGATTCCATTGATCTATCTCTATTTTTATCCAGTACCAGGTGATCTTGATGACTGTTACTTTGTAATAAAGTTTGAGGTCTAGAAGAACTATTTCCCTTTCATGCCTAGTTTTTTCTTTCTTTTTTTTTTAAGTTAAAATATACAAAATTTAATTTTACAATTTTAAAATAAAAAACCTTTCAGGTTGTGTTCATCAAGGAATTTTATATCATTTTAATATATGCATAAGAAACTACTTGTTGGAGGAGAGTTTCTGATATATTTTTTAAAATTTTATTTATTTATAATTTTTTTGACAGTATATATGCATGAGTAATTTTTAAAAACATTATCCCTTGTATTCATTTTTCCAAATTATCCCCTCCCTCCCTCTACTCCTTCCCCTTGATGACAGGCAATCTCATACATTTTACATGTGTTACAATATAACCTAGATACAATATATGTGTGTAAATCCCATTTTCTTGTTGCACGTTAAGTATTAGATTCTGAAGGTATAAGTAACCTGGGTAGATAGACAGTAGTGCTAACAGTTTACATTCACTTCCCAGTGTTCCTTCTCTGGGTGTAGTTGTTTCTGTCCATCATTGATAAACTGGATGTGAGTTGGATCTTCTTTATGTTGAAGATATCCACGTCCATCAGAATATATCTTCATACAACATTGAAGTGTACAGCGATCTTCTGGTTCTATTCATTTCACTCAGCATCAGTTGATGATTTAAGTCTCTCCAGGCCTCTCTGTATTCCTCCTGCTGGTCATTTCTTACAGAGCAATAATATTCCATAACCTTCATATACCATAATTTACCCAACCATTCTCCAATGGATGGGCATCCATTCATCTTCCAGTTTCTAGCCACTACAGAAAGAGCTGCCACAAACATTTTGGCACATACAGGTCCCTTTCCCCTCCTCAGTATTCCTTTGGGATATAAGCCCAATAGCAGCAATGCTAGATCAAAGGGTATGCACAGTTTGATAACTTTTGGGGCATAGTTCCAAATTGCTCTCCAGAATGGCTGGATTCTTTCACAACTCCACCAACAATACATCAATGTCCCAGTTTTCCCACATCCCCTCCAACAGTCATCATTATTTGTTCCTGTCATCTTGGCCAATCTGACAGGTGTGTAGTGGTATCTCAGAGTTGTCTTAATTTGCATTTCTCTGATCAGTAGTGATTTGGAACACTCTTTCATATGAGTGGATATAATTTCAATTTCATCATCTGAGAATTGTCTGTTCATATCCTTTGACCATTTATCAATTGGAGAATGGTTTGATTTCTTATAAATTAGAGTCAGTTCTCTATATATTTTGCAAATAAGACCTTTATCAGAACCTTTAACTTTAAAAATATTTTCCCAATTTGTTACTTCCCTTCTAATCTTGTTTGCATTAGTATTGTTTGTACAGAAACTTTTTAGTTTGGTGTAATCAAAATCTTCTATTTTGTGATCAATAATGATCTCTAGTTCTCCTCTGGTCATAAATTCCTTCCTCCTCCACAGGTCTGAGAGGTAGACTATTCTCTGTTCCTCTAATCTATTTATTATCTCATTCTTTATGCCTAAATCATGGACCCATTTTCATCTTATCTTGGTATATGGTGTTAAGTGTGGGTCCATATCTAATTTCTGCCATACTAATTTCCAGTTTTCCCAACAGTTTCTTCCGAATAATGAATTTTTGTCCCTAATGTTGGTATCTTTGGGTTTGTCAAAGATTAGATTGCTATAGATGTACCCTTTTTTGTCCTTTGTATCTAATCTGTTCCACTGATCTACCGTTCTATTTCTTAGCCAATACCAAATGGTTTTGGTGACTGCTGCTATATAATATAGCTTTAGATCAGGTACACTTAGACCACCTTCCTCTGACTTTTTTTTCATTAGTTCCCTTGCAATTCTCAACCTTTTATTCTTCCATATGAATTTTGTTGTTATTTTTTCTAGGTCATTAAAATAGTTTCTTGGGAGTCTGATTGGTATAGCACTAAATAAATAGATTAGTTTGGGGAGGATTGTCATCTTTATTATATTCGCTCGGCCTATCCAAGAGCACTGAATGTCTTTCCAATTATTTAAATCTGACTTTATTTTTGTGGCAAGTGTTTTGTAATTTTTTCATATAATTCCTGACTATTCTTTGGTAGATGGATTCCCAAATACTTTATACTCTCAACATTTGTTTGGAATGGAATTTCTCTTTGTATCTCTTGCTGTTGCATTTTGTTGGTGATATATAAGAATGCTGAGGATTTATGTGGATTTATTTTGTATCCTACCACTTTGCTAAAATTCTGAATTATTTGTAATAGCTTTTTAGCAGAGTCTTTGGGGTTCTCTAAGTATACCATCATGTCATCTGCAAAGAGTGATAGTTTGATTTCCTCATTTCCTACTATAATTCTTGAATCTCTTTCTCGGCTCTTATTGCCGACATGCCTAGTTTTTTCATTATTTCCTTTGATATTTTTTT
Source organism: Sminthopsis crassicaudata (assembly GCF_048593235.1). NCBI lineage: Eukaryota > Metazoa > Chordata > Mammalia > Dasyuromorphia > Dasyuridae > Sminthopsis > Sminthopsis crassicaudata. Next base: position 11,917,186 of record NC_133623.1, on the reverse strand, counting down.
CCAAATAGATTTTGTTATTATTTTATCAAGTTCTATAAAGTAACCTCTTTTAAATTTAATCAGTATAGCATTAAAATCATAGTAGTATTGTCATACTACAATACACTAGCATCATCATTTCTATTATATTTGTTTGGCCGAACCATGAGCACTCCATATTCCTCTACTACTTCAGTTGTTCTTTAGTTCTTCAAAGAATACTTTGTGACTGAATCTATACAATTCTTGTGTGTGTTTTGGTAGGCTGATCGCCAAATGTTTTATGCATTTTATAGTTATCTGGAATGGGATTTCACTTTCTGTTATTATTTTTTGGATTTTGTTATTATTATATAGAAATGTTGATGTTTGAAGATTTATCTTGTAAGCTGAAATTCTGATAAAGCTATTAAATGTTTCAATTAATAGTTTTGCTTTTCAGTATGATATAACATTTATTGTTTGGGATGTTTGAGAAATAGTTACTTATTTATCATTTAAAATTTTTTTTGAATGTTTGCTTTTGCTTTGTCAGCATGACTGAAACAGCCTGCTTTTTTGGATTCCATTGTTGCACAATAAATTTTTCCCTATCCTCTCAATTTTATTTTGTTCATGTCTTTATTTTTAAAAATATGTTTCCTGTAAGCAACAGATTGTAGGATTTTGTTTTCTTATCCAATCTCTCACTCTTTTTCATTTTATTGGATTTTTAATCTGTTCACATTTGAAATTATGAGTTAGGTTTATATTTTCCTCCATTTCTCTCTAATGTTCTTTCTAGTTATGATTTTCTTCCCTCTTGTGCTGTAAACACAGTACTATGTTCCTTCAGTTTCTTTTCCTTAATGTTTTTTTTTCCTTAAGTTGGCCCTGTTCCCATTGCTCTTTTTCCCTCACCTTGATCCTCTCCTTTCATATGTTTTGCATATCAGTTCCATTGTCTCACTTGTTTTTTACTTAGTTATATAATTTGTTCTTTCTTTTTTCCCTCTCAGGCAGGTAGAGTCCTCCTTCCTCTCCTTCCCTTAAACTAGTTCTATTTATTAGGGTTTTTCTTAATTTTATTTTTGTATACCCTTCCAAAATTAGTTCTTTCATTTTTCTTTCATTCTCTTATCAATTCTCCCTTTCTATCTACTCTAGATCCTCATTCTCTAATTCATGGTCTCTATAATTATCTGGTCTCTCTCTTTTCTCTGTATTTCTCATGTATTTCTCAAAGCTTTGGAAGTATCTAGTCTAGGCTCTCCCCTCAAGCAGTGTTTGTTCCTGCCTTGTACAATCTGCCCTGTGGAATCGCCATTTCTACTATATTTTACTCCTAGAAGAATGTTAATATTCGGGACAGACAATAACAATGTGATAGAGAAGGGCATGAGGGTTCCTCATGGTAGGGCCCCTCCCCCACCATTCCTGATTATTCAGCTCATGATTCATCTATATCCTCCCCTGGTTACCTCTTCCTCCCAATTTGCCTCGAAATTTCCTCCATGCTCTCATATTCCTCCCTCCAGCTGTCAGTTGGTCCCAGGAGTTCCAAATCACCCCTCACAAGGATGAGTAGATTTTCATGCACTAAATCCCCTACATTACACCCAGTACAAGGTCATCATCACCCTTCCTAAATTATCTTTTCACCCATTGGAGCATTTATTAATGAAACCTCCTCCCACCACCAAAACAAGCTCTTCCTTTCTCTTCTCCCTTTTTTTAATGCTCCTTCCTTCTTCCCCATTCCTCTATAGGGTCTTCTCTTTCTGAGACACAAGGTTTTGTAAGGGTTGTTAAAAATTATCCATGCATATATTTTGAAAATAAAAAAGCTTTAATAAAAAGCTGCCCCCCCCAAAAAGAAAGAAAACCAGAACTGAGGAGATAAATTTGTTTCCTGAACATCCCAGACAATAGAAACACAGGAGTGAATAAATGTAGCAGCCAAACATATCAGTAGTAACAGAATGATAACAAAGAGACCAATAAAAAATTCTTTATAAATGTACAGGAAACCAGGGATAAAGGCAGAAATCAAGGTGAGATACTGGACAGTGCTAAGCTGGGTAGGGCTGGGATAATACAGGCAAATTAATGTGTTATTTCTCCCACCCCCTCCCCTAGATGGCAAGTAATCTGATATATGTTAACCATAGTAGAAATATATGTTAAATCCAATTTATGCATAAATATTTATACAATTATCTTGCTTCATAAGAAAAATCAGAAAAAAAAAACAGGAAAAAATGAGAAAGAAAATAAAATGCAAGGAAATAACAACAAAAAAAGTAAAAATGCTATGTTGTGAATCACACTCAGTCCCCACAGTCCTCTCTCCGGGTGTAGTCTTCATGAGATGTAATTTCTCTTTACCTCCATTTTCCTCTTTTTCCAGTATAATCCCTTTTCCACCTCTAGTTTCTTTTTTATATTATCACAGTAAAATAAAACTATACATGCACTCTCCATGCATACCCATAACAGAGATATAGTTTTCAAGAGTTCTTTCCTTTTTACCTTTTTATGCTTCTCTTGAGTTGTATATTTGGAGGTCAAATTATTGCTTCAGCTCTTATCTTTTCATCAGAAATAAATGAAATTCAACTGAATTATTGAATGTCCATCTTCTTCCTTGAAAGATAATGCTCAATTTAGCTGGAAAGTCTATTCTTGGCTGCATTCCAAGTTTCTTTGCCTTTTGAAACATCAGATTCCAGGCCCTTTGATCCTTTAAGGATCCTAAGACTCATGAGTCTTCCAGAACATTACAGAACAAAAAAAAGCAATTAAATATGAATTGTTTCTTTCTGGTTCCCTGCAATATTTTTTACCTTGGTCCAATAGTTCTGAAATTTAGCTACAATATTTCTTGCAGTTTGCATTTTGGTGTCTCTTTCAGGAGGTGAAAGTGAATTCTTTCAATGGCTATTTTAACTTCGGATTGTAGGATATCAGGGCAGTTTTCTTTGATGATTTCCTGTAGATAATGTTGAGGCTCTTTCTTTCATCACGGTTTACAGGAAGTCCAATAATCCTTAGATCTTCTCTCCAAGATCTATTTTCCAGGTCAATTGTTTTCCCAAAGAAGTATTTTATATTTTCTTCTATTCTTTCATTTTTTTGATTGACTGATTCTTGATGTCTCATTGAATCATTTATTTCCATTTGTTCGGTTCTAATTTTTAGTGAATTATTTTCTTCAGTTACTTTTTTAGCTCTTTTTGTATTTGGTCAATTAGCTTTTTTTTAAAAGAGACATTTTGTTCTATAGATTTCTTTTTCCATGTCACAAATTCTGTTTTTCAGGGCGTTGTTTTCTTCTTCCATTTTCTCAAATCTATTTTGTAAGGAGCTATATGCTTTTTACATTTCACTAAATCTATTTCTGGTTTCCTTTCTAAAAATGTTTTACACCCTGAACAAGTTGTGGTATATGAATGTGACAAAATACCAATGACTTGTAAGAAATAATGAAAGGGATGGTTTCAGAATAACCTGAAAAGACCTGTATGCCCTGATATGAAATGAAGTGAGCATAATTAGGAGAAAAATCTGCATAACAGATAAACAGAGAAACAATTCTGAAAGACTTGGTAATTTTGATGAATACAGAGACCCACCACAATTCCAAAGTACTCATGATAAAACATTAATCAATTTCAAATAGAGAAATGATCAACTCAGAATAGAATGAAATATATTTTCTTTTGTCATCTTTTTCTTTTTGTGGAAAATGGATAATTCACAAATTAGTTTTGTATGAGTGCACATATTTATAATAGGTTTTGTTTTTCTTGTCTTCTCACTGGATTGGGGAGAAGGTAAAGAGAGTGAGAGAATTTGAAACTAAAAACACAATAAAATATTTCTGTGCCTAAAAAAATAATCTTTTAAAATTGTTTCACATACCTTTTAATTATTGAATGCTCATCTTTTTTTTATTCATGATGAAGCACAGATTTGCAGGGTGGGTCACCCTTAGCTACACCTTAAATTCCTTCACTCTTTAGAATACATTACTCTATTCCCTCCTATTTTTTCTGTTGGTTATAGAATAATCTTGAAATATATGAATTTTCATTGTATTTATTTTTTGCTTGATCATTTGCAGAACTTGTTTCTGAATGGAATTGTTAAATTTAACTACTATGGGTCTTAGAGTTGGAAGCCTTTTTTGTTTTTGTTTATTTTCTGGGGGTAATCTCTGAATTATTCTAAGTGGAATTTCATTTTCTGCTTCCAGAAATTCTGGGAAATTCTCTTCTATTATTTTTTGCATTAGTATGGGGGGGTGAGATTTTTTTGTCCTGTAATGTTCTGGAAGACCTATGATTCTTAGGTTTTTTTTTCTATGCATATGATAAGTATTGTTTTGCTTACATAATCAGCATGTTTTCTTTCAAAGTTATTGTTCTTTGTTTCTCTTCTTCTAGGCTTCTGTGAATTTGAATTCCCAATCTATTTTGACAACAGATTGCCATTTCAGATTCCATTTTTTCTATTCTGTTAATTATTTTTGGTGAGCAGGCCATAAATTCTGCTCACATAATTCCTCTTTTGAATTATTCAGAAACAGAAAATTGAAACTCTATGTTCTTTTCACGTCCCATAGGGTCCTCTGCTTCATCAAGTGTAGGGTCATGTTCTTTCTTTTTGCAGTACTTCTCAGATGCCTGAACTCTTTTTCTAGATCTAGAAGCCAGATTTTCCTTCTGCTTGTTTTCAATGATGTTATCATACACCTCCAAAGAGGACAAAAACAGCAACAAAGTCAGCTACTGCACTGATGGCAAATTATTTAACTTGAAAAGGCTACAAGCCAAGATTAAAGTGGAAGGAGAGTTGGTGTATGACTCTCTGTTTACAGATGACTGTGTACTCCATGTAGCCTCTGAGGCTGAATATAAGAAAGCATGGATCAATTCTCTGCAATTTGTGCTAATTTTGGTCTAACACCACCAATAAAACAGAGGGTTTATACTATCCATACTTGGAACCATCTGTCCTAGCAAATGGATAAATATTGAATGCTATGGATAAGTTAACTTACCTTGTTAATATACTTTTCAGAGATGAACACATAGACGATGAGGTTGGTGTACACACTGCCAGAGCTAACTTAGTGTCTGGGAAGCTACCAGCGCCATACCAAGAAGCTGAATCACTTCCATTTGAATTGTCTTAGGAAGGTTCTAAAGATCACCTGGCAAGATAAGGTTTCAGACACTGAGGTCCTTTCTCAAACTAAAGTGTCATATATTCAAACTCTACGACACAAAGTGGAACTCTGATGGGCTGGCCATGTTGTGCAAAGCAGAACTATATTATCTCAAAAGAAATGTGAGATGTACAAATTTAAAGACATCTCTACTCAAAAAGTTCATAGAGTCTGTGACCAAGTGCAAACTAATAGAACCTTCTAAGCTTGTATTGATCTGATAAGTCACAATTGGACATACTGTACCTTGACCTCAACATAGCAATGTCACTTTGCTTTGAGAACAAAGGACAAAAATTATTTTCCTTCCTTTTGAAGTATGTATTCATGGATGCCAGAATTAATTGACTAGATCTAGAGGCTAGATATCCTTCTTCTATTAATGTTTTACCAATTGAATTATTTACTTAGATTCAAGATCTTTGAGTTTTCTTCTTCCTGAAATTTTTTGTAATTTCAGTCTTTGTTTCCCAGATTATCCGCTGTCCATTTTCTGACTCCTTCCCCTCTGGTGCTAGTTTCCTTGTGGGTTGAATTTCAAAGCATCTGAGCCTCTTCACATATTTGGACAATTCACAGTTTACCAGCCTAGGTATTCTTCTCCAATTTACTTTTGGGTGAAAAGAACCAGCACCAGTGGGATGCTGTGCTCTTTCCTCTAAGTTTGGTGGAATGCTACACAATCCTCCACATGAACAGAATCCTGTTCTGGTGACTTGCCACATTCTGTTCCTCAGTTCTCTGCCCTATCACTGAGAGAGTTCAGAAAGTTGCTGTACTACAGGGCTGTCTACTATAGTGCTATCTATAAGGGCCTAAGCAAACTTCTGTAACTTTGAGCTGGGGTCTCGACAGCACTGGAAAGAGGAAGAGGGGATCTGGGGTATAAGAATGTATTTCATTGCAAATGTGTGCTTTAGGTTCTTAGATCTTTTAATGTAGCCTCACTGCCAGAAGTATAATAGTTGAGAGTGGGATGCTTAGTGAGCTCATGGTAAAATGAGCTATCAGTTATTGGGTTTTGCTTTATTTTTTGGGGAAGGTGGTTACCTTCTTTTCAATTTGGGGTATCTTAAACCATGGAAATATTTGAAGTTGCTTTATCTTTGGGCACATATCTGTTTTTGAGAGGTTTTGAGAAGTCAATGGAATCGGAGAAAATATCTAGTCTACCATCTTGCTGTTCAAGTGATCTGAAACTCCTTATTGCTTCCCTTCTATAAATGTTCATAAACCAGCCCCTTAATCATACCTTCTGGAATTTGGCCAGAAATGGAAGTCAAGTTCACCAGTCCATCACTTGTAAGACAATTTTTAAAAAAAACAGGACATTTTTGAAAATTAGAACAGTATTTGCCTTCTATAATTCTGCAGTCCCATTTCTTTTTTCGGTAATTTGGCAAAGATCACTGACAGTGGCTCAGAAATCATGTCTGCTGGTTCTTTCAGGTCAAGGATTATAGTTCATTTGGAACTAATGGTCTGAACTCATTAAGGGAAGCAGGTTGCTCTCTTACTATCTTCTCACTTAACTTAGTGATCAACTTCCTCTAAGCCATTTTTTGTCCTTTGTATATAAAGACTGTTTGTCCATAGTAGGGAAATAGAAGAAAATTAAGAATTGGGGAGTTCTGCCTTCTCTCCAGTATTCATTATCATTATCTCAGCTAACCTGAATGGGATAATGGTTCTTTGATGTTCCCCTTTCCCTCATCATGGCTAAAAATAAAAGTCTTTCTTGTTCTTCCTCAGCATCACTGCCTTGTTTCAATATCAGCACTCCTTCTCTGTTGCCTGCTAGCTCAAACTCAATCTCATCACAGTGGCATTTAGGGCTCTCTCATTTGCCCCTAACTTCTCTCTTCAGACTCTGCTTCCCAGCCAGGTCACCTCCTTATTGTCTCTCCCTACAGTCATTATGTGGTTGAAAAGAAAAAAAAGAACCTAATGCAACCTAAAAGATTCTGACATTGATGTGGTACTTTAAGATGATATATATAAGAAACATTGCAAATCTTATTTGGTCTCCTTGGAAGCAGGATTTATTAGCATCATTCTTATTTTATAGATAATTTGGCAACTGAGATTCAGCAGTGAAATGATTTGGCCAGGGTCACACAGTAAGTTTGTGTGTCTGAGACAGGATTTGAACTCAGGTTTTTGCTGATTCACAGTCCATTTCCTAAGCTACTTTCTCACACTGATTTTCATCTGATGCTAATAACAACACTGGGAAGAAAGTTATAAGACCACAGGTTCACTGATTTCGAACTGGAAGGTTACTCTAGGTATGATGACACTAAATTACAGATGAGGGCAGTGAGTGTTAGAGAGGGGTTAAATGAGTTGGCCAAAGTCACACAGCTCAAAAGCATCAGAAATGAGATTGGTAGTCTGATAGCCTGATCTGCTGATGCTTTTCAACAAAATGCCCCTGCTGCTCAAATGGAAGACAGTGAGTATTGTTATATAGTGAAGGGCCTTCTATCTCACTTGCTGCTCTTCCCAACTCCAGATACTCTATTCTGCCCACCAAACAATTTTGATATGCTTCCTAATCCTTACCTTTATTTGCTCCTGCATATAACTTCCAATTTTCCAGACAACTTTATGCAGCCTGTTTTTCTTATTGTTTTTGGGTAGGCAATACCCATTGCTTTTAGTGCCCCAAACTATTCATCCACAACATAATCCCTATCCTTCAGGGAAGAGAGGAACATCCCACCTGATGTCTATGTCATTGAATATCCCCAGATCATCCAATACTACAAGGATATGTTACCATGACTAAAATATTCTAAACAATGCAGCTAGACTGCAAACAAATCACTGACTGGGGAGCTAGTTGGATAGAGGATACAAGGCCAGAAAAGGGCATGCCCCATCTCCTGTTTGACACCTGAGAGTTTCAATAAGGTATTTTAAAACTTTATGAATAAGATGAAAAGCCCTCAGAACCTACATCAAACTTAGAAAATGGCTTTCCTTCAATTAGTGAAAGTTTATGATTAATGGCAACCAACATCATTATTGTTTTCTTTTCAACTCAGAGATGGTCCATTTATTACTCTACCTCAACTTTCTCAAATATTATCAAGAGCTCTCTCCCACCTTGACCTATAGTAATTCTTTGACAGAGAGTTTACATGCCATAATGGTGAGAGGGCCACCTGGACAACCAGAAAGAACTGGATACAATTCTGGATTCTAACACATATTATATGATAATGGGCTTAAATTCTCAGTGCCTTGAATAACAATCAGAAACTAAGTTACAAGGGCTGTCTACTTGCATCAGTGGATAGAATTTCTAAAGTTCACTAGGGAGATCCCCTTGCCCTCCTCAAAACTCTTTGACAGCACTTTGTTATACTTTAATTCATAATCTCCTTCAAATCTCTCTTTCTCTTGTCTTCCAGTGCTTTTAAGTATTTGTCTCCCCAGAACAAAAAGTCAGTCCAGCAGAGGACAAAAATGGCCTAAAGAAAAGAAGCATGTGGCACAAGAGTAACTCTGCAACTCTATGGGGGCAGGCTTGACTCAGACTTTGAGGCTAGGCACCCCTGGGCAGCTTCTATTTGCAAAGCCAAGCTTGTGAAATTTACATTTTTACTATAAACTTGGGTAAAAGCTTGGAAAATTGCTGGCCTGAAAAGGGAGAGCAAGCAGTGGAAGGAATAAATTCCAATATAGGGAAACAGTCTTTTTTTCTACTGCCTGCAGGATATCTCCCTTTGATGTCCCCTTCAAACCCAATGTGTCACAAACAAAACTTCTCTTGCAGCATACTCACTCCCAGCCCCACTTCCCTTTCAGTCACAATAACAGTCCACCACTATTCCAGACAAAACATGGAACTGCTATTGAGTCGCTAGCAAATGAGCTCACCTACTGAACTTTATGCAGAATATTGAGGCCACTTGGCCTGAATTCTCTCTCCCCTCTTCCTTTAGACCACCTAATCTTGCTCTGATTTCCCGCAGCCCCACTTCCTGGATTCTGGTCTGGAGAATAAATGGCCTTTTTCCTTGCCAAACTTGAACCCATTCACATGTGTTCTTTACTCAAGTTTATTCTTGTGTTTGCTATCAAGCATCATGTAGGGGACTTGGGAGACTAGGCTGCACACTGGAATTGAAAAGAGGACTGCTCAGAGAGGAGAAAATCAAAGGGGCTGCAGATTTGAGGCCATCCCATTATCTCCTGCAGAACTTCCTTTTGCCTTATTCTCCTCAGGAGCTGTGTCACCAAGGCTTGAACTTGTGCTATAGACTCGACAATCAACCTAAGTGAAAAAACTTGCTGTAATGCCAAAATTCAGTCAGACACCTTAATTGGGAATATTCCCCTCCATCAGCCATTACCAAGGTGGACTTTGCTCTAGAATGCCTTACAAAGACTAACTCTGGGAAAAAGAATATGCAATTAGATGAACATTCTTTTCACATAATTATAGAGAAAATTATTTCCCTTGGTTAAAATTTGTCAACTCCATCAAATATATACGCATATATTACAATAATATTCACTATATAAAATACAATTGCTACATAATTATATCATAATTAATAATCTATCTAATATGTTCACTACTTCTGACCTTAGTCAAGTCCTCTGTATTGTTGGTCCTCAGTATTCTCCTCTGCAAAATGAAGCTACTGGACTATGTTATCTCTAAGATTCTTCCCAGTTTTCAAGGTTGAAGATGATTCTTCCTCTGCCCTGTAAAATATAGAAAGAGCACATTTTTTCTAGAAAATGATTACAAAAACACTGAGGGTTGACTGACGTTCTGTGACAACTGAAGGCTTGGGTGGGGCTGGATTTAGGGTGAGCTCTAAGGGGGCTTGGCTTCCTGTTGGCCAAGACAGACCACCCCACTACTCCAGAAGGACCAGAGGAGACTCAGCCACTGCATAAGCCCGAGCACAAACAGTGCCTCAATTCCTTTCTATCTAAGTGAGTTGAGGCAGGCTCATAACCTCTCAGGGCCTGTTTTCCTCATCAGAAAAAAAAAAAAAAAAACTTGGCTTGGGAGATGTCTAAAGGTCCTTCCAGCTCTGTGTCTACGACCCTGGGCCCTGAGTGAGGTATGGAGTATAGTAAGGATATGGACCCATACTCCATGGGGACTTTGATGAATCATTGGGGAATTTTCTGTCATATTTGGCAGAAAGAGTATTCCCAATAATGCTAGAGAAACTTTTTCTTCTCTCTCTGAGATTCTCTCCACTCCTGCTGCTCTGGGAACAAGTTCCAGTATCATCTTTTCTTCTGGAGTCCTCACAAATCTTTTGCTTCCCCTGATTAGTTTCACAGGATCCCCAAGGACCCAAGGCTCTTTACCGAGATCCTTTCAACCATGTGGTTTTGATTTTTGTTCCCACTCCCCACTTCCAGCTGTTATTCTGCCTTGAAAAGCTAGAAATGACTAAGCATTTAGGGTGAGGAGAGCTAAGAGGGCATGACATTCTACACCTTTTCAACAGGCTTGAAAATAGCCTACCTCCCTCTGCTTAGAGGCCTAATCCCAAGGAAAAATCATTTCCCTCTCTCTAATGTAAGTGAATTCAGCAAACATTAGTAAGCACCAACTCTGTTCTAGGCACAGGGGATCCAAGGACAGACTCAACAGTTTCTGCCCTCAAGGCTGGATTTTTCCTGAGGGTGACAACCTATACACAGGTAAGTGAATACTAAATCTCTCCAAAGCAAACATGGCAGCATTGGAGGGGAGGCTGAGCCTTGAACTAAAATAGCAGACTGCTCATGCCCCTTTTCCTCTTGGCATTTCAAGCAGCAGCCTGGAACAGTTGGAGAGCTCATCAGGCCCTAGCACAAACAGTGCCTCAATTCCTTCCTATCTAAGTGAGTTGAGGCAGCCCCATAACCCCTCAGGGCCTGCTTTCCTCATCAGAAAAAAAAATTGGCTTGGGGGATGTTTAAAGGTCCTTCCAGCTCTGCGTCTGCGACCCTGGGCCCTGAGTGAGGTAGGGCATTTCAATCTGCCTTTTGGTTTTTCAGCTTCCCCCCTTTCTAAGCAACTAATCTAAGGCAACGCAGTTGTAGTTTTGCAATTTGAAAGGCTTATTCCTTTGCAGAATTCCTAGCATAAGATTCCACTATGTAAACAGTCTAAGACCCTGGCTTCCTTTTCCAACTTGGCCACTAACTAGGTAAGTGACCTTAGCAAAGCCCCTTTGCATATCTGGGTCTCTGTCACTAAGGATCCAGCTCTTAAGTTCTATCTTTCAGCTTTCTAAGTCACAACTTCTCTAGGAAAAGCAAACAAAGAGGTTGCATGTTCTTGCCTCTCCTTCCTTTTCTTCCATCACTCTGTAACCCATGGGAATTGATCCTGCAAAAATGCTCGATAAGCTTCTCCCCTGGGCTCTTTATAACATAGCTATGAAGCAGCACTCTCAGATGGCTGTACAAACAGGGGAATGTTCTCACAGAAAAACCAAGGACACTTCTGATTTTGAAGCCTTGAGGAATATGGGTCAAAAGAGAGAGGTCAAAAAGAAGCTGAGAACACCCCAAGAGCCTCAAAACCCTTTGTGAATAATTGATTTTGCTAAAATCATGCTGTGACCTTAAGTCACATGACCAGCTAGACTCAGCATTGGGTCATATTAGACACTGGGAGTTCTGACTAAGCCAGCTCACAGTGCAAACAAATTTTGAGCTTCCCAGAAGAAAAGTTAACATAAATGTGATCTGGAAAGAGGTATAAGAATGTAAAATATGTTCCTTCTCACTTGGGGGGGTCACACTATCCAGAATGAGGGCACAATTGCTACCAGCCATTGCACAGTACCCAATGTCATCACTTTCTTTTCTGGATCAAGATCCTGAAACCAAAGGATCCAACATCACCAAGAAGCCAGGCCAAGCTTTCACTAGAGCTAATATTTTGGGGAAGCAAACCTCTGGGAGCTTCTTTGATTATACATAAGCAGTCTTTCAACAAAGCTAGAAGTATGATATTTCATAAAACTGTGAGCTATTTCTCTTAAAGTACATTTATGGCCAGAAAACTAACTCAATAAAAAGGGCATCATTGGGCTTCATATTTATTGTGCCTCCATGACTTCCAGATCAAATTTGCTGCATTTACAAGCTAAAGAGGGATTCTCCTCCTCACTTTCAGCTCAGAAATTTCTTGTCTGTATGCAAAGTTCTGTTCTGCAACAGAGTTTCAGGTCACTTCCTGGCAGTCTTTAACTATCCCCATTTTCCTAGTGTCCAAAGTCACCATTCCTAATAGATTATGAACCCTTCCTACTGTTCAAGTCAAAACTACATTTTCACACATCCTCAAATAGGCAAAATGGCAATCTAACACTTTTAGAACAACTACAAAACAAATGTGGCGATCTAAAAATCCTTTCCTGAGAGTTCACTGAAAATAATTGAGGCCAGTTACTGTAAGCCCCCTCTTCAACTCCCATCACTCAGATTCCTTCTGCCACTGTCTCCTTCTTCATCTCTGGCCACCCTTCTTGTCAAGGCAAAGCCTTCTACCTGCATGCTTCAGCCCATTCCATTCATCTTCTTCAGAAAATTGCTCCCACTTTGCTTCCTTTTCCCTTCAATGTCTTAGTTTCCCCAGCTTTCTTCAAATCACAGGTTATATACTACACATATATATACATATGCATATATACGCATATATATATATGCATATATATACATATATTAGAAATTTCCAACTGTACAGCTAACATTCTCTCCCTCTTGAAGTTGCTTTCTATTAGAAGTAAACAGCAGCAAGTGAAATGAGCAGGACCAGGAGATCATTGTATACTTCAACAACAATACTATATGATGATCAATTCTGATGGATGAGGCCATTTTCAACAATGAGATGAACCAAATCAGTTGCAATAGAGCAGTAATGAACTGAACCAGCTACACCCAGCGAAAGAACTCTGGGAGATGACTATAAACCACTACATAGACTTCCCAATCCCTCTAATTTTGTCTGCCTGCATTTTGGATTTTCTTCACAGGCTAAATGTACACTATTTCAAAGTCAGATTCTTTTTGTGCAGCAAAACAACTGTTTGATCAAGTATACATATATTGTATTTAATTTATACTCTAGCATATTTAATATGTATTGATCAACATGCCATCTGGGGGGATTGGGAGGGGAAAAAATTGGAACAAGGGGTTTGGCAATTGTCAATGTTGTAAAATTATCCATGCATATATCTGGTAAATAAAAACTATTAAAATTTTTTTAAAAAGAAGTAAACAGCAGCAATATGGCTCAGATTTCATGTGCAGAACATGCAACTACAAAAGGCAAATAGTTTCTGAATCCCAGAATAATAGGGGACTTGGCCACGTTCACCCAGCACCAGAAGGAAGTCAGCAGCACTGGCCCAAGGCAGTGTGAAACCACTGTCACCCAAGAAGCTTGGGACAATCTTCCCTTTGCCCTAGGAGCAGACCTTAACATTTTAAAAATGAGCAAAAGAAAAGCAAAAAGAATTCTAACCATAGATAGCTTCTGTAGAGAAAGAGAAGAAGAGATCTCAAACCCAATGAATGATATGAGTTGATCCCCATCTCACAAGGCTCTCTTGGAAGAATTAAAAAAGATGCTGGAAAAATGCTGAAAATTATCCATGCATATGTTTTAGAAAAAAAAAAACAACCCTTAATTAAAAAAAAAAAAAAAAAAAAGAATTCCACCATGAAGAGTTATTATGGTAGTAGGGATACTCAGGACACAAACTCAGAATAAAACAATGATTCTAAAGTACCTATAAGCAAAGTCTTAGAGAAAAACACAGCTTGGGCAAAACTTTAACTAGAATTCCTAGAAGAAATAAAGTAAGAGTTTTCAAAAAAGGGAATTAAACTTTTTTTTCTTTTTTTTTTTTTAACAAATAAAATGAGAATGCTTAAGGAAAAGAAATGGAAAGGAATATAAGAAATCTATAGGGTTTTAATAGATTGACAATTGAGGACAGAACCTTGCCCAAACAACTGACTCTCTGAAAATTCAAATGTACTAAATAGAATTTAATGGCTCTACATGGTAAAAATAAATATCAAAATAAAGTCAAAAGACTGAAACTAAATATATATATATATATATATATATATATATATATATATATATATATATAAAAGAGTTGCATAGCCAAAAAGAAAAAATTGACTGCCATGAAAAACAGACCAAGGAGAAAAAAAAATCAATAGTCACTGGACTCTCTGAAAGCCATGACCAAAAATGAAAAGAAGCTACACAACATATTTCAAGAAATCTGATAAAAATTATCTAGTTTTCTTAGAACCAGAGGCCAAAATGGAAATAGAAAAAAATTCACCATTTACCTCCTGAAAGGAAAACCATCCCCAAATGAAAATTCCCTGTAAAAATCACAATCAAAATCCAGAGTTCTCAAGTCAAAGAAAAATTACTGAAAGTGATCATAAAGAAAAAGTTCTTACAACAAAACTAAAAGACCAAAGTGAATAGCCTTTAGTGAAATAGAGGACTTTCCAAGCATTGCTGATAAAAAGACCAGAGCTGTGTCTGAACTCTGAGGTTTAAACAGACAATACAGAGAAACAAAAAGGTAAATGTTAATGAATGATAAAGGACTATTTACATTCAAATATGGAGAGATATCATCTTCGGAGTTCATAAAGTGAATCCAACTAGATAAGGCCTAACAGTGGTTCTGTTATGTTTTGATGACCTTAAGAAAAGAATGGAAAGAGAGAGAAAAAGGAATTTCACTGAGGGGAAAAGGAAAGATTAGAAAAAATTAATTAGTCAGATAATCAGGGTACACAAGTGAACAGAAAAGAAGGGTGAGGGGAGCAGCTGACACTGGAATCTCAGTCTCATCTGAAATGGTTAAAAGAAAGAAGAATACAATTGCACACATACACGCATACATAAATTAGGTAAAGAAATATATTTCATTCAACAAGGAAATAGAAGGGAAAAAGGGTAATTAGAGAAAAGATAGATTGAAAAAAGGATTAACATTAAGAAAATAAAATCCAAGGATGTACAAAAATATTTATAGCTCTATTTGAGATGACAAGGAATGGGAATCTGAGAAGGAACCTATAAATTGGGGAATGGATGAACAAGTTATGGTATATAAATATGACATAATACTCTGGTGCTGAATTCTTATCAAATTAATGACTAATCAAGATTCCAGAGAATAATGAAATCTGTAATCAATCTTTTTGAGAAGTGAAGGATTCAGAATGCAGACTGAGACTTTGGGGGGAGGTGGGGAATATAACCCATGTGGAAATTTTTGATTGATTATGCGTGTGTGTAATGGGTTTTATCTTTCTTGTGTTCTCATTAGAGGTAGTGGAAGGGTGAGAAGGCAGATTTTGGTTGATTGAATAAATATTTTTGTAAAAAAAATTTTTTTTAAAAGAAATTACTTTATATTATTTTTAAGTATGATATATTTAATAGTCTTTATTTATTTATATTTATTTATTATTTATATTGTATTTTATTTATTGCAATTTCTTATTTCAATATTTATTTGTAATAAAATTGCAGTACATAAAAATTGCAAATCTTTATTTATTGAAATTACAATATTGCTATTATTTATATGCATACCATATCCTTTAGTAGAAATGATTCATTTGACAAGGAGTTATTAAAAGTCTACTATGTTCCATCCAGACTGTTTTAGGCATTGGAATGCAAACTCTTTGATGGAAGAGACTGCTGTATTATTGTTTTTAGCCTTTGTAAAACAATAACAAACCACTTTCCATGTTATCCTGTTGCTATATCCAGTCAACTACTACTAGACCCTAGAGCCCATAGCCATGCCCTGATAGACTTAATTCACTCATCTGTGGAAATCCTAGCCTAGGGACAATCAGTTGGTACTGGCAAATGAGTACAAAACTCCCATAGCCCATTTCTATCAGTCTTAGATCAGCCTATGCTTCACATCTCAGCCAATCATTCACAATGACCATTTTCTTGACACCAACTCTGCCATAACCCATGTAACCTGTCCCTCTTCATGCCAACCCCTTACTCTAGGAATTATAATCAATATCGCCATTGCTTCTGAATCAACTCATCTTTCCTGACACTCTATAGACCAAAATATATCCCTGAGCACCACTCTCTTATATGGGTCAGTTCCCATTATTAGAATGTAAGCTTCCTGAAGACTGAGAATGCCTTGCATACTCAATATCTACCACAGTGCTTGACAAGGTAAGTGCTTGATAAAAATTTTTTTTCATTATTTCCTTGATATCTAGCACAGTGCCGCATACAGAGCAGTTGCTTAATAAATATTTGTTGGATTGGATTAAAATGAACCTCATGGGATGTATTCTAATGGAAGTGGCTATCTTCAACATAAAGAAGATCCAACTCACTTCCAGTTGATCAATGATGGACAGAAATAACTATACCCAGAGAAGGAACACTGGGAAGCGAATGTAAATTGTTAGCACTACTGTCTATCTACCCAGGTTACTTATACCTTCGGAAGCTAATAATTAATGTGCAACAAGAAAATGGTATTTACACACATATATTGTATCTAGGTTATATTGTAACACATGTAAAATGTATGGGATTACCTGCCATCGGGGGGAGGGAGTGGAGGGAGGGAGGGGATAATTTGGAAAAATGAAAAAAAAAAATGAACCTCATGGTCTAATCCAGGGGTTCTCAAACTACGGCCCGTAGGCTAGATCCCGCTGAGGACGTTTATTCGGCCTGCCGGGTTATGGCAAATGGGCTGAAAGGTGGAGGCAATGTGAAGTTTTGTTTTTATTATAGTCCGGCCCTCCAACAGTCTGATGGACAGTGAACTGGCCCCCTATTTAAAAAGTTTGAGGACCACTGGTTTAATTGTTTCTATGATTGCTCTCAAATCTAAAATCTCCACCAAGCTTGCTTGGGATCCCAGCAATAACTTTCCAAGTAGCTCTCCAGCTGTATATTTTCAGGGGTGTGAAAGCTACCAGGAACATTGTTACTAGTGTTACAGCTGGGGACGTTACTCCCAACTTTGCAAAGACCCATTGAAAATACTCTAGACTAGAATGATTAATAGCCTGCATCAGAGTCTCTTGGCTATAAAAAGAGAGAGAGAGGTAGAGATTATATTGGTTACATTGCACTTGTGGATTCATTTCTGAAAGTGAAATTTGGTGAGTTATGAGAAAAAGTCTATGGAGTTGTTTCAATTTGTTGTTGATCTCAGAAATATTGGGCTATTTTCGCAAATGTATAAAGATTTGCAATAAAAACTCTTCATAGGCTCCACTCTTCATCTTGGTATATGATTTCAAAAACCCAAATGAATTTTCAACCATTTCCAAGAATGTTGTTGTGCAGTCATTTTTCAGTTGTGTCAGACTCTTCATGATCCCATTTGGTTTGTTATTCTCTTCTCCAGCTCATTTCACAAATGAGGAAACTGAGGCAAACCGGGTTAAATGTTTGCAGAGTTACACAGCTAGGAAGTGTCTGAGACCATATGTGAAAATTCCTGACTCCAGGCCTGGCATTCCATCAAATGCACTATCTCCCTGCCTCATTTCCAAGAATATAGTATACTTAAAGATCATCATTTCTTCCCTTCTCTCCCCTCCACCCCAACAAAGTATATAAAAAGAGTAATGTATGTAAAATAATGGAATCCACAAATGAGCAAAGCCCTGGTTTTTTTCATTGATATAAGGGAACTCTAAGTACGACAACTCCCTCCATCAAACATAGCTTGAACTATATCTACAACTTAGTAGAGAAAACGCTAGGGGGCTAACTAAGGCACAGAGTGAGAAAGGTTTCCTGTCTCCTAGCCCAGCATTTTATGCACTATGCCAGAGAAACAGAGAGGAAAAGCTTCTATTTACAGAATTCTCACTGCCTCCAATAATCCAGGGTAACTTCTAAATCCTAAATTTGCACACATGCTATTGCTACCTCTAGGGAAATGGATTCAGGGTGGCTTGAACACATCTCAATGCCTTTCCAGGTCTAAAAGGCATTTTCTATTCTCCTAGGTTTTGTGTTAATTTATCCAACCAGCATTTTTAAGTGCTAACTATATGCAAGGCAATATGCTATACACTAGGCATACATAGAAAAATGAAAGGCATTGCCCTTGAGGAGTAACATTCTACTGTGGGGGAGCTTTAGGTAGAAATATGACCAGAGAAAATAAATACAAAACAACCAGTAAATAGGAGAGTCAATATGGGTCCCACGCAAGAAGGAGGTACTTGAGCTAAGCACTGAAGTAGGCCAAGGCTTCTAGGAAGCTGATGAAAAGAGAGGACATTCCATGCCTGGACATGGGCCATGGAGCATTTTCTGTGGGGAACACAAAGCACACTAATTAAATTGCCTTGAACATAGAGAACACAGAGAGAAAGAAATAGATAATAAGCCTGGAGAGGTAGAATGGAGTCAGGTGACTGAGGCCTTCAGACGTCAACTGGTGCAGTTTTATTTTGTCCTGGGGCTGAGAGGCAGCCACAAGAGTCTCTTGGGCAAAAAAGTCACATGTGGACACATGTGCTTTAAGAAAGAGGCAGGAGAGGGAAATGGGGGGAACCCCCAAACCTAGAATCTAATAAGTGTAGCCTACTCAGGACTGTTAATGTCTAGCAGCATTTTCTATGCTTACCCTGCTTCTGTATCATACAGCCATTAACAGCAAATTGAGGAACACTATGATTTAAAGTGGTAAAGGCGATATGGAACTATGGGAAAAGCAAGAGCTTAAGCTAATGAGACACAGACAGAATGAGACAAAAATGAGGCAGACAGAAAGAGTGAGTGAATGCACACTTTGCATATGAGCATGGGCCCAAAGGGAAAGGTCCAGATGCACCTTTCTGGCCACAGCACTACATTCAGGATAGCACTAAATGACATTCTTGCATCCATATACCATTTAGATGGCAGCTTAGTGATACTCTTAATTGAAAAAATATTGCGTAATCATCATTTTATCTCCAGACAAAGCAAAAGAAAGAATGGAATCTAACTTAAATACTAAAGCATCCAAGGTATGTTAGCACAGCCACTAGGCTGAGGCATTCAGAAGATGTCTTGCTAACTTCTTACTGATAGGGAAGAAAGGCATGGAGGAGATAGGGTGGGGGAAAGAATTACTTCAAAAGCCAATTCTGCAAACTGGCATTTAACAAAGTAACTAAATGGCAGGACTCCGAGAAGCAATTTGAAGAGCCTGGTTCTTACTGTTATATATAGAAAACTAGCATTTTACTTTGTTTAAAAAAGAATTTTTACTGATATCTTTTGTTATGCCACTACAGTTTTTACTGTAATCTTCTAAGAGAACTATCACTTGGGACATTTTTTAAATTAAAACAAAAAGAAAGAAATCAGCTAAACCAATTAATAGATAAGAACAAATCAGCCACTATAGGGAATGGGACAACCCTGTGAACTTTCTGGAATGGGTATATTAATTCACAGCTCTACTAAAAATGCACTAGTGTGCCTATCTCCCCCAAACCCCTCCAACATTGTCTATTTCAATCCTTCATCACTGCAAATCTGCTGGGTTTGAAGTGAAACCTCAGGATTGTTCTGATTTGCATTTTTATTTTTAGTAGTGATTTGGAGAATTCTTTCAGGTAGCTGTTACTAGCTTACAATTCTTCCTTTGACAACTGTATGTGCATATTCTTTGACCACTTGTTTTACTGGGAAAATTAGCATTTTATTTTTAAATTGATATTAATAGTTCCTGCCTTTACCTAGGGAGCTTAATGATTAGTTATTCAATTCCTTTAAAACCTGATTTTAAAAAAATATATATTATAGATTTTTATTTACAAGATATATGCATGGATGATTTTTCAGCATTGACAATTGCAAAACTTTTTGTTCCAACTTTTCCCCTCCTTCCCCCATCCCTTCCCCCAGATGGCAGGTTGACCAATACATGTTACTTAATTTAAAGTATAAGTTAAATACAATATATGTATACATGTCCAAACAGCTGTTTTGCTGTACAAAAAGAATCGGACTTTAAAATAGTATACAATTAGCCTGTGAAGGAAATCAAAAATGCAGGAGGACAAAAATAGAGGGATTGGGAAGTCTATGTAGTGGTTCATAGTCATCTCCCAGAGTTCTTTCGCTGGGTGTGGCTGGTTCAGTTCATTCCTGCTCTATTGGACCTGATTTGGTTCATCTCATTGTTGAAGAGGGCCACATCCATCAAAATTGATCATCATATAGTATTGTAAAAGCTGATTTTGAAATTACAAGATTTGTAGAAATGCATTCCTTTGAGAAAAAAGGGAAAATGATCATAAATTTTAACAGTGGAAAAAATGTTGGATTTGGAGTCAGAAGGCTCGTCTCCTCATCCATAAATGAATGGGGTAGATGAAATCATCCCTAAGACCACTTGCAACTCAAAATCCATGATGATCTCAGTACAGATATGAGAAAGGGAAATGAGCATTCTATCCAGAAAACACAGGTAAGGGCCAATGGGACACCTACCTCTTTTCAACTAATTTTTAGGAAAGGTCACGGCATGCCTGATCATGCCAACTGTTCTTTTTGGGCAAAAAATGAAACTCATAGAGAAGTGTTTCTTTTACTTTAGTCTTAGGGTCCACAGTCAGTCAGTCAGCCAATAAAGATTTTTAAAAAGTCTACTATGTGCCAGATATAAAAAGAGGCAGAAGAGAGTCCCCTGCCCTCGAGGAACTCGTGGTCTAATAGTAGAGCCAACAAGTAAACATATATGTACAAATCAGTTCTATATAGGAGAAACCAGATGTGGTTAACAGAGAGAAGGCACTAAAATTAAGAGTTGGGTAAAGTGTCCTCTAGACCAGGACCTCTTCAACCTGTGTTATTCATGACTTCTTTTCACCTGAGAAAATTTTAGGTGACCCCAGGCATAGAGGTATATAAAACAGATAAACAAATGCACAATATTCCTCTTCAAGTGAATTTTTTCACTTGACAAATGATCGTTATGCCTTGTGCTGCACTTTACTGATTTCTGCATTCATATAACACATGTAGAGTCCTCCAGGAGTCTGCATTTAGAATCCAATGTGTAGCCAAACCAAGCCAAAAGTGAAGATTTGCTGACTAACAGCAGCAACATCAAGCTTTTCTTGAGGAGGGACTCAGAAACAGTTAGCAACAGTCCCCACCCAAGGGGTTAGTGATCTAATTCAACACCTTATTTCAAAAATTGAACCCTTGGTGTTATAACTTACTAAGCAGATGGCTGATTGCCAGACTGGGAGGTGAGGAATGGATCTAAATTATTAACTAGGTAATACTTAATAAATTTTCCTGATACTAGAATCTGGCCAGGATCAAAGAAGTGTAAAAACTGTGATTTGGGAGTAAACAAGTCTCCATAAACATCTCAAGAGAAGAGTTTGGTAAAGAATTTGCCAACAACAACCTCCATCACCATCTGAAAAACCCTATCTAGTGTGTGACCAGCTTCAGAGTCTATTACTGATAGCTTTTAAAGATCCCAGGATTGAGAGAACACAGAGTTCCTAACCAGAGAAGGGATGACAGTATTTCTTGTACCAGATAGGTCAATGTCAGCCTAATTCCTGAGAGATACACGGTAGGCATGAGTAGGCAACAATACAGTGTTAATGAAGAGTTCACCAAGTGGAAGGGGAGATCATCACCAAGTGGAAGGGGAGATCATCACCAAGTGAGGGAACCAGCTGTGTGGCAGGGGACAGATAATCAACCAACAGCTTTGATGTGTCCCACTGGTCACCAGGCAATGTCAAAGGGATTTAAAAGAAGCCTCATGCCACTCATCAAAAACAAACACAAATGCTGGCCATGCTTTCCTCTAGAATATTTATGGTAGAACATGGGCAAGAGTTACACAAAGTGAGAGGACACAGAGAGCCTGCAATCTATATTGTTGAAGGGAGTGCTCATAATGATGAGACTACCCAAGCATTTCTATCAATTATGGAAAAAGTATAGCACATTTCTGAACAAAAATAACCTCCAATTTCTGGCTTTAAAAACTGAATTTGGTAACTTGTATAAGTTGATTGGTATTTCTAGTTTGTATTTTAGAGACAGCTAAGGGGCACAGCATGTAGAGTAAGGGATCTGGAATCAGGAAAACATAAGTTCACATGAGACACTTATTAGCTGTGTGACTTTAGGCAAGTCACTTCTCTTCTAGCCACCTCAATCCATCCCTCCCCTACGTAAAATGGGGCTCATAACAGCACTTTCCTCTCAGGGTTATTACAAGAGAAAAAAATGAAAGAAACTATTTCTATTTTACATATGAGGAAAATGAGACTCAAGAGAGATTAAGGCAGCTGGGTAGCTCAGCGATTAAGAGCAATAGGCGTGAATTCAGGAAGATATACATTTAAATATGGCCTCAAATACTAGCTGTGTGACCCTGGCTAAGTCAATTATACTTGTTTGCCTCAAGTTTCCTCTGAAAATGGGGATAATAATTGTAAAGCACTTAGCATATACCTGGCATGTAATAAACATGACATAAATGTTAACTATGGTTATCATTATTGTTGAGTAACTTAGCTAGGGTCACACAAGTAACAAGTGTCTGACATGATCTGTTCCATAATCTTCCTCTACTATGTTAAGATGCCCGGGTGACCGACATTAGTTGGTCCTAAAAACTGTGTCAAGTGTATATTTGTATGGGAGATCATATTAGTTACCGATTTCCACTATAGTTTCAGGGTTATGGTGTTATAGAAAACATGTTGGTTCTAATGAGTTATACAAATTGTATGTTCAAAGTCCACCACCCATTTTAAGAGATCATTCTCTTTGTCTAGATGCAATAATAATGTCTTATACAAAATGCTTCAGAAAGCTCAAAAAAAAAAAAAAAAAGCAAATTCACATTGATTTTTTCATTCCTTCCACTATTGGTTTTTGTAGAAGAAGGGCCTGAACCAGATAAGGAAAAGAAAGGCAAGTAGGTGATTTAGACAAATTCAGACAAGTGAAAAAGGCCAGAAGTTGACTTTGAGGAAGAAAAATTGAGGGAAACTTGAAGGTAAACAATCTGCAGACTAGACCCACATTCAGTTCTGGGTTCTGTGAGGAAAAGAAGACAAGCAGGATTAAGGAGAATATAAAATGATTAAAGAAGATAAAAAGGATCTGAGTGCAGGACATGAAGAGAAAGAGTTAGAAGGAAAAATAAAAAGTTGTTGGGTAAGCAATACAAGGCAAGGCAAATTTAAAAATTTTTAAGTGGAACAAATAAAGGGTAAAACAAAATCACAAAGCAGATGGTGGATAAGGCAATGTTGTACCACAGGTAGGAGGTTGGTATAAGGTAGAGGGGAAGGACTGGGGATTTTCCAGACTAAGGTCAATTAGGAATGTCACATGAGTAAGAAATAATTGGCCATAAAAGCTTTAACTGGGAGTTTAGGATTAGATTGAAAACACTAGAAGGTACATCAATAAAACAAGGTTGAAAATTCCAACCAAAATGGAGAATCGAGGAATTAGTGCAGTGACTTGCATTTACTGGGTAATGCTTTTATTTCTGCCATAGCTGAATGATTCTTACCTGTATTCTCAGTGTATTCCGATCTCCCTCCTAGAGGAGGAGGTAAAAAGATGTCTCTCCATAATCCATGTATCAGGAACAATAAATGTTCCTAAAGGAAACAGAAGTGAGGCTTCAATGGGAAAAGGGGGATTGGAAGCAGAAGACAGGAGACTTGATCCTTTGAAGGAAGAGAAAAAAAGAAGAGCTACGCATTTGGAATTTACAATTAGATTGGAAATTTTCTTTTAAAAGGGGGATCCGAGTACTCTGAGAAGGTAGAAGCTTGTCATCCTAAGAATGAAATGTTCTCAGATGGGGGTTTTCTGGCAGAGAACAAAAAGCAAAGGTTGTTGGAGATTTCCTGATAAAGTATCCCCATTTCTGGTGATTCACCAGGGAAAGGTAATTTTGCAGAAAAGAGCCAAAAAAGTATTTCCAAAGATCATGAAGTCTCAAGAGAAAAATTAAAGATCAGGGGGCACATGTTGTGTTCTTGTGGTTTCCCACAGAAATCACTTAGGAAGTGAACAACTGACTAAGAAGGTGGCATATGAAAATGTGACTTGAACTTCTGGAACATGGCAGGAAACATCACATACTAAGAAGACATACATGTTTAAGGAAATCCAGGAGAAGTGAAAGACCTGGTGGAAGGCATTGACATGAAGATCAATGGAGGTAAAGAGCCAGGCCAAGCCACAAAAAGTGTTGAGGGGCAAGTCCTGACTCTAACATATATCTGTGTGAATACAGACAAGTCAGTCAGCCTCTTAACACCCTAGGCAACTCTCAAAAACTTTAACAGGGAAGTGTCTAATGTGTGTCATTGAAAGGCATTTTCATACTGGAAGTTTCCTCTCTCTCTCTCTCTCTCTCTCTCTCTCTCTCTCTCTCTCTCTCTCTCTATATATATATATATATATATATATATATATATATATATGTATATATATATATATGTATATATATATATATATATATACACATATATATATATATATACATATATATATATATATATATATATGAAATTGTGAATCTGAACCTAATCAATTAAAACTTTTAACTTTTGCTGAAAACAATCTATGGAGTGAGACATGGCAATGGAAATGATTCTGCCAGTGGAGCCTACTATTACAGAATAGAGAAAAAGAAGAGAAGTTTCAGAAACAGATCAGGAATCTGGCACAAAAGAATGACATACTAGTGATGGAGGATTTCAATTATCCAGACACTTACTGGAGCACTCTTTTCTGCCAAAAACAGAGTCACTTTTAATTTCTTGAATCCATTAGATGAATTAAGAACTTGCTAGATGGCCAGATCCAAGGGATATTTATAAATGGTTCAATATCAACGTGGCAGGAGGTCTCTAGTAGAGTAGCCCAGAGGTCTGTACTTGAGCCGTGCTGCTTATCATCTTTGTCAATGATTCAGATAAAGTCAAAGATGGCACACACATTGAAGCTGAAGAGGACACAAAATTAGGAAAGATAGCTAATACACTGGATGACAGAGGGAGGATATAAAAACTGACAAGCTAGAATACTGGCCCAAATTTTGTAAGATGAAATTCAATAAGGATAACTGTAAAGTGTTAAAAACTGGCTACATAAGATCAACTTTATAAGAACCAGACAGGAGAGATATGGTTAGATAGAAATTTGTCTGGAAAAGATCTGGGGGTTTTAGT
The DNA here is from genome assembly GCF_048593235.1 of Sminthopsis crassicaudata. NCBI lineage: Eukaryota > Metazoa > Chordata > Mammalia > Dasyuromorphia > Dasyuridae > Sminthopsis > Sminthopsis crassicaudata. The sequence goes on along the minus strand of NC_133623.1, from coordinate 11,891,712 downwards.
GGACTCCAAGGAAGCTCAATATGAGTCAGCAGTGTGATGTGGCAGTCAAAAAAAAAGTTAATGTTAATTTTGTGCTGTCAAAGAAAGGCAAAGCTTCGAAGAGCTGGGAAGTGATTGTACCACCCATCTCTGCCCCTGGATAACCTTATCAGGAGTACTGTGTTCAGCTCTGGGGCACCATAGTTTACGGATAAGGGGTAAGCCTGAGAGGGTCCAACAGTGAGCATCCAACCAGGTTGGGGTAGGGCCTTGAGTTCATGACATAGGATGATTAACTGGAGCATAAGAGGACAATTAGCCTGAAAAAGCTCCGAGGGAGGGAGGGGGGGCACATGATAGCTAGATTAAAATACTTTTCAGTTGTGATTTGGAAGAGGAAGCCCATTTGTTCTATCTGGCCTTAAAAGGCCAAACCAGGAACAATGGGGTCAATTTGGGATGGCTGTCAAGGGAGATTTCCTTACAACTAGAGCTGGCCAAAGAGGAATGGGCTGTCTCAAGCATTCATGGTTTCCTTTGTTCTGGAGCTCTTCCAGCAGAGGCTGGCTTGGACACATTAAAAAGGAAGTCTTTCCATGTATTTGAGACTGGATGCTGCTGAGGCCCTTTCAAGAGATTTTGTGAAATGTGCTATAATATGCAAGATAGGTCCTTTTCATTTTGGGGGCCATTCTTTTTGTCTATGTACATTTATTTCTCTTTCAGAACCACCTTCAGGAAAAGTGAGAAAAATGATCCAATTAATCTACATTCATTTAACACTTTCCAAGAACTGTGCTAAATACTGTGGAGTTTATAAAGATGAAGGAAACATAGTCTTTTTCCTAGGGACACAATGGACATGAAAATGCAACAATTATTCCTCGTTTCATTGAGAGTTTTCATTGGTTCCATGAGCCCTGAATGTTTATGTAAACTAAGGCATTAATTACTCCACGTAATGATTAGTTGAAAACAATTTACAGATGATTTAAAGGCAGAATTCTGAAAGGAGGCAGTATGATACAATAGAAAGAGGTCTAGACTTGAACTTAATCTGCCACTAGCTATGCCTTAGGAGCCAAACACAAGCAAAAGGGCTGTGTTAGAAACGAAGGCCCTAAACTGGGAGGAATTCTGTGCTAGAGAGATCCTCTGGACTGTCTAAGCCAAGCTCCCATGCAAGCTCAAGATCAGCACTTTCCAACTCTGACCAAGCAAAGCTTTCTAAAGATTGAGTCATGATGTACAAGTGTACAAAAATCAAGTTCTTTGTAATTCAATCTAATTCTCAGGATAGTCAGCTGGTCCCCAGATATTTTCTGAGGAAAACCTCAAATAACTCCAGAGAGGCTGGGGAGCTTTACCTTATAGCACCTTTTTAAAAATATCCATTTCTAAAAGCTAATTAAGTCTAGCTGACAGAGATCAACTGATGATCTGAAGAGAAGCACTAAAGTGATAACCTTAGAAAAACAAACACCAGTGCCTCAGGGATGCTCCAGGGTCTGGGGGGGATCTGGGAGCAGTATTCTTGGGATGCCATTTGCCAGAGTGAGTACAAATTGAGCCTTTACTACTCAAGGAAGTTTTCCTTTATATCCAATCCAAATGAATAACTCTGCCTCCCACCTTGACCCTCTGATACCATGCACAACAATTTTTAAGAGTCATTGAAGCTAGCCATCAGGTCCTTTCTAAGTCTTCTCTTCTTCAGGCTAAATAGATCTCCACACTACTTCTTCAGTCAATCTTTGTATGGTATGACATTGAGACCCTTTTGCCTTCCAGGTGGCCATCCTCTGGATGCTCTTCAGCTTATCAATGTTTTTCCTAAAATGCTGCATCTAGCTCAGAACTATGTACCCATGACAGTAAGAAGGACTTTGGTCTCCCTAGGCCTAGATCCTACAACTCTGTGAATGCAGCCTATAGGTTATGTCAGGATGAGCTTGGAGTCCAATGAATTACCTTTGGGTAGTTGATTTTTAGCTCTAATGTAAGATTTTACATTTACCCCTATTAATTTTTATTATAAACTTAACTCTCAACAAAACAAATAAGCAAACAGCCATACAATATAAAGAATAAATTGTTACATAAAACCCTTAGCATTTAATAAGGCAGAAATGAATGAATAACAAAACACTAAAAATAATTAATCGCAAACTCAAAAAATGCTTTTGTTATGTATAACCTTCCAGATATGTCTGATGCTCTAGTACTTATGGATTTTAATATATTGGATCTTATTAGACTTAGCCCACCACTCTTTCCTGTTGCCATTTTGGGGATCCAGTGTGTCAGCTGTCTCTCCCAGCTTTGTGTAATTTGAAAATGTAATGAACATGATTTCTATGCTTTTGTCCAAGTCACAGATTTAAGAAAAGAAAAAAAAACCAAACCAACAAAAAAAGATGTACCTCTGAGGGCACTCCTGTCACATTATCATCAAGCCATTCATGCCAGTCCTGGGGTTATACACTTCAACCAATTTCCAATCACCAAAACCAGACTATTTCTTGGCCTAAATCTCTCTATCTTTCCAAAAGAAGAGCATGAGCAACTTTCTGAAGGACTGTTGAAATCAAGATAAGATCCCTGACCCTCTCAAGAAGTGGCCCACAGAGGCCGTCACATCAAATCAGAAGGTAGGAGGGAAGGGAACTGGGATCAAAAGCTAGGTTACTTAAGAAGGCCCCAGAAGATACTGGAGATCTAGAAGGGACAGATGGAGCTGGAAAGAGCAGAGAGGTGCCACATCTCATCAACATAAGAAGTCGACATAGGGAAGTAAGCTAGGGCAGGAAAAGTCAATCCAACAGGGTCCAGAATCCAGGAGGTCACAGGGTTAGAAAGGGCAGAAGTAGAGCCCTTTTCTCTCTGCCTTCATTTGTAATGCATGTTATGTAGTGATGCAAGAGTGTGTTTGCTGTTAGAAGGAGAAGCAGAGCCCTGAGGATACAGCTTGCTCCTGAGTAAGGCAGAGGAAAGGGCTAGACCTTAGAGGAGATTCTTATAGAACTCTTTGAAGAATTTTTGCTGCTTTTTTGTGGCTTCTTTGAAATTGACAGAGATGCTCCAGGCAAGATGGTACCTGGTCCAGGAGTTTGAAAAGACACAAATGTGAGACTTCCAAATATATAAGCTAAATCATTACCATCACCAAAGAAATCAAACTAAATTTGATGACTCTATGAAATACAAGAGGGACCCACGATATCATCTTAATGACTGTGTTGGCAAATTTTTCCATCATTAATGAATCATTAGGACTTTGCTCTGAGCTGTAACAGAAAGCCATCCTCAGCCTTTAAGGAGGCACATTCTCCTGTGGAGGAGGAATTCTTGGGACAGTAAAATGGTGAAACTGTTCTTTTCATCTTTTAGGTCCTGTGCAATTTAAGTCATCTGACATTTCAAAAGATTTTGCTGCTTAACAATTTCAGCAAGAGAGCTCAATGCCTGCAGAAATCTAGCAAAGTAGTCTGGAATGGGATGCCGTGAAACATCATTACCTACGCATTCATGCGCTCAGAGCATGGCTTTAGGTTACCACAAAGTATGGTGTGTGGGCTCTTCACTGAACAGAGAGGGGAGCGGGGACAACTTCTTTGTACTGCTCTTTGTTGACCTTAGCAAAGCAATATAGCCCATCTGCTGACCTGGGCTCTGGAAGGAATTAAGCAAGTGAACTAGCCCCGAGTAGCCCACTAAAATACAAGAGCTACCACGACAAAAGTAAGATCAGTTGTGTTCAGGTCCAAGTGGAAAGAACACAGGGTGAAACATATGGTGTCTCATTTCATCTACATTCTATCTACAGCTGTATTTAGGGCAAACTTAAGGCTAAAGACAAGGGTACTAAAATGTGATTCTAATTATTTGCAAAAATCAGCACCCCAAGTCCAAGAGGCAATGTGCACACATAACCACTTTTGTGTAACATCTCGTGAAAGAACTAGACTCCCTCAGAACCACAGTATATACAGAGCAGGGACCCTGGTAGAGAATGTCGTCACATTTACTTACTGAAGTGGTCAAGGGACATGCTGCGTCATTCCTTGCTACCATGCCCAAGCCTTGCCCATGCCCATGTCAGAATTTTGGAGAAAAAAATGGTATTATATCTGTTCTGACCACTTCACATGGCCTTCCCTAATTCTCAGCTTAAAAAGCATAGAAGATAATAGGTAAATACTCATGGACCAATCCAAATATCTGGAAAGAGTGGAAAGCACTACAGATTTAGAAAACAATGAAAAAAAAATGAGTAACAGGCCATCCCAGGGAATCCGTGCCTTTACCACTACAGTCCTTCACCAACTACGACACACACTCTCCCTCCTACCCCTAAATGGGACCCCATCAGCCAAAATCAAAGCCAATTCTGTCACTGAATTCAGTCCCCTAAGTAGCACACTACCTGACACTGAGGAAGTCCTACCTACAAAGGAAGTCAAGAGCTACATGAAGAAAGTCAGCATCCTCTGGGGAAGCTTGCACCATGGGGTTAGGGTTGGTGATAAAATGGTGCTGTCACCAATTGCAGCATATCACAAGCCAAAATAAAGATGGGAAGAGCCGAGATCATCTCTGAGCTCTTTTAGAGACTATAATAACCCTAGTCCTGCTCTCTTCCATTTTTCTTCTTGAGCTAAGTCATCAATGACATGACTAAGTCCTACTGAACTCTGAATGGAAGAAAAAGATGATCACTAACAAAATCCCAGAAAATAGCCAATCTACCAACACCAAAACAATGCTCAGGGACAGGTAATCTCACTGGGCCTTGTCAGAAGTTCTCGTCTGGCAAAGTGAAGGGGACAAGTGCAAACAGGATTGGAAGAAGAAATGACTTGAGGCTTCACTAAACTATCATGGTTGGTATAGAGTGCCAGGCGTACAGTCCGGAAGACTCATTTTCCTTAATTCAAATCCAGCCTCAGACACTTCCTAACTGTGTGACCCTGGGCAAGTCACTTATTCTGTGGGTCTCAGTTTCCTCACCTGTAAAGTGAGTGGAAGGAAATGGCCAACCACTCTAGTATCTTTGCTAAGAAGATCCCAAATGGAGTTAAGAGTCAGACATGATTGAAAAGACTGAATGACAACAAACCATCTATTTCAACTATGAACATAGGAAAGCAGAAGACACAGAAAGAGCAGCTGGGCATGCTGTGCTTGGAAATGGGACAGCTCTTTGCAAGTTAAGTCAAAGAGACAGCAGTGTACTCAGGGTGCAAGCTCTGTTCTAGTTTTATGACCCCCATAGCACTCAGGTCATACATTAGGTTTGTCTCAGACTCTGTCTGTCTGTCTGTCTCTCTCTCTCACACACACACAAATTGTCATTGGCACTACCCTTTAATATTGGTAGTAAGAGCTGTATTTAAATTTTGTGAGACCTATGAGCACCTATCCCAAGAAGGACAAAAGCAAAAAGTAAGGTCTCATATTTTACAAAATATTCACAGCAGCGCTTTTTGAGATAGCAGAAAACCGGAAACAAATTTGGAGCCCATTGACTGGGAAATAGTTGAGCATATTTTAGGTTAATGGAATGGAATATTACTGTACTGTAAGAAAGAAGAAACAGGAGGAATTCAGAGAAACACAGGAAGGCTCTTATGAAATGACAGAGTGAATGAAGCAAAATCAGTAGAAAAGGGGACACGATGACCACAATAAAGCAAATGAAAGTAACAGGAGGAGGCAGTTGAATTCTGAGAAACACCAGCCTTGGTCCTGGGAAACTGAGTCTGTGTGAGTGAAATCAGATAGGTTGGATATGGGCCCTGTGAGTTGTGAGGCACTACAGGGAGTAGCAGAGACCAGGATTTCTTCCATCAGAACAGCATAAACATTTGCAAAGGGGCAAAGAAAGAACCAGACATTAGATAATCAAATGGCGGGTATCATCTCTAAGCCTCTAGTCAACTCCACATTGGAAATGAGTTGGGGTTGAAAGTGAAGGATTGGGAGCAAGATGTAAAACTGAACCATAGCAGGGATGTGATTTAGATCAAGATGAATAGGAGGAGGTCCTTAACACAAAAGAAGTCCAAGCAATTACAGTTCCATTCTAAAAAATCTGATTTTACTAAGCTGAAATTCAGGCTAATTCTCCACAGTACCATATTAAGTGCTCTCCCAGGAGCAGATGCATTGGAAGTAGACTTCCCAGTTCCAAACTAAAAGTTCCCATGTCCAAGGCAGCAAGGCAGAGGCAGGAAGATGAGCTTAAATCCTGCCCCCCCCCCCCTCATCTACTACCTATGTGACCCTAGGCAAAAGTCATTTAACCTCTCTGGGTTACAATTTCCAATGGGCTTTAAGGTCAGTTTTGACTCTGTTCTGATTCTACTTCATGGTTGGCTGACTTACTCCATGGGGTCCAACATTAACAGGGATTTCAGGCTACCCGACTATCTATACTTTTATTATTTGTTTTTACATAAAAGCAGATTTCTACAGTTTGGCTAGTATGGCTTTATTCCTCACATACACAACAGATATGGTATTATTCCCAAGATGATAATTTTAAAAACCACAGAAAAAAAAAAAAAGACTTCTTGTCTCCTAAAGTGTTGCTTCCCAACTAAAATGGAGTTTCATCATCAGGGCCCACCTTAGGCTAAACTGTGAAGTAAATGAATCTCTTCCAAGGCCCCTCCATGCTTGCTTGTAACGGTCAGGCTGGCCTAGAAGCCACCAATAGCTCTGCATCCAGAATGTGGGGATACTGATATTGTTGCTCACACCCAGGACCTGATTTGTGGGATGCAATGGCCAGCCTAGGATTTGAGATACCCCTGTTCAATCATACAGTCTGACAGCTTACAGGAAACGTTGTCCAAAGACCCAATTGTGTCTGGTGAAGAGTAACTACAAAGAGTAAAAATATGACATAACAGGCCTAGTCCAAAAAGTGAGTGGTTATTTCTCTCCAGAATCTGGAATGTCTGAGCCCAAGGCAAGTAGAAAAAAAAAAAAAACATGCCCTTATATGAGGGGAATCTCACGCTAGCAATCTTAGAGATTCTGAATTTAACTAATTATTATCTCTAAACAGTTACTAATCTTTTTGCAACTATACTGGAAAAAGACTAAAAGTGCTGCCAAGACACTCTTAATTCATGCTGATTTCCTCGCCCCATTTATGGTTCTGTTCCTATTTCCAGATATGACTGTTAGAAATGCCAAATACCACTTGTATAAAATAGTAAGAGTTTGCACATTTATTGTCCAATAACATACGCATTGTCCCCATTTGATGGTGAGAATAAGTTTTCTTACAGAGAAATGGATTTCAGCTAGGAACTGACATTTTACAGAGCTATACTCTTCTTTAAAATATCAGATAACTTTTTACATATGAACAGTCTAGTTGAAAATCGTGTCTTCTCTTCCTTAAAAAAAAAAAATTAGGGAAATTTTTCCCCCCAGTTCTGGCCATTGCGAAAACCAGTTAGTCATGTGTTTTGGTAGGGACTGGTTGTAACTTTTGTGCCAACCAAAGATTAAAATCTTTTTGCAGAGAGGAATCCTGTGGAGCTTTGAAGATGACTTCCCAATACACAGCAGTATGAAACAGCTGCTCAAAAATTTACCTCCTCTCCATGGATTATAATTTCTAGCTAGAGCTAAAATTCACCCACGTCACAGAAGTCTCTTTGCTGAAATTCATTCACAAACGTAGGCCTCTGAATTGACAGTATTGAATAATGCTAAAGGGGAACACATTTTTAACCAGAAGAGACCCCAGCAACTATCTAGTTCAATCCATACACAAAAAGGAATTGCTAAAAAAGCAAAAAAGAAGGAAAAAACCAACAGAATGCTGCATAATTATCCTGATCCCAAAGAAAAGCTGAATAAGCCCCCAGCCTGCTTTGCAGAGGTGGGGGGAGGGGATTATAGGTGTGTAATACTGCATATTTATACATTATGCATGCAGATATGGTTGATTTATTAGTTAATTTTTGTTGAACTGTTTTCCCCCCCTCTTTCTCTTTAAATCTGTTACAAGGACATATGTAAAATGTATGGGAGGGAGGAGAGGGAGGGAGGGGATAATTTGGAAAAATGAATACAAGGGATAATAATAAAAAAAATTACTCATGCATATATACTGTGAAAAAAATTATAAATAAAAAATAAATAAATCTATTACAAGGGGTGGTTCACAATAAAAAAAATAAATAAATCTATTACAAGGGGTGGTTCACTGGATAGGGGAAAGGAGATATTACAAAATGAAGATGGTAATAAAAAAAAAAGATATCCATAAATTCCTTAGAACAAAGCTTCTTAAAGGTTTCCCACCCCGACCCCTTTTTTGCCTGAGAAATGTTTATGTAACCCTAGGTATATATGTACAGAAAATAGATATTCAAATTAATTTACTGATAATAAATCAGAATTTTGCAATTCATACATTCAGTTATAAGACCCTACATGGGGTCATGACTCACAGTTTAAGAAGTTGTGCCCTGGAATATGTGTAGCAAGTGATAATCCAGGTTCTGCTAGAAGATTGTAATGAAGAGCAACTCCATATTTCTCAAAGCAATTCATCCCATGTGTGGGCAGCTCTAATTGTCAAAAAGGATTTCCCAGCACCAAAAAGAAATTTGTCTTTTTGCAAGTTTCACCTATTACCTCCATTTCTCTGCTTTGTGCTAACAAGCAGGACAAGCATAATTTCTCTTCCACATGTCAACCCTTCAGATATGTGAAGACAATTCTCAGGTCCCCCATGAGGCTGCTTCTCCAGCTAAACATCTCTAGTTATTTAACCAATATAGCAATTTAGAGAGGTTGATAGGTAGTACCCTGGAAAGAGCACCATACCTGCAATCAGGAACTCATATTTCTGACCTCAGACGCTTCCTACCTGTATGACCCTGGCCAAGTCTCTTTACCCTGTTTGCCTTAGTTCCCTCCTGTCTCTAATGAGCTGGAGGAGGAAATGGCAAACCAGAGCAGTATCTTTGCCAAGAAAACCCCAAATAGGGTCTCAAAGGGTTGGACACAACAAAAAATTGCTGAACAACTGAGAAATTGCACTACATAATACCAAAGTAAATTACAGTCTATCTTAGAATATTTAAGCTTTCATTTTTTAGGCCTTACAAAGTTTAATTTAGTTGATTATCAGATTTAATCCACAAAGTGACATAAACCTTTCCTTTATCCCAAAAAGGAGTCCATGGATGGGAACTCAAGAGTTGCTTTAAAAGGAAATTATGTGCATTGCATTTTCCTTTTTTTTGACGTTTATTTATTTTTAATAGTATTTTATTTTTCCAAAGACATAAAAAATAGTTTTCAATATTCGTTTTTATTAAAGATTTTTATTTCTCAAAACATATATGTGGACAACTCTTTAACATTTGCCCTTGTAAAACCTAGTGTTCCAATTTCCCCTCCTTTTCCCACACCCTCCCCTAGAGGGCAAGTAGTCCAATATATGTTAAACATGGTAGAAATATATGTTAAATCCAATATATGCATATATATTTATATAATAATCATGCTGTACAAGGAAAATCAAATCAAACCAGTTTTTTTTTTTTTTAAAGAAAAACAAAATAAAATGGAAGCAAACAAAAACAAAAAGAATGAAAATGCTATGTTGTGAACCACACTCAGTTCCCACAGACCTCTCTCTGGGTGTAGATGGCTCTCTTCATCACAGAATAACTGGAACTGGTTTGAATCATCTCATTGTTGAAGAGAGCCACGTCCAGCAGAATTGATCATAGTATAATCTTTCAACATTCATTTTTGAAAAATTTTGTCTTCCAAATTTTTCTCCCTCCTTTGCTTACTTCTCCCCTTTGCCAAGACAGCAAAGCAATCTAAGTTAAAAAATATGTGTAATCCTCTTAAACATATTTTCATATTTGTCATGTTGTACAAGAAAAATCAAATCAAAAATGAAAAAAAAAACAAGTAAACAAACAAAAGCAACAAAAAAGTTAAAAATATTATGCTTTGATCCACATTTAGTATCCATATTCTGTCTGGATGTGGATGGTATTTTCCATCTCAAGAGTACTGGAATTGCCTTGAATCACTGCATTGTTGAAAAGAATTGTACGCCATTGTTTTTCTTTTTAAAATATTTTAATGGTAATTTATTTTCTGAGTATATGCAAAGATAGTTTTCAACACTCAACTTTGCAAAAATTTGTGTTCCAAGATTTTTTCCCCTCTTGCTCTCTCCCCCAGACAACAGCAAAATGATACAGGTTAAATATATGTAATTCTTGTCAACATATTTCCATATTTGTCATGCTATGCAAGAAAAGTCATACATACATACATATCAAACATAAGAAAGAAAAAACAAACCAAAAAAGGTGAAAATATGCTTTGATTCACATTCAATTTATAATTCTTTTTCAGAAAGTGAATTGCATTTTCCATCCCAAATATATTGGAATTGCCTTGAATCACTACTCTACAGAAATATGGCATTTTTAAAAAAGTATTTTATTTTTCCAAATCCATGCAAAGATAGTTTTCAAAATTAACCTTTGCAAAACTGTGTTCCGAAATTGTCTCTCTCCTTCTCTTACTTCTCCCCTTTTCCAAAACAGCAAGCAATCTGATATAAGTTAAATATGTATAATTCTTTTCAACAGATTCCCATATGTCATGTTGTGTAAGAAAAATCAAATCAAAAGTGAAAAAAAGCACAATAAAAAAACAAACAGCAGCCACATAAAAGTTAAAAATATTATGCTTTGATACACATTCAGTATCCATATTCTCTCTGGATGTGAATGGTATTTTCCATCCCAAGACTACTGGAATTGCCTTAAATCACTGCATTGCTAAAAAAAAAATGTATGGCATTTGGTTTTGTTTTAAATTTTTAAATTTTAATTTATTTTTCCAAATACATGCAAAGATAGTTTTCAACACTCACCTTTACAAAACTTTGTTTCAAGTTTGGTTCCTTCTTGCCCCCTCCCCAAGACAGTAGCAAAATGATACAGGTTAAATATGTGTAATTCTTGTCAATATATTTCCATATTTATCATGATGCACAAGAAAAATCAGATCAAAAATGAAAAAAAAAAACAAAAAAGAAAAAAAACCAAGGAAACAAACAACAGAAATAACAAAAGTGAAAATATGCTTTGATCCACATTCAGTGCTCATATTCTCCTTGGATGTCAATGATATTTTCTATCCCAAGTCTACTAGAATTGCTGTGAATAACTACATTGTGGAAAAGAATTGTATAGCATCTTGTTTCTATTTTTATTATTCATAATAATTTATTTTTCCAAATCCATGCAAAGATATTTTCAACATTCAACTTTGGAAAACTTTGTGTTCCAAATTTTTTCCCTCCTTCCCTTCTCCCCTTCTGCAAGACAGCAAGCAATATGATATAAGTTAAATATATGTAATCCTTTTAAACACATTTCCATATTTGTCATGTTGTGCAACAAAAGTTAAAGCAAAAATGAAAAACACAACAAAAAATAAAAACCAAGGAAACAAACAACAGCAACAAAAAGTGAAGATATTATGGTTTGATCCACATTCAATCTCCATATTCTCTCTGCATATGGATGCTATTTTCCATCCCAAGTCTATTGGAAATGCTTTTAAAAAATCACTTCACTGTTGAAAAGAATAGTATAGAATTTTTTTCTTTTTTTATTTGAATGGTAATTTATTTCCAACATTCACTTTTGTAAAACTTGGTGTTCCAAATTTTTCTCCCTCCTTCCCTTATTTTTCATCTGCAAGACAGCAAGCAATCTGATATGTTAAATATATGCAAAGCTTTCAAACACATTTCCATATTAAGTTGTGTAAGAAAATCAGATCAAAATGAACAAAAGTACAGGAAAGAAAAAAAACCCAAGTCAACAAAAACAACAAAAAAAGTGAAAATATAAAGATTTAATCCACATTCAGTCTCCATATTCTCTCTGGATGTGGATACTATTTCCCATCCCAAGTCTACTAGAATTGAATTTAATCACTGCACTGTTGAAAAGAATTGCATGGCATTTTTTTCTTTTTAATAGCAACTTAATTTCAACATTTATTTTTGTAATGTTGTTGCAATTTTTGTGTTTCAAATTTTTCTCCCCCCTTCCCTTACTTGTCCCCTTCTGCAAGACAGCAAGCAATCTATATAAGTTAAATATATGTAATCCTTTTAAACACATTTCCATATTTGTCATGTTGTGCAACAAAAACCAAAGCAAAAGTGAAAAATACAACAAAAAATAAAAATCAAATGAAACAAACAGCAACAAAAAGTGAATATATTATGGTTTGATCCACATTCAGTCTCCATATTCTCTCTGGATGTGGATGCTATTTTCCATCCCAAGTCTACTGGAAATGATTTTAATCACTGCCTTGCTGAAAAGAATTGTATGGCATTTTTTTCTTTTTTAAAAAATTTTTAACAATCGTTTATGTTTCCAAATCCAGGCAAAAATATTTGCAACGTTTACCTTTGCAAAAGTTTGTGTTCCAAATTTTTCTCTTTCCCTTACTTCTTCCCTTCTCCAACACAGTAAGCAATGTGATATATGTTAAATATGTTTGTAATCCTTTAAAACACATTTCTGTATTTGTCATGTTGTGCAAGCAAAATCAGATCAAAAGTGCAATAAAGAAAAAAAAAGTATACAAACATTAGCAACAAAAAAGGTGCAAATATTATGCTTTGATCCACATTCAGTTTCCAAATTCTCTTTGGATGTGGATGGTATTTCCCATCCCAAGTGTACTAGAACTGATTTTGATCACTGCACTGTTGAAAAGAATTGTATGGCATTTTTTTTCTTTTTAATAGCAACTTAATTTCAACATTCATTTTTGTAATGTTGTTGCAATTTTTGTATTTCAAATTTTTCTCCCTCCCCCCCTTCCCTTACTTCTCCCCTTCTGCAAGACAGCAAGCAATATGATATAAGTTAAATATATGTAATCCTTTTAAACACATTTCCATATTTGTCATGCTGTGCAACAAAAACCAAAGCAAAAGTGAAAAACACAACAAAAAATAAAAATCAAATGAAACAAACAACAGTAACAAAAAGTGAATAAATTATGGTTTGATTCACAGTCAGTCTCCATATTCTCTCTGGATGTGGATGCTATTTTCCATCCCAAGTCTACTGGAAATGATTTTAATCATTGCCTTGCTGAAAAGAATTGTATGGCATTTTTTTCTTTTTTTTTAAATTTTTAACAATCGTTTATGTTTCCAAATCCAGGCAAAAATATTTGCAACATTTACCTTTGCAAAACTTTGTGTTCCAAATTTTTCTCTTTCCCTTACTTCTTCCCTTCTCCAAGACTGTAAGCAATGTGATATAAGTTAAATATGTGTAATCCTTTTAAACACATTTCCATATTTGTCATGTTGTGCAAGCAAAATCAGATCAAAAGTGCAAGAAAAAAAAGTATACAAACAATAGCAACAAAAAAAGTGAATATATTATGGTTTGATCCACATTCAGTTTCCATATTCTCTCTGGATGTGGATGGTATTTTTCATCCCAAGTCTACTGGAAAAGCTTTTAATCACTTCACTGTTGAAAAGAATAGTATAGAATTTTTTTCTTTTTTTATTTTGAATGGTAATTTATTTCCAACATTCACTTTTGTAAAACTTGGTGTTCCAAATTTTTCTCCCTCCTTCCCTTATTTTTCATCTGCAAGACAGCAAGCAATCTGATATAAGTTAAATATATGCAAAGCTTTCAAACACATTTCCATATTTCTCAAGTTCTGCAAGAAAAATCAGATCAAAAGGAACAAAAGTACAGGAAAGAAAAAAAAAACCCAAGTCAACCAAAACAACAAAAAAGGTGAAAATATAAAGTTTTAATCCACATTCAGTCTCCATATTCTCTCTGGATGTGGATGCTATTTCCCATCCCAAGTCTACTAGAATTGAATTTAATCACTGCACTGTTGAAAAGAATTGCATGGCATTTTTTTCTTTTTAATAGCAATTTAATTTCAACATTCATTTTTGTAATTTTGCAATTTTTGTGTTTCAAATTTTTCTCCCCCCTTCCCTTACTTCTCCCCTTCTGCAAGACAGCAAGCAATATAAGTTAAATATATGTCATCCTTTTAAACGCATTTCCATATTTGTCATCTTGTGCAAAGAAAATCAAAGAAAAAGTGAAAAACACAACAAAAAATAAAAATCAAATGAAACAAACAACAGCAACAAAAAGTGAATATATTATGGTTTGATCCACATTCAATCTCCATATTCTCTCTGGATGGATCCTATTTTCTACCCCAAGTCTACTGGAAATGATTTTAATCATTGCCTTGCTGAAAAGAATTGTATGGCATTTTTTTCTTTTTTTTTTAAATTTTTAACAATAGTTTATTTTTCCAAATCCAGACAAAGATATTTGCAACATTTACCTTTGCAAAACTTTGTATTCCAAATTTTTCTCTTTTCCTTACTTCTTCCCTTCTCCAACACAGTAAGCAATGTGATATATGTTAAATATGTTTGTAATCCTTTAAAACACATTTCTGTATTTGTCATGTTGTGCAAGCAAAATCAGATCAAAAGTGCAATAAAGAAAAAAAAGTATACAAACATTAGCAACAAAAAAGGTGCAAATATTATGGTTTGATCCACATTCAGTTTCCAAATTCTCTCTGGATGTGGATGGTATTTTCCATCCCAAGTCTACTGGAAATGCTTTTAATCACTTCACTGTTGAAAAGAATAGCATGGAATTTTTTTTTCTTTTTTTTCTTTTGAATGGTAATTTATTTCCAACATTCACTTTTTTGTAAAACTTGGTGTTCCAAAGTTTTCTCCCTCCTTCCCTTATTTTTCATCTTCAAGACAGCAAGCAATCTGATATAAGCTTTCATACACATTTCCATATTTGTCAAGCTGTGCAAGAAAAATCAGATCAAAAGTAACAAAAGTACAAGAAAGAAAAAACCAAGTAAACAAAAACAACAAAAAAGGTGAAAATATAAAGGTTTAATCCACATTCAGTCTCCATATTCTCTCTGGATATGGATGCTATTTCCCATCCCAAGTCTACTAGAATTGATTTTAATCACTGCACTGTTGAAAAGAATTGTATGGCATTTTTTTCTTTTTAATAGCAACTTATTTTCAACATTCATTTTTGCAATTTTGCAATTTTTGCGTTTCAAATTTTTCTCCCCCCTTCCCTTACTTCTCCCCTTCTGCAAGACAGCAAGCAATATAAGTTAAATATATGTAATCCTTTTAAACACATTTCCATATTTGTCATGTTGTGCAACAAAAACCAAAGCAAAAGTGAAAAATACAACAAAACATAAAAACCAAAAGAAAACAAACAAAAGCAACAAAAAGTGAAAATATTATGATTTGATCCACAGTCAGTCTCCATATTCTCTCTGGATGTGGATGCTATTTTCCATCCCAAGTGTATTGGAATTGCCTTGAATCTCTGCATTGTTGAAAAGAATTGTATAGCATTTTGTTTCTTTTTTATTTTTAATAGTAGCTTATTTTTCCAAAGGCATGTAAATATAGTTTTCAACATCCACCTTTTCAAATCTTTGTATTATATAATTTTTCTCCCTCTCCCTTTCCCCTCCCCAAGACAGCAAGCAATCTGATATGTGTTAAGTATGTACAATTCTTCTAAACACATTTCCATATTCATCATGATGAACAAGAAAAATCAGATCAAAAGGGGGTCACATGAAAGAAAACACAAACAAAAAAAAGTAAAAATACTATGTTTTAATCAATGTTCAGTTTCCATAGTTATATCTCTGGATTATGATGGCACTTTCCATCCCAAGTACATTTTAAATGCCTTGCATTGTTGTATAATTGAAAAGATTTAAATAGCATTTCAAAAATATTATTTTATTTATCCAAATACATGCAAAGGCAGTTTTCATCACTGACCTTTGCAACCTTGTTTTCTAAATTTTTCTCCTCTCTCTCCCCAAGACAACAAGCAATCTGATATAGGTTAAATATGTGCAATTCTTCTAAATATATTTTCATATTCATCATGCTGCACAAGAAAAATCAGATCAAAAGGGGGAAAACATGAAAAAAACCCAACAAAAAGGTGAAAATACTACGCTTTGATCCACATTCAGTCTCTATAGTTCCCTCTGTATAGGACTGGCACTCTCCATCCCCAGTCTATTGGAATTGGTATGCATTTTTCAAGCAATGTCAGGTTTTGCTGTCTTATTCAGACACAGATCAGCTAGCTGTAAATACACCAGAATTGGAATCACATAAGAGGGGTGCCATGTGCAGTAACAACAAGAATATTAGTTTTAGAATCAAAGAAATTGGGTTCAAATCCCAGCTCCACAACTACTTCCTTGACTTCCTTTCTGGATATCAGTTTCCCCCATTTGTAAAACGAAGGGACTGGATTAGATGATGTTTAAGATCCCTTCTGGGTGTGTGTTTGGTTTTTTGGGGAGAGAGGAAAAAGGCAATTTGGGTTGTGACTTGCCCAGGGTCACATTTAGGCTCAGGTCCTCCTTACTGGCCAGCAGTGCTCTATCCACTGTGCCATTCAGCTGCCCCAATGCCTTCTCCTTCTAAATACTATGTATAAGATAGCTCTGATTTCTTTCCATTGTACCTAGCTAAGTGCTCAATAAATAACTGAATAAATGAACCATCAAAAAAGATTCATGGCCTACTCTCATAGAATTTACATCATAAGAGACACATTGACAAATAAATTGATTTATAACATAGTGGACACTTGTCAGTATTCCTCTTCTTTATCTTGTCTCCCCTTTCTACTGATCACAGAAGGTATGGGCAAACTTAATTCACAACCCAAGGTCACCACTCACTACTTGAGTGCCCTCTTCAAAGGAAGCTCTGCTTTTGGACCAATTTTTTTCTGGACTGGGCTACTTATGCTTCTTTTCCTGCCCATATTCTTCTCCTCCCCGGGCTTCTGCCTCCTAGTTTGTACCTAGACTGTTTCTTTAGTTTACTCTGATTTCTGCCTTTGATCACTGCCTGTACCCATGAAATGCCTCCTAGTTCTTAGTTATAATATGGGATACTGCCCTGACATCAGGCCACAGACCTCTGCACTGGTCTATTCCAACATAGCAATTAATATGTGAAAGTCTGGGTGCTATCAACACACATCAAAACAAGGGAGGAGTCAATCGTTATTTCATGCAAGTCTAACCTTAAGAGCCTCAGCTGTCAAAGTCACCTACTGCTAATGTGGATTATATATTTTCTAGGCATTTGTTAATAATCCCATCAGTCTGATGTGATCTCATTTACTTTTGGATGAATCACAATAATCAAGTCCTCTTTAGAAACGTGAAAAATATCTTTTCATTAAGAACAATAACCATAAAGTTCCTTTGACATTCATCTTGATGTAACAGGTAGTTTCAAAGTAATTATGGATTGGGGGGCTCAGTTCTTAATACTTAGTTTTCTATGGAGTTGCCATATTTGTTGTGTAAAAATTAATGTGAATTCTATCTTTCAGGCTTATTAAATGAGAGCAAACACAGAGGGTTCATATTTTCTTGAAAGTGATTAAAGTGATATTTTCACCTTGGATAAAGTAAGAACAACCATACTGACAATTTTCATTATAGTCACTGAATTACTTCTCAAGAGACTAGAAACAATCAGATCAAATCTAGGAACCTGCCATTTGAAAGAAGGAGGGCCTGGGGAAATAAAAGGTCTGTGTTTGGGGGACAGCAAATGATTGGCCGACCCAGGATGCCCCTGCTAAAACCTTTAGGTGCAGTCATATGGGTCAGCCGCTATCCCGCCTAGGCTGGAGGGACCCTGTTAGAAAATCTCCACAGGGGGCTCTAAACTGATTGGGGCCTCAGTAAGCCTCAGCTACTCCTCCCTCCAAATGGGCGAATAATAGCGCCCCCTATCGTATCCACTGCCAAGGAACTCCTTGTCTGAAGAGTCCCAATATTCCGGCATTTGGACCCGGGGCTTCGGTTGACCCACCCGGGATTTGTCTGAAGAGCCCGAGGCCTCAGCGGGCAACTACTCCTCCCTCCAAATGGGGTAATAATAGCGCCCCCCACACACACAGTCCCCACGGCCAGGGGGCTCCTTGGAGCCCGAACGGGCCGCATTTGGGCCCGGGTCTTCGGGTAGACCCACCTGGGATTTGTCTGAAGGGCCCAGCGAGAGGGAAGGGCGACCCTCGTTCCTCTCCTCAAGCTTCTGCTCCGCCCCCTGATGTCGGGCCTAGCAGGCCTAAGGCCACCGCGAGCACGTGAAGGGATGGATGTCGAGCCGCGAGAAGCCTGCACAAACGCCTACTCGTGAAGAGAGTGTGACAGGAAGGCGACGAGAGGCGGGTTTTCTTCAGCGCTTTTCCGCTTTCATCCCGCCTAGGACTCCTTCCACTATGGCTGGCTGCGGGGCCTGTCAATCAGCCCCGGGGTTTCCAGAGCCCCTGGAGCGCAGGGAGGGGCATGGGGCACGTAACCAGATGGGAGGGCGGAGAATGCTAGGGTCAGCAGTAGTTCAGTGAGCGGACTTCTGGGGTGGGGGGGGGCGGCCTGCCTCACTCTCCATTCTGTCCCATAGGGCCCTGGGGCAAAACTAGGCTATGGCTTTTTTAGGGAGCCCTGAGGGGCTGGGGGGGCGGGGCCCTTACATCCTCCCTCTCCTGCCTTCTGCTTAGCTTAGCTTAGTTTAACTTAGTTTAGCCGTGCTCGGCTCTGGGGGGGCAGGGGGGCGCGGGATGCCCCCCTAGGCAGCCGAGAGTCACCTGATGGTGGGAGCGTTGCCAGTCAGGTCTCCCTCACTCCCTCAGCTCCTTGTCAGGCATCAGAAAAACTTCCAAGTTCCAGTCCAGGCCCCATCTCAGAAAAACCCTCAAAAGGTTCTCCCCTCCCACCCCCTCGGAAAACCGTGGTTCACACAGGCCAGTAAACACAAGGCGGCAGGGCCAAGGCGGAGGATGCTTCAGGTCTTCCAAGGATAGAGGTTTTGTTGAGTTGAGTTGAACGGGCCTCACTTGCCTGCCCTTGGTAGACAAAGATCAACTTGAGTAAACCCAGGAGGGATTCCAGTGGAGGCCAGATCAGCCCCAAGGTGTGGAAACCCTGTCCCCTCTCCTCCCACCACTCACATATATTTGGAGGAGGGGTACCTACTTGCTCCAGAAAGGAGCCCTTCTGGAAGGGAGAGTGCCATGAATAGGCAGGGGTGAAAGCCATGGCCTCAATGGAACTGCTGGAATCAGAGGAAGCTTTCAAAACTGCATTTGTTTCCAAATCCCCAGAGGAAGCAGGTCCCTGCCATCAGGGAAGGACTAAGGAAGAAATTCTTTTAAGTGCCAAGTGGTCATACTTTAGAAATCACATCCTTTACCTTGCATTGGGCAGCTGCCTTTGTCATAGGCACGTATGGGAGTGGGGTAGGGGAGAGGGAAGCCATCTCAGACTCTGTGAAAATCCCAGAAAGGTGCATAACTCTTCTGGCAAAGCCCCTTCACAGAAATCACAGAAGATTTCAGATTCGTGTTCCATGATAGCCAATTCCCTTATTTCAAGGCTCAGCCTTGATGGCATTCTAAGACCTAAAAGAAGCTTCTCTGACTGGATCTGTTTGAAAATTTTCTCATTTCTCGTTCTTGCTGCCACTCATAAAGTGGTTCCTGGCGCCCAAGAAAGGAAACCACAAAGGGGAATCTTTGCAGCTGATGGCTGAACCAGAAGGCCACCAAATTCCCATCTGACCAGTGTTGTGATTACGTTACAATTGAGTAAAATAATCATTTCTAAAAGGTGATAGGGGCCAATATTGTTTTGGAAGTTACAGACTGTTTTTAGACAGGCATTACTTTCTGATGTTATGTGTCTTCCTTTTGAGATGCATCTAAATAAGTCACTGAAAAAATGTTAATAAAACATTTACTGGCTAGTACTGTCAGCTTTGAATTATAGCAGGATGATAAGAAATTTAAATTTTTCCTATGGGGAGGGGGGAGAAGTGAGGCAGAGAGAAATATCCCACTGGTTCAGGTTTGCTAGAGTAAGTCTGGGTTCATATTTTACCTCATACTAGCTCTGTGACCATGGGAAAGGTGATATTCTCTTGGAGCCTTAGTTTCCTCATCTGTGAAATGGGAGGCAGGGGGAAGGAACCCTGTTGTAGTTACTTCAGGCTAATCAAATGTCAGGGACCTGGGGTAAGGGAAGTTAGAAGGAAAAAGGGCACTTCAAATAAAAGTATATGAGGCTATTACTTTGACCAGTCTGAAATGTCATCAGCTTCTTTTGTCTTTTACTCCTTTGAGGACCACTGACTGACTGGAGAGGTTGACATACTCCATTACTGTTACGAGTGACTATCTTGGAGCCAATCTGAGTGCTGTCTATATCTGTAATCTAGCCTTGAATAAATCTGTGTATTAACCATTCTGTCTGTTTGGATCCTCTGACCTTTCCAGGCCTGTCAAGTCCTTGTAGCATGCCCTTCCTGGGCAAACACCCTGGGATCTGACCTTAAAATTGTGATGAAACAAGTAGCTTTAGAACAAGGGGAGGAGGGGGGAGAGTCAATGAATGTCAGATCAAGGCTGAAAGGGACCTCCTTGGCTCGATGCATGTGGTTAAACCATCCATAGGCTCAGAAAAAAAGGAGGGCTCTCTGGGAGGGCACTCAAACCATGAAGCACTCCCCCTCTGACTTTTTTCATTAAGTCTTCCCCTGGTTTTCCAAAGTCATTTCTGCCAGCTCTTCAAGCCAAGCAGTATGGGGTGGGGAAGCATTGCTGCCCACAAAGTGACAAGCCGGAATCACACACAGTCAGGATAAAGGACCCTGTCTCTTTAGCCAACACTTAGCCAAGTGAGCATTGTAGCTGGAGTCCATTCACTAGGCCTGGGGAATCCATTCCTTTCTCGTCAAATTCCCTACGACATGGTGGGGAAGGAGCTTTGAAACCCAGAGTTTTTGAGCTGAAAAGGAGAGCCCTGGAACATACATGGTTGGCTTCTATCAAAGAACCCTGCCTATCTTCATCCCTAGAACCCTAAATGCATCTCTTTCAGACCCCACCCCACCATGCATTCCAGTAGGTTCAGCACACAGAGCTCACTAAAGTACACAGCTCCCGGATTTAGACAAAGAACGATAATATTATAAGCAAATCAGAAGTACACAGGAGAGTTTGCCGCTCACGTATGTGGAAAAAGGAAGGAATGTGTGGCCAAAGAAGAACTGAAGTACATTATTGAACATAAAATGGATAACTTTGATTATGTTGAGTTAAAAAAGTTTTGTACAAACAAAATTAGATTTTACAGAGAAAAGTAGAAAGGAACCAATAAACTAGGAAAAAAATTTTTACATTCAAGGGTTCTGATAAATGCCTCATTTCCAAAATATAGAGAGAATTATAAGAATTATAATGTATAAGAATTTATAAGATTCAAGTCATTCTCAAATTGACAAATGGTCAAAGGATATGAACAGGCAATCTGCAGATGAAGAAATTAAAAACATTTATAACCATATGAAAAGGTGCTCTAAATCACTATTGATAAGAAAAATGCAAATAAGACAACTCTGAGATACCATTACACACCTGTCAGATGGGCTAAGATGACAGGAAAAAAAAAATACTAAATGTTGCAGGGGATGTGGGAAAACCGGGACACCAATACATTATTGGTGGAGTTGTGAACTGATACAACCACTCTGGGGAGCATTTTGAAACTATGCTCAAAGGGCTATCAAACTGTTCATCCCCTTTGATCCATCAGTGTTATTACTGGGTTTATATCCCAAAGAGATCTTAACAGAGGGAAAGGGACCTACACATGTAAAAATGTTTGTAGCAGCTCTTTTTGTAGTGGCAAGGAACTGGAAACTTAGTGGCTTCCCATCAGCTGGTGAATGGCTGAATAAGTTACAGTGTATGAAGGTTATGGAATATTATTGTTCTGTAAGAAATGATCAGCAGGATGATTTCAGAAAGGCCTGGAGAGACTTATAGGAACTGATGCTGAGTGAAATGAGCAGAACCAGGAGAGTATTACATAGGGCATCAATAAGATTATAGAATGATCAATTCTGATGGGCGTGGCTCTTTTCAACAATGAGATGATTCAGGCCAGTTCCAACAGACTTAGGATAGAGAGAGTCATCTGTACCCAAAGAGAGGACTGAGGGGATTGAGTGCAGAGCATAACATAACATTTTTCACTCTTTTTGTTTATTGTTTGCTTGAATTTTGTTTTCTTTTTGATCTGATTTTTCTCATGCAGCCTGATAGTGGTGAAAATATGTATAGAGAAATTGCACGTTTAACTCTATTAGATTACTTAGCGTCTAGAGGGCGGGGGAAGGGAGGGAGAAAAATGTGGAACAGAAGGTTTTGCAAGGGTGAATGTTGAAAATTATCCAAGTATGTGTTTTGAAAATAAAAAGCTTTAATAAAAAAATTAAGTACACAGCTCTTGGCCAGCACCCACTCAGCCATATCCATAGCCAGAATCAGCCTTTCGTCTTGCATCTCTGTACTCTTTATAGTATTTCTCTGTACCTTACAACTTAGCATTCATTGTTTTAAAGGACTCACTGTTGTTGGCTGATTGGTTTTTACCTATTTTGCCTCCCCGGCTAACTGGAAATCTCTATGAAGTCGGGGACTCTTTCAGTAGCAACCTCAGCTGCAAGTGTCAGAAAAATTTGGTTCCCTGGTTCCCTCACTGCTAGCTTTAATGCCTACGTGTCTCTCTAGTCTCCAGTGTTTGTTGGTAGTAGGGCCAAGGGAGAAAGGATTGGATCCTCAGTGCTCACAGCCTGATCAGAACCTACCTGTTCTCAGCATGACATGTACCGTTGCTGCTGTGAGGTGAGTTACTGTTGAAACCAAGAGTATACCTCCAATGGCCTCTCTCTTGTTCCAGCTCCCTGTTGCTGCTGCCTCTAGTTGCAGGACCCATTGCCTCTACGATCAGCCCCCTCACGACAGCTTACCAAAAAAAAAAAAAAAAAAAAAAAAAAAAAAAAAAAAAACGCTCTCGATATTAATGGCTCCCACTTATCTGTGTAGGAAGGTGGGTACAGTGGCTTACCTACAGTAATTCATTTGAGCCTTATAATCCAGTGAGGTAAGTGCTGTTTACTCACATTTCACAGATGAGAAAAATGAAACTTGGGGCTAAAAGAGCACAGATTGAAAAGCCGGTCTTTCTAACTCCCAAGTCCACCACTTTGTACAATGGCAATGCTATCTCTGTCTCTCTGCCAAACAGTTAATTCCACTGTGGTTGGAGGCAATTCTGTCCACTGTAGCATCTGAAGATAATGGTGGTCCACTGACTCATGCAAAGTATGCACTCGAGCTTGGCACACACACACACTGATTGATGGTACGACATAGGCACTCAGAAAATGAAATGCAAACACCATCGTTTTTGACTAGGTGATCACTCCGGTGAGCCAAGAGTGCTTTCTAACAAAGCAAAGTGACCTGGAAATCATCCACAGAGGACTTGGTTCTTCCCACGGCCTCACAGTTTGGTAGGTCGAGTTTTGTTTTGTTTTGTTTTGTGGAACCTGAGCATGATATGCTCAGAACAGATTTCCCATATATGATTTGTGGTCAGTTTTCTAAGTTTAGGAATTCAGATTATGGGAAGTGATAGAACACTGACTAGAGTCAGCTCGAGAAGATTCCCTCCTTCAGACCCTGCTCCTTGGGAGAGGAATTTCAATAGGGAATAAGACCTCTTCTCCCCATTGCTCCCAAGACACTGTGGCTTCAGTCAAATGCTAAAAGCCTCCCAGCTGGTCTTCAGTAGTAAAAAGGAAAAAAGAGAGAATGAAAGAAGGGAAGAAATGGAAGGCCTGCCTTCAACTCAAGTAAAGAACTGGTTGTATACAGATTGGATATATTATGTATATATATAAAATTATGTATATGTGTATATCTTTCAGCGCCTGACCAAGGTTCTCCTTTCACACATCTCATCCCTGGGGTGGGCTTCATACATTTGCTCAATTCTGCTAAACAATGCAGTCCTTTTAGGAAGCATTGGCTGGAGAAATTCAGCAGTCTCCAGATGCAATCAGAATTTTCTTTAATTTGGCTAAATGAATACGGATCGAAAGCACTGTAGGAAAGGTAAACCAAGTGTTTGGCTTAAAAAAACAGACCATTACACCCGGAAATGAACCTTCCTCAATGAAATATCTGTAGTAAGTTATCTACCGAGAAGCCCAGAGTGCTGTGGGGCTCTGGAGACTACTAGAAAGGGATGTGCAGCCTTCACAGGACAAAATCATGTCATAGCCAAGTAAAAACCCACAACAAATACTTGAGCTGAATTCAAGCAACCAGCAAGTTTTTGCTATGCTTATACAAAAAGCCTGAGCTTGGGCTTCCTCCAGATAGTGATTTCTTTTTGTTATTGTTGTTTCTCTTCTCTTTCTTTCAAAATGGTTTCTGTATATAGACAGGAGTCCTTCCTACCGGAGCAAGCACTAGACCAGAGGGGATGGCGGTTGTCATTGTCATCATCGTCATCGTCGTCATCGTCGTCTTCATCATAGTCATCAGACGTGGTCTGGGTAGAGTGGGCACTCGTAGGCCCCTGAGGGCCATGTTTTCTTGTCTTCTCTTCTCTCTCTTTTTTTTTTACCTTTCTATCTCCACTTTCTAGCGGGAGGTGATTAATACAGTATCTAATTATGGAACTGAATTCTGGAGTGTATTTTTAAAGGGGGCTCACACTTGTACAGTACTTTCCTGTTTGCAGAGTTCTCTATCAATATCTCATTGAACTCAATAGCAATCCTGCAAGACACATGTCATTTTTAGTTTGACTCAGGTTATTATTATATGAATACCCAGTTTGCAGATGAATAAACTGAGGTTCTAAAAGATTAAATGATTTGCTCAGGGTCACACAGTATTTGTGAAAGGATCTGAACCCAGGTCATAGCTAAGGCATGTTCCTGGTCTCCAAGGAATTTATTCTAACAGAATCAGAGATTTCTAGCTCAAAGAAGGCTTAGAGGCCATCAAAACTAATTTTCCTATTTTACAGATGAAGTACCTGAGGCCGAGAGATTAAGTGACTTACTTGGGCTTTAGTCGATATCTGAGGCAGGATTTGAACCTAATCTTCTCAAATCCAAATCCAGCACTCACAGCCACATTATGCAATGGAGACCACTTCTCTAGGAGGATTGTGAGCCCCCAAATCCTAGTTTTAGACCCTCCAGCTGGTCAATCAACAAGTGTTTATTAAGCATCCACCATGTGCCAGGCACTGTCCAAAGTTTGGGGAATACAAATACAAGTAGAAAGAAAAAGTTTCTGCCCTCAAGAAGCTTACATTCTAATGAGGGGAGACAACCCTTAAAAGAAGCCGGGGGTGGTGTCGGAGGGCAAGTCTGAAGTGCATCCTGGAGAAAATGGGACCTGGCTGGGCCTGAGTGGCCCCTGAAATGGAGGTTCTGGGAGAAGCCATTCCTCAGGGAGAAAGTACTTGCAAGGTGTGAATTCTAGGGCTGGAGTGAGCTTCCAGGGTGGAGAGCTTTCTTGGATTTGGCAGGCAAAGTCTGAAGTACAGCCTGGGAAGAAATGAGGATTGGGATTAGTGCCTAGGTCAGTGCCCTAGCATCGTGGGAATTACCCTGGACTGCTTGGAGGATGCTCAGTCAAACCCACCCACCCCCTTTATTCGCTCTCCAAATTACCCAACCTCTTTTATGAAAGGGGTCCACTCCTTGAAGGTACTAACTGAATCCTGGCTTGGAGAACTGGGTTAACCTTGACCAAACCCTTTTACATTTCAAAGGATCACCTTAGCATTAAGGAGTTCCAGGATAGAAGCACACTGAAGTTGAATGAGGAAGGACACAAAGGATATGACCCACTAGGGCCAGCCTAGCAACTGTACAGCCACACAGTTTTCAAGTCACACAGACACTGAGTTTGCTTGCCCATGGCTCCCCCCATCACCCACCCCCCCCCCGCTGATATTCCTGACTGTGAGGACTGTCTGAATCTTCAGGATATTCTTGACATCTGCTCTGCCTAAGAACTCAGCAGAGACTTGGGGTAGTGGCTGGCCATTTCCTCCATCACAAATTTTCCCGTAAAATGACACGTTCAAAAACATTTGGAGTAGTTCTTTTTTGTGGTGGTAAAGAAATGGAAATTGAGGGGATCCTCATCAATTGGAGAATGCTTGGACTAGCTGTGGTCCATGAATGTAATGGAATACTAGCCTGCTAAAAGAAATGATGAGCAGGCAGACTGCAGAAAAACCTGGAAAGACTTGCATGAATCAATGCTGAGTGAAGTGAAAAGAACTAGGAGAACATTGACCACAGTAAGAAGAACACTGGGTGAAAATCACCTATGAATGACCTGGCCATTCAGTTCCAAAATACTCACAATGGAAAATCCTATCCACATCCACACGAATAACTATGGAGTCCGAAGGCTGATCACAGCATCCAAATTTCAGTTTTTCTTTTCATGGCTTTTCCCTTTTGTTCTGTTTCTTCTTTCCCAACATGACTAATGGGAAAATATGTGTAAGTTATATCACATTGTTTGTTATCTTAGTGAGAGGGGATAAAAGGGGATGAGAGGCAGGTGAAAAAGAGAAAAAAATTATGAAAAGCAAAATCTTATAAAAATGAATTTTGGAAACTATCTTTACATGTAATTGGAAAGATAAGATACTATTGACTCTCCAAATATTTCCTTTGCCCCAGTTTTCAGGAGCTGAATTACTTTTTCTCCTCATATAACCCACTGATCAGTGAACAAATGCTAATTGAATGTTTCCTTGTGCTAGGAATTGCAGGTACAAGGACAGACAATAGCACATGGTTCCTGCCCTCGAGGAACTGGCTATTTAATTGAGGAGAAAGAACACAGACCTTCAGCAAAAGTCACAATCTTTGCCAATACAGGAGGCTTCTATGGGTGTACTTTTTCCTATTATATACTAGAGGTTGTTCCAGGAGCAGGAGAGGGCTCTGTAGTTGAACTCCAATTCATGTTGGTATGGCAACTTAATCCCATAATAAGACCTAATAATAGCTAGCATTTCTGTAGCGCTTATTATGTGCTAGGTACAGTGCTAAGCATTTTACGACTACTTTTACAAGTGATTCTCACAACAGCCCTGAGAGATAGAGAGGTGCTACTATTTATCCCCATTTTACAGCTGAGGAAAGTGAGGCAGATAGAAGTCTGTCCTAGGTCCACTGAGCAGAGGGTCATTATTTCTACAATGGGGTGAAATCAACCTACAGAATTGCTCTAACTTCATTCACTATTAATGAGTACATTACTGCTGCTGCTGCTGCTACTATGAAGAGACAGTATGGTATAATGGATACAGACTTGTTAATTTTAATTCTTGTGGTTGATATATCCTGGCTGTGTGACCCCAGCAAGTCCCATGTCAAGTGCTCTAGGCCATTCTCAAAAACCAGAAGTAGCAGAATGTAATGCCAACATTTTTTTTCCTCAGTAGTATTTTATTTTTCTAAATTTTCTAAATTCATGTAAAGATAGTTTTTAATATTCATTTTTGTAATGTTTTGTGTTCCAATTTTTTCTCTCCCCTCCTGCTTTACCTCCCCCTTCCCAAGACAGCAAATAATCTGATACAGGTTTTATACATATATAATCATTTTAAATATATTTCCACATTTGTCATATTGTGCAAGAAAAATCAGAACAAAAGGGGAAAAAACAAGAAAGAAAAAGCAAGGAAAAAAGGTGAAAATACTCTGCTTCACTCTACATTCAGTTTTTGTAGTTTTCTCTCTGGATGCAGATGGCATTTTCCATCCCAAGTCTATTGGAGTTGTCTTGGATCACTGTATTGCTGAGAAGAGCTAAATCTACTATAGTTGCTCATCACCTAATACTGCTGTTATTGTGTGCAAGTTCTTTCAATCCATGTAAAGATTTTTCTAGACTTTTCTGAAATCATCCTGCTGATCATTTCTTATAGAGCAATAATAATCCATAACATTCACATTCCATAACTGATTCAGCCATTCCCCAGCTGATGGCCATCCATTCAATTTCCAGTTTCTGGCCACTACAAAAAGGGCTGCCACAAATATTTTTGCACATGTGGGTGCCTTTCCTTCCTTAAGATCTCTTTGGGATACAGGCCCAGTAGAAACATTGCTGGATCAAAGGGGATGCACAGTTTGATAGCCCTTTGGGCATAGTTCCAGACTGCTCTCCAGAATGGTTGGATCATTTCACAACTCCACCAAAAATGCATGTGGCTCAGTTTTCCCACAGCCCCTCCAACATTTATCATTTTCTTTTCCTGTCATCCTAACCAATCTAAGAGGTGTGAGGTGGTAACTCAGAGATGTCTTAATTTGCATTTCTTTGATCAATAGTGATTAAGAGCATTTTTATATGACTAGAATTGGCTTTAATTTCTGCATCTGAAAACTATCTGCTCATTTGACCATTTATCAATTGGGGAATGGCTTGTATTCTTATAAGTTTGAGTCAATTCTTTCCATATTTTAGAAATGAGGCCTTTATTAGTAACTATTGTTTCCTAACTTTATTTTTTTTTTAGAATTTTTTCCCCACAGTATATATGCATGAGTAATTTTTTAAATAATATTATCCCTTGTATTCATTTTTCCAAATTATCCCCTCCCTCCCTCCACTCCCTCCCCCGATGACAGGCAATCCCATACATTTTACATGTGTTACAATATAACCCAGATACAATATATGTGTGTAAATACCATTTTCTTGTTGCACATTAAGTATTAGATTCCGAAGGTATAAGTAACCTGGGTAGATAGACAGTAGTGCTAACAATTTACATTCGCTTCCCAGTGTTCCTTCTCTGGGTGTAGTTGTTTCTGTCCATCATTGATCAACTGGAAGTGAGTTGGATCTTCTTTATGTTGAAGATATCCACTTCCATCAGAATACATCTTCATACAGCATTGAAGTGTATAGTGATCTCCTAGTTCTGCTCATTTCACTCAGCATCAGTTGATTTAAGTCTCTCCAGGCCTCTCTGGATTCCTCCTGCTGGTCATTTCTTACAGAGCAATAATATTCCATAACCTTCATATACCACAATTTACCCAACCATTCTCCAGTTGATGGGCATCCATTCATCTTCCAGTTTCTAGCTACAACAAAAAGAGCTGCCACAAACATTTTGGCACATATATGTCTCTTTCCGCTCTTTAGTATTTCTTTGGGATATAATCCCAATAGCAGCAATGCTGGGTCAAAGGGTATGCACAGTTTGATAACTTTTTGGGCATAGTTCCAAATTGCTCTCCAGAATGGCTGGATTCGTTCACACTCCACCAACAATGTATCAGTGTCCCAGTTTTCCCACATCCCCTCCAACATTCATCGTTATTTGTTCCTGTCATCTTAGCCAATCTGACAGGTGTGTAGTGGTATCTCAGAGTTGTCTTAATTTGCATTTCTCTGATCAGTAGTGATTTGTTTCCTAACTTTCTGCTTCCCTTTTAATCTTGATTGGAAAATGTCAAGTTTCATTAGCAAAGAGTCTCCTTGTTAAGTTTCTTAAACTAATAAATTCACAACCCCCATCACCATTCATATTAAGAATGATAACTCTGCTCCAATCAACATGCCTTTTAACAACAACAACAATAACAACGGTCCAATTGTCATCTCTATTAATAATGACAACAGCAATAATTCAATTCTAGTCACCATCCCGATTATTATCATCAATAATAACAACAATAAGAATACACCTCTAATCTAGTTGCCATTCCTATTAACAACAATATTAATAATAAAGTGTCTACAAGCAACTAGGTGATACATAAACAGTAGAGGGCTTTGAGTTGAATTTGGCCTCAGATATTTCCTATCTATGTGACCCTGGGCTGGCCACTTCACCTCTCAGCCTCTTTATCTCAGTTTCTTTATCTGTAAACTATGGATAATAGTTCTCAGGGTTACTGTGTAAATCAGATGAGATAATGCAAATCAAGCTTTGTGAAATGATTATTGCTCTTAATGTTTTAAAAGGATTTTTCCTATATTATCCCCTTTGATTAAAACCTGAGGATGCAGTAGAAGGAATGCAGAAACTCAACCAAAGTCACCAAAGACAAAGTCTTATTGCTCCAGTTATTTTTAAGCTTAACATATCCCCTAAAAGTCCAGAGAAAAACACTGAGAGCTTAGCAGAAAAAAAGACTTTCTTGATGAAAAATATCTTTACTTCCACCAGTCCCTTCTCTGTTGACAACAGTTCTTAGCAGCCAAATGGACCCTTGGTGGGAAACTGGGCTCAGAATCACAAGACCTGGGTCCAAATGGAAAACTTCAACATTTTCATGATGTGTGATTCTGGGCACATGGGGTTTGGCAAAAATGGTGAGCAAGAGGACAAGGGGGCAAGTGATTCAAGGGAGAAGGGATGATAGGGTTGATTCACTAAGGAGTTAAGCTAGAGGAAGGATGGAGTATGGCAGTACAGTAGTAACTGCCTGGGAAATTACCGAAGGGTGGATGGATTGGGGATCACAGGATGAAGAACAGGACTGGAGTTTGTAAAGCAAAGGCAAAGATGGAATGATAAAAAATCACCATCGGATAAGAGAACTTCAGAATTCAAGGCCAAAGAAGCAGAACACTTGTAGGGGAAGGAATGATCAAGGGTATGACCATATCTGCTTGTAACAAAGAATTGAAGTAAGTCATGGGAATTTAGCATATTGAGGAAATGGGAAGTTGAGGTATTTGAAGAGCTATCAATATCTATGTTGAAGTCCCCTAGTGTGAGGGCGAGAGTTGGGGAGGACACAAAAACTGAACTCACTGACGAAGGCAGGAGAGTGTCCTAGGGTTAGGGGAAAGCAACGGGAATGGGCGGGGTCAGTAGGTAAGAGCCACCAGGATCTGGATTGGGTGATACATTTGGGTAGCAGGAACCTCAAAGGAGAGGCTGCTGAGTGAAGATTGCTGGGAGAGAATCTAGAAAGGGGAATGCAGAGAAAAGAAGGCCCCTGCATGACTTGTTCCTTGTCCTTGCCTTGCCAATGTACAACGGATCTTTTTCTTTCAGAGTCAGATTTTGTTAACACCCCAAAGGTTTGGTCAAAATAGACAATGATTGGAATTTCTTATGATGTCAAAGCCTCACCAAATCAGAGGATGTCAGAAGTGGAAGCAACTGCAACATTTCTATTCTCCTTGGAAATGGCTCAGACAAATTTCTATTTAGGACACTGCCCAAATTAGGAATGGTTCCAAAAGGCAGAAAAACCAAGATCTTTCCCTGTCTTGCTCCAAAAAAATAAAAATTTAAAGCAGTGGAGTTCTTGTGCTTTGTTTTATTATGTACCCCTTTCATAGTCTGGTAAAAAAAAAAATCTTAAAATTATGTTTTTGTATAGAAAGTGAGAGAGAGAGAGAGAGAGAGAGAGAGAGAGAGAGAGAGAGAGAGAGAGAGGGAGGGAGGGAGGGAGGGAGGGAGGGAGGGAGGGAGGGAGGAAGGAAGGAAGGAAGGAAGGAAGGAAGGAAGGAAGGAAGGAAGGAAGGAAGGAAGGAAGGAAGGAAGGAAGGAAGGAAGGAAGGAAGGAAGGAAGGAAGGAAGGAAGGAAGGAAGGAAGGAAGGAAGGAAGGAAGGAAGGAAGGAAGGAAGGAAGAAAGAAAGAAAGAAAGAAAGAAAGAAAGAAAGAAAGAAAGAAAGAAAGAAAGAAAGAAAGAAAGAAAGAAAGAAGGAAAGAAAGAAAGAAAGAAAGAAAGAAAGAAACAAAGACACAAAGAAACAAAGAAACAAAGAAAGAAAAAAATTTCTCCAAGGGTAGGCTGGAAGACCTCTTTTCAGGAACATGGTCTAGTTAATTCTTGGGGAGGTATGGGTTGACCTAAATGATCTCTCTTCCAGCCCTGATTATGGGATAGATTTGGAGAGTTGTTTTTTTTTGTTTGTTTTTGCAGCTAATCCCGTTCTAACTCAAATAGGGTAGAACATGGGTCTCTTCTCTGTCAGCAGCCAAATGAGTCTTGCTTTCACTGTTCCTCATTTTCAGTAAGTTTATGAAGTCCTAGAAAAGTAAATGCCCTTAAAGTCAAAGTTGGGTTCAGGGGAAAGTTTAGGAGAAAATTAGGCCAGACACATTTTAGCAATTTTCCCATAGACCTATGGTGAGAATTTGATTGACGCATGTTTTCATCAGAAAATAGAACGCTTCAAGAACAGTTAATGGGGGGATTTCAAGTCATGGAAAGGATCTTAAAAGTGATTCAGATACAATGTGCAAACGATTTAAAAGTCTCTGGGGATCAAATCTAAAATTAGACATTGAGGAGTAAATAAGCAAGAGCAGAAGTACTTACTCCAAGCAAAGAGGAATAGAGTTGGGAGGAAATTCTGAAGGAAAACAACTAGGCAAGAGAATAAGAGGGCTTGGCTTCTTTCTTCTCTGTTGAGTGTGTGCTGCTGGAGGAATTGGGGAGAAAATGGGGACAGATTAGGAGGTACTGTGACAATAGGAGGTACTGTGACAAAGTAGTAATATTGAATCAAGATCAACCTTTCTGGGACAAGAGTGATGGTCCAGATGGCCTTCAATAGACTACTCTATGCCTCATTATTTGGAGGGTTAGAATATTCTTTGGATTAATACTATGTTTGTCTTCTATTTATTCTAATCCTTCAACATACCATTTACTGCATATGTGCCATGTACAAGTCCCCCTGCAGGAGAGCTTAAGTGACTTGCCCATGATTATATAATAAATATACTAGGGAAGAAAACTTGGTGGGTAAAAGAGGGGAAGAAACTCCAATTTTTTGATTATAACTAGTTAATCTGTCCCCTAAATGCCTTCCCTATCACAGGACCCTGAAACCTACATTCACATTCAAGGTATCCTTTGGGTCAATTCAAACCCCCTTCCCATTTCTTCCTTTTTGCCAGAACAAAGCAAATCAGTATTTGAAACAAGGATTCTTACAAGGTGCTAAGTCAGTGGAATTGATGAGACAATGGTTATCTGGTTTAGCGTGGCGCTTAATAGTTCTCTAGTTCTGTATGACTGATTTAGTCTTACAAGAAATAATGATTCCCCAGTGATATAATGATTGGTTTATACTCAGTCCACTGTAAATGATCTCATTACAATAGAGCATATAAGCTGGGACAAATTCGGCCAGGGTCAGACTAGGACAAGACAAGAGGACTAGAGGCGGGAGCTCAAGCTCTCGGAGCCAAGAAGAGAGATTCACTTCATCTCACGCCATTGTGGTGACTGGCCTATCCTCCAGCATTTCTTCCACTGAGATCAAGCTAGCCCGGGCCCCAGTCAAAGAGACCATAAAGATTTCTGGACTTTATCTCTGGCTATTCTCCTGGTGATTAATCTGCTGAAAGGAAGGCTCATCCAGAGACCTCCAGAAAACCAACCAGAACACTACACTGTTATTTTAAAAACAAAATGTATTAAATAAGTAGAGTGGCAAGGTAAATAACAAAGAAAAATAACTCTATATATGCTGGATCAACCTCACTCAGAGATTTCCACTGGAGGGAGAAGGTTCAACATCTGTTGGGTGACCCAAGTCCCAAGAAAGTAAGAACTATCTTTCTAGCTTTCTGCTTCCCTGAAGAACTATGGATGTCATCTGCTGAGCTTTTTTTCCCCCCAACATGCTACCATTTTCTGGTTTTCTGCTGGGCTGCTACTGTTTCTCTATTGACTTGAAACTGTGGTACAGCCACTTTTCTGATGGGGAAGGGTTTTTTGTCTTTTGCTATCTCTTTTGTAAGATGGCCCATCACCCCACAGTATTTTAGCTATTTTGTAAGTCAGACCCACAGGCATCCTGACGGGAGAGCATTTTTATCTCCTTTGCTTACCCCACAGTGGTGACTTTCCTGATAGTTACCTTAAAGTTACCTTAAAGTAAGCAAACTCCTTTCAACTCAGTGTTCCTGGCATCTAGCATTGGTGACATGTAGTGTACTTCACTTCACTTAAAAAGATTCTATCAAGATAAAGCTGGTGACTTTTGTCCTGCATTCCTGTAGTTATACCTAATATGTTTCCACCCCACAGTATAATAGAGTATTCAAAATTAAAAGGACCAATGGTATCATGGAATTTTAGAGCTAGGGGGATCATGAAGATCAACAAATCCAATTCTCTCATTTAAGCAAAAATTCATTATGATAAAGCAACTTGCCCAAGGTCCTGTCACCCGCAAGTAGAAGAGCTGGGATTAGAATCAAAGACTCTAAATTCTCGATACATTTTGCTTTCTACTACACAATGGTACCTCTCCAAATTGAGTGTTATGACTAAGTCGAAACACTACATAATTTGTGGTATGCCTGGAAAAGTCTATCTGCCTACATTTCCTTCAGCAGCATTGAATGATATTTGAAGTTTTCTCTATTCCTTAATTCCCCTGGGTTAAGGAATTGCCTTCTAAAAGTACATAGTAATTTTTTACACTTAATTTTTCTTTTTTTCTTTTATTTTCTCAATGATATATAAATAAAAAATTAATATTTAAAAAAGTTCGAAATCTATATTTTTTCCCTTTTCCCCTCTCCTCTCCACCTCACTGAGAAGGCAAACAATTTTATATAGATCATACATCTGCAGTCATGGAAAATATTTCCATATTAGCCACGTTGTAAAGGAAAACGCACACCCTAAGCCCCCAAAGAATAATAGTTCAAATAAAGTATGCTTCAATCTGCTTTGAGACTCCATCAGTTCATTTTTCTGGAGGTGGATAGCATTTTTCAGCATAAGTCTTTTGGAATCACCTTAGATCATTATATTGCTGAGAATAGCTAAGTCATTCACAATTAATCATTGCACAATATTGCTATTACTGTGTACAATATTCACCTGGTTCTGCTCATTCTACTTTGCATTAGTTCCTGTAATTCTTCCCAGGTTTGTCTGAAATCTGCCTGCTCACCATTTCTTATAGCGCATATACCGCAACTTGTTTAGCCATTCCCCAACTGAAGGGCATCCCTTCAATTTTCTATTTCTTTGCCATCACAAACAATATATATAGGAAATGGATCTATTAGTGATATTGCTGGGACAAAAGGTTTTTATATTCCTTTGGGCATTATGCTAAATTGCTCTCCAGAATGGCTGGATCAATTCACAACTCTACCAACAATTAGTTACAGTACAACAATTAATTAATTACAATTAATTAACATTAGTGTTAGGATTACTAGGTGAGAACTCAGGTTGTCTGGACAATGACAAGGTGAGAATTCAGTTTGTTAGGTGAGAACTCAGGTTGACTTGATTAGAGGAGCAAGCTCATCGGTTGGAGTACTTCTTCCCAGAAGCCCTTGCATTATCCCACGCCCATTCTCTGGGAGGATAAAAGAGGACAGCACTCCAGAGATAGAAGAAGTCTCTGCATTACATCAGGCCTGACGGGGCTCTCTGCAGGAAGGGAAGTCACTTCTCTGGACAAGAGTTAACGGCAACTGCCTGGAGACAACGGTTCTCTACAGGAAGAAGAATCTGTCTGAGAGATTTGAGTAGACACAGCAGATCTCTTCCCAAAGAGCGATCCGGCAACTTCTGGAGATGACAGCTCGCTACACATTAGTGGCTCAATTTTTCCACATCTCTTCCAACATTTGCAAAGGTTCATGCTAAATTAAAAATAGAATAGGAGCCCCCCTTAACAGTCATTAATCAATAAGAATTTATAAGAAAAGATCAAGGTGTCAGAGAATGGGAGAAAAACAACCATCTTAGGTAGAAGAAGAACAGATGGGACTCCTATCAAGTCAGGGGCAGCAAGAAGACAGTGAGACAGGTGGTAAATAAAATGTATGAATTCATCCAATAATAAATTATGAGATGAACTATGTTCTGATTAGGTCCCAAATATTAGGTGTGGGGACACACAGGTTCTGATAGAAGGAACAATACACTAAGAAGTTCTATTTCTAGTACAATAGAAAGAATGCTGGATTTAGACATGAGTTCAAATCCTAGCTGTGCTGCTCATTATGTGTATAACTGTATAACTCATAAAATGAGGTTGAACATGCTCATCTTAATATGCCCTTTCCGACTCCAAAAGTTTATGATGCTATGATTCTGTGATTCATAATCAAATGCACTTTCTGAATAGCAGAACCATCCCACCTATTTTCCATCTATCAGTCTCAAGACGCCCTGATTGCATTGTTCTGCTAAGGGCTTGACAGGCAACAAGGTGGTGTTTTGTAATCAGTGTGTCCTAATCATTTAGATGGGTGCATTTGTCTGGGCCCTGTTTGTAAAATAGCGTTTGGATACTGTCTGTCCACAAGAGTCTACTATAAGAGGACAGAAAGAACACGAGTGCTCTTTGCTAGCATTCTGTCATTACTGGGGATGATTCAAAGAAAATGGAATAATCAGAGCCATCGGGCTTTTTTTTTTTTTTCAACTTTGGTGATTGCGAATTCACTTCCTAATTGCCCTGAGCTTTAAGCATCATGCAGTCTTTGTAAGCCCTCTTTTTGAAACCTTTGCACAGGCTAATATTTTGAGGGGAATAACTGTGTCTTTCCCCAAATGACAACAAATTACATTATTGTGTAAGTGACCTATAACTGTGCCTTCATAGACTGTTTACCAATGACAACAAATTGCAGGTTACACACACTTTATAAAACCGACATATTAAATCTCAATCTGTGTGTGTATGTATGTTTGCTCTCTCTCTCTCTCTCTCTCTCTCTCTCTCTCTCTCTCTCTCTCTCTCTCTCTCTCTCTCTCACACACACACACACACACACACACACACACACACACACACGCATGAGATGTGGTGAATACCAAACCAAAATCCTAGGGTGCCAGGAATTTTCAAAGTAGATGTGTTCAGGTTCTGCCTTTTCTCAAAATGCTCAAGACATCTTCTGATTTCCTGCTCGGTCCTTGAGAATTCCCAGAATGAAAGGCGGCTGTCAGGCCGGAAACACTGCAAGCATTCCGGAAAGATGTTGGGTGAAGAGGACCAGGTCCAGGCCTTCCGTGAGGGACAGAGGGATCCTGCCCTCAGAAATGGGCTTGGGTCATAGGCACGCCATTAAGGCAATGGCTTAAATGGAAACCCCCAGGTTGCTGGGCCCCTGTGTGAAACTGCAAAATGAATTCTGTTCTTTTCTTTCAGGTGGATTTCCTGAATTTAATACTCCAAAGTCACTCCTGACTCATTATTCACATGTACTCCTTGAACTACATTTGTCATCTACTTGCTTGCCTTTAAGACCTTAACCTCATTAATTTCCTTGCCTGCTGTCTTTCATTTCCTGTTCCATTCTCTGTATAATAGCCACACCTTAGAAGCTGACATTTAGTTCACATATATGCTTTACTTTTTAAAAATATGAAAGGAAGCTCTTCACACATTTACGATCATTTAGGTTATGATGAGGTTCCACTAAATTCTTGTTTTCATCTCCAATTAAGAACACCAGGGTCAGGAATGAAAGGGTATATGAACAAACTAATAGGATCTTCTTGAGGAAAAAAATCATTTTTTTCTAGGTAGAATCAGCGAATCTCTGAAGTAGATAGGAACCTAGGGATCCTACAATCCAAAGTTTCTTAAACTGTGGGTTGGGATCCCATATGGAGTCATGGAACTGAATGTGAGGGTGGCTAAAAACATGGTAACAGGACAAGGTTTCTGAATGCAATGGAAGTTAGTTCCAACTCAAAGGCATACTGAATGCTTGGCGTTAATGGCATCACTTGCTTATCACCACATGACTTCACTGCAGCCTTGGTTCGGAACACACAACATACATATTTCATATTGCGAGTGCAGGGTCCCAGCCAGACACCTCAACTCAGATTCAAAACTGTAAAAATTTCTTAGGTGAAAAGGGAAAGTGGAAAAAGTTTAAAAAGCCCTCTGTCAGGAACCCTCTTTACGACTCAGATGATAGGAGGCTGGACAATGCCCAATCTCTGACCGAAGACTTCCAGTGATGAACTCATTACCCTATCCTCCAATATTCAATAGTCATATTAGAAAATTCTCCCTTGTACCAAGCCAAAATCTATCTTCCTATAACTTCAAGTCACTCATATTTCTTCCGTATTTCAGTCCTTCAAACACATGACAGCAACCCTCCATCTCAGCTTCGACTGAGTTATCCCTTTGGGATAAACATCTGGAGTTCCTTCCTTCCACTTATCTCCATGGGAGCAAATTTCCAGACCACTCTACACTATCTTCCCCTGGCATGCTCCAACTTGTCAAGGTAGCACTTCAAGCAGCCACTCACCCCATCAGTTGAGTCACCTGCCTTCTAGATCTGCATCCAACTCATTTACAGAGAAGGAAAACAGGATAGGGACAATTATAGGACCTTGACACACACCACTGGGGAGCTCCCTTCAGGCTGTCACTGATCAGTATTTTTTAGCTCTAATGGTTTAATCAGCTAAGATTGTTTTAGCGAGTGATAAATCCGCCACCTCAGTGTCTTTCAGCTCAAATGTCTCTTCTTGATCCCAAAGATAGGACTTTGTCATGTCTCACTGAAAGACAGACACACTGTATTCGATCCAATTTGATAAATGTTTTTAAGTGCTTGCTCTGGGAAAGGCACTGTGGCATTCATTCCCTTAACCATCATGCCAAAAAGGTCAGGAGATTGGATTGGTATTATTTGTTTTTGGCAAACCCTGGCTAGCTCCCAATGATCGTTTTCTTCTCTAAACTTTTTCAAAGCATCAGTAGAATAATCCAGCCTAGAATTTTACCAGAGATTGACATTAAATTTACCAGTCAGTAGATTTTAGAATCCATCTCTTTGTTCCCCCCCCTCTTTGAAGAGGGAGAAAACATTGGGTTATCATGAGTTTTCTGATCCCTCCCCAATTCCTTACTAGCAGCTGTCCTAAGACAACATATACAAGTTCTTTCTGGACTGCGAGAAGTAATGTGGAGGCTATAGAGGCACATTTAAAACAGCAAGGGGCTAGATTAAATGACTGTGTTTTAAAACAGCCAACTCACTAAAGAGATTTTCTGAACAGAAATGTGTCTGGCTAAAATATTGCAGATATCATCGTAAAATGTTCAAATTCCATCTCCCAATCAAAGTAGCGGGGTGAAAACAGAAGAGTCCATTAATCTGGCAGAAAGCAGTAACAGCCTGAAGGACTCATTAGAGCTAATTACTAAACTGACTTCCTGTTTGGCTTTGCCATGTTCTGCTACAGAAATCACCACTTTGGGCCAACAACAACCCACTGAATCTTTGCGATGGACTCTGTACCCTGAAAGCAATCAGGGAACACTCTCTATCCTATAGGCAGTGGAACAGATTTACTCACTTGTGAATTTGAGGGAGACACAAAAGCCCTCCAATATGGCCTAGAGTGACCCTGGAAAGGTAGCAGCTTATGGAGACCGGGTTTCGATTTTTAGCATTTTCTCCATCAGTTGCAAATACTGTGGACTTTTTTTGTGGGGACCTTCACTGATGCAAGTCATCATCCTTTTCTGATGCTCATGGACTCTAGCAACTAATAATAACTAGCAGTAACTCTGACTCACTTAGATCCAATTCGTGTACAAGTCTAGACATCACCCCATGAAGTCATTAGTCCTCTTTGAAAACAAAGGATGAACAACAAGAAGCCTCTGACTCACACAGGGGAAAGCGTCTTCTCCTCTCAGTATGTTGGGCGATGCCGGGATGACAATATATTACCCAGATGTGCCTCTATGAAGGGAATTTGGATACTAGGTATTCCCTGCTCTGCTGAAATCCCAAGTCCGGACCAAGAAGAGTTTCTATGGTAGCTGACTTTGTATATCACAAATGACCAAAAACCCCCCCAAAATCTTTATTGACCATGCTTTCACTCTTTCTGCTCACTGCTTTCTAGAATCACCTTTGTGATGGGAACACATCCAAGACAACTGTGTATTGTCAATAGCCACTTTCCTTCCCCTCTCCTGCCAGATGATCCCAGACATTATTGGTGACCCATTC
Organism: Sminthopsis crassicaudata; assembly: GCF_048593235.1. Classification (NCBI taxonomy): domain Eukaryota; kingdom Metazoa; phylum Chordata; class Mammalia; order Dasyuromorphia; family Dasyuridae; genus Sminthopsis; species Sminthopsis crassicaudata. The sequence goes on along the minus strand of NC_133623.1, from coordinate 11,851,652 downwards.
ACAATGACACCCGATTGCTCCCTGGGTAAAGGAGACTTGACACAGATGCCCCATGATGAAATCAAAGGTCCTGCCTCCCTGCATTCACTATTTGACTACAGGAAAGAAACTGTTATCCATCAATTTACTTCAGCCAGGACGTGGCCCATGAACGCCACCTTCAAAGATGTGTGCCAGTCAAGGTGAAAGACACGATTAGGCAAGAAAGGCCTCTTCTGGGTGGCATTTTAAAAAAAGTGATAGAAGCACATTAAGAGAGATTGGGAAGCAGTACCAAGGAACGTGCCATAAATTGCGAAAGCTTCATAATCAAATATTTATGGCTCTCTCTGCAGTGTTTGAAAAATTAAATTATTAAAAGCAAATATTGTAGCAAATAGGCCCCCATCCATCTCAATGAAAGTTACATTTCACTATCACTGTCCCATTATTACGTTTTTGCTTTCAGTCTTTGAAGATTGAAGAGAATGGTAACAAACTCTGGTAACAAATCAAAGCTTTTCAATGTAATTTACTTTGTGAGTAATTTCTAATTGATTCAGACTGATGGGACTGCATAGTTTGATATATTGCTGAAGCAAGAGATACTTGGGACCAAGTAAATTTATAAGCTCCTCTTCTCAAGAGAAAAATGGCTGCAATATTTCATGCTGTCATTTTGAGCTCTTACAATGTGCTTGTATACCTGTGTGGGGCTTTTCAAAAAGAATACCAAACATTGTGTACGCCTGTCCCTGGTCTTCCCTGCCCATCAATAATGGCGCCCACAAAACTAGCCATCCACTTCCTGAAAGTAAAGGTTTTAAGCAACCAGTAGAATTAACCCAACAGGGCCGATTGCATCCAGCAACCCCAAAGTTGCCTAGCAACGTCAGTCAGCCACCTGCAGTTCAGGGGTTCATCTCCTGTAAACGTCACTAAAATTAGAACAATGGAATAACAGAGGGGGTAAGGGGGAAGGTTTGGGTGATTGTTAAAGGTCTACACTGGCTTCCAAACACTGGAAGGTGATTTTCCTCCCCCACCCCACCCCACCAAAGATATTCTCCACATGACTCCCAAGATTTGGAAAATGAGAGCAGAGGTGGGAGAAAGGGGTGTGGGGGGGGAATTGCTTGGGTGTCATGTCTGCTTCGAGGGTCAGAAGCACTTCAGCTCGATTCAATGACAAATTGCTTCATTTTCCAGCAAACAGAAAGCTAGAATTTGAAAACAGCCACGCCTGACACACCTTTGGATTTTCACTAAAGATCTCCAATTGACACACGCTCCTCTTCCAGGAGAACATTTTTGTACTTGGGGAAAGGTGGGGAAAGGTGGGGATGCGCACAGACACACACACACACACACACACAGACACACACACACACACAGTCACACACACATACACACACAAGTTTTTTCATCTTTTCTCATCTTGCTCTTCCCAGAAAAACATCCTCAGAGAACTGGATCTTAATGAAAACCCCCTCCGTGGAGCCCTTGCCCCTCCATGACTGGGCCCCGGGCCATCCCACTGAGGATCCTCTCATCACCTCGGTTTCCCAGTGTACTAGTCACAGGGGCTCTCCCCCAGATACATCATATTATTGGAGATGCTGGTGCTTCATATACTATTTACAGGCGTGTTAGCTCTGCAGCAGGAGTCTCCAAGGGGATGCCAGCTGTTGGCAAGGCTGGTATAGATCCTGTAGGGCCACAGGGGTTTAAACCCACCCACTCCCAGAGGCCAAGGACTTGGTAGATACTTCCTTTGGGGTCACTCAATGCCAGCTCGCTGCTATTTGCATAGGGCACATGACAAAAGACATTTTTCAGACATTTTTGTCAAAGGGAGGCCACTGGCTTCTGGACATGGAACAAAGTGGGAATATCCCACCATCATCGAGAAACTGACACCCCTTGGCAAGCAGCCAGCAGGGTCCCACCTACCATTCTTCCAGGATTCCTGGCTGGAGACCCCGGAGTCAGTTGTTCATTGAACTTTTTCTTTTCTCCCCTTTAATCTAATGTCACCAAATTCTGTGATATTTTTTTTTCTCTGAAATTCTTTTTTCATCGGCCCCTTCTTCGATTCTCATGACTACCACCCTAGCACGGACATTCATTGTCTCATATCGAGATTAATACAGCAGCCCCTCTGTTAAGAGTCCCTGAATCCGGGCTCTGTCTCTCCTCTATAATATATAGCTGCTAGAGGAAGTCGTAGAAAACATTATTTTCCCAGTACTGCTCCCCTGCTCCCCAATCTAAAATAGCTCCCTAATGCATAGGGGGGGCAATTGGTCATCATCGATTCAGAACTGGAAATTCTCTTTTGAGGTCCTTTACAGCTAGAGGGGACCTTAAGGGTCATCTAGTCAGGAAAACTGAGTAGAGGGCCTAAGTGATTTGCGCAAGGTCACCTGGGCAATAAGCATGCTTGAATCCAGTTTCTCTGCCTTCAAATCCAGCACTCTTTGTACCATATGATATGGCCTTGGGTGCCATGCGTGTACTTCGGTGTGCCAGAAAATGTCCACTTCTCCCACTCTCACTCAATTGCTCTACCTGGCTTTTGCAGAGGTTCACAATCCATCCTCATTCTATCTGACCAATATTCTGTCTTTCAGTTCGGCCCCGCACAGGCCTTCGAGTCAAATCACATCAGCACCCTGACCTTCCCTGTCTGTACCTTCTGTAAGTTCTCCCCACTTTTTCACGCTACCCTCTCTAGCCTCCATTCAGATCTAGAAAACTGCCTTTTATTCAAAATCCAAGCCAAGTCTCATCTTTACCTTGACAACATTTGCTCAACACTCCAACCTACAAACATTTAAAGCTGGAAAGTAATCTAATGCAATTCTCTACTATTACAGATGGAGAAACTAAGGCACAGAGAAGTGAAGTGATTTGTCCAATTTCACAAACTAAGTAAAAAGAGCTAAGATATGAATCCAGATTTTCTAGTGCAAATGCAATGCTCTTTGTACTGCCCCATCATTTACTACCCCTGAGGCCCAATTTCTTCATCTGTAAAATGGGAATAACAATGCTTATCCTATCATTCTTACAGAATTGCTATTACATGAGCTAATGGATATGACAGTTGGGTGTAATGGTAGCAGGGGTCAGAATTCAGAGCTACTGTTCCAAGGAGAAAGACGGAAACACAGCTTTGTTTATTTTGAATTCCCATCTCTGCTTTTTGATGTTATTGGTCTCCCTTTAAACATATGATTTACCTACGAGCTAGAGGTGCTATTTTTGTCTCCCCCTCCCACTTTTTGGGTTATTTCTTCTATGAGGGAAGTAAGTGGAGGAATGAGCCTCAACTTCCAGGTGACCTTGACTTTAAAGCAAACTTTTCAGGAATGTGTACCTGACCTGAGGATTGCCAACAGTAGCTCCCATTTTTTGGTTTATAAAGCACTTGATGGTCATAAAAGCCTTTCTGGGTTCACAAAGCACTTTCTGTTCAATAACTGTCAAGTAGGCAGACTGAAGATTCTCGTATTTGTTTCCAGATGAGGAAAATGAGGTGGAGAGAACTTGGATGGTCTGTTGGGGCCTTCAGTCATGTCAGAGCCAAGACATAAATTCTGGCCTTCCAGATAGGGAACCAATCCTAAGAGGGAAAAATACTGCTCATACTACATGTTGTATCTGGATGGATGCGTGATCTGCTTAATACAGATACTTCCTCCACTATCCTCTACCTCCCAGTACAGATCACAACTCACATGTACCTGCTCTTCTCATGGCCCTCGTGCCCAAGTCCTTCCTGGAGGTTGCTGGGTAATGCCACACAGGGAGTGGCTGAGTACTGGGCCTGAATTCAAGAAGATATAAGTTTAAATCCCAACCTCAGACACTTCCTAAATGTATCACCCTGGGCAAGTCACTTACTTCTGCTTCAGTTCTCTCATCTATAAAATGGGACAGCACCTTCCTCTCACGGTTGTGAGGATCAAACGAGATAATGTTTGTAAAGTGCTTTGTGAACCTTAAAGAGTTACATAAATACTATAAGATGAAGAAGATGATGATGATGATCTTTAACATCCCTATGAGAATGGGGGTTCCAACCAATATGCTAGATCTCTTCATATCAAGAAATATCAAATGCTACTCACTGGTTATTTCTCTCTGCCTATGTGAACTGGTTTTATTGGCTGTACGCCGCTCTGATGAACACAATTCTCTTCAGCACAATTTTTCATTGACAAAGCAGCATAGCCTGCTCACCTGCAACCATCTGCCTCTTCACTGCCCTTTGGGAGACCCTCAAGTCAAATTCTTCTGAGGCTGGGCTATTCTATAGTTTGTAGCCACTAGAAGGACCACCAGAAGAATCACCATTCTTTCTGGAAGGATGCAAGTCAATTTTCTCTCACCATTAAGGGTGCTTCTGGTGGCCAACGTGATAATCTCCTCTCCCATGATTATATTCATAGTCAATCTGTGCCAGACTCATTAGTATAAATGCGATAAGTAGGTCTAAGAGCATCCCTATTACCAGTACCATTATGTACCTGTTTAGGATTTGCTGAAAGGCTTTTTCAAACAAAGCCTGAAAACTCCTAGTACTAGACTGCCAGATCCTGGAGTCCAGCTTGGAGCAGGAATGCTAAGAAGATCATTATTCAAGAGAACAAATCAGGGCTGAGGACTGCAGACATTTCTTGGTACTTTGAACCAGTCCTTCACATCCACGGCATACAGGATGCTTGCTTTCCTCCAACTTTTCCCTCTCCTATTCCGCTATGGAGGCAACCCCCTGTGTAACACATCCCAGGATCATGATGTAGTCAGGTCATAGAAGATGGCAAATACTAATTGAATTTTGGGAAAAAAATGCACACACATAAAATACTATGCAGATTCTGAAAGAGCCCCATTCCAGTTTAAAGAAATTATGTTTAGTGGTTTGAAATTTCATTTCTGTATCATCCATGCAGTGCTCTTCATACTCAAGGGTGGTACTTAAATAGCAAGATCCTTAACACCCCCAACTCCCTTTGCTGCTTCTCTGTAATAAACTCTTCTCTTCCTTGGGGGAAGTGGGACCGGCACATTTGGAGTCTAATATCAGACTGTTAACGAATGGAGAAGGAGAGATGGTATTGAAGAAAACAGTCAAGAAATATTTACTGATTGAGTGATGACAGAATCATGAAGACAACAATGATAACTCAGTGTGATAACTATTAATATCCATCAAGGCATAAAAACAGGGAGATGTATGCTCCCCAAAGGTGTTTCCTACTGCCAAGGAAAATATCCACAAAGGAGTTCAAATGGAAGAAGTGAAGTCCCTCATATTGTTTGTAGATGGTGTTGCGTGGACTATATCAAAGCCCAAGTAACTGTGGAGCCTTCTCAATGAGATCAAGAATCACAAAAAACCATTTCAGCCTAAGTATCCCTAATAGAAAGCAACAACAGCCCGAGGATGGATGGTTCCTGCCCAGGTGGATATTCTGCAGTACTGTCTTGGGTGGTGTCTCCTCCCCTAATATTATTTCACTTGGTCATTTCTTTCATTAGTTCCCCAGAACTCAATGATCACCTCAATGCGGATGAGTCTTAAGCCTTCTTATCCAGGCCTGACCATTACACCAACTTCCCTTCTCACATCTCCAGTTTTCTGTTGGACAACTAGAACCAGACGGCCCATAGACATCCTAGACTCAGTGATGCAAAACAGAACTGATAATGTTTTCCCCAAAGCTTCCCCCTCTTCCACACTTCTGTGGAAATGATCAGCCTCAACCCACTTATCCAGGCTGGGCATCTCAATGTCAACCTGATTCCTTTTTCCCTCTCATCCTTACTTCCAATCTGTTGCCAAGGTCTATCGATCTGACGTGCAGATGTCCGCTTCTCACCTCTGACGCTGCCACCCTTCTGGGGCGGGCCAGTGTTGCTTTACCTCAATATTCCTCAAGTGATGTCACCTGGTTCTGAAGAATGGAATTAGACTTGCGAGGAAGAAATGCCTGGTGGGTATGAGTGGAGTGCAACTTATAAATGTTTAGTTTATTGTTTATTGATTATCAGACTTAAGTGGGGCATCCATAGTGAAGATTCATTGAATTTTGAAATATGAAAGCTGTATTGGTCTAGAAGACCCGAGTTCAAATACAGATTCAGATACTTACTAGCTAAATGACCTTAGGCATATCATTTAATCTCTGTTGGCCCCAATTTCCTCATCTGTGAAATGGGGATAATAATAGCAAGTTATCTCAATGAGCATGAGGAGATTTGTAAAGTGTTTTGTAAGCCTTACGATGCTACATAAATGTGAACTGTTATTATTAATAATAATAATTATAAGAAATAATGACTGAAGAATTCAAAGAAACTTAAAGTGATGCAGACCAAAGAAAGCAGGCCCAAAGAACACTACACAATAGCTACAATAATATGAACAAAAACAAGACTGCAATTAATTGAGTGCAATAGGCAATTTCAGTCCTGAAAAGTAGATGACAAAAGCCAGTTTCCTTCCCTTAGTAGGGGGCTGCAGAATTTTGTTTATATTGTTACCTATTGGGTCTTCTGAGGTGCATTGGCCTGTTTTGTTCTGTTATGAGGAAAGGTTGGATAGGAGAGAAATATGTTGAAAAAGGGATATATAAAATATAAACATATATATACATATATATGTATAAAAAAGGTATCAGTGAAACATAAAAAACATTATTGGGTTCTTTTCTGCCCTATAATCCGATGGAAATTGCAGAGCAGGCCTTCCCTTGGATAGCATGCTGAGAAGATGTTTCAACCAGATAGTGGGGACTCTAGAGCTTCCTCTTTAGACATTGAGAGATTCAAGGTCATATGGTATGTACCCATTCCCCAGCTCATTGGCTCATGTAGACATTAACATAAGGCTCTGTCCCCATCATGCTCTAATATGAAAGGGCTCCAGGTGCAGGAAAAACAACCCAGTATGTTTTAGGAAATCTAGTGAATTTAACATCCTGAGTCCCTTTGGCTGATGTTGAAATCCTGGCTTGTGGCTCTCTAGAGGGTTAGAAATTTCAGCTAAAAAAATTTCCTCTATAAACTCATGCATCTCAGCCCAAGCTGCTTTTTAATTGCCAATTTTTCAAAAGATGACCAATTAAAGTGCAGCTTAGAGCAACTGATTTGTGCGCCCAGAACGTATGCTCTAGTCATGTGTGTTTGTATGAGCTTTTATTTACAAGGATTGGTCTAGATATTTAGAATAAGATCTCAGGCGCATGCTTCTTAGGTTCAGAATATGGTGGCAGAAAGATGGGCAGGGGAGACTATTGTAAAATATTCAGCAAACCTGCAGACTTGGGCTAAAAATGCTCAATGCTTGTCAGCCATATTTAGAACCATTTCCCAAAATGGCCTAAACAAGATGGCGAAGGATTCTGACTTCCTTGCAGATCAGCCTTGTCAAGGCTAGGCTATTGCATTCACTTTGATGTGGTCTTAATGATGTGTTCTAATCAACCCTAGGAACGGATCTTCAGGCCCGATGTAATCTCAGCGCATCACTGGAAGGGAAAAACTTCATTTGATCTCCATCTCACAGTGGTCCCTAAACAAAACTTGTCAATCAGAGCTGCACACATAAAATAAAGGAGGGAGGGAGGGAAGGAGAGAGAGAAAATTAGAGAGGGGGGAGAAAGAAAAAAAGGGGGAGGGAGGGAAGGTGAGGAAGAGGCTAGGGAGAGGGAGAGAGGGAGGGAGAGAGGGAAGGAGAGAGGGAAGGAGAGACACAGAGACAGAGAAAGAGGGAGAGAGAGAAAGCTTAAATGGAAAGCAGCAGCAACAACAGGTGGCATAGTTTCCAGAATGGGCTATCACCCAAGAGGAAAAGCAACACTGATTCATGAGCATAGCTACAGGGCCTGGGACTGAGCCAGCTCCAAATCTCTCTGCCTTTAGAACAGCGTTTAATTTTTTAGCATCTTAGGAAATGGGAGTAAATTATATGCCAGTGATTGGCAGTGCATTGATGGCTGGCCCCAACCACAGGAGTGCTTCTCAGGGCATCTTGGAGGTGCTGGAACTTGCAGGGCTTTGCTCAGGTATACGTGCTAACCTGGAGAAGATGCCTTTGGAAGCCCTTGGCCTGTCCTACTCCAGCCCAAGGCCAGAGATGGCGGATCTGTCTTTTCCCTAAGATGCCTCGTATCAGTTACACAAAGAGTGTCATGGGATGGGTTCAGAAAGAATCCCCAGTGGAGTGGTGTATTAGTTCCAGTTTGGCCAGAACTTTGATCCTGACCCACAGGATCCTAGACTCCTCCAGGTGGTGGGGAGTAGCCCTCTAGTCCAGCCAGTACTGCAAAGAAGGCTCGCTACAATGTACCAGGCAGCCCACTGAGCTGCTAGACAGTGCTAAGTCCCAGGATGCCATAGCTGACTTCCAACCTAAACTGCCCTCTCTGCAGCTCCCGGCCTGCACACCTGGGGGGCCAAGCAGAGTAAGTCTACTTCCTCTTTTATGTGGTAGCGGGCCAGATGCTTGAAGGCAGCTAGCTAGCATATTACCTAGGTAACTAGAGAGTATCGGAGATACTGCAGCTAGAGAGATCTCGACAGATGAAGAGATTGATGGACAGATACAGACAGAAAAAAAAAGATAGATCATGCAGTAGACTTGGACTTAAGCAAGCAAGTTCCAATCCTGCCTTAGACACTTCAGTCAGTCAATCAATAAACCTTTATTTAAAATATACTTAATAGCTGTGTGATCCTGGGCAAGTCATTTAACCTCTCTCAGCCTGTTTCCTCAATTGTAAAATGGGGATAATCTTAGCACCTTCCTTCCAGGCTTGTCTATAAGTTGCTTTGCAAACTCAAAAGTGCTCTATAAATGCTAACTGTTCTCATGCTGTTGTTTGGGGCAGCGATGGCATCGGCATCATCCTCATCCTCATCCTCTTAGAGCACCCCTCCCATTTTCCATGACATTTCAAGCGTCACTGGCAGTGAGAGCCCAGCACTTCTTGCCAGTTTCTGCAGGGCCTTCTGCTCCAGACGATTGGAAGTCCTCAGACACAACTTGGGACCCCCTTCCTGTCTCCTTATCTCCAGTACCAATTTCTATTCGCCATTTTGATGTTGTCCTTTCCATTGCAAAGAAAAATCAGAATTGTATATCTCTGTCATTTCTCTATTGTCACTTATGGACCCAAGCAAAGGTACTATCTTTTCCTCCTAATAATGTTAACAAAAAGCCCCTCTTTTTGTTGTCCTTCACTTCCCTCACCAGTCTTAGTCTGTTCTGAGTTTTAAAACTTCTGATGTTATTTTAACAGGCTCATGTCACGCTTTTATGCTGATTTTCTGTACACTTTCTTTTAAAATCTAAGTTGGTTGGGAGTTCTCTGTGTATCCACATCAGTCTCTTTAGAGAGATTTCCTTTCTTCTCCCCACTAGGATTGTTTCTCGAACACCTCCCATCCCTTTGGGGCTGCCATCCTCTGTAGCTTTTTAATCCATGGGACCCTTCTAATTATCATTCCCCCAATCCTTTTGAAATCTAATTTCCCCAAATTTAAGATACAAATCAAATCTGCTTCAATTTTATCTCCTCTATCACAAACTTTAGGAAAAGGGGTCTTTTCCCTTCAGGGGTCCCAGATCTCTTCCTCCAGGGATTACTCTCTTTTTCTGTTAATGAGAAAAAAGTTGACAATGTTCTCCTACTGGGCCCTCTGCCTTTGGAAGGCTAATCAAAGGTCTGCTAAGGAAAGCTTTTGTGGCTCCCCTCTAACCTTCTTGGGAGGGCAAGTGGCAACTTCCTCCTCAAAGTACCCAGCTCCCTCTTCTTCCAATCTGTTTTTCACCTGTTCTTTTTTCTTCCTCTTTTCCTTCTCTTCGACATCTTGACAAGAGTTGTGTCCCTTACTTCATCTCAGATCTCTTTTCTTCCTGCTGAAGTTTCCTTTTTGTTTCCTTTAGGAACCCTCCATTGGCCCTGACAACCTGAAGCCTGGAGAGGATTTCCTTGGAATCTTTCATCTCCTCTAAGAGGAACCCAAGCCTACACTTGCTCTGAGAGAAATCAAAACAATGTAAGCCAGTGCACGATTCCCCAACTGTATTCAATCCTAAGGACCTAAGGACCTTCTGAAACCTTTCACAGACAATTATCAACTCTTACTAACTTACAAACCCCACACAACTTCCCTTCCTCAACTTGGATAACTTGCCATCTCTATCACATATCCCCTTCTGCTCTGCACCAGCCTCCTATTTGTTTCATCAGTTTGCCCCAGCCATCACTTGACTGTCTCCACTTCCTTTCTCCTACCATTTTAACTCCTCTTTGCTTTCTTACTTTGTCTCACCTTGGCAACTACCTGCTCCTGCCTTGTCTCCCTCAATGCTTTTTTTACTTTTTATTTGACCTAACTCTTTAAATCACACTGCCTCTCTAAAAATGGCCTAAGATCGACTTCTCTTTAAAAAGCTGGAGATACCAATTGATAAATGTCAAAAGATATGAACAATTTTCAGATGAAGAAATTGAAACCATTTCTAGCCATATAAAAAGGTGCACCAAATCATTATTGATCAGAGAAATGAAAATTAAGACAATTCTAAGGTACCACCTCACACCTGTCAGATTGGCTAGGATGACAGGAAAAGATAATGACGAATGTTGGAGGGGATGCGGGAAAACTGGGACACTGATGCATTGTCGGTGGAGTTGTAAACGGATCCAACCATTCTGGAGAGCAATTTGGAACTATGCTCAAAAAGTTATCAAACTGTGCATACCCTTTGATCCAGCAGTGCTACTACTGGACTTATATCCCAAAGAGATCTTAAAGGAGGAGAAAGGGACCTGTATGTGCAAGAATGTTTGCAGCAGCCCTTTTTGTAGTGGCCAGAAACTGGAACCTGAATGGATGCCCATCAACTGAAAAATGGCTGAATAAATTGTGGTACATGAATTTTATGGAATATTATTGTTCTGTAAGAAACAATGAAGCAGGATGATTTCAGAGAGACTTATAGGAATTGTCGCTAAGTGAAATGAGCAGAACCAGGACAACAACAAGACTATACAGCAATCAGTTCTGCTGGACGTGGCTCTCTTCAATGGTGAGATGATTCAGACCAGTTCTAATTGTTTAGTGAAGAGAGCCATCTTTACCCAGAGAGAAGACAGTGGGAACTGAGTGTGGATCACAGCATAGCATTGTCACTCTCTCTGTGGTCGTTTGCTTGCATTTTATTTTGCTTCCCTCTTTTTTTCTGGTTTGATTTGATTTTTCTTGTGCGGCACAACAATTGTACAAATCTGTAAGCATATACTGGATTAAACATATATCTCTCTTTTTATTTATTTTTTTTGTTTTGTTTTTGTTTGTTTGTTTTTTAATTTTATAATTATAATTTTTTTGACAGTACATATGCATGGGTAATTTTTTTTTTTTTACATTATCCCTTGTATTCACTTTTCCAAATTTTCCCCTCCCTCCCTCTACTCCCTCCCCTAGATGACAGGCAATCCCACATATATTAAATGTTGAACATATATCTCTACCATGTTTAACAGATATTGTACTATTTGCCATCTAAGGGAGGGCATGGGGGAAAAGGGGAAATTGGAACACAGGATTTTGCAAGGGCTAATGTTGAATAACCGTCCATGCATAAGTTTTGGAAGATAAAAAGCTTTAATAAAAGGGGGGAAAGCTGGAGATAACGTCCAAATTCAGATTTTAAAAGTCTTTCCTAAAAACCTCCTAAGTGCAAGTCATTGTATTAGGGGGTGAGGGAATAGGTCCATGCTCTCAAGGGACTTACAATCTAGTGGGAGAAATGAGATCATCTACAAAAGTAGATACAAAAAAGTACAGCACAGAATAGAATGTAACGTACATGAGGGAGGAGCAACAATTGGAGACAGATGCATGGAAGTGGCAGTTGAGTTGAGCTCAGAAAGAGCTGTAGGTAGAGATACTGGGGCAGGAAGCAGAGAGAAGTACTGTTCTAAGGAACAGTGGGAACAAAGACATGGAGAAAAGAAATCCCGGGCCACAAAAGGGGAGGAATGCAAGTCAAGGCTGTAATCATAGGCCACAGCTACCTGATGAGGTCTGTGAGCACCAGGCTCTCGAATCTGAACTTTATTTTATAAGTCATTAAAGGTTTGTGCGCAGTACGGAGTGGTGTGCTGAGCAGAGCAGTACATTAGGTTTATTAATTATTACTCTCAGATCTGGATTACCTACAAGTTTAATAAGCTTTAGTTTGACTGTATTTCTTCATCCAGGTCATTTTTAAAACTGTTGAACTGGATGGGCCAAGGGCAGAATTGTGTGTCACATCATTAGAGACCTCCTTCCAGGCTGACACTGATCATTAATCAGTGCTTTGTCTACAGTTGTTTAACTAGCTCCAAATTCACTTTAACTGTACTATTCACCAACCCACAATTCTTCATTTTGCCCAAGAGACTATTACAAAGAGTATTTTGTCTAATGCATTGCTGAAATCAAGATACACTCTGTCTCCTGAATTTCCTTCCCTAACAGAAAATGAGGAAATGAGGTAGTGGTGGTGGTGGTGCTGTTGCGGAAAGGTCTGGCCACAACTTAGGGACCCTTTCTGTCACATGGAGAGTCAGATTCTCACGAATCATTTAAAATAATCTGGTCTAATATTTTGGGAAGATCAGCACAATGTTTACTGGTTGGCCGTTTCTGGCCTCCACCCTTTTAGAAGACTACCACCATGTATTCGTGAGGAGGTTGGCCTAGATGACGTCTAATGGCCCTTCCAATTCTAAATCCCAGGGTCCTTTGCTTTCTACTCTTCTGAAGGGAATTATTTTTGAAGTGGCACACAAGAGATCCATCCAGAAAACATGAGTCTTCCATGAAATAATGATATTTAAGACCTCTGTCGTACCTTTCCCCCAAAGACCTCCACATGAATGTCCTCTCACAAACATCTGATACTCTTGTGGGATGCACATATTATGAATCATCATAGGGAATCCAATAAAAATTCCCTCTTTAACTTACCTTCTGAGGAATAAGAAAGAAAATTCCCTGTAATTTGTAAGTAATAGAAGTGAACTGGAAGCATAAGGTGTGGATTCCCCTTCACTGGCAGTCTTCATGCAAAAGCAGGACGGATGCCCCTTGGTAGATATGCAGCACAAAGTGATTCTTGTCCAGGGATGGGCCAGACTAGAAGGATGTTTCCTGCCCACTCTGAAATCCTGTGAAAAACACAAAGAAAGGGGCCATGATATCAACAATGTCAAGCAGACCACTTTCTTGTTTAAAGACAAATGAACTGTTCCTACAAATGCAAAGAGGTCTTGAGACTTTTCCTCTGCACCCCTTGGGTTTATGTTAGATATGTAACTATCTGTCTCAGGCACCGAAAGAAGCAAATATTTCATGCCTCTCTACAAAAGGCAGAGCTCAAAGGCTGGTCAACTTTCTTGGTGCTGCCCATTGGAATACTTCCCAAACACATGTGACTGCTGCCGCCAGTGAGAACGCCAGTGAGAATGGGCATCCCTGGGGGTCCTTTCTCAGCAGCCCGAAGAGAAGAAAAGTGACCCCTCTGAGCGTTCTTGCCTCACCTCAAAAATCACCAAATAGACACACTTTTTTGACAGACATTTCCTGAAAACATACATTGACCAAAGTGCGTTCCTTGATTGGCCACTGGGACTATCTTGAAGCTGCACCATCTGAAAAACAAGCCCAAAGAAAAACTGGCAGCTGCACATGCCCATCATCCCTTTATATTTTCTTACTTCTGCTTTAAGCTTGCATCAACTGTGCACAAAGAGATGGTCTCCTGGCTTTCCTCCTTATCCACAATTGGCATTATTTGTGAGTTTCTAAGATAATCCCATACATTGACATACGGCTTTAGCATTTTTCCAAAGGCTTTCACATGCATCTTATTTGATCCTCACGACTTTCCTGTAAAGTAAGCAGAGCAGGGAATATTCACCCACATTATAAACCAGTTCTCCAAAGGCAGTGTGATCTCATTGATCTGGGCATGCCTTGCAATATTACAAACCATTATCACTCATAGGAGATACAACTCAAGCCCACCCTGCAAATAAGGAAACCAAGGCCCTGAGAGGCCATCCACCGACAGAGCTGTTTGCTAGTAGTGAAGCTCTGACCTGACTCTGGAGCCTCCAGACCCCTAGGCAGAACTGATTCCTTTTCACCATACCATTTCTAAGAGGCAACCACAAATCACCTTTCTCCTTCCCTCCTTCTTCTCCTTTCCCCCTCTCCTTCTCTTCCTCTTCCTCCTTTTCCTCTTCTTCTTTTCTTCTTCTTCTTCTTCCTCCTTCTCCTCCCTCTCTCCTTCTCTTCCTCCTCGTCCTTCTTCTTTTTCTCATTGTCATCTTCCTCCCAGAAGCAAGCACAAATCCAGCAGTAAACCCGAACCAAGCAGCCCCATTTGCCTGGCTTCCAGATCTCTGATACCTGCATTAGTGTCTCAGAGAGCAGCTAAGCCAGTTCAGTGAAATGGGAAAGAATCCACTCATACTTTTATTGCTGGCTCTTAGTAGACTAAATATTTATTTGCCAGAGTGATGGAGGAGATCCAGTACATGGTCCAAGCTGAAGAGGAGTTCCCTATGGAGGATGAGGGTCTATATGTGGATTCCATTGTGTTGGCTGGATCAAGCCCTGGAGCATTGATCCACTGTCAAGGCACTAATCACGAGGAAGAATAAAGGAAATTTCTTTGTAGTTAGAGATGATAATATAACATGACTGCTGACACTGTTCCCACAGACTGAGGAGGAATTTGTAATTTCGGAATGATATGGAGTCTTCTGTAATTGCCAAGGACATTGTTTATGATACTCCCTCCCTCCCTGGCTAATACCATGTTGATCCCATCACAGAAGAGAGAAGCCACAATAAAAGTGGGCAGTTCCATAGTTTTGATTCCCTTACTTTTAAATAATGCCGAATAGTTTTCCCGAGTAGCCCCAAATAGCATGATTCTGCTAAAGAGACTGGAATTGTACTACTACCCACTTGCCACCTGCCAACTCCTGACCAATTTGATCAGCACAGATGAACTGCCAAGCTGCCAATGATGAACACCAAGTGGAGGGAAGTCACCCCAAGGGCTTGGAGCTGACTCTACAACACGGCCCTGTCTTTGTCTACATTTTTATTTACAAGCTCCAAGTCTCTGAGAATCTAACTTTCAAAGGATGCTCCAACCTGGCACTGGCATTTTTACCAGAATTGCTTAGGAGATCCAAAATGAGCTAATTTTTTTCTTTTCTTCATTTCTCTTTCTCTCTCTCTTTGTGTCTGTCTGTCTCTCTCTCCCTATCTCTGTCCCTCCCCCTCCCCCCCTCTCCCCCACTTGGTTGAGCTGCCTTCCTTTAGGAACTGAAAGTCATTTTCGAGAACCCAGAAAGAAGAACATGAAGACATAAGCTCATAACAGGGCTGCTCTGATGTGGAGGTACAGTAGCTATTCATTTTTCTGTTTACCCTAATTAAAATTCAGATGGACTCACAAGTCAACTTACTAGTTCTTAAAATAGCCCCAAACAGAGATTTGGCTTGATCTGTGTCACAGACCAGCAGTTAAGAGTCATTCACGGCTATCTAACCTATTCAAGATACTTCAGCCTATTCTGAGCCCTATTCTACTGCTCTCTCCATTATGTCACAGCCTTCATAAAAGTTAGTCACAGGTGCCTACTTTCTTTTACTTTATGAAAAGGAAATTTTATCTAAAGGAAAAAAGGGAAAACAGAATACCCTAAGGCAGAGTACCCTTTCCCCTTTGAATGTGACAAAATGTGCCAAAAGTTGACCTGAAAACTTTCTTTACTCTGGTTCTTGTTTGAAGAGCCTCATTGTTTTACACGATTCAGTCAACAGATATCTACACCGTTTTCTCTCTGCTACTCGTTCTTATATGTCACCATCTAACAGCAGAAATTTCTCATCCACTTTTTTTTTCCTAAGTGGATGGTTAGGGCGGACTCTTTGGAATAATCATGAATCTCTGAAATGCTCCAGTGCTTGATCCAACCAACATGATGGAATCCACATATAGGCCCTCATCCTCCATAGGGAACTCCTCTTCAGCTTGGACCATGTACTGGATCTCCTCCATCACTCTGGCAAATAAATATTTTTGATGAGCAGATGTCTTCATTTGATGTCTTGACTGATGCTTATGAGCAGAGAGCCACTGGACAATGTCATATCCGTTGCTATATCTTTTCAAGGAGTCTTGAAAATTTTCCAACTGCAGATAGGAGCCACCCTGCTGGAAGAAAGTCTTTCTGGCTTATTTTATTCTACCAAAGCAAAGACCAATTAAGTGTGCAACAAAATAATAAGCATGGCAGGATCTTGTATTCTCAAGCAATCAACAGGTATTTATTAAATACCTGCCTATTTCAGAAATGTCAGGTACTATGCTATGCTAAACAAGTGATGGGTTTGCAAAGAAGAGGAAAAGAAGGGAATAAACATTTATTAAGCACCTATTATGTGCCTGACACTGAACTGACCATTTTACAAATGTTATCTAGTTGGATCACCACGACAACCCTGGGAGGTAGGTGCTGTTATGATCCTCATTTTACAGCTGAGGAAACTGAGGCAGATGGGGGGTAAATTACTCATCCAGGATCCCATGGTTAGATTTGTACTCAGATCTCTCTGACTCTAGGCCTAGCCTTCTATTCACTAGACCACATTGTTTCTAGGAGCTTACTTACATTCTACCAAGGGAGACACGTACCCAAATAAGCAACTCACAAAATTTGTGAAATTTCAGCAGTCAGTAAAAACTTCCCGTAGGAGGTAGCATTGGGGTTGAGGTTTAAAGGAAATAAGGGATTCTAAGCGGTGGAGATGAAGCTCCATGGCTTTCCTTCAACTGTGGAAGAAGAAATAGTTGATCTCCTCCAGACCATTCCTGCTCATGCTCTCAGTGAAGATTCCTTCCATGTAAATGTGGATAAGTCGAAACGAACACTTTAAATAGCTGGGAAAGTAGACAAAGAGGCTGGGCTTGGAAGATTCTCTCTCAGTCAATTTTTCAAAATGTTAATAAGGTACAAAATTTGTTTTCTGCCTCTGGTATCTCCCCTTGGTTTAGAAATCCTGTGAACTGATCCCTTGAAATCCTCATAATTGGGGCACATTCAACACGGATCTCCTCTATGCATATCCCTGGCCCCTTTGGCTGCTTTTTTGTTTTTCTTCTCTTCTGTGACATTTTCACCTCCTCCATGAGCACAACTGGGTCTATTTTAGAAGACGCAAGGAGAAGGAAGCAAGAATGGAAGCGATGTAGAAGGAATAAAGGCAAGAGCAAAAAGGAGGAATAAATAAATGTCAAGATGCCACGGAAGGGGAATGACTCTGACCATGTATTGGGGCACTAAAATGCCATAAAAGGATTTCTTTTTTTGCCCCGGGGCCCAAAACAACTTAATATGTCATGATTATGTCAACAATCAAATGACTCCAGAACAGGAAGTCTCTTGAACATGATACACTGTGATCCTATTAAGTCCAAAAGTCAGATGAAAGATGAGGAGAGGGGACTTCTGCAAGTTTCCTTTCTCCAAAGACAGGAGCCTGCCTTTCAACATCCTTGGGAAGCCTCATCCTTTGCCCAAGTGGCATGCTGATCTCGAGTCCACAGCTTTGGGATCTTAATGAGGTTTCTGCAGGAGCGCAATGACAAACCACTCTCAGAGAGAGGAGCAAAAAAGAATAAGGTGGCAGGGAGGAAAGAGCAGAAGAAAGACAAAAGTGATCCAGGGAGCAAGAGGAAGGAAACAGATGAAAAGAAACAGTTGAAATGACAAATGAGGGAAGGTACAGGGGGAAAAAAAGCATTGCAACGATTAGCAGACCCTTGTCAGTTCCCCACAGAAGGGGCTGCCTATAGAAGAGCTGAATCAGGCATCAGGAAGGGGATTGAAACCATCAAGCCCATATTTAATAATGCGTGGTGGCAACCCCAAGGGGCTGGCATCTGGAGGCAGGCAGAATGAGTTTTTAAATCACTTTTATTGGAACTCCTTGGCTGCAGGTAATGGCTTAAGGGCTGCAGAATATGCAGATTTGGAGGAAATGCAATCTTACTATTTCATTGCTTTCTCTCCCTTGACTCCCTGCAAGAAGAGCTTGAGAATGTTTCTTCCCCCTGCGTACCCAGCACATTTTCTTGTCTTTCACTCAGTCTTTCCCTCTCCTTCCGAGTATCACTGAATCCCAGAGACGTGAACTGGCAGGCCTTTTCTCACGTCCCTGTTTTTCCTTGTCCCATGTCCTTGAAGTGCCAGGTGGAAATCTTTGCACTGCTACAAAACTGCCATCATTTGACATCATCACAAAGTCCATCCAAAGTTGCTCTTGCTCCATTCTCTTTGAAGAGCATTCCCAAGAGACTGATCCTTTATCACTGCAGGCCCTACCTGTAGATGACCCTTGATTCAGGGCTGGAAAGGACTTTCAATGTCTTTGAGAGCAACTCTCTCACTTTACAGAGGGGGAACTGAGGCAAACAGGGAGAAGTCACTTGCCCAGGGTCACACAGTCAGGGTTCAGAAGAACGAGCTTTCTTGAGAACGTTGAAAGGCTCCTGTCTTTGGAGAAAGGAAGCTAAACAATTCCTTTCTCCTCCTCACCTTTCATCTGACTTCTGGACTAGGTAGAATCACAACCATCACATTCAAGACAGGAAGCCAGTTGTGGACTCAGGCATTCCTGACTCCAGGCCCACTGCTCTATCCACTACATCGCCTAGCCGCCCACTGAACACAAGGCAATTGAACTTTTGGAAAGGCTGAGCAGTAGGTCAGGTACAATGGCACAGGCTGCTAGAGAGGTTATGAAAGATGGATGAAATGTGGGAGTTCTGAACTGTGGGATGGATATCTATACCCTGGAGATACAACATGGCTACAGATAAGTCAAGGCAAAATCAACTGAGGCAGAAAAGGACGCCGCACTACACTGTAAGGGAGGCTTCCCAGGAGAGGTGACATGCAGCCGAAACTTAGGACACGGAGAGGAAGCAGGAATTTCCTGACCTAGCCATGGGGTAGTCTGTCTCCGGGCATTAGACATAAACCCGACATTAAGAATCTCAACAGTTAAGTGAAGGTTGGCAGGGTTTCTGAAAATTGTTTGCTTCTTAGTACAGCTGGCCCATTTTCTGCCATGCCCTTCCTATCACTGTCATGGTAGGGACCATGATGGAATGGCAAACATATTTCCTGGATCCCTTAGACAAGCCAGTCACTGATATGTTCTTCTCTTGGCTCCACGGGTCACCATGGCCCAGGAATGCATGACTTCATGGCCTCCCTTCCAAAGAGGAGCCTCTCTATGCTTAGCTGTGCTGCTGTGTGGACAGCGAACACAAGTGGCAAAATCTTCCTGGGACCTAGCAGAGCCTTTGAGATCCCAGCCATGCCCCTCCATCCCAAGGAGCTAGGAGAGGAAGGCTCCGCCCAAGGAATCCATTGGCTCATCTCCTCCAGCCTGCTCAGAAAATAGGGGGTGTGTACGATTGCCTCTTCCAATGAATAAACGACTATCCTTATGTCCACAAAGCATCTGCTGTCAGTTTCTCTGTATGAATTAATATAACCCACAATTAATTTAAACCGCTTGCCAATTTAGACTTGGTCTATATTTGAAACCTACTTGAAAAGATAAGTGATTTGGTTGATATGGATATTATTCCCTCCACTGATGCAGATCACAATCTCTCCAGGCCCTCTCTTCCCATGGGAGCCTTGCTCATATTTTCCAATCAATCCTCCACAGAGGTTCTACTCAACAGGCTGGAGGCCTCCCTTCCTCTGGGCCTTAAATCTCAAGATACTAACACACCATGTGGATGACTATCCATCTGTTGCCTCTCATTCTCACTACATAATTCTTTCTCAGGCCGTACCTCTCCTAAAAATGCCATCTTGAATGCCTCTTTGGTGCAGACAGACAGCACTGATTGACTCATGATCTACAAACTCCTTCCCCCAGCCTTGTGATCTACTTTCTCAAACCCTTTCTCTCTCCCTTTCTCCAATGCCCTCTTGGTATCACTAAGTTTATCTGGCGATTCCCAGCTCAGACATTGTCTTTGGGTCCAGTGGTGCCAAGTGTTGTATACAACACAACTGACTCTGCCATTAGGTTGGGGGCTACAGTTAAGTCAGCTCACCTCTCAATGTTTAGTATGCTCAGCTGTAAAACAGGATTAGTGATACCTGTACTAGAGTCTCTACTCCACAGGACTATGGTGAGGAAAGTCTCTGGACACCTTGAAACCAGAAAAAGGGGCTGAGTCTGGAGCTGAGAGTCCCAAATGTCTGCCAGCTTGGGGGACTATGGGCAAGTCATTGAGCATTCCCTTTTATAATCTACACAAAGAGAAAATTAATAAGCATTATCTCATGGGACTATGGAAAGATAATAATAATTTGGTAATTTTCCCAGCTAATAAGTATCTGAGTCTAGATTTGAACTGAGGGAGAGGAGTCATCTCGACTCTAGGCCTGGTGCTTTTTGTACTATGGCGTCACCTCACTACCCTTGCCCATCTTAGCTCCCCATTAGATACTCAGCTCCTTGAAAGGGAGAATACGTTTGCCCAAAATGACACCCGCCCTTAGAGCCTTGCATGATATCCTGAACCTATGGGGAGTTCCTTTGAACCAATGCTTTCACTGGTGGCAGTTACGTCGAAGGTAGCACTCTGAGTCTGCACCCATAGACGACATTAGTCTCTCGGTCTGTTCTATGGGGCTGAATGGTTTGGAGGAATAAGCCACTGGGAGTAATAAAACAATGTGAACCTAACATCATTTGTTTGGGATCTGCAAATGCTAAACGAACACAGGCCCCAGTACCATAGTGAGTGAACCACGGGAAAGTGGGAGATTACTTCTACTCAAAGGGGACATGAAAATCAGTGACCTCCGCATAGGAAGTTATTGACGTCAGTCCCCTTTGGAAATCAACAGGCTAGCAAATCAGTAAAATAGCAAAAGTTACCTGTCATCCTGTGATTTTCCTCAAGAAACTGAAGGACTCCAAGGAGGGATAATTTCTTTTCAAAGGGGTGAATGTCCATGGCTCCGTGCTCATACTCGATGGCTGTCTTCCCCCTATGAAGACCAGAGTCCAGTGATTGGCAGCACACTCAGATGAGCTCTTTTAACAGATGGTCCTTGAGAGCCACTGTGGTACGGATGGGGAGTTGCTGATGGGTCCTCAGACAAGAGACATGCAGTCCATCCATGTGCCTGTTCTAAGCAACAAGCATTTATTGAGAAGCTCCACATAAATAGACATATCAACATAATTGATGAAATAATGGATGTAGATGTACCACTCAACAAGTATCGATCATTATTACTATAATAATTTAAACAATAGATATTAAATGCTTTATAAAACTGAAAAGTTACTAAACATTACTAAGTACCTACTCAAGGCCAGACACTGTGCTAAGCCCTGGCCATACAAAGAAAAATAAAAAATCATCCCTTACTCTCAAAGAGCAGACCATATACATATAAAATAATGACAAAATGGGCATTATTGCAGAATAAGAACAAGGCCAGGAAAAGCTTCTTGCAGAAAACACAACTTTAGGGGAGCCTGAAAGGTAGCCAGGGGGTAGAGTTGAGGAAGGGTAAGCATAATCAGCATGGGGCACAAGTGATCATTCCCACTATAAGGAGATGGAACGACTTTTGAAAGCAGTTGCAAGGAGGGCCAGTGTGAATAGTTTATAGAATATGTGGGTAAAAGTAAGTTATAAGAAAGCCTAAAAGGTAAGAAGAGGGGGGCCTTCCTTAGAATATAAAAAGTTTGAAAAGGCAAACAGAAAATTTTATATTTAATCATGGTCATGATAGGGAAACACTGGAATTAATTGCATAGGGATAATATGATTACTCATGCCCTTTAGGAAAATTAGTTTGACAGCTGAGTGAATAATAGACGGAATGAACAGAGACTTGGAGTGGAGAAACCAACCAGCAGGCAATTCCATTGTCCACACAGGAACTGCTGGTGGCCTGTACTGCAGCAGTGGCAGGGGCAGAGAAAAGGGGGTCAGGTGGAGAGATATTACAAAGGGAAGAAGAGTAGGCTTTGGCAACCTATTAGTAATGAGGCAAGGTTGAAGATTTCTGGGAAGATCCTAGTAGATATTAAAAGTAAAGTCAGTGTCTGATGGAGAGAGCCATCCGCTTCCAGAGAGAGAACTATGGAGACTGAATATGGATCAAAGCAGAGCTTCTTCACACTTTTTGTTGTTGTTGTTGTTTGTTTGCTTGGGTTTTTTTCTTTCTGTTTTTTCCCCTTTGATCTGATTTTTCTTGTACAGCATGACAAATATGGAAATAAGTTTAGGAAAATCACATGTGATTAACTTATATCAGATTGCTTGTTGTCTTGCAGAGGGGGAGAGAAAAGGAGAAAAATCTGGAACACAAGATTTTGCAAAGGTGAATGTTGAAAATTATCTTTGCATGTAGTGGGAAAAGCAAAATGCTACTAAAAACAGACAAGTCATTTGCATAAAATTAAGCAATCAGCCTAAAGCAATACAAAGAAGTTTAAATATCATTGCAAAAAAGCCAATAACCAAAATTAGAGGCAAATTATATGTCTAACGATATAGTGAATGTGAAATCAATATCAGCACATACAATAATGATCTGGTGACCCAGTGGAAAGAATGCTGAGTCTGGAATCAGGAGGACTTGGGCGCAAATCTTGTTTTAGATACTTACTAGCGGTGCAACCTAGACAATTCATTTACCCTCAGTCTGTCTCAATTTCCTCATCTGGAAAACAAAGGGTCAGATTTGACGGTCTCTGAGATCCCTTCTTGCTCTGGAATGCTAATACATATATGTCCAAGTATAAGAAATATAAAGAGATTTGAAAGGATCTTTTTGGCCTGGGGAGACTTACATGAACGGATGCTAAGTGAAGGGAATAAAACCAAGAGAACACTGTACACAGCAGCAACAAAGTTATATTATGATCAATTCTGATGGATGTGGCTCTTTTTGACAATACAGTGATCCAGGCCAGTTTCAATGACCTTGTGATGGAGAGAGTCACCTGCATCCAGAGAGAGGGCTGTGGGACCGAGTGTGGATCACAACATAGCGTTTTCCGCTTGAGAGTATAGGAATAAATGGACTATTCCTTAGAATAATCAGGAGCATATATTTACGACCGTCAGTAAGCATCATATGCAACAGAAATAAACTGCAACCTTTCCCAGTAAGATCAGGAGTGAAACAAGGTTGCCCACTATCCCCATTACTATTCAATATAGTACTAGAAACGCTAGCCTTGGCAATAAGAGCCGAGAAAGAGATTCAAGGAATTAGAGTAGGAAATAAGGAAATCAAACTATCACTCTCTGCAGATGACATGATGGTATACTTAGAGAACCCCAAAGACTCTGCTAAAAAGCTATTAGAAATAATTCAGAATTTTAGCAAAGTGGCAGGATACAAAATAAATCCACCTAAATCCTCAGCATTTTTATATATCACCAACAAAATGCAACAGCAAGAGATACAAAGAGAAATTCCATTCCAAACAAATGTTGAGAGTATAAAGTATTTGGGAATCCATCTACCAAAGAAAAGTCAGGAATTATATGAGAAAAATTACAAAACACTTGCCACAAAAATAAAGTCAGATTTAAATAATTGGAAAGACATTCAGTGCTCTTGGATAGGCCGAGCGAATATAATAAAGATGACAATACTCCCCAAACTAATCTATTTATTTAGTGCTATACCAATCAGACTCCCAAGAAACTATTTTAATGACCTAGAAAAAATAACAACAAAATTGATATGGAAGAATAAAAGGTCGAGAATTGCAAGGGAACTAATGAAAAAGAAGTCAGATGAAGGTGGTCTAAGTGTACCTGATCTAAAGCTATATTATATAGCAGCAGTCACCAAAACCATTTGGTATTGGCTAAGAAATAGACCGGTCAATCAGTGGAACAGATTAGATACAAAGGACAAAAAAGGGTACATCTATAGTAATCTAGTCTTTGACAAACCCAAAGATACCAACATTAGGGATAAAAATTCATTATTTGGAAAAAACTGTTGGGAAAACTGGAAATTAGTATGGCCGAAATTAGATATGGACCCACACTTAACACCATATACCAAGATAAGATCAAAATGGGTCCATGATTTAGGCATAAAGAGTGAGATAATAAATAGATTAGAGGAACAGAGAATAGTCTACCTCTCAGACTTGTGGAGGAGGAAGGAATTTATGACCAGAGGAGAACTAGAGATCATTATTGATCACAAAATAGAAGATTTTGATTACATCAAACTAAAAAGTTTCTGTACAAACAATACTAATGCAAACAAGATTAGAAGGGAAGTAACAAATTGGGAAAATATTTTTAAAGTTAAAGGTTCTGATAAAGGTCTCATTTCCAAAATATATAGAGAACTGACCCTAATTTATAAGAAGTCAAACCATTCTCCAATTGATAAATGGTCAAAGGATATGAACAGACAATTCTCAGATGATGAAATTGAAACTATATCCACTCATATGAAAGAGTGTTCCAAATCACTACTGATCAGAGAAATGCAAATTAAGACCACTCTGAGATACCACTACACACCTGTCAGATTGGCCAAGATGACAGGAACAAATAATATGAATGTTGGAGGGGATGTGGGGAAACTGGGACACTGATACATTGCTGGTGGAGTTGTGAAAGAATCCGACCATTCTGGAGAGCAATTTGGAACTATGCCCAAAAAGTTATCAAACTGTGCATACCCTTTGATCCAGCATTGCTGCTATTGGGCTTATATCCCAAAGGAATACTAAAGAAGGGAAAGGGACCTGTATGTGCCAGAATGTTTGTGGCAGCTCTTTTTGTTGTAGCTAGAAACTGGAAGTTGAATGGATGCCCATCAATTGGAGAATGGTTGGGTAAATTATGGTATCTGAAGGTTATGGAATATTATTGTTCTGTAAGAAATGACCAGCAGGAGGAATACAGAGAGGCTTGGAGAGACTTACATCAGCTGATGCTGAGTGAAATGAGCAGAACTTGGAGATCGCTGTATACTTCAATGCTGTATGAAGAGGTATTCTGATGGAAGTGGATATCTTCAACATAAAGAAGATCCAACTCACTTCCAGTTGATCAATTATGGACAGAGGTAGCTACACCCAGAGAAGGAACACTGGGAAGTGAATGTAAATTGTTAGCACTACTTTCTATCTAGGTTTCTTATACCTTTGGAATCCAATACTTAACGTGCAACAAGAAAATGGTATTTACACACATATATTGTATCTAGGTTATATTGTAACACATGTAAAATGTATGGGATTGCCTGTCATCGGGGGGAGGGAGTGGAGGGAGGGAGGGGATAATTTGGAAAAATGAATACAAGGGATAATATTATAAAAAAATAATTACTCATGCATATATACTGTGAAAAAAATTATAAATAAAAATTTTTTTTAAAAAATAGCGTTTTCACTCTTTTTGTTGTTGTTCTCTTGCATTTTCTTTTCTTTCTCATTTTTTTCCCTTTTTGATCTGATTTTTCTTGTGCAGAAAGAGAATTGTGGAAACATGTATAGAAGAATTTCATATGTTTAACATATAATGGATTCCTTACCATCTAGGGGAAGGAATGGGGGGAAAGGAGGGAGAAACAATGTTGAATACTATCTTTGCATGTGCTTTGAAAATAAAAAGCTATTATTAAAAAACCAAGGAAAAAAAGGATCTTTGTGAAATTATTAGAAATGAGTAGGAACTGCTGCACGCTTTATACATCTATCTCAGGGCATGGCACATAGCAGACATTTAACAAATGCTTGTGAACTGTCTGTTTACATGAAAAAACAGTGAAAAATGAGAAGGCCCATGCTGCGTGTAACCAAGTGGAGGAAAGTACGTGGTAATGGATGGACAAAAACTCCCGATGAGGTTGGGAGGGAGGAAGGGAGGGACTCCAAAGGCTTTTCCAAGAGTTTTTCACTGAAATTAATTAACTGAGTTGTAATCAGACACTGCTCAAGTTTAATCATTTGTACTGATGTTTGACGGGAGGCACTCTTGGACTTTAGAAGCCCGGGTTCAAGCTCTGTGCTTCTGACCCGCACTGGCAGAGTGACCCTGAACATTCTGCAGATGTCAGCCAGACTGTAAGGTCAAGGGTTACACAGGAGTTGATTTCTATCACTGAAGACAGTTGTCCGGATCACCTAGGAAATCAGAGGTATAGATCTCACTCCCCCCACAAAAAATTATGTTTAATGTAGAGCTTTAAATAAATTATTTCATTTAAAAAGGAAATATATTAGGAAATAACTAATATGACTGTGAAAAAGTAATATGACTTTTATGGGGCAGACAGTGGCACAGTAGATAGGGTGCTAGGCCTGGAGCCAGGAACACCCGAGTTCAAATCTGGCCCCCAGACTCTTACTAAGTGGATGATCCTGAGTTTACCTCTGACTGCCTCAGTTTCCTCATCTGTAGAATGAAAATAGTAATAGCATCTTCCTCCCAGGGTTGTCGTGAGGATTAACTGAGAAAATATTTGTTAAAAAAAAAAAAAAACACAGCACAGAGCCTGGCACATAGTAGATGCCATATGAATTTTATAGTGATGATGTTGACTGAGCCAGAAGTCAAAAAGACAAGGGTTTTTTGGCTTTCTTTTAGTGAGAACTAAGCTGTTTTTTTCTATCCCCAGAGGAATAATACTAATAAAAGCTGACCTAATTTCTGCTCTCTCAGACTGTTTCAGGATCTGTTACGCTTAATAATCTTTTTAATATTATTTAACAAAAAAATCTGTTTTGCACTTACTGTGGGAGTGGCAATCATGGAAATGAAAAGGGAAGGAAGACAAAAAGCATATATGAAATGGGGACCTGGGTTTCTTTACCCAGATGTTTACATACTAAGTGCCAATGGACTCACTGCAACTGGACTCAGGGAGCTTGGGCCATACTGTGCTCCCATTAGGGACTGGAAATGGAGTTTGGGAGGATGACGCTGGGAAGTGTCAAGAGAACATAGCAAATCTACACCGAAGAGGTCTCTGTGCCAGGGGACAGATTCTGGAAATCAACAAGGGATTGGGTTTTAATCCCCATACAACAGAAAGCCAAGGATGGTGCTCTCATGTGTCCAAAAAGCAATCTAAAGGAGCCACTGGTCTTTGGAGCAGGAATAGTATCCTTATACCGATGTCTCTGCACTGCCAACTGACCTGAACACTTTGGAAATCTGTCATTTTAAAGGCCAGGTCTCTAGCCATGAAAATACAAAGGCCTTGATCCACTTTTGCTCTGGGTTTCCCCAACTTCTTTCCTCCCACACACATTGTTGTTGTTATTGTTTGTTTTGGTTTTTTTTTTTTTTTTTTTTTTTTTTTTTTACAAAAGGATATAACATTTTACTAGATATTGCACTGAATAAGAAAATAACTTGAAGAGATTCAGCAGTATCTTCCATGAAAGCCCAAAAGGTCAGAGTACAAACACCCCTGTGGCCCCCGGAAGAAAAACTGATTACAAGATTACAAAAGAACAGGCAATGGCAGCAAAGAGGAAAATTCTTCCCTAACCATGGGATAGGAAGAGCATAATGAATAAAAAATACACATTTGGTGCCATAAAACAAAAAGAGTTATGAACAAAATCAATGCAGTTAAAAATGGAAAATAGTTGAGTGAGAACAAAACACGTACATCAGATATTGTAAACAAAACTCTGCCATCCAAAATATCCAGGAAACTGAGGAGAGCCTATGACACCCAGGGAGGGCAAAAGACATGGACATTTTCTAAGAGCACTGAAAATCATATGTGTCCACATGGCATCGTACTTCAAATCACAGTCACAGAAATGCAAATGAAAATAACCCTGTGGGGTTCAGCAAACTAGAGCAGCGGTAAAGGGGCTAATGGGAAAATAGGCAAACTGAGGCACTACTGGGGGGGGGGGGACTGTGACATGAATTGAACATTCTGGGAACCGATCTGGAATTAAGAAAAATCCCTAGACTATCCATACTTACCAATCCAGGGATCCCAACTATTGGGCATTTACTCCAAGGACAGGAAACCTGAAACAAAGGGTCAACTGATGCCAAATATTCCCAGCGACACTATTGGTAGCAGCAACAAAGTAGATACCCATGCATTGGAAAATGGTGAGAAAATAACTGACATGAATACGATGAAATATTAGTGTGCTGTAAAAGTGATGAATATGAGGAATTCAGAGCAAAATAAAGCAGAACAAGACAACAATACGCTCAATGACTAAAACAGTGTCACCAAGAGGATTTGGAACTGCAAGGGACTGAAAAGCTCATGAAGAGCCTGGCAGACAGGTGGGAGACTACCAGGATAGAATATTAGATATACTTAAAGTTATGGCTGGTTTTGTTTGGGTTTTTTGGTCACAAGGGAGAGTGCCTTGTGAAGGGGAACTTGAAATGAATATGATGTAAACACAATTTGCATCCAGAAAACAAGTTTTTTGAAAGATCCAGGGGTTTACAGGTAACTCAGCAGGGTGATATAATGACCCAGAAGTAAATGCAAATCTGGATAGGGTAAAGAGAAGTGGAGGAAGCTTCTAGGAATTAGCAGGTCCTCTAGGCCATTGCCCTAGTCAGGCAATAGGGGGGGCTACAATGCTCGATTCTGAGTGCCACATTTGAGGAAGACCATGATAACTCAGAGAAATGCACACCAGGAGTTCTCGTGCCCAACCTTCTCAGCAGTCTGATGACAGCTAATAATAATTATAATTATTATGAAGGCTAATAACAATAATCCTCATAATAATGCTTTTAAGTAAAATAAATAGGGTTACCAAGGTGACCAGTTATATTGCAATATAGCCATTTATCCTTATGTATTTAATCTAATACTGATACATAATCCGTGGCCCCAGGGTGATTGGGAGGGTGAAAGGCCTCCCCTTCATGCCAAATGCCAATAAGAGGGCAATTGCAATGTGCTTTATTAAGAGTTTGCACAACCATTTACATCCAGTTCATTATCTCCTTTGATCTTAGCAACAAGCTAGGAGGCCAATGATATAGTGATGATTAACTTTCTAGATGAAGATTAACTTCTAAATGAAGCCAAGAGAATTTAAGTGATACATCTAGCACTGATGAGCTCATAAGTTACAAGGGCAAGAGTCAAAGCCACAAACCCCTTGCTCCCATCCCTGGATTCAATCTTCCAAGCTATGTGATGCCTTTACATAGGAGATGCAATCGAAGCAAGTGGGTATCCTTATATTTTTTTTACTAATTAATGGCTCTAAAAGACTAGGTACGGAAGGAAGGAAGGAAGGAAGGAAGGAAGGAAGGAAGGAAGGAAGGAAGGAAGGAAGGAAGGAAGGAAGGAAGGAAGGAAGGAAGGAAGGAAGGAAGGAAGGAAGGAAGGAAGGAAGGAAGGAAGGGAGGGAGGGAGGGAGGGAGGGAGGGAGGGAGGGAGGGAGGGAGGGAGGAAGGAGGGAAGGAAGGAAGGAAGGAAGGAAGGAAGGAAGGAAGGAAGGAAGGAAGGAAGGAAGGAAGGAAGGAAGGAAGGAAGGAAGGAAGGAAGGAAGGAAGGAAGGAAGGAAGGAAGGAAGGAAGGAAGGAAGGAAGGAAGGAAGGAAGGAAGGAAGGAAGGAAGGAAGGAAGGAAGGAAGGAAGGAAGGAGAGAAATTTCCTAAGCAACTCCTATGTGGCCAGCACTGTGCTAAGTACTTTACAATTAATGTCTCATTTGATCCCCTCCACAACGTTAGGATATAGGTGATATTATTATGCTATAATATAATATATATTATCCATATATATCTCTATATATAATATAATATATATTATCCCTATAATATAATAATATATAATATAATATAAGGAAACTGAGGCAAAGCTTAAAGTGAGCAAAACCAGAAGCAGCCATGGGCATAGAGAAATTAAGCTGGATGCCAGGAAGTGTCCCAATGATGATAGCAGTCCAAAAATCACATGCTTGCCTGTGGATAGAGTGGTTTCTCCCTCACTGGAAGTCTCCAAGTGGAGAAAGTCCTACTTATTCTATGTGGTGGTGATGGTGTTCAGTCATGTCCAACTTTCTGTTACCCTGTTTGGGATTTTTCTTGGCAAACAGGGTGAAGGGACTTGCCCAGGATCACACAGCTAGCTAGTCAGTGTCTGAGGCTGGATTGAAATTCAGGAAAAGGAATCTTCTTGACTCCAGAACTCTCTCCACTGAGCCACCCAGCCACCCCATTTCTGCTACTTCACGGGATCCTTTGATGATCAGATGATATAATATTTGTGAATCCCTTTGCACACCAGAAGGCACTGTATATTAGCCTTGGTTGCCACATGCTATGACTGAGGACCTTCACAGGCCCAAGTGCCCTTCTATGGGGCCTTTCTAGTTTATCAACGTGCTTCTTAAGAGGATCTTAATATATATATTGAGTTAGATGCTATGTGGACACTGAGAGAGGAACTTGCAGGTGAAGAATCTCCAACTGGACCAGATAAGCACTTTGGCTGCTGCTTTGAGTCTTTGAGAGCTGTCTACAATACTGAGAGGTCGTGATCTGTTCAGGGTCACACAGCCAACATGGGTCAGAAAGAGAATTTGAATCTACTTTTACCTGACTCTGGGACTGGCCCTCCATCACTGCAGTCAGAAGGACAAATGGAAACCAGCATTTACCTCGAGGGAGTACCCATTTTGTTGGGGGGGGGGAGGGAGACAGTTGAGGTGTGGCCACAGCAGATGAGGCACTGGGCCTGGAGTTAGGAAGACTCCTCTTCCTGAGTTCAAATCTGGCTTCAGACACATCCTAGCTGTGTGATCTGGGCCAGTCATTTAATCCAGTTGGACTCAGTTTCCTCATCTATAAAATGAGCTGGAGAAGGAAATGGCAAACTGCTCCATATTTATTTACTCTGAAACCACTCCATATTCATAGACAAAAAGGAGGGGAATACATACCAGCAACTCAGACTGGGAATGACGGGGATTGAGAAAATTTTCCAGTAGGAAAGGAGGCATCTGTTGTTGTTCATCCTTCATTTTCGAACAGGGTGGTATCTCTTGACTTATGCCTCAATTCAAGACCTCTGAGCTGAGGTGTCAAGGAAACCAGGTAGTTTAGGATTCATTGATACTCCAAGACCTGCAAAAAGTGTTTCTTCCCCAAGGAAAAGCCTACTGATACCTCAAATATCCATATTATTCAGCCAACTTCTGGACAAGGAAAGGACACTTTTCTCCTTTGCATGACAAAGTGCTCTCACTAGCAAGGATTAGCAGGGTTTGCTGCTAAGTCTCAGGATTGAACTTGAAAACCCTACTGAGGTATTGGGAGCTTCCAATTTTTCCAACTTCAGACTGCAGTTCGGTCTATAATGGTCAAGCACTGACAATTCCAACTATTTTTGAAACTCAATGGGAAACTACCTCTTCCAGATACTTGGATAGAGAATTTCCTATCTCTGAAACACTAATGTTCATAATTATATAAGTGTTGGGGAGATGAAATGGAGTAGGTTTCAGTGAAAGAGACCAAGTCTGAGTTCTGGAATGGAAAAGGAGACTTCAAGCCATTGGGGAAAAAAACCAACAGAACCTCCAAGAAATTGAATGATAAAGACCAGTGGCAACTAAATCTCAAAATGCTGCCCAATTGTTAACAAACCCTAGAATGATGATCTACTTTTGGAGCCCCAAACACAGTCAAAAGTTCATTCCAGAAAAGTAGACACCATGAAAAGTTACAACTAACCAGGTCAGTAATAT
The DNA here is from genome assembly GCF_048593235.1 of Sminthopsis crassicaudata. Classification (NCBI taxonomy): domain Eukaryota; kingdom Metazoa; phylum Chordata; class Mammalia; order Dasyuromorphia; family Dasyuridae; genus Sminthopsis; species Sminthopsis crassicaudata. The sequence goes on along the minus strand of NC_133623.1, from coordinate 11,819,769 downwards.
TCAAAATATCAAAAATTGAAATACCAAGAGAAGGACCGGAAAATGCTGTAACCTACTTGAAGCAAGAGATAACCTACAATGATGATTGGATGAAAAGATATACTGGATACAAGTGAGAAAACTGATTCTCTGTAGTTAAAAAGTAAAAATAAAAATTCATTACATTCTCTAGAGTTCTTAACCCCAACTCTGTGAACTTTAAAAAAATCTTTTTTGTTCTGATAAAAAGATACAAAAAATAAAAATCTTGAAGAAAATAAAGTAAAAAAGAAATAAGAAAAATATAAATAAATATAAAATATAAAAATAAACTTTTAAAAGGGGTCACAATACCAAAAAAGTGGGAAGCCCTTGTCTAGAACTTTTTGGGAAATCATAACTTCATAAAAACAGAACCCATGACCAAACCTATGAAAGATACCACTGGGACTCCTTCTGGGTAAAAATGGCATCCACTGAGGAAGACATATTCCCCTGGTTTTGTGCATTCTCTCCCCAAAGGGAGGAAGGAAGGGAAGAAAGAAAGGAGGGAGGGAGGGAAGAAAGGATTTCCTAAGCAACTACTATGTGCTAAGTATTTTACAATTAATGTCTCATTTGATTCCCTCAACATCTTTAGAATATAAGTGCTATTATTATCCCTATTTTAAAGATAAGGAAACTGAGGCAAAGCTCAAGTGACTTAAGACATCATATAGTTTTCCTGACTGGAGTCCAAGCATTCTCTACACTGTAGGGGCATGTAACACCCTCCAGAAATCACTTACTCACTCAACAAGCATTTATTAAGCATTTGCTACATGCCATGAAAAAGAACATGGTGTAGTCTACAGGAAGCTGGAGAAGAAGCCAGGAAGTTGTTGTTCAGTCCTTTCAATCCCATCCAACTCTCCATGATCCCCCTTGGGGCTGTCTTGGCAGAGATTATGGGGTGCTTTGTCATTGTGAAGTCAGTGTCTAAGGCTAGATCTGATTTCAGGAAGATGAGTCCTGATTCCAAACCCAATGTTCCACCCATCCAAACCCAAACCCACTGCACCTAGCTGACAGGCATTAGGTTTAGCAAGATGAAGAAATTGATCTAGTGAAAGCTAGAACTGGAGAGCCAGTTCTCTGCAAATTCAGCAGCCATTCCAACATATCCTGGTAGCCCCAGCCATGGACCTCCAAGGAGTGACAATCAGAAAAGGAATCACAGAATGCTCAAGTCAGAAGGGTACTGGGCAGCCATCCAACCAATACTCCATAATAGACCTGGCAAGTAGTCACCTAACCTCTAGCGGAGGACCTCCCATGATAGTCCATTCCATTTGGAAATAGCTCCAATGTTAGAAAACTTTCCTCTAGGTAAACCTAAGGGCAGTAAGGTGGGACCATTATAGCTAGTGTGCGGTCTAGAGTCAGAAGTGTTTCATTCCAGCCTCTGATACTTAGTAGTTGTGTGACCCTGGGCAAATCTATCAGCCCTGCTTGCCTCAGTTTCCTCAGGTGCAAAATGAGCTGGAGAAGGAAATGGCCAACCACTCCAGTTATCACAACCAAGAAAACCCTCAATGAGATCTTAAAGAGTCAGACACACAATTGAAAGACAACTTGAATCTCATTTAGCCTCTGTACATTCTACTCATTTCTACTTGTTTTGTCTTGAGGCAAGTAGAAGTCCAGTTACATATAGCAGTATTTGAAGACAGTTGTTATGTCTTCTCTGAGTCTTCTCCAGGCTAAACATGCCCAAGTCCTTCAACTAACTGTCATATGGCCTGGACTCCAGAACACTCATCTACCTGCCCCCCCCATCTCTGCCCATTCTACTTGATCCAAATCAATTGCTCTTTTCTGAAGTCCCTCTACTTCTCCAGGAGACACTCATGGTAAACCTTCATCTTTGTGACAAAGGACAACATTTAAGTAAAAGCACATGGGATATTCTGTTATCTAGAATTCCCTGCCTGTCCCAGGAAAGGAAGAAGGCCCATTTCCTTTTCTGGGGCTCAGGTTGATCATTACAATTATAGGGCTCTTGATTTCATTTTAGTTTTCATTTTAGTGTCTTTTTACTTACAAATTATGCAGTCATTATCTACATTCTTGTCTGCATTGTCATAGGAGTCTACCCATAATTCCTCCTATTCGTAGTTCCTTATGGCTCAATAAGACTCCATTTTGTGCACACACCATAATGTGTTCAGCCATTTCCCATTCAATCTACCCATTTTTTCTATAAACAGTTCCAGGGGGTAGATCATGGTCTCCCTCTATAGTCCATCTGCTAATGTAGCACCTGCTTCAGTCTGTCATCCAATAAATAATTACTGTCTCTCAAGTAGAAGGCCCTGTGCTGCTGGCAGTACTCTACGTTCTTTCTCCCTCTGTTACATTAGTGTCCAGGGCCCATATCTGTACCATGAATTGCATGTGTGGTCATTTTAATCTTGTGAGTTTCCTTGACTTAAATTCCTTCTCCCTTGAGCCTAAAGAATTATCTTTCTCTTTATCCTCTGCCAAAATGCTCCTTGTCCTCCTCCTCTTCCTCCTCCAAATGACTGTTTCCAGCCTCAAAAACTTATTAAATCATTTCTCAGCCTTCTGTCCTTCAGGCTAAACAATTCCAATTCCTTTAACCTTCCTCCAGATGTCCCATTTTTCAACACTTTCGGATTTCTTTTGCTACCAAACCTCTTCTGATTTTTCACGGCTTTCAAGTTGGGGAACCAAAATTGGTTCTTATAGTCACTAATGAGAAAAATGCTCTAATATCTTGTGAGCCTTCTTGTCTTGTGGTCCCCGCTATACAATGTGGATGTTTAGCACAATGATAAATGTGTTTCCTAAGAGTGCCCCGGATTACCTAACCATGCCCCTTTGCAGAAGACCAGTAAAAACTGAGAATTCCCAGAAAGGATGAAAGTCAGAGTGTGTGTGTATGAGAGAGAGGGGGACAGAGAGAGACAGACAGAGACAGAGAGAGGGGGTGGGAGAGAGGGAGAGGAAGAGGAAGAGGGAGAGAGGGGGGAGAGAGGAGGGAGAGAGAGAAGAGAGAAGAGAGAGAGAGAGAGAGAGAGAGAGAGAGAGAGAGAGAGAGAGAGAGAGAGAGAGAGAGAGAGAGAGAGAGAAGGAAAGAGGGGGACAAAGAGGAAAATGGGCTGGCCATCAATGGGCCTGAGTTGTAGTCCTTGTTCTGTTGCCAAATTGCCATTACACGTGGGGCCTTTGAGTTCACCTTGAAAAGCAGCTGTCTGACTTATCTGTCCTTGCTTGAGGCCCCATGGTTGCTGGGAAAATAAGTGAGAAAATCTATTCACTATGTGCAAGTGCATTGAGCTCTTAGGAGGGGAGCTGCCATTTTCTTCAGCATTCAGTAAATCAGTCAGCTAGCCAATGGGATAATAAGAGAAACTCAGGAGAGTGGTTTCATTCTGCCCTAACCTTCCACCATTACTACCACCATTTGGAGACCTACCCCCCCCCAAGAGGTGGCTCATGTCACAAGGCAGGATTCAGATCTAGATTCAAGGCCTGACTTTGATCTGCACCAATTGTGTGGCCATGAGGATGACCGAGTCTCTCAGTACTCTAGGCCCTAGGCCAGGGCTTCTTCAACTTTTTCCACTAGTGATCCTCTTTTGTCCTAGAAATTTTATGTGATTATCTATCTATCTGTACACAAATCAAATATTTGTTGATAATAAATCATAATTTCATGATCCCCACATTCAATTACGAGACCCTATATGGAGTCAGGAACCCCAGTTTAAGAAGCTGGGGCCTACACAACACTCCAAGAGGAGTTACAGCTACCTTGCTGAACCATGTTGAAAGAAGTTTCCGTACCTGGAGCTTCTTATATTGCTGAAAGCACAGGTCTCCTGTGCATCCCCAGAAGGGCTTCATACGTGATTATTGTTTCATGACCCCTATTTTCCCCTTTTACTGGGGTTGGGGATGGTGGGGTATTGACTAATGCTTTAAAATGTTCCCAGAATTTTGCATATACTCTCATTTGAGCATTTGGATCCCCAGGAGGAAGCAGGGAGTGCTCAAATTATTATCCCTATTGGATACATGTGGAAAGCTAGGGTCAACTTTCCAATGGAGAGAGAACCCATGGTCACACAGCCAGTATAGGAAGGCAGGTTCAAACAGAGGTCTAGTTGACTCAGCACTGCTCACACTACATGGTCATAGGCAAAAGCCAAACCCTGCAAACCCCCAAAGCTTAGGAGATAAGTCAGCAGAGACTTAAAGAATGTCACATTTGGAAGGTGTCTTGGATAGCGCTACTGTCCAATCCTACCCATTTCACAGGGAAGAAAAGTGAGAGTCAGGAGCAGGTTTACCCAAGATCTCAATTAGTCAGCGAACACCTGACAACAAATCAGGAGGGCTTTCTAAAATCTTCTAAGTGCTTTATAGTATAATTTGTGAGGCTGTGACCTGGAGTTTTTTGGTTTTTGCTATTAGATGCAAATGACTGCAGTTTGAGATGGTCATTATTTGATTTTTTTGAGTGGATGAAATCAATGTAGGACACTGGACAGAGCCAGGAAGCCCGGGTTCAGATCCTCCCTCTGACACTTCCTAGCTCAGTTGATCCAGGCTAAGTCACCTGACCTTTATGAACTTCCGTTTTTTCACCTATCCAATAAGGATAATAAAAATGGTATCATCCACTAAAGCTCTTGGGCTTCTTGGGGATAAGGAGATAGAATAGCTATTATTAAGCACCTACTGTGTGCCAGTGCTGTGCTAAGCTTTCCAAAGATGATCTCATTTGGTCTCATGACAACACTAGAACAGGTAGATATTGTTATTATCCCCATTTTAGCATTGAGGAAACTGAGGCAGACAGATGTGAAAGGACCTGCCCTGAGTCACACAGTTAGTAAGGGCCTTAAGCCACCTCTGAACTAAGCTCTTCTTGACTCCAGGCCCAGGGCTCTGTGCACTATGGTGCCACCTAGCTGCCTAACATCATTTTCATTTGGGGATGAAAGGGCAGGCTCCACAAAAAGCAGTTAGCAGTAATTATATAGCCAGCCAAGAAAACCACCGTAATCATTATCTACGATAGTCTCTGTTTTGTACTCCTTCTTAAAGAGTTACTATGTGATGGGAAGGAAGGTGGAAATTAAGCCTAACTATAACAATAATGATTCAGGGAGGATTGATCCCAATTGCCTCAAAGAGGATTAGGAAGAGATAACAGAAAACCGGGTCACTAACCTCTGAGGCACTGTTCAATCCCAGCCCAACTCCATGGTGACCAAAAGCACTACCTTCTGACGGTCTTTGGTGACCTACGAGAAAGAAATTGGTCCAGGTCTTACTCCCCATCATGATGGCAATGGATATTTTTAGCCATGTGACCGAGGACTGAACGGGCCTAAAAATTTAACATCCCTCTTCCTTCTAGCGGGTTATATCGGTGGGGAGAGTTCACCAGGTGACTGCCCCCAAAGGCCTTGCTCTAGGCATCTGCCCTATGAGTCAAATTTCAATTGACCCAGGGTCATTTGAAAGGGTTGATCAAATTAGTGCCTTTTGAGTATGAATAATGCATGATGATCCCTTTCCAAATGAATCCAAGAAAACTTCACAGAGTGACAGAAGGAAGAAACCAGAAATGCTCATCAATATTCCATCAGCCACCTGTGGATGATTAAGAATCATTTATTAAGTCTGCTATGGGGGGAACTCCGTAGTTCCATCTGCAGGAACTGCGGCTGGTAACCTTCACTGGAGAAAGGGCAAGCAGGCCTGCAGATCTGTGGGTGTCAAGGGAAATCGAAGTGGTGGCTTGTGGAGAATGAAAAACAAAGATAAAAAAGAAGTGATTGAGGGGAGAGCAGGGAAAGGAAGCCACTTTTCTTTGGTGCTGAGCAACTCAAGCTTGCTTGAGTTCAAAACAGCAAGCATTTAGGGAGTATTTACTATATGCTTAGGCATTGTGCAGAGTTCTGGGGATAAAAAATAAAGGCAGAAACCACAGCCCTCAAGAGTTCAGTCCCCTGAGGGAGATAACAGGCTAACAGCAATACATATGAAACTTAGGAGACAAGCTCAGAGGAAAGGCACCGGAAGTGGGAGGCCTCTGGGAAAGACCTCTTGCAGAAGGTGATATTGGAGCTTAGTCTTGAAGGAAGCCAGAGAAGCGAGGTCTAAAAAGGAACACATCTCTTCATGTAAACTGGAGAGGCTCTTCATTGCTTCTTCTGCGGTCTTCTTGTTGGGCAGAGGTACTTCGGGAATAAAAAGAATTGAAACTCATGGCCCAAATTTGCCTTCACTCTTAATCTTCTCCGCCTACCCCCAAGATTCTGGGCTCATATGGAGCAGGTCTGATCCTCAGCGCCTCAGTCAAGCAGGGTCCTTTTCTTTCTTACACTCATTATTTCCTTGTCTTTGAATTTATTCTGGGGAAAATTCCAAATAGCTCAAGTATTGATCTGGGGCTTCCCCAAGCCTGAGTAAAGGGAGCCCAGCTCATTCCTGTATAAGCACTGAAGTTACTAAGTGCATAACTGATAGGTCAGCCTTTATCGCACCCCACAGAAAATGCAGAACATGATGGAAACCCAGGGGAGCCTATAAACAGCTATCAAAAGCACTTAAAGGCACCTGAAAGCCTCATGGAACTCAGGAAACCTCCAGAATGCCCAGAAGATGCCAGAACACAATCCATTTGGGGGCTGCTGAACGAGACCACTGTTTTCCATCAGCTCTACACCATCTGAAGAATTCACTGTAAGACTAAGGGGTGAGGAAGAGAGGTCCAGAGCCATTGTCACCATGCTGGACACCGGAGGTAACCAAGGCAAACAATGGAACCTTGGACTTGGTGGACAGAGATTCTGTGGGTCTGTGCGACTCAAAGGTAGGACTGAGCCACAGCAGGATAATGACACCAACTCTATAGGCCTCCTGAAGCAGAAGGCCTGAGCCGAGGGAAATCCTTAGAAAAGAAAACTTTCCCTCCCGCTCTGTTCATCCACAGATGTCATAATATAATCTGCTGTTCTATTTCCCAAACATTTTCAGTAAACTGAATTTGCTTCAAAGTGGCCATGGGTTTACTAGAGATGTACACACACAGTCAGGCAAAGAGCCCAAAATTTGCCTCAGTATTAGGAATTTTCCCACACTGAGGCTCAAAGACATTGGGATTGGACTTGGGTTTTATTTTATTTTGTTTTAAATCTAAAATAAACTCCCTAAAACTGAAGACAAAAAAATCATGCAGCCTGTAAGGACCATTGTACTGTCCCTAATTATCATAGCTATATCATAGCTCCTCCTGACTCCAGGTCCAATGCTCTATCTACATGCCACCTAGCAGCCTAAGCTCAAGATGAGCTAATTCTTATAACAGGGTCATAAAGCTGAGGCACACAGCAATTAAGTGGCTAATCCAAGGTCACATAGCAGATAAGTATCGGAGGCCACATTTGAACACAGGCCTTTCTGACTGCAGGTCAAAATGGATAAACAAGGGCCAAGCTCCTTCAAAAAGAGGCCATCCCTCCAAACCCCAGTTACCCAAGCACCTTAGAGGCAGGACCAGTCACTAAACACCCATCAGGAAATTATCGTTGTTCACAAAACAAAATCCCATGGAACATGTCCCTATTGATTCTAAATGAAGACGCATGTCATGGAAGCTGATGAAATTGCATGGTAAGCTTAAATTGACCAAGGACTTCCCTGACCCTATCCTCAATTCTATCATCACAAGCATCACGGCCTTTTCACCTAATCGATGCATAAACACCAAGTGCCTACTATGTTCTGGGCACAAAATAGGGTAGCATTTTGACAAAACTGAAGGAGAGAGAGGTAAAATGTCTCACCTCTTGTCATGCAGCTAGGATGAGTGGCAGGATTTCAATCCGAGTCTAATGATGACCCATCAGAATGCCAGGACAGCTATGGTAAGGTCAAAGTCTTCCTGAACTTTCGGGTGACCGGATGGAGTGAACGCAAGGGCAAGAAGGCTGAGGGAGAATTCTTCTTCTGAGAACCATTACTTAAGGGTGCCAAGAATATCTTCTTTTTCCCACGAAAACAGGAAGACGAGAGTTTTTGATAAATCCAGTTATTGTTTCACTTTCTAGGAGCTTTTTATGAGCTTTCAAGTGGGACTAAAACTCTCCCAAATGAAGGCAACCTTCCATTCATTTCATTGTCAGCAGAAATGAGTAGCACTCATGTGAATGGGCACATGTGATCTATCAAAAGTTGTCTCAGAGAAAGGCTTTTATCATACCGGTTTTCTTGCTAATGGGAGCTGAAGCATACTTTCCCACCCTCCATGAAAATCTCATTTGACTTTTACTTCTAATGGGATTTTTAATGCCAACAATTTGTCGACGGAGAGCGAGGTTACAAACCCAGTTCGGAGTGATTGAAGAGGTGTCTGTGAAAGCAGCATTCTAGACATTATTCTTTTTGTGATTGCACCCTGGGTGTACCAAACAGCCCTCCAAGCTTTCTGCAGAGGGCCTACAGGCTACATTTGGCACCAAGTAGACCTGAGTTCCAATCCCACACTTACTAGTTGAATGAAATGGGACAAATCAGTTAACCATCCTGTGCCTCAGTTTCTTTACTGTAAAATAGGAATAATAATAATAATAGTAACTACCATTTAAGTAGCACTATGCCTAGGCATTCTATAATTATCATATTGTTTGATCTACACAACCACCACAGAGGGCAGGTGCTATCATTATCCCTATTTTATAAATGAAGAAACTGAAGCCATCAGTTAAGTAAGAAGTTAAGTGACTTTAGCAGGATCACCAAGCTAGTAAGTGTTTAAGGCTAGATTTGAATTCAGGTCTTCCTGACTTTCCCAGTGCTTCCTCCACTGTGGTATCACCTGGCTGGCAACTTCCTAACAGGCTGTTTTCAAGATCAAATGAGATAAGGGATATCAAGTGCTTTGTAACTCCTAAAGCACCATAGAAATGGGTTCTTGTTATTGCGACTCCAGTAGACTTACCAGGGGAGATAAATTACCTTCTCCCAAACAGCCAGGTGCTGGTGGATGGCCATAGGGAAGGTAAAAGTGAAAGGACCACTTACATTTCTCATTTGGCTCTCTTCTCTTATCCCTTTTGGAAAATAGAATCTATACACACACACATGCATGCACACACACACACACACACACACACACACACACACACACACACACACCTGGACAATGTCACCAGAGAACACTCCAAACTCGTGTGCTTTTTCCCAAGAATGAAATAATAGAAGACTTCTATTCCCCACAAATGCAGTATTTGACAGAACAGCAATGCTTGAGGATAGGAAAAGACCCAGGCTGGTTCCAGTTGGAAATCGTTTGGGAGATGCTCATTTTCTCCAGGTAAAACCACAAGACTTTATGATGATAGTGAAAGCATGAAACCATGAGTCATCGAGTCACATAATCTATGGGTTGGAAGAAGAATGTCTGATATTTATGGAGAGCTTTTAAGTCTGCAAAGCACATCACAGACATTTTTTCCACATGAGCTTCTCAAGCACGTTATGGGATAGGTGCCACAGATATTATTATCCTCATTTTATATATAAAGACCCTAAGAGAGTGGGTGTTTTTCTGTGGTCACACAGCTAATAATGTCAGGAATAAACTTAATTCATTAAGGACCTGTTATGTTCCAGGTGTTCTGGAAGGCACCAGGAACACCAAATCACAAACGGAACCAGTTCCAGCCCTCAAGGAATTTCCATTCTCCTCAGGACGGGGATAAAACATGGATTCAGGCCAAAGTCTTCCTGATTTTGATTCGAAGTTCAGAGGTATATTTGTTACATGATGCTGCCTCCTATAATAGTTAATTCACCCTTCATCTGCACAAAAAAAAAGCCGTCTTCAGCACCCCAGTAAGTGCTCATTCAATTTGTCTGATGCCCTCCAAGGAGAGAGAAGCCCAAGCCTAGCCCATTCTTAACATTTTTGGACAGCTCCAATGGTTAGGACATTTTCCCGAACCTCCAGCCTAAACCCGGCTCTGCAATTTTCATCCACTGCTAGCTTCCCCAGTCTTGGGCCAAGGACAACGAGTCTAATCCCCCTCGGATGTGAAAATCTTTCAGATGCTGAAAGACAAAGAAGTCCTCTCCTAAGCCTCTGCCAAACTAAACATTCATAGGTCATTCCATAAAACCTCAAATGGCAAGATCTTGAGGTCACATGTCCCTGTGGCCTCTATCTCTCAAGGTCTTATCAATGTCCTTCTAAATCATCGTTCCCAAAACAGAAAACAGCACAGCAAATGTAGCCCAGCCAGTTCCTCTCTGGACCTTCTCCAAGACCAGTGGGATTACCATGGCTTTCTCTGATTTGAGGAAAACTGGATAGTTGGAGTTTGATCAAAGGGGAGAAATATACAGAATCAGCCTCGGTAATTATGGTGCCATGCCACGGATTTAACAGGACCCCTAAGATAATCAAGCATTGTCCCTTTGAAGACAGGAATCCTGAAAAGGTGATAAGGTAGCTGTTTCCTCCCCAGCTTTTCTCAGCAGAAATATCTGCTAAAGCATTTGGCTGTGTTTCCGCTCCATCACTCTGATCAGAAGGGATATGGGGTTTTTCAAGGAAATATTTCAGTTTAAATCTAACAAATGGTTTTGCTGTTAGAGAATTTTTTAAAATCGTGTTTTCTCTCTCTTTGAGATGCGACAGCTGGTAGACAAAGAAGGAGAGAAGAATACGTTTTAATTATACCTTTCAAAACCCAGCAAATTTGAAAGCTATGCATGTATGCAGAATTAGAGAAGAAGAGGATTCTTCTCTGTGTTAACTGTGGGTGGTTAAGGACCACAATTCCAGAGGTGAAGTGGCCAGACTTTTGTCTTCAGCCACAATGGTCCTGTTTCCCATTTGATATCCTGTCACATGGCTTATTTTCTCCAGGGATTTTATGAGTCTTGTTTTCCCTCTCTGCCGTGCTTTGAGATGACACAATCAAGAAAACAGCACGTTTAAGTATTATGAAGTTTCTCTTCTCCAATTATGTCACATGCCAAAGTGTGGCATGGATCCCCAGCAGAATGCTGGGACCTGGAGAATCTCTGGCATGAGTGAGGAAGCAGAGGGAGAAACAATGAGAGAGGGTGGCTGGGATGTTTGTTTCAAACCCTAGCTCCATTATCACCTGGGCAGGCGATGGAGCTCACTCGCCGTCTGCCATGTGGCCTAAGCCTTAGCCACATGGTAAATTCTCTCTCCCTGATTCACTCAGACTGGCCTGCTAACTGTTCCCATGCAGCACATTCCAGCACTCAGCCCAATTCTTTCCACAGCAAGTCCCATGTCAGAATGGCTTCCCTTTTCACACCCCACTTGGTAGAGAACCCGGGTTCCTCCAAAGCGCAGCTCAGGCACACTTTCTCCACACCCCCTACATGGTTTCAGGCTTTTGCGAGATGGAAGCACCTTCTCCCTCTTAAAATGACTACTTTATATAAATGGAGTCACTTCTCTATGTAGTTACCATACATGTCCTCCCCAGAGAAGGTAAGCTCCCTGAAGGCAAGAATGAGTTTTGTCTTTGTTTTGATAACATTTAAGGGTGCTTTGTACACAGTAGTTGCATGCTTAGACACGGAACAACTACTCAATGAATAGTATCTGATATGACACAACTGGAACACTCGGAGTCACAGTATTCAAATCAGAGGGTCACTTTTACTAAAGTACAAAAATACGCCAATGAGCACGGACTTCCAAGATCTAGTCAACAGCCCACACAACTGGCCCTCGCACATGGAAAGATTCATTCTGGTGAGTCTAAGGAGCTCCTGAGGGTAAGAATGGCAGCCTTCAGTTCTTCCCCTGCACCTACATGACACCATCTACCTGGCTTAACCGGATGTACCATGTTGGCCATCTCATCGCACTTTCGGCCTCATTGTGCTCCCAGACTAGGAGGGGCTAAACTACATGGCCCCTAATGTACCTTCTGGATCAAAGTCTCAAGTTCCTTAGGATACCATAGGCTCCTCTTGCCTGCTTTTCTTCATCACTGTCCTGGCTGTGGACACATGAAGACATTAACAAATGTCAGACAAGCTCTTGCTCTGCATTGCTCTTTTCACAATTTTGAATGGTAAGAGTTCCTTGAGACCTGAAAGTATTTACAACATTGTACTTTCTCTCTGTGCCGGGGACGCTGGATGAAATTCCCTGGGTATATATTGGCCCAGAGAGAACAGCCATGGAATCAGGAACTTGCCTCTTCCTGATATTCCCCCAAGTTTAGTTATTAACACAGCCATTCAGAGGCATGCCTTATAACTTCGGGTTCAAATCACCCCGCAAGGTGGAGGGGGGAGATAAGAAATGCTTGTTTGTTTCAAAAAATGAAATTTAGGCAAAACTGTCATTTTAAAAAGATTCTGCTGCCTTGAACGCTCAAGGGGAGAAGCAGTGCAGGGCAGCAGACAACTAATGTGCTGGCCTCGAAGCCAGCAAGACCTGGGTTAAAGTCCCTCGAAAAATCACTCACCACAGTGTCCTGAGCAACTCTTAAACCCGCTAAGTTGTTAAAAAAAAAAAAAAAAAGAAAGAAAGAAAAAGAAAAAAAGGGTGATCTGCATTGGGAGCCAGTTTCCTTCTCAAGGAGGTCGAGTATTCTAATGAAATCTCCAGCCCAGTCCCTCCTTAGCTCCTGAGTTGGAGGGCTTGAATGGCTGCATCCAAAGAGCACCAGGAGAGCTAGTGATCTGGGGGAGGATGAAAAGGCTGAAGGCCCCTTTGGGGCTCTGCAGGATTTCTCTGGAGCGGGCTCTCCCTCTGTCAACAGTCCTCTAATCTGTCTTCGACCAAAAGCTTCTCTACTGTAACAATAATTACAGCGGACATTTATTTAGGCTTCAAAGTATGAATGCTTTACCTCCTTGTTTGAACAAATGAACCAAAAAGCATTAAGGGTTTACAATGTGCCCAGCATTGGGCTGACTCCAGCTGTCAAGGGACTCCCATTCTAATGGGAGAGGTGACACACACGGGAGGGTTCCTCTGTAGGGAAGGCGGCAAGGTCCAGTGGTCCATCTGGTGTAAGGCACACAGGAACCCATCTTCTCTGGTGTCATTCTGGTCAAGCAGCTAGTTGGTGCCACAGAGCACAAAGCTCTGGGCCTGGAATCCAGAAGACTTGACTTCAAATCCAATCTTGGGTACTTAATTCCAGTGTCACCTTGGTCAAGCCACTTGATCACAGGATGCCTCAATTAATTCATATGCAAAACAGGGGCAAAAATAGTTTATCCCAAGCCAGGCCCTGGGCTGGGTGCTTTGTCTACAAACAGACCCCAAAGGAAAGCCAGTCCCTGCTTTTGAGAAACTTCCATTCTAACAGAGAAGACAACACATGAGCTGGAGCCGAAAAGCAGGGAGCGGTAGTCGTAGGGAGGATGGCAAGGTCAAAAAGTTGAGAAGGAAGGAGCCCGGTGATCCATGATCTGAGCAGAGTTTGAAATGAGGATGGCTGTTGTGGCTACTTTCTCAAAAGGAGCTTCCTGGCAGGATGAACTCCCAAAACAGAGGAGACCACAGAGGTGGTGATGTTGCCAGTAGGAGAAGGCAGCTAGGGTGGCAATTGGGAAGAAGTCATGGGGGGGGAGCAGGATTTGGAGTGAGCACAGCTGGCAAAGGAGATTTCCTCAAACAGAGGTGCCTTAGGCTTATGCTCTGCTTATTCAATCGGCAAGCAAGCGAACAAGCATGTATTAAATGCCTGCTGTGTGCCGTGGACTATGCCAGGCAATTAGGAAGACAGAGATGGGAGTCAGAGAGTTCTTACCCTCAAAAAGCTTACTTCTAATGAAATGTAACTCTACTTTGGACCTTCAGTTAGCACTGCATCCCTTTTAGCCAGTCTTCCGGAGGTTTCATCACTTAATCTTATTTTCCTGCTTTTTCCCTCCCTGCCTGAACCACTGAGGCAAGGGAAGAGAAATGAATTTTGTCTAAGCCAGTGGCAGCAAAGAGCCTGCTCATTAAACAAGCCTATTATTTTCCCTCTTTAACGAAGATGGATAAATATTATACTGTAGTTTAACAACTTTATTAGCTAAGTAAATTACAGTCCTTTTACCAGAAGTCAGTGGAATAATAGGAGGAAAATGAAAGCTGGGCTTAAGGGCACCTTGGTAGGATCAGTGGGCACCGCCCCAATATGCAGATAAATAATTCATGGCCCATAATCACAAAGCGCAGACCAAGGCAACACATTTCACAGGTGGAAGGAGTAGGACGTGGTAGGCGGCTCTGAACTGGAGTGTGAAATAGATACTGGTCTCCTGGTACCACTGAATGCACGCCAGGGAAAAGCGACGTGGAGACAGATGACTACCTCCTGGGCAGCCTCTTCATCTGTCATTTAGTACTTGGGCCCCACTTTCAGAAGCCAGCTCTGCCTGCGGCCTGGCCAGAGCGATTCTGGCCACACCTGAGCACCTACTATGGGGAGGAGGGCACAGGACAAGGGGCGCCGCCCTGGCCATCAGGGAGCTTGGGCCCTCCCGGGATAGATACAACACATATGGACGGAACAAGAGAACACACTCTAGGAGGAAGCTTTGAGTGGAGGGGGCAGGCTTCTATCAGCCTACATGTGAGGCAAGAAGGAGAGGGAGAGTCAGCATTGGCTGCTAGCCCTACTGCAGCAAGCTAGAGCTTGTGCTCGTAGCTAACTGTGTTTGATGCTCTTTGATATTACTAGTAAATTACCTGGCTGAAACAGAAATCATATAGCCATTAGGAGGAGGAGGAAAAAGGAATTCCCACCTGGGAAAGTCCCTCCATTGAAGCAGATGGACAACTCATCTGTAACTTCTGAGTAGTAGCAGGGTTGTTCTGGGTGCTAAGGGGTTCCGGGACTTAAGCCTGGAAGTTCCCATGATGTCAAAATGCCAACATCTCTTCAAATAACAAGTACACTAAGGGGAGGAGACGAGAGCATCTGGAACAGAGGGAGTCCCTGAGCTAGGCTCGGAAGGAAGCCACAGAAGGGACAGAAGAAGGGCATTCCAGACAGGGGGACCAGCCACGTGAAAGAACAGAGGTGGGCGATGGAATGGCATGTGTGGCAAAGAGCTAGGTGAGCTTCACTGGAATAGAAGGTACAGAAAGGAGAGAAAGAAAGCATGATGGGAAAGCTAGGTGAAAGCTGGAAGGTGTCGGGTCTTCATCGCCTCCCTGAGGTGTCAATGGCCTTCATCTCTGGAGACTGATCACCTTCTCCAAAGTCCTGGGATTTCCAGAAGATCTGCCTTGTAAATCTAGGGGAGCCCCTAGTATTCCAAACTTATCCTCTGCTAACAAAGTCTTCCTGCTCAAAGAGTGGGACTTACATGCAAAAAGGGATTATGTGATTCTAGGAAGGAGAGTTTACCAGGTATGGGGAAGGTTTCCCAACTAACCTATACACTGTTGCCAAATTCGGCAGTCTCCTGCTCCAAATGGCTCATAAAGTTTGGATTACTTACTCTGGCACTTAGAGTCTGACCCTATCCAGCCCCAAACTATTTTTCCAGATTTATCTGCCACTGTTCCCCTTCATATACTCTACACTTCAACTAAAAACAACTCTTAGTCCTTCCTTGAAATGCATAAACAAAATACCCAGAATTACCAAGGAAATCTATTTTACTGAAATAGTTATCCAAATGTTTCAAAAGCAAGTTCATGCTGGAAAGCCTGGCCTAAGCCTTCTTCTTCATTTCCACCCGTCCAAATCTTAGCCACCCTCTGGCTCAAATGCCACCGTCTCCATGAAGCCTTCACTTCCCTCAAGCTGCCTGGGATTTTCCTCCCCCTCTGAAGCTTCTAGAGTTTTATTTGTCTCCTCCTTCCAGCCATTTCTCATTCTACCATGATAATCATTAGCATAATAAATAATAACAACAATAAACTCATCTTTATGTGGTCCTTTAAGATTCGTAAATCGCTCTTTATTGAATGAGGAAGTGATTATTTACAGTCAGTTTCCAGAGCCCTGAAGTATGATTTCTCCTGTACTAGGCTCCCCAAGAAGTGGGCAAAAGCAGCTCCCTGGGGCTGGGAGCTGACATTCTACGTGGTCAGTTCTCTGCAAGGTGAGGAGAAAGGACTTGAATATCAATCTGATTGATAAAAGGAGTAAAAGCTACCATCAAAGACCCCCTTCCAGATTTCTTCCTATTGAGAGAGAAATGCTCAGTCACATGAGGGAGCACAAACTGAAAGAGGTCTCACATTAAACGCTACGCCAAGTGTTCGGGCTTTCTTCCCCCTGTAGTATATGCACAAATATCCCCAGAGCTGACTGCATTAGAGATATAGAACTGTCAGTTATTCCTTCCATTTCTAGAACCTTTCACTTTGAACATCTATAAATGAGCCGTAGGAGGGCCTTTCTCAAGCAGACAGCTGTAATTTTTGTTTTTGCTTTTAAGTTGTATCATTAGCAAATACTTTTCTTTTGCAACTAATAGTCCTTGTGGGATGTATTCCAATAAAAAAAGGATCAAAAGACATCTGTGCAATAAAAACTTGTTTCCAATGCTTAATGTATCTGCCTCTTAAAACTACAGATTAGCAAGTGATGGCAACAAATATGACTGGCTGAGCCTGACTCTGAGGCTGCTCTCTGTAATGCAGAGCAGAGTGTAATGGGGAGAAGATGAGGTCACTTTCACCTGTGATCAATGACTTGATTCGTCTGGCCTCAGTTTCCTCCTCGGAAATATCGAGTGGAAACTAACAGAGGAAAAATGGTGTCCAAGGCCCCTTTTGGGTCTGACATTCTAGGATCTGATGATCTTCTAAGGGATGATATAAGTGCTGAGTCAATGATTCTCTGAGAACCACCAATCTGATCAAAGAGAATGGAATCCCTTTTGTAGTACACTAAAGCACCGTTCATCAAACTTTGTTGTGTCTGTGGCTGCCACTGCCACCATCACCGTCACCATCATCATTTTTTAGACTATTTAGAACCTTGAGGGTACATCAGACAGTATTTAGCTCTATGAGGGTAGGTAAGACAGTAAGGTGGACTCCAATCTAGAAAGTAGAAATCACCAATCAGACAATGACATTGCTCAAAAGGAGCCAGTAGTATAGTAGATAGGGTGCTGTACCTGGAGTCAGGGAGATGCAAGTTCAAATCCAGGTTCACTGACTATCCCAGCCACGTTAAATGCAAGTCATTTAGCCTCTTCCTGCCAAAGTTTCCTGCTCTGTAAAATGGGGGTAACAGCATCTACCTCTCACTGTTGCTGTAAGAATCAAATTAGATAATGTAAGATAAGGAAGTGCTCTGCAAACCCAAAAAATGCTATATAAATGCTATATTATTATTATTGATCATTATTATTGAAGGTACCAAGATCTGATGTCCCCTAAATAGGGAAGCAACATGATTAAATTTAGTGACTCTTATGATTTTATATTTATTTTTTAAAGGACCTTTAGATAACTCTGTTTCAGTAGAATTGGCCTCTGAGAGATCACTTGAACTTTATTTTTTACAAAGGGATCACAATACTTCTTTCTCAGACCAATACCCAAGGGATTCAGGATGTAAGAAAGGCAAAGAATTCCTGTTTTAGTAGAGCATATTGAAGGAAATGGAGGGGGAAGGCAGACAGAAATAAAGGAAGGGAGAAAAAGGGATAGAGTACTGCAGAAAGGCAGAGACAGAATCAAAAAGAAACAAAGAGAAAAGAGAAAAAGAGAGAGAAACAGGGAAAAGTTAAATGAGAAAGTGAAAGAGAGTAAAAGGAAATTAAACAAAAAAAGATAAATTGAGAGAGGGGGGGGGAGAGAGAGAGAGAGAGAGAGAGAGAGAGAGAGAGAGAGAGAGAGAGAGAGAGAGAGAACACACTATGCACCCAGCAGCACCCCTGAGGTGAAGCCTTGACTTTGTCAGGCCCCAGAATCTTGGGGATTGCCACTTCTGTCAGCTGTGAAATGAGAAGGCTGGGCTGGCTTGTCTCCAAGGACCTTTCCAGCCCTGGCGTTCCTATGCTTCTTATACATCATACTCTCTATCTTCTGTCAATATACCTTTCCATAGACCACAGAATGGTCTTCCTCTTCCCCTGCTCTACTCAGGGCTCAGTCCAGGTGGTACCTCCTACCCAGGGCCTTTTCTACTTCTGCCCACCCCCCAATCCCATGTTACTTGGATGCCCCCTTCCCCATTTTAGTCTGCCCCTCAGAGCTCCTTAGCAGTTTTGATTTGGGCTTCTACCCTTGTGGAAACAACAGCACACACTAATCACTCTGCTGGTGGAGGGCTTGGCTGCTACCAAGTCTTCCACAAACTCTACAAGCATTGGCTTAAGTATGCATCAATTAATAACCACTTGTATACCAAGCATTGCTCTAAATGGTGGCGTTGCAAAGACAAAATACCCCTGCCTTCAGAGGATCTACTCAAGGATAGAGAAGTAGGCAGATATATATGCTTTCTAAAAAGAAACAAATTTATTTTGACAGGGTCGGGAGATAGCAGTAAAAACAGAGAGTAAGGAAAGGCCACTCGCATGGCCTATGGGATCATTGAAAAGACTCTGAGCATCCAAGTAACGATAACGAAGAAGGGATATTTTCTAGGGACAGAAAACAGCCTATGCAAAAGCACACAGATGGGAAATGAAGTGTTTGTATGTGGTGGGGAAAGGTGGGGGACTAGATCATGTGAGAAATCACATAGAAATTCACATTTTCTGCTTTGGGGAGGACAGAGAAAGAAGTGAGGTGCTGTCCTCTCCACTGGGGTTAGGGAAAGGATAGGATGGCTTTTATTTTAGGGAGAAAAAAAAGGCAACCTACAAAGGCCCTGGTCTCTACCTAGTGAGCCATTGGATCCTGGGCAAAATATTTAATTTTGTCTAAATGGCTATGCAAAGCAAAACATTGAGTACCAGCATTTAACAGGGGAAAGTGAATTTGTGAAATCCTTCAACATTATTGGAAATCACCGAGAACAATAATTATCCCCAACTTTTGTTACACTTAACAGATTTTATGCGGACATTAAAAGAATGTGACAATGTTGTTGTGTTTGCAGGCCCCATTTCATGTTCCAAAGGCTAATCTGGAGCCTGCTTTTCTTAAATTTGCTGAAATGGCCCACTGCCAAGTGTCCCAGGGGCTGGGAGGACTCTGAGAGCAATTAGGGAACAATCTGCTCAATTCTCTTTGGCATGGTGTAGAGGCCGGCTGCTATAATCATGGGGAAGGAAGCGTGCTGAAGGTTTTCATGGAGAGGTGGAGACCTGCTGTGATCTCCCCCTTGAGTCTCCAGAAGGGCTTTCTCTGATCCCCTCCACTCTTACTTCCATCAGATCACAAATCAGGCCCTCTACACTCCTGGATTAGGGGCAGGAAGGCTCCTGACTATAATGGAGATACATTAATCTACAAGGAGATTCAAAAAAACAAACCCTTACAAAATCTCCCCATTTTAAAGATAGGAATATTGAGGCCTAGAGACTTACTTGCCCATGGCCACCCACCAAGTATTACCTAGGTGCAAATCTGGGTGTCTGGACCTGAAGTCTCACCATACCACAGAGCATGGCCTCAGGCCCAAATCTCTGAAGTGAGGCAGAGAGGAGACCCTTCTGACCTCTATATTCAGGAAACACTACCAGAAACACTAGTCTGTAGAATGGGCAAGCCAGAAGAAACTCTGGCTTCCTTCAAAGCAGAACTCAGATGCCCTGTCTTACAGGAGGCCTTTCGTGGCTCAGGCAGTTAGGCAGTCAGGTGGGTGGTGCTTGAGACGTGCAGTCAGAAAGACCTAAATCCAAATCCTGACAGCCACCCTGCTGGTCACTAGTGGGTCCCCCTAGCTCCATCTCTTCAGTATCCTCAATTGTAAAATGGCTATCACAGTAACACTCCCTCAAAGGGTGACTGAAAAGATGGAGATCAGTTCTATAAAATGGTCTATATGCTAACGACCAATATTACATCCTCAGTTTTTAGGACTGTTTTATCTTGAAATTACTTATATATGTGTATGTGTCTGTATAGACATATGAATACACATACATACTATATATGCATATATATGGATGTTTGTGTGTATATATATTTTTTCATGTTATATGTGTATAAACACACACACACACATATATACTTATTTGTGCTCATGGCTCCAAGTCAAATGTTAGCTCAAGGGCAAGGACCATTTCCCATCTCTGTCTCTGGACACTAACAGCTAGCACACTGTCCTCAAGGCAGGTGTTGATGGGTGCTGGCTGAACTGAATGGAGCCTCATGGCCTCGACCTGTCACACTGGAGAGTCATTCACCGCCATCAGGTAGAGCAGTGAGCAGGGAGGCACATCTCCTAGCAGGCTGCCCCAACCAATGTAATTCCACAAAACTGGCAGGAATATGGCACATCTACATAAAGGGGTGCAATGCCCTGAGTACAATTTTTCAGCCAACTGTGTTTTATAACAGCACTTCTAAGGAACTAACTACCCCTTTGGAGGTCATTTCCCCTTATGTTGTCATTTCTGGAAGGGACAAACAATATTAAATAGATATACTTGGCTGAAATTAGGCATGGACCCACATTTAACACCGTACACCAAGATAAGATCAAAATGGGTCCAGGATTTAGGCATAAAGAACGAAATCATAAATAAATTGGAGGAATATGGGATGGTTTACCTCTCGGACTTGTGGAAGAGGAAGGAATGTGTGACCAAAGGAGAAGTAGAGACCATTATTGATCACAAAATAGAAAATTTTGATTACATCAAATTAAAAAGTTTCTGTACCAACAAAACTAGTGCAAACAAGATTGGAAGGGAAGTAACAAATTGGGAAAACATTTTTATAGCTAAAGGTTCTGATAAAGGCCTCATCTCCAAAATATATAGAGAACTGACTCTAATTTATAAGAAATCAAGCCATTCTCCAATTGATAAATGGTCAAAGGATATGAACAGACAATTTTCAGATGATGAAATTGAAATTATTTCCACTCATATGAAAGAGTGTTCCAAATCACTACTGATCAGAGAAATGCAAATTAAGACAACTCTGAGATACCACTACACACCTGTCAGATTGGCTAAGATGACAGGAACAAATAATGATGAATGTTGGAGGAGATGTGGGAAAACTGGGACACTGATGCATTGTTGGTGGAGTTGTGAAAGAATCCAGCCATTCTGGAGAGCAATCTGGAACTATGCCCAAAAAGTTATCAAACTGTGTGTACCCTTTGATCCAGCCAGACTACTACTGGGCTTATATCCTAAAGAGATCTTAAAGGAGGGAAAGGGACCTGTATGTGCCAAAATGTTTGTGGCAGCCCTTTTCATAGTGGCCAGAAACTGGAAGATGAATGGATGTCCATCCATTGGAGAATGGTTGGGTAAATTATGGTATATGAAGGTTATGGAATATTATTGTTCTGTAAGAAATGACCAGCAGGAGGAATACAGAGAGGCTTGGAGAGACTTACATCAACTGATGCTGAGTGAAATGAGCAGAACTAGGGGATCATTATACACTTCAACAATGATACTGTACGAGGATGTATTCTGATGGAAGTGGATATCTTCAACAAATAAAAGATCTAATTCAGTTCCAATTGATCAATGATGGACAGAATCAGCTACACCCAGAGAAGGAACACTGGAAAATGAGTGTAAACTGTTTGTATTTTTGTTTTTCTTCCCAGGTTATTTTTACTTTCTGAATCCAATTCTTCCTGTGCAACAAGAAATTCGGTTCTGTACACATATATTGTATCTGGGATATACTATAACATAGTTAACATGCATGAGAATGCCTGCCATCTAGGGGAGGGGGTGGAGGGAGGAAGGGGAAAAGTCGGAACAGAAGTGAGTGCAAGGGATAATATTGTAAAAAATTACCCAGGCATGTGTTCTATCAATAAAAAGTTATAATAAAAAATAGATATACTTGCCTAAAAGGCTTTCTTTGCAAGGCAGGCTAAATCTCAGAATGTCTGGGAGCTTTAAATGCTGTCTGACTTGGTCGCCTAAACTCAGGTCCACTGCTTTGTCTTCACTTGTGCTTTCGGTGCATACTTAGGCTTCATGACTACTTTCCTGGCTTTGCCCCAATGCTTAGAACCCTGGGAGCCATTACTATGTCTGGCACTGATATCCTTCTTAAGGCTGGCTGGGCTTAGTGGTCAACTTTAGAGGCCTGTCTCTGCAGAGACATACAAAACAAGAATCAAAGTTAGGCAGATGAAAGAATTAACTGGATGAGAAATAAAGTTCGGTGCAAAAAGCTCAAGTGATGCATGCAGTCAGCAAATTCAGACTGTCAAACCAAGAGAAGCAATTGTATCTGCTTTGAAGTCCAAAGGGCTGAAATCACCCTAGCGCACTGTCCAGAGGTTTCTCCCTCCCCGTTGGAATAATCTCCATCTTGGCTGGACTGAACATAATTAGAATGAGAATATTATTACCTATCAGTAATGGAACCACTATGATAAGTAGTAATTTGTAATTTCATGAAGACAGAGACGGAAATCTCCAATTTTGTAGCCTATAAGATCTTCGCTAATCTTATAATGTAAGATAAGGAACGCTATTGGGCAATAAAATCTCAGTAGGATAGTTTCTTATTTCTATTCACATGCTGTGTGTATCTCCTGCCTGCTGAGTTAAAAAGCCTGAACTTGGGTCCTTAACCATCATCGTTGCCATTACCACCCAATGCTAGCAGTACACCCGCTTTGAAAAACTTCTTTCACTTGAAGTCAAAGAAATGATTGACCAAAAACTCAATTTCCTTTCTAAAAGAAGAGGTCTTTTGCCCCCCTTAATCACGCCTTATTAACCCCCCAACAAAGGGGCTTTGGATGACTGGATGGCTAACTAAAATATATGACTTCTGAAGAACTTCCCTCTAGAGCTAACATTCTACTAAACTGACCCTCAGGGAGAAGAGCCCAAAGGCAAAACAAAAAACAAAAAACAAACAAAAACAACAACAACAACAACCAAAAAGGCTGCCTGATTCTTGTGGGCTTCCCAGATTCCTACTCCACGGAGTATATGGCTAAAGTCTTTGAAAGGCATTCATTATGTAACCTTTGTGTCAAAGGAGAGTTCAGTCTCAGACAATTATCAATAATGTCATCATGGCTTGTTCTCCCTACCCGCCCCTTCCAGATTCTCTCTTTGGGAAAATCAGAACATGACTCATTTTAGCTCTCCCCTTGGGATATCCGATTCCACACTGAGCAAACAATCCAAGGCTTCCAATGAACATTTAAACAGAATATCTATTCAGGGCAGCAATGAGATCAGAAAGAAGCTAACATCCTTTTAGAGAAGCAAAAGGAAACCTATTCTGTGGGTTCTTGAGTTTATTGAGCACATGGAAGGTGGAGGGGAGCAAACTCTAGGAATCAGGGCCCAAGGGGCCATAATCTATGCTCTTTTTCCTAGATTACCATTGTTTTCCCTATCATTGAGTCGGTTTTTCAGTTGTATCCGACTCTTCCGTGACCACAGTGGGGTTTTCTTGGCGGGGATACTGGAGTGGCGAGCCATTTCCTCCTCCAGCTCATCTGACAGATGAGAAAATTGAGACAAACAGGGTGAATCGACTCATTTGGGGTCATACAACCAGTGTGTGTCTGAGAATGGATTTGAACTCAGTAATAAGAGCTCCACACACTGTGCTTTGCGCAGTGCAGCACCACCTAGCTGCCGTTTTGCCCACAGATAAACAGACTGTCATCCACGTGGTTCATTTCTTAAGCCGCGATCTCTTGTACTTTTTTCTGTGGTAAATCTGTTTTGCTCCCACATTGTCAGAGTTGACTTTCTTGGGGTATTTTTGTTTACCAGACAGAAACACCACTTTCCCTCTCAATGCTTTGTTTCCTGCCCACATATGAGCAGAGGAGACCAATTCCTCAAAGTTCCCACTCAGATTATCTTTCTTAAATTTAGCTTGGCACATGCTTCCTGAGGCACACATAAATAGCAATAATGAAATAAATACTAGGGAATCTAAGAAGAAGGGGCCACTAGGTAGCACAGGGCAGTGCCATGCCAGGCTTATATTCCTTGCATTCAAATCCAGGCTCAGATGCTTCTTAGCTGTGTGACCCTGGGCAAGTCATTTCACCCCATTTGTCCCTCATTTCTAAAATAAGCTGGAAAAGGAAAGAGCCAGCCACTCCAGGACCTTTGCCAAGAAACATCAGTCACAAAGAAGTCGGATATAAACAAGAACAAAAGTCTGAGAAGGAAGAAAACACTAAGGCCTGGGAAGAAAAGGAAGACAGAAAAGGCTTCGGGGAAGAGAGAAAATCTGAGCTGTGCAGGGAAATAATGATCTGGGGAGGGCATTGCAGGCACAAGGAATGGTTTGTGCAAATGCACAAATGCACAAAGGCTGGAGACAGAAGGTTGAGTCTGGCTGGAATGGAAAGCATAGAAGGAGAATGAAGTGGGATGTCTGTAAAGGTAGGTTGGAACCAGATTAAAGAGAGTCTTGAATGCCAGGGTCAAAACTTGGAATTTTACCCTAAGGGCAAAAGGGAGCCATAGAGAATTTTTAAGCAGAAGAGTACCATGGCAAGCTTGTTTCTCAGGAAAGTGATATTAATAGCTTTCTGGAGGATGTATTGGAAAAGGGAGAACTCAGCAACAGGAAGACCATTGAGGAGGCCATCACAGTAATGGACTGGTATGGTGCCCATGAATATGGAGAAACGGGACAAAACGTGAGATAGAATAACTAGGACTTGGCCACTGACTGGATGTGGGGGTTGGTGGCCTAGGAACAGAAGACAAGGCTGACTCTAAGTTTAATATTTAAGTGACTGGTGCATATATACTGTTAAAAAATGTTATAATTATAAAATTAATTTAAAAAAAGAAAAAAATATTTGAGTGACTGGGAGGAGTGGTGCCTTTAAGAGAAACCCAGAATTCAGGAGGTGGCAGGCAAGGAGATGCCGGGGTCCATTTATGAGATTGTGAAGCTGAGACACTAGAGGGACGTCAAGGTAGACTGACTATTCTCACAGTTGTTCAAGATGGCAAGTACTTAATGAGTGAGGCAGGAGAAGATAAACCAGGTACCCATTTGCCTGGTCCCAAAGCTGGGCAGCCCACCATGATTCCAGGTGCTGGGGAAGCGGGGCAGAGAGGGGTTGCTGCTACTGAAAATTCATACCAAGGGAGCACGGAGCCAAGAGGAAGGAGAACAAGCAGGAGGCCATGTGTTTGAGTCCTTTGCGCCCGCAGGCTAGAAGGAAAGAGGGCCCAGAGGAACACAGTGGAAGGCACACTCTCTGACCATGTGGCCCCCTAAGTCTCAACTCCATTCCCCGGGAAATGGAGGTGGCTGGGTCTGGCACACACCCAAGTGCACCCAAGGAGCAACAGAATGTAAAGTCTCTGTTGAAGAGGAGGCGCCCAAGACTGACCTGGCAGTAGTAATGACCCTATGTACAGGATCAAATGACACCAACCACCCCAAGACGCTGGCTGTATGGATAGTCCTAGCCTCCTACCAGCTCTTCCAGTCTAGTCTGTCCCTTCCTGCAAATCAAGGTCATTTCTATAGGTTTTATTCTGAGAAATACAATGTTCCCCATTTTAAGGGGGCTAGGGAACACAACAAGGAAGAAGCACAGCAGCTGGGGAGCATGGCAGGGAGGGGGCACAGCAAGTAGAGGGGCACAGCAGGTAGAGAGATGGGCCTGTAGTCAAGAAGACCTGAGTTCAAATCCATCTTCAGACACTTAATACCTGTGTGGTCCTAGGCAAGTTCATCAATCTCTACCTCAGTTTCCTCAACTGTACAATAGAGATAATAACAGCACTTCGAGTTGTTATGAAGATCAAATGAGATCATATTTACAGGGCACTTAACACACTGCTAGACATATAGGAGGCACCTGAGAAATGCTTGTTTCTGCCTTCTTTCTAAGGCCAACTTTGGGAAAAGTTCATCTGGGCACCCTTGGTAATTTTCTCCCTAATTCAGTAGTAGCTTGCTACCTGTGCCACCCCCCCCCACACACACACAGGTACTCTCAGCAAAGGATCCCATAGTCATTCACAGTGAGGTAGAGATGACTCAGAAGTTCTCTCCCATAAGTATTTGCATTTCAACAGGGGACAAAGGTTATACTCAAAGGAATGAAGCTCTAATTGTGTAATTTCAGGCATCATCAAGCACCCTGAGGGAGGTATTCTTTGACTGAGAGGGTGGGAACAACCTTCCCACCTCCCCTGAAATGATATCACATGAGCAATCATCTGGCAAGACCAAGCTTGGGAACACTTTCCCCAAAGAAATATGGAGTTTGGGGAAAGGAGGGAAAAGCAGGTCACTTTTAATTTCCCTTTGAACAATTAAAACACTTAGTCAGAGGGTCCCTGGGAAGGGCTCTTAGTCAGGCTCACAAATATTCATATTCCTTCTATTTTTCTGAGATGATCAGCGCTGTCAGGAAGAAGGGAGGGAGGAAGACTATTTTCTCCTGAAGCTGAGAGGTACAAGCAGGAAGGAGAATTTGTCACAAAATAATCACTTCTTTCCTCTCCAAACATGAGCACATTTCTTCCCCCCACTACTGGTCATTCCGCTGCCCATAGCACGATACCACTGGGGACTGATGACTGTGCATGGGGGCCTGGCCATGTCATTCCAATCTAGCACCGTCATGTCCCCAAGAGTAGGGGTCTAGGAATCATATTTCCAACATATCAAAAGATTGTTCAAAGTGGAAGGATGACCCAGGCAGCAGACAGATGAAAAGAGCTGGGGATTTGGGGCCCCCAGCCCACCTCGTGCATTCTGCCTTAGTTTTTCCTTTAAAAATCATGGGGTTCAACTACTTGTACCCCACACAGCAAGTCCTAGTGCACATTACCTCGAATGGGGTACCTGAGCTTCCGGGGATCCTCTTAGGCCTCAACTCAGTGGGGAGGGTGTGACTGGCCCCCTCGTTGTCACCTGCAAACATTTAAGAGGTATCTGTTACATTCAAGAGTCCCCGCCACTTACGTTATTCACCTTGGGGTCAGATTGTCCCTTACAGACTCCCATCTTTTCTCCCTGCCTGGGGAGGAATGCCATCTTCTCCATCAGCAGGCCTGAGCCCTACTTGGGATGAGGCATGTGGTCCCCATCCAAAGTCTCCCCCACTGGTCTCATTCTCATCATTCTCCTTACTCCTAAGCTGGCTTCCTAAAACTGCCCGTCTTACCTCCTTCGAAGACCTAAACTGGACTTGACCCGTGGGCTAATGAATAAGCTTCAGAGACAGCTGGGAGCCATACACTAGCTAAAAATACCAAGTGCCTGAGAAACTGGAAACTGAGTGGTTGCCCTTCAATTGGAGAATGGCTGAATATGAATGTTATGGAATATTATTGTTCTGTAAGAACCGACCAACAGGAGGAATACAGAGAGGCTTGGAGAGACTTATAGGAACTGATGCTGAGGGAAATGAGCAGGACCAGGAGATCGTTGTATACTTCAACAATGATACTGTATGAGGATGTATTCTGATGGACATGACCCTCTTCAACAATGACATGAACCAAATCAGTTCCAAAGTTCTTGTGATGGAGAGAACTGTCTACATCCAGAGAGAGGACTGTGGGAACTGAGGGTGGAGCACAACACAATACTTTCATCTTTGTTGTTGTTTGCTTGCATTTTGTTTTCTTTCTCATTTTTTCCCTTTTTGATCTGATTTTTTTTTGCAGCATGATAATTGTAGAAATGTGTTTAGAAGAATCGCACATCTTTAATGTATATTGGATGACTTGCCATCTAGAGGAGAGGATAGGGACAGAGGGAAAAAATTTGGAACACAAAGTTTTGCAAGGGGCAGTGTCCAAAAGTAATCCATGTAATATGTTTTGAAAATAAAAAGATTTAATAAAATAAAAAATAAATAAATCAAAATCAAAAAATAAATAAATACCAAGTGCCTGCACATAGTCTCCAAGAACTCACAGTGTGGGCATTTCTAAAGAACAGGAAATCATCAAATGGCAAGTAAAAGGACAAGATTCAATACAGGCCCTCTCTTCCTTTCCTCATGGTTCAAGGGATCACAGCTTTAAAGCTGAAAGGAACAGCATAGGCTATCTCCTCTCTAATCCTTAAGCAACAGATAAGAAAACTGAGGCCTGATGAAGCAGTTATGGCTACTGGGATTAAACATCCCCACATTACCCAAGGCAAGCAGCAGGAAAGGTACCTTTTGGATGGACAGGGCTAGGGGTGTGATGGCAATGGAGCCTTTTGTCTCTCAAAAGGTAACACCTGCCTGAGCCCACTCCAACTGCTGAAGCACCACAAGCGCCTTCAGCACCTTTCAAATTTGCTGTCCTCTGAATTTATTGCCCCAACTTTGTGATGGCTCTGGATAGAAGATGCTGCCCAAAGTCACAGAGCTGGTATTTGGGCCTGACTCTGCTTCCAAGTTCAGTCCGCCTTGTGCTGTGCCCCGTGGGCTCTTCTCTGCCCAAAAGAGTTTTACTGACAATTAATGCTGGGGGCACGGCTCGCACTCAATGTAGTCTAATCTCTGCAAGATACCAGATTTTTAATAAAAATACAGTCAATTCCCTCTCACTGTTGCTAGAAAACTAAAATTGACTGTTTTAATGTACATTTCAATTTACAGTGTGTAGGGAAGCCATTGAGGAAATATATAGTCTTAACCACTTAGCTTAAAGTTGTCATTATGTCAATAAGAAATCATTATAGCCAAACACTCCTGTCTGATACATGGTTAAAAGTCTAGGAGTAATTTTACACAAATCTATAGTTTTGCTCTGAAGGAAATTATATGTATAGTTGTTCACTTCATTACATGGATTATGATTATTGGGGACTAGCAGAAGGAAGTTGGAGAGGCCTGCCTGCACCATACACGTTCGCGCACACACATACACACACGATCTAGCCACTTCTTCTTGGTCCTGTCAACAACTGAGGTGGCACTGTTGATGGAGTCAGGTTTCCGTGGTGTTAGGGCCCTTATTCCATGGGGAGGATTCTTTTGTGGTGTTGGGATAGGAGTGGCAGCTTGAGGACTCAGCTGCTTAAGTGGGTATTTTTTCCCCATCCCAATGGGGCACCATGGGCACCGCCATAGGCTTGCATCATTCCAATAACAAAGCCCCAAGAGGACCTTGGAAAGACAGGAGTGCTCACGGCAGCCTCCGTGCTTGCTGGAGCCCTTATCGGGTTAGCGCCGGGAGCCTTGGAAGGCTGAGGAGGAGGCTGCACGGTGCTCAGATCTGATGTCAAAAGACACAGATTCAAATCCTTGCTCTGCTACCTATGGGACGCTGCATGGGTCCCGTCCTCTCTTGCTTTTCTCCTCCACAAAATGAGAGTGTTGGACTTGGTGACTTCTAAGGTTCTTTCTTCCATTTCCAAACTGAGGACCCTATGATTGGGTGGCTAGCAACTGAGCCCATTCTCAGCTGCCAGGATGCTTCTCTTATCTTTCAGCTTCCAAAAGCACACAGAGAGCTTCATTTTGCCAAAATGCTTTTCAGGGCCTGCTGAGTTAAAGCACTATAGACCATGGATTCCCTCCCCCCCTCACCAGGCCCCATTTATGAACTTCACTATCCCCTGAAAACACACAGCATCCCATCCCACACAAAGTCTCCTGAATCCTAGAAAAAAGAATTGTGTGGAAATGCTGCTCATGGTTGACATTGTTAATTATTTCTAAACGTGGGCTTACTGAGCTTGCTCGTCACATCCTCTCCTTGAAGGACTGTCTCCACACTAATGGGCCCACACAACTGCATATATCATATTGAGAAGCTGGCTTCCCAGCACCGCCTAAGGTCGAGTTACTAGACGGCACAATATTGTGATGATGAGGATTCAGCAGGAGTTCAGGCCATAAGCCCATGCATGACTCACAACATGCTCATGGGTCACTGTCTCCCGATTTCAGAAACTCCTTCTGTCGGTGGCATTGTCCCATTGGGAATGAATGAAAAAGTGCCCAGGAAGCATCTACTATATGCCAAGTGACATGTCGGATACTTATTGCCAACAATAGCTTCTCTTCCTCCTTGTCCAAAGCCGAGGGAAAAAGGCAGTCGGATCGGCAGCCCGGCACTCTGGGCATCAGGGTCCTCAAGACCTGGCGATGAGTGAGCACAGAACACAGGCGGGTTAGAATCCCTCCCTCTCCCAAGTTTCAAGTCTCTGGCTTAGCTTCACAGGAAGTACTCCTGTCCAAGTGGAAAGAAAACAGCCGTTCACTGTTCAAAGTACTGGAGCTTGTCCTCTAGGCTCACTGTAGTACCAAACTTGCCTTAAACAGATGAGACTCTGCTATACACGGGCAGAGTACTGATCTCCGAGTCAGGGGCTTGGATTCAAGTTCTGTCTCTGACACTTACTAAATGGGAGACGTCTGAGAAAGTTCCTTTACTTCTTTGAGGCCCCACCAAGAGTCCCCGAGACTGACTGAGACAAAAGATCCTGCGAGCTCTCACATGTTCCCAAGCATGACTTGGTAATAATGGCCCCTTGTGTATGCGTGGTGCTTTACAATTTTCAAAGTCCTTCAGTGTGTTCCCATATTTGATTTTCTCTCGTGACCTATGAGAGGGGCCAGGTAGCTATTTTATCTTTATTTTACAGATGAGGGATAGTGGGCTCCAAAGTCACATGACTTGCCTGTGCACTAGCTAACTGAGTTCTAATCCCAATGAAAACCCAGGAACTTGAGGTCCTGAGCTCCAGTCTGGGCCAGTTCCCTAAGGATCTCTGCATCCCACAAAGCATACCCCTTTCCCACCAATCTCAATAGCTCTCATCGTATTGTCTCCAAGCCACTACGATGGCCAACTCCATGGTGACCTGCTATTTCTTCACGGCAGCATCACCTAACGTCACATGTGAGCGAAGTACTTGGTGGACCGGTCCCAACCCTTAGATACCGTAAAGCTCTCAGCCCTGCTAACCAGTCTGATTCTCAATGAGCATCTGTTAGCTGGCTGCTCAGACCTCCGACCGCACATCCATTCCTTGATGACAACCCTACTCCCCTGGTTCTTACTCATCAACTCTATTCAAGCCAAATCTCCACTTGCAAAACAAAGCAGAGAAATGAAGCAATTGAAAAACTCAACACTCTCCTTGTGCCCTCCTCCCATCACCATCATGGGCTTTCAGGTCTTCCCCATTACAGAAGAACCTATCCAATAGCCACCTCTTATTGGACAATGTGAAATCTGTCAGTCTTCTCGTTTTTGCCTGGTTGCTGAGCTACAGTGATGGTACCAATGTGACCAGAGGAGGTGGGCCCTGTAACAAGCCAAGAACACAACAGGAGTGCCCAGAGCAGGCATGCTGCAGACAATTCCCACCTTCTCCAGGCTGAGGTCAGTTGGGACTATCACAGCAAGTCAATGCCCAGGGCCTGGCCTCCTCCCTACTCCCTGCAACTATGTGGTCAGGATCTATTCTGGTGACATTGGACCTTCCCACAGAAGCTAGCACAATTTCAAGGGATCCTGAATTGCCTTTAAAAAAAAAATAAAATAAAAGTCAGGCACAGTTCACTAGAATTTGTTTGCTTAAAAAAATTTCTAGAAGACTTATGTTCTGCCACACAATATAAGCAATCAATCCATGTGAACATGTCAGCCAAACCTATCATTAAAGCTAGTTATTTTGGATCTAACAGTATCCACTTATCTAATTATTCTGTCATTAATTTTCCCCTCACCTTTTTTTTTATTCTTTGAGCAAACAAAACAGTGCTTAAAAACTGGAAAGGCCTAGAAGTGCCTTCCTAGCTGAATGGCCAGGGGCCCACGCTCCCCCTTCCCCCACACGGAGTGCAGGGCTGGGCACAATGAGTGCTATTACTTTGAAAAAACAATCAGTACCTCAGTCTACCTTGGATCTAAGAGTCAAAATTTGCCACAATGCACTAAACAGTCATTAAGGACCTACTGTGTGCAAAGCACCATACCCTGCTGCTAGATACACAGTGGAAAAGATGAAACTGGCTTTGTCCCTCCAGAGGTTAGCATACAACTCTGACCTAGGGAAGCAGATCCGATTCAGGGGAGCAAAGGACAGGGGTAAAGGGGAGTTCCAAAAGTACCTGAGGAGCAAGACAACACTCTGAGGGATGGCCTTCATGGAAGATGAGCCAGGCTGGAAGCTGGGCATGTGAAAGGCAGGGAAGACCAGGGGGATGAGCCAGACAGCTCCAGGGACCAAGCTCAGGCTGGGTCACCTGGGCCAGTCTGTTTTGGCCTCCCTGGCACTCAGTTTCTACAGCTGGAAAATAAAAGGACTGGACAAGATAGCATCTTGGATCTTTCCCTATTTTGTGAATCAGTCAATAAACATTTATTATTAATTGCCTACTATGTGCTAAGCACCATGCTAAGCACTGGAGATACAGAGAAGAATAGAGTTGCTGTGCTCAAGGAACTCCCAGTCTAATGTGGGGAGAGGGGGGCAATAAATAAATAACTACATGCAAACAAACCATAAACAGGAGAAATAGAAAATAAGCAACAGAGGGAAGGCAGGAGAATTCAGGGAGCTCAGGAAAGGCTTCTTGAAAAAGGTGACATTTTAGCTGGGACTAGAAGGAAGCCAGGACGCAGTGATGAGGAGGGAGAGTGTTCCAGGCATGGAGGGGAGCCGGTAGAAAATGGTCTGAGTCAGCCAATAGAGTGCCTTGTTTGAGGAGGATTCCTCAAACTGGATTGCAGAGCTGGGAGACGGGGGGAAGTAAGGTATAAGAAGTGGAGGAGGTCAGGTTATAAAAGACTTTGAAATCCAGGAGATTAATTGATACAGAAGGTGACTGGGAGCCACAGAAGTTTACTGAGTAGGGGAGTGACACATTCAGACTTTCACTTCAAGAAGGTCATTCTGACAGGACAGACTCAAGTAGCAAGAGACTTGACTTCCAACATGGACAGCAAGCAGCAGGCTGACTCGTGAAAAGGGGAACAGGGAGTGTGGTAAGTGCAACAGGCTGCTTTAAGTGAAATGTGGGAAAGTAGAGGGGCCTGGTATAAACTGGCCAGAGAGGAAGAGGGAGTCAGACTGGGTTGGGGTGAGACCTTTAGTGGAGATGGAAATTGTTGTTTCAAAGTCTTATTCCAATATCCGCTTGTAAATATTTGCATTCAAAGTACATTTGCATAGATAGGAGAAATTACAGTAAATTATATATTTTAAAAAACTTCTCCCAGCAGTGGCTGCACCTGGTCCTTGTAGTGTTTAATGGCAGATGGAGATGATCACAGAATGGTGGGGTGTGACATCCATCCGGGGCCCTGTCCTGACATCCCCCTCCAGGAGAGGCCTTAGCCTGCCTGCTTTCTGGGTCCCGCCTTCTCGTTCCTTTCTTTGTCTCAGCTGCTCAAAAAACAATAAAGAAAGCCAGCTGCATTGTCTGAGTGTTCACAGACAGCTAGAGCTCTTTGTGTGCCATAAAATGGGAAGGAGGATTTTGTGGCTGAAAGACAATATAAACAACAGTTGGGCAATAGGCGCACATGGCCCTCAATGGCCACCCTTTGGACGAGAACAACTAAGTGGGAAAGAAGCCTAAGATGCAAGCTCTTGCAGAGAAGAAGGGATCCCTCCGACAGGCAACGAACGCTCAGCCTTTCATTGTGCCATTTTTCTGTTACTTGTGTAGTTCGCTAGAAAATAAATGCAGGCCCTCTGGGAAAGGGGAGAGAAAGGAGGAAGTCTACACCCACTGATATCTCAGAAGTTACAGGTAGAAGAAGTCTGGCCAAAAGACAGGGAAGGAGCAGCTGAAGAGGAAGTATGTCCATCCATCATCCCCTCTTTCCTGTGGGAACGGAGGACTATGGGTACAGAACACTACAGAGCAGGGCAGATACAGTTGCCGTGTCACTTGGTTTAATTTTGGAGTTCTTCTTTATGATAACCAACTGGGATTTAAAGGACCAAGAGGAAAAAAGGCCACGGTGGCGCTGGACTCCATATGCAGAATGACGTCACTCATGTGGGAATTGGTTTTGTCTAACTGCTTGTGGCAAAGTTTTGGTTTGGCAGGACAGAAAAAAAAAATAAAATAAAGGCTTGAAAAAAATTCATCAGGAAACAAAAGAAGGCCAGTGGGGTATATTCTAGTAGAGATCACGATACCCAAGTTAAAGGCATCAATATAACTAAATCAATCCAATCAAGTAGACTTTAAACAAAGTGTTTGCCCTATGACATGCATTGAAAGGAGAGACAGTGAACTTTGTATGGCACCTGAAAGGAGAACTGAGGGAGCGACAGGGTGGGGAAATCTTGGATTACTTCATACTGGAGATCCTAGCAACATCCTTGATCCACCTGCCAGTAGATTCTTGAAGCTACTTTAAAATTTCTAGCAATCTTTGCTATTGAAAATAGTTGTGAAAGATTATCTACACTTTGGGGACAACCAGGAGACCTATTTCAGCCACTAAAACTAGCTGAAGGACTCTGAACTGAGATCCTTGACCTCCTATGCCCAAAGGGCTATCAAACTATGCATACCCTTTGATCCAGCAGTGTTTCTACTGGGATTATGTGCCAACAAGATCTTAAAGGAGGGAAAGGGACCCACATGTGCAAGAATGTTTGTGGCAGCCCTTTTTGTAGTGGCCAGAAACTGGAAACTATGTGGATGCCCATCCATTGGAGAATGGCTGAAAAAATGTGGTATAAGAATATTATGGAATATTATTGTTCTGTAAGAAATGATCAGCAGGATGATTTCAGAGAGGCCTGGAGAGACTTACAGGAACTGATGCTGAGTGAAATGAGCAGAATCAGGAGGTCATTGTACATGGCAACAAGATTGTACAGCAATCAGTTCTGATGGAGGTGGCTCTTTCCAACAATGAGCTGCTTCAGGCCAGTTCCAATGATCTTGTGATGAAGAACACCATCTGCAACCAAAAAGAGGACTGTGGGAACTGAGGGTGGAGCACAACATGGTATTTTCACTCCTTTTTTGTTGTTTGCTTGCATTTTGTTTTCTTCATCACTTTTTCCCTTTTTGATCTGATTTTTTCTTGTGCAGGATGATAATTGTGGAGATACAAATAGAAGAATTGCACATGTTTAACATATATTGTCTAGAGGAGGGTGGGAGGGAAGTGGGGGGAAATTTGGAACACAAGGTTTTGCAAGAATGAATGAACATTGAAAATTATTTATGCATGTGTTTTGAAAATAAAAAGCTTTAAATTTTAAAAAAAAGATCCCTGGCTTCTCAGAGCCTCAAGTTTTATTATCTGTAAAATGGGAGAATAATTCTCCCAATTCTGATGTGCCCCCCATTACTAAAATGCAAGTGCATTTTAAAAATTTAAAATGTTATAAGTTTGTCTTTTCAATTATCATGTGATTCTCTTTCACAATTTAGCATAAAGTGGCCAGCCTTACATGTATTCTATAAACCCACTTCATCAGAATCAATCAGAGAAAAGCAGAGTGACTTTAAAGACACACTTGCTATCGAGCCTGTAAAACCCTCCTTTCTTGCCCAATTGGGGCATAACTTAAATATTTATCCAAAGGGAGACATGCAATTTAAATGCAAAACAGAGAAAAGAAGGAAGGATGTGCCAAACCTTTAGAGAAGCAAAGGGAAGGGTCCACATTGGGGTTTCAAGTGATCAAAGATCCTAAGATTTTCTGGTGAGTCCATCTAAGATACAATGGGGCAAAGCTAATGACTGTGAATCTGGCTCTCTTTAGTCAAAGAAATCAAAGAATCTCAGTTTCAGAAGAGACCCTGGTGGCCACCAAGTCCAAGGATACAAGGGTGTATACAAGGATTCTCTTGAGACAATCCCACTCAAAGAGACATCTAGTCTCTGCCTAAACTCATAAAGTAAGGAGCCACTCACTACCTTCTAAGAACACTCAATCCAGATCCAACTAGTCTCTTTGCAACTTCTACTTATCACTCCAACCCTTGACTTATAGGACCCAGAAAAGGACAAGTCCAATCCCTCTTTCATAGTGCAGTCCATCAAATACCTGAACCCAGCTCTCATTCCCTCATCATCCCCCATCCCCACCCCAAATTTTCTCATCTCCAGGTTAAACATCTCTAGTAAAATCAATCAATCTTTACACAATAGGAACTTGGATGACCCCCTTTGTTGCAACTTCACTGTATTAAAGTCGTTCTTCACATGGGGTACGTAGAATTAAACACAAGGCTCCCAACTGGGTCTCTCCAGGGCCGAGTAGAGCAATCTCCACCTCATTCCAGGAAACTTACCTTCTTACTGAGGCTTGGCTGCCATAATAATGCCGTTGATTCACATCAAGCTTTCAAAGTACTAAAATGCCTGTGTCTTCTTCAGCCAAACTGTCATACAGTCATACCTCCTTCCCTTTTCCAGACGTGTAAGAGGTAGAAGCCAATCTACTGCCCAAGGATACGACTATCTAGTTATTCCTATGAAATGTCATCCTAATCAAGTTTGCCCAACACTTGAAACTGTTGTGATCTTTTTGGTTCTGGACTCTGTTATCCAACCAGCTAACCAGCTTCCTGGCCCCTGCAGATATGCTAACCATGGTTAAATCGATAAAAATGTTAACTAGCACTGAGTCAAGAACATTTTCCTGGAGGAAAAAAATTAAGTGGGGTAGATGAGCTCATCTTAAGACCTGTCATGTATGTGTACACACACACACACACACACACACACACACACACACACACTAAACTTTTGTACTAAGTAGGCTCCGTGACACACAGGGGAAGAGTCTACTAATCCAAAAGGTGGCCTGAGATTAGTATTTAAAATATACTCAGTGGATTTCTTTAGGATACTTAAAGCACTTTAGCACAGTGCCTGGCACCCAGCCAGCACTTAATAAAGGCTTATCCAATTGAACTCTGCACCTTTCATCTTTTTAAAAATCTGATGCAGATAAAAATCACAATGTTGAGTAATAATGTATGTTTCTGGAGTACAAACATGCTCCCGAGATCATGAACTGTTTCCTTTTTGGTTTTATAGCTATAGCACACCACATGCTGCCTCCCACATGTGAAGGACTTGATCAGATATTTCACTGGTATAGGGAAACTCCCAAGTGAGGAAACACCCTCTACCAGTGGAGGATGGTGCCTTCAGTGAGATTTCAAATAGCAGAAGTCCTTAACCTAGAGTTCAGAAGACGATTTAAAAAAATACTTTGATAAGTGGATAAAAAAATATAATTGGTTCCCTTTGTAATCCTTTGCATTCTATCCAATACATCGCAAAATGATATTCTGAGGAAGGGTCCAGAGATTCCACTGGACTGCCAAAGAGGGTCCATGACACAGAGAAAGGTGGAGACA
The DNA here is from genome assembly GCF_048593235.1 of Sminthopsis crassicaudata. Classification (NCBI taxonomy): domain Eukaryota; kingdom Metazoa; phylum Chordata; class Mammalia; order Dasyuromorphia; family Dasyuridae; genus Sminthopsis; species Sminthopsis crassicaudata. The sequence goes on along the minus strand of NC_133623.1, from coordinate 11,782,366 downwards.
AGTTGAGTGGCACCTCAAACTCAAGCCTTCCTAGCTTCCAGGCCAGCTCACCGTCCACTATTTCACATTGCCTTCACAAATGGTATTTGTTGTGAAATACTTGGCTGCTCTGATCGAAACAATGATCCCAGACAATTCCGAAGGACCCAGGATGAAAGATGCTTTCCTCCAGAGGGAACTGATGAAGTCTTGAGTGCAGAGTGAAGCAGACTTTTATTCACTTTCCTTCCTTTTATGGTTTTATTTGGGTTTTCTTTTGCAACATTGATAATATGGAAATGTTTTGCATGGCTTCACATGGAGAATTAATTTCAAATCATTTGCCTTCTTAAAGAGTGGGGAGGAGGTGGGAGGGAGGAAGAGAATTTGGAACTGAAATTTTTAAAAATGAGGGTTAAAAATGTTTACATGTAACTGGGAAACAATTGACCAAATAAATACAAATTTCTGAAATTTGTTTCTGAAAACTGTTGAGTACAATTGTAATGTCACAAATAGCTACAAATTATGCACTCACAACATAGTTGTGTTTTCTTTTGCAATATTGCTAATATGGAAATGTTTTGCTTGACTTCACATGAAGAACTGATTTCCAATCATTTGCCTGCTCAAAGAGTGAGGAGAGGGCTGGAGGGAAGGAGTGAATTTGGAACTTAAAATTTTAAAAATGAACATTAAACAATTTTTACATGTAATTGGGAAATAGTTAAATATATATATTTTAAAAATGTTTGTTGAGTCCAACTGAAACATCCCAAGTAGCTACAAATTCTGCATTCACAAAGTAGAAGGCTTTGCTTGGTTTCATCGCCATTCTCCAGCCCCTTTCAGCTCACGTGTAGTCATATTGATGCTGAACTCTTGTCTGCAGGCCCACCAAGAAGACATGGGAACCACACGAGAGAGAAGTCACTACCGGCTCTTCCAGCTTAGTTGTCTCCTGAGTCTCTGCAATATTTCTGTCATGCAAAAAGTATTGCCATCAGGCTGTTTTGAAGGTTGCAGGAAATTCAGCATTTCTTTCTGGCTTAGCTTTTCTCCATAGTTCACTGTTCCATAGCAAAATGGGCTTAGTTGAGCACTCCAAGCGTGGGCCTTCAAAAGCAGTGGGCTACCAGCAGATAATTCATGGATCCCTATTTAGAAATCACTTCCCCAGCACCAGCCTATGTTTCAATCAGCAAATCAGTCCCTGTACTAGACTTTGATGCAGCAATTGGAAAATTTGCAAATGAACTGACTTGGGACCCTTGTACCCAGACACGTCAGCTCCAGCTCCAGCTCCCAGGCTGTGATCTAGGAGCCTGCAAATGCAACTTTCAGGTGGACAGGCTAAAAATTGAAAACCCCTACACAGCCAGCATCCCACCTCCCAGTGCGAATCCCAACAGCAATTCCCCAGAAGCACAATATCAGTCCTCTTTTCTTCTGTAGAAGATGCTAAAGGGGTTTTTCTCTTAAGGAATATTGAGCGCTGGCTTATGCTAATAGAATTCAAGAGCAGGCATTGCAAAAGCGGAGCAGAAAAATGAAAGAAAACATCCTCTTCTTTCTTGGTGAAGGTGACCCTCTGTCAGCAGAAGAGAATGAGCTTCTCTGAGCTTCCTCTCCAGTTGTAGGGAGGAGGGATAGCACAGGTGACCACTGGGAGAGAGAGAGCTTGCCAATGGAGGTGGTCACTAAGGAAAATGGGGCATCCTATCCCTCTAGCGTCCTCCCAATCTCACCCTATCCTGGCTTCCACCTTCTCTGCTCCATGTTTCTATGGGGGCTCAGGTCTAATGTCTGAACCACCACGGTTGGAACTGTATCCCTTCCAGATGGCAATGATTGGGGAAAAAACCCAGCTATTCCAGCCAAGGTCCACTAGGCCCCACATTCTCAACTGCTCCATCTGTGATCAGGTATCTTCACCGGCAAGTCAGCTGGGTGAGTTGGGGGGTTACTTGTGTAGCTATAGAACAGAAAAATGCTCAATGATCAAATTTTGAGATTGGGACCTTGAACTAAGGCTCATTATTAGTGTTCATCCTCCCCTCCCCAGTACTAGGAGACAATCTAAGAAATGATCACCATCACACACATACTAGAATCAGGACTCTTTCTTCTTCTTCCGGCCTTTTAAAACAGAACACACAACTGTCAAATCTGAGACAACGCCAGATACAAATTGGGATACTCTTTTTTTTCCCCAAGCATTTTCTCCTTAATTTTTTTCAGGGTGAAACTTTGATCATTAAGGAAGGTAAATGCTGAGTGAAGAGTCCTTACCTATTGACACCAAGTTTCTCCAAGTGACTCTTCTAATGGAGAGCATTTTATTAATTGCCTCATGCCTTAAAAAACAATAAAAGCTTCCTCGTAGCCATAATATTTTACAAGTCAAACCGTTCAGTAAAAAATCAGAGTAGTTTAAATTGCTCAGATAATGACAGAGAGCTGAGTGGACAAACTATCCTTTTTGGTTCTTAGTACACCTATCATGGCAATAAGCTAGGCCCAGAATTACGTGTGACAAGGAGGTCCAGGAAAGTGTACAGTACTTTCAGTGGCCACCAATTGCCTACCGCACACACTGTTACTTAACTCTAATACAGTGACACAATGTTGGTTCTCTTTGAGAAAGACAGGCAACTATCATCACGAGCAGCAGCTGCTTGCTGCTACAGATACTTCTCCCAGTGATGTCACACAAGGATCTTGGGAAAATCTGAATGGCAGGTGCCCCCCGAGCACTGGTGAGATGTCTAGAAGGTATCAGGGGGCCACTATCAGGAGCGATATACATGCTGGAAGGAGCACAAAAGACATCATCATGAACATGTTCCTCTGGAAAAGGAGAGGGGCTGGCCACAGACCCAATGAGGTGCTCCACTGGTACTACAGATATATTCAAGGAAGCTAGGATGGGCCTTCAGCAGCTCCTGAAGAGCTCTGGGAAGACCCAAAGGAGAAGGGCTCAGCATCAGAAAAGGTGGTGCTGCTGTGATCAGTGCCAGTGGACCCACCTACACACCGCTGCATGTGCATTCTTCCCCTGGGTTTCTCATTTGACTCAGGCACGGTCCCTTTGCTTCCTCTAACCCACATCCCCACTTTTGGATGCCCTTGGTTTTCTTTCAGCTCATCTGGGGGTCTGGGCAGGAGGTCAAATGACAGAGATGGCTAACAGTTCTGGCTGTGGAGAAAACAGAACCTCAAACACCCCGGCCTCTACAACACCTCTCCAGAACAGCCATACAACCAACCTGGATTATAAGGAACCACATCATGGTTGTCATTTTAAGAAAAATGAAAATTAATTCCCCTCTACTCCGCCACCCATTGGCAGTCACCAGATAATGATTAAATACCATGAACCAGATCCTGTGCCAGATTTCTTCCAGAAGGTGGGAACAAAGATGGGAGGGCATTGTAGGACTAAAGGGTGACCAATAGAAAGTCACAGCGGTGGGAGGAGTGGTGTGTGTGAGGAACTGCAAAGAGGCCAGCAGAGCTAGATCACAGAATACATGGGGTAAGAATAAAGGTTGAACAATGTATGAAGAGGGGCTATGAGGTTGTCCCCAAAGTCTGAGTGCAGGTATACGCTACTAAAACTTGAAATCACACTATGCCTTTTGGACACCCTGTATTTGATCGGAGAGGTAATAGGGAACCACTAAAATTTCCTGAACAGGGAGGATAAATGATAGAGACAGCTCTAAACATGAGAACCAGGGAAAAAAGTACTAAAAATAGACCCCAAGGGCACATGCATGAAATAATCCCAAAACATCTCCCAACCTACCAGGCAACCAGATTTGAAACCTCATTGTCCCCCTCACCCACCTAGCTCTCTCTTTCCTTTTACATCTCATCATTTTTCAGGCCTTGTCACTTTGTCCTCCATCTATCTCCTCTGAAGCTCATCACCTTTTGCCTAGCCTATTATAACAGCCTCAGAAGGGGGCTCCCTGCCTCTAGCATTGCCGCTCTCTAGTCCATCTTTCTACAATGTGAAGCCAAGTGACTCTGGGATACATGGCAGCACCTCATGTTTTGTGTTTAAGCCCTTCACAATGAGGGTCCAGCCCACCTTTCCAGGTATTCTCGTTTCCACTCAGACCAGCTGTATCATCTCTCACCTCTGTGCCTCTGCACAGACTGCAACCCATGCCTGGTGTGCTCCCCCTGCTCACCTTCCCTTTGAACAACTCCCAGCTTCCTTCAAGGTCAATCAATATCCTTCCTTTAAGTGTCAACCCTTAGACAAGTCCCACCCTGGTCCTCCAATCATCAGTCTCCTTCCTGCACACAGGCGTTACTTTGTATTTGTTTTGTATATATCTTGTATTTGCCGACACAAATAGGGATAAGACAGATAGAGAGGCAGCCTTGGAACCCGGATACCTGGGTTTAAGTCCTTGGTTATGCTGATGACTCCCAGCCAAGGTCACGCTGGCCCCAGGCGAGACACTTGACCTCTCAGTGTTCAGGGAACCTTTCTACCATTGATAGCTGAAGGGAAGGCACTGGTTTCCACCCAGGCAGAGTTTCTTCACCAGGAAATTTCTTATACCAATAAAATAGCCTGAACCCCTTCTGCTTTAGGCCTACTTATCTCAATATGTGCTCTTTAACCCCCACTAGAATGTAAAGTCTAGGAGGGCAGGGACTGTTTTGTTTATTTCTTTACATTTCCACAGGCTAACACAGTGGCTGGTGTTGTTTTTCATCATTTGGCAGTCATGTCTGGCTTTTTGTGACCTCTTCTGAAGTTTTCTTGGCAAATATACTGGCATGGTTTACCATTTCATTCTCTGGCTCATCTTACAGATGAGGAAACTGAGGCAAAAGGGGTGAAGGGACTTGCCCAAAGTCACACTGCTAGTGACTGATGTCAGATTTGAACTCAGGGAGAACTGCAGGCCGGGCTTTCCATCTACTAACTGCCCCATGGTAAGCATAGCAAGTGCTTTATAAATGCTTGGTGAGTTGAAAGAAAGTCGACTTGAACCGAATCTCAGAATGAAATCAGCCTCAAAATACTCATCAGCTTAGATAGTTTTAGTCTCTTATGAATAAAATTGGCTCATACTTCATGATAGACATAATAAATTGCTACCACTCTCCTCCAAAAACCCCAGCCCTAACCCTTCCCTCTACAGGCAATGAGAAGCCAAAGGAAATCACACTGATGAGGCCTGATGGGAGGAGAAGCTCATTAACACACTCTGTGAAATAGATTTCTAGATCCCCCTATGTCTTATCTAAAAGGGAAAAGTTGGTATGGCCCAGATCTGTCAACATTTGTCCCTAAGAAGAAAAAAGACCCCATCCTCAAAGCTTCTGCTTAAACAGAATATATGAGAGAAATCTGAACAGCGGAGGAACTCTGGGTTCCCACCACTGGCTTCCCTCTGCCTTCAGGAAGTAGACTCAAACAGGTTCTGTTCTGAGCTTAAGACTTCTTTCTTTGTCCTCCAGAGTGAAAGAAATCCGACCAAGAAATGGACAAAGGGGGCTGATGGGAGGGGCTGGGCTGCTGGCTCTCCCACTCCCTGACCTGATCCCACCGCTTGCCTTCACACTGAACAAACATCTCTGGCCATCGGCTCTATGAGAGAGGTCCTCTTTCCGGCCTGGCCTTGGGCCCACAGGGCAAATGTCAGAATGTAATGTAAATAAATTCCTCTGCTATTTCTGAGAAATGCAATTTCTGGGACAATCATCCAAAGTGACGAGATCTAACTAGCTCAGTTGAGTTTGGGAAATCAATCTGCAATAAATCTAAACTCTGAGTCTGGACAGCTTTGTCTGGAATAGGTATTAGTGGGGCAAGTCAGGGTCTCACAGATCAGCTAGAGCCTTTGACCTGGGGGTGTGAACTTATTTGTTTCTTTAAAATATTTGGGTAATTGTTTCGACATAGTTGGTTTCCTTTGTAAGCCTATGTATCCTATTTAATGAACTGCAATGACATTATTCTCAGAAGCGGCCCACAGGTTTCATCAGACCGTCAGGGGGTCTGTCCAAGATCCAAGAGTCATGGATGGGCATCAAAGCCCAAACTCTATGCTCTTTTGAGTATTCCATAAATCCCTATCCCGAGGCTGAATCCCAGCTCTGCCACTTACCCATAACCACAGGTCTCAGTTTCCTCCTCTGTGCCATGCTTTCAAGTGATCACCAGTAGCAGAGTAAAAAGGTATTTCTAGGTCGAATTTCTAACCCAGAACAAATTTTCCAAGGTCTCTGAGGTGCCTGACTGTAGAAACAAAGAGGGAGGAAAAAAACATAAATATGTCCAATAAAACCAAACTCCTGCCAAAGTACAAAAAAAGAACACATGGGAAAACTTGATATTAAAAAAAAATAAAAATACAAACGCCCCACACAACACAATAATGAATAGACTTTAAAACAGCAATAAAAAGGGAAAGAGATTAAACAGAGACATTCAGGCAACTGAATAAAAAAAAAACAAACAAGAAGGAAAGTCAAAACTAGTTTCAGTTGTCTTTGAAAAACCAAGGGGGACCAGTGGGAGGGGGAAGAAATCACTTGTACTGAAATAGTGCTGAGAAAAAAATGACTGTCAAGGACTTGAAGAACTTGTTTCGCTTTTAAACAGATTGATGTTAGAGTTGGGGTTTGTTTTTTTTTTTTTTTGTCATGCAATTACAAATTATAATTAGCTCAAAATATTTCTGTAGTATCTTCAATGCTTGGAATTGAATAGGATCTAAGATTGAATGAAGCTTTGAAGTAAATGCAGCATCTCAGGAGCTGATTAAACACGATAACTCATCAAAACCAAGGTCCCACTAATAAATTACCATGATTTGAAAGTGATTGTTTGTGGGCAGGGCGGGGCTGGAGGGAGGAAAATGAAAATTGTATCAGGGGATCGGGGCAGATTTGGAAAGTTATCAGCCAGGGTCTACAGTAATAATGGGGGGTGAGCATTCCGCAAAGTCACACTACAGGAAATGAGTTAAAAGGGGACCAAAACCTGATCCCCAGATTCACCCATTTATATAGAGGAAAGTTTTTCGAAAATACAAAAGGCAGCTTTCTTTGCCAACCCTAGAATAAGAGAAAGAACTGACTTGTTGGGATTTTTCAAGCTTCCTCAAACACCGAGCCATCCCTCCATAGACCATCTTTACATGGCCACACACATTATCAGATGCGGGTTATGTCCAGTCACGGCCGGCCAACTATACTTGTTTTGGTTTGTGTTTTTCCCCAGTTGAATCCTTTCCTTTGGGCCTTCAGGTCATTGCATAAGATGCCCTTTCTGCCTAGAAAACTGTTCCTCCTCATCTCAGAATTTCCACCTCTCAGAATTCCTACAGAATCAGCTCAGGGGCCGTGGCCAACAGGAGGCCATTCTTGATCTGCCCGGTGGATAGCATTCATTCACTCACTCATTCACTTGAAAACGCCACACATTGCCTACATTTAGCATTACTTGTCAGGCAGCATGTTGCATCCCCCCAAAAAACAATAAGCTCCTTAAAGGCAGGGGATATTGCATATTATCTTTGTGCTCCTAATGCCCAGCACCATGCCTGGCAAATTGGAGACACTTAATGATTGAGGGAAGAATGAATGAATGAATGAATCTTTTGTTCTGCACAACCAGGTTACAAGTGCAGCCAGTGGGGGAAAAATGTCTGAATTCTATTATTTAGATATATTCTACATTTATTACCCTCTTCCCCCCCAAAAAAAAAAAGCCTATAAAAGCAGGCACCCATTACTCTGATGCCAACATCCTTTCTGCACTTCTCCCTCTGCCCTCCTCATTGGCAAGGTGCTGCATCTTGATGAGGCCTGTGATGGCCACCCGTGCATCAGGAAATATGCAAACTGGTTCAAAATTGTTTGTTAAGCAGTATTAAATAGAGAAGGCTGTGGTTTCCCACGAGGTGCTGGTTCTTCTTGGCTCCATTTCTGGGTCAAATGATCTATAAAGACAAATTAGGCTAGTTTTTTCATCATATTGAGAATTCAGGCTAATAATAAGGCATGCACTGCTCACTCAAAATGAAGCAAGTTGTTATAACAAACATGGCATGGATATTTTTCAGTTATTTTCCCTTCTCTGTGAGAGCAATCAGAAGAAAAAGGCAAAATGATGTTGCAAAGGAACAAGGGACCAACCATTCTCTTGGCCAAAAATGAAAGCCAAAATAAGGCACATCGGAGCCTTGTTTGTCCCTCAATGGGCCCAAATGTTTTTCTTAATGCGGTCTATAGAATATTACACTATATTAAGAAAGCCCTTTCATGCAATGCTTTGCAGTTTATTTTATTTAGACCCCTTCATTAACTTTTCATAGGAAATATGTGTAATTCCCAACTTCAAAGTGCTTTCAAATGTAAGTTTTTGAAATGAAAGTCTTCTGTACTCACAGACTTGAATAATACTGGCAGAGGCAAACCAGTGAACTATCTTCACAGAATTCCATGAAATTTCTTCCTATCCCCTCAAAACATAGAGATAGAGATAATAGCTAGATAGAGATGACAGAGTTAGAGAGCTAAATATTATATATTACAAACATATCTAACCAAAAGAAAATCTTATTTTTTCTGGAAAGCCAAATAGTCCTGACTCTGAGGGGAAAATTCACATCTTCTGGTCCAAGTCAAAGAACATGAAATTATATATAAACACGTTATCATCCTATGACCAGTTGTACTTGCATCTATTTATTGATATTGGACCACTGCCAGTGATTTGAGATCCCATCTGTAAAAAGTCAAGAATTCAGGACACCCCAGGCATTCCATCTTGCTTTCATTTATGCCGAAGGGAAATAGCCTTCTTGCTGAAGGCTTGTGCTCTCTGAACGGACCCTACTGAGATGACCAAGTTTTGATGTACGTTTCCACTCGCCAGCTACCTTGCTTCCCTACATGAGAGCATTTAGATATCTCAAATCCTTTTGTTGAGAAATTGGAGCCGAGTTTTTACAAGCTTTGATGGATATAAGTGACCCCAGATCCAGCCCTTGGTCACTGTGCTTAAAGTTTACCTTTGGAATGGATTAAACTTCAGAGAGTCGGGTCAACAAACATCAAGGGAGGAAGGTAGAGATGATGGGGAAATGTCATCATGTGGAATTCTATACATATAAATAAAATTGGAAAAATCCACTTCAACTGAGAGGAGGAGATGACTCCACAGGGTGAACCTCTGCAGAGAAGCAAGATGATTTAATTTGAACCCAAAGATGGAGATGTAGAAGAGAAGTGAGAAAGCTCCAGAGTCAATAAGAAAGCCTTATTTGGGCCAATGTCCCACAGAGATTTGAGCCCCAGGGTTAGGCTCAGACACCATCAAGCTGCCTGCTTAAGAAGGGGAAGAAGCTCTCACCAAGCAGAAGTCATTTGGGAAGATTTTCACCCAAATCACAACGAATTAAAGAGGAATTAAAAGGGGAGAGAAATAAAGAACTGGGTGGGCTCTACTGAGTATTTCCCCAGCTACTTCAGACACGCTCCAACAAGCATGGACAAGCTATAAAAAGGAGGACTAGATGGTCACACCATTTCTAGGCTTGTTGGGAAGAAAAAGACAAACACAATACAGTGGTCCGGAGCCAAAATGAAATGGCCAGAGACAGCATGGTATAGCAGATGGAACAAATGACACTCTTATGGTCAGGAGGACCTGGGTTTGAATACTGTTCAAATCACTGATTAGCTCTGTGACTCTGAGCAGGACAATGAACCTCTTTGAACTTCCATTTTCTCACCTTTAAAACTGACATCATCCCACTATCTAAAGCACTGACCTTAAAGAGTGGCTGTGAGGATCAAGTGAGAAGGGATCCAGCACATTTTGTATTTTAAGTGCTACGGTCCCGCTACATCAGAAACCACTTTAACCGAAAGTAACCATACAATGGTGTCGTTGGTCAGTATCTTCTTCCTCCATACTGGGCTGGTTCCTGAACTGAACCTGGCTCAGGGAACTGAGAACATAGTTTTACTCGCCAGGAGGAAAAGGTGGGACCTGAGTTGCTGGGGTGTCCAAGTCAGAAGAGAGCCAACAGAAAGTGGCTATTCTCCATGAAAGGGTCAAGCTTGGCTGCACATTCTGAAAGGCAGGCCTGGGCCTAAGGCAATGTGGCAGTGGTTGGGAGTCAGGGGGCAGGTGGCTAGGAAGGCTGGAGAGGCAAGGATGCAGTTTTCTTTTCCTTTAAATCAGTAAAAGAAAATCTCAGACATATCAAAGGAATTAATGAGGATCCAGAACTCAAAGATATTATATTGGAAAAGAACTTTCTGAATTGCCAAATAGCTGTTAAGGGCTCATTAGCCCTTTGAATCGGAAGCCATCTCAAAAGGCTGTTGGGGGAGGGTTGCTAAGGTTTAGTTGGTTTGTGATATATAACAAGAACTCATTATCTTTTCCCTGAAGCTCACTCCTCTGTTAGGCTTGGTTGTTTCTGTTGAAGGCACTACAACCCTTCCAGTCACCTGAATTTGCAGCTTAAAGGTGGACATCTAATCCTCCCTCACTCCTACTGCAAACCTCCCAGTGCCACCTACACAGCCAATCAGCTGCTCGGCCTCGTCTTGCCAATTCTACTTCCACTTCTCTACCCCTCTCCCTTCTCCATGCACATGTGATTCACCCTTCATTTTCAAAGAGGACCAATGAAATCCCAGGATGATGATGTCTCAACTTGTGCGTCAACTGGATTTGAGTGGGGCAGACTTGCACAAAGTTGTCAGCTTCACTCTCTCTTCCAGTCATCAGAGTGGAGGAGGTTAGGGCCAAGATGGAGGAGAGAAGCCAGGAAATTGTCTTGAGTTCTCTCCAGTTTTCCTTGGAAGCGATGCTAAATCCAGCCTCTAAACGGAATCTGGAATAAGTACCCACAAAAAGACAGAGTGAAACAATTTCCCAGCTTCAGATAACTTAGAAAGACTTCGGGAAAGATCTGTCTCCCTTGGGTGAAATGGAAGTGAGTGGCAATACGGATCAGCAGCTGAGGCTCCTCCATCTGATTTAGCGGGTCAATTGTGAAGCCTCCAGCCCCAGCACAGAAGGTGAACTGTGAGCCCTGGAACCCTAGCACAATAGGTGCAACTAGCCTGGGCCAACCCAGTGCAGTAGGCAAGCTTCTAGTATCTCCATCCCACATATGGAAAACCAGTGCCAAGGCTGCTTGTACCTCAGTAAAAGAAGCTTGGGGTAGTGACCCTGTGCTATGTAGGAGCACAGCTTTACTTTTAAAAATGAGCCTAGTGCCAGCCTTAAAGTCAGGAGGACCTGAGTTCAAATGTGGCCTCAGACACTTAACACTTCCTAGCTGTGTGATCCTGGGCAAGTCACTTAACCCTAATTGTCTCAGCAAAAAACAAACAAACAAACAAACAAGCAAAAACAAAAAAACAAAAAGCAGAGCAAACAGGATTAAGTGACTTGCCCAGGATCACCCGGCTAAGAAGTATCTGAGGCCACATTTGAACTCAGAGCTTCCTGATGTCAGGTCTGGTGTTCTATCTGCTGTATCACCCAGATGTCCCTTTCATACCTCCTCCTTTTGCATTCATTTTAATTTGTAAACCCTTCTCAATCAATCTGGCTACCTTAGGCCTCACATTAAGTTTTTTAGATGAATAAATGAAAAGCTCTTATTTAAGCATTTATCAAATGTCCAAAATATGGGGGACACCGATGTAAAAGTGAAGCCATGTCTTCCCTTGCGAACTTATATTCTGATGGGGAGGGAAAACCAGCCACAGAAAGTCATTGTAGTCTGGAAAACTACCACAATGGTAAGTAGAGCCAGAGGAGAGGTGACTGTTACATCTTTGCCAGAAGCAATGGTAACAGCGGTCTGATTATGATTCCTAAAACAAGAAGTAGAAAGGGGAGCAAAGGAAAAAATATTTATATAGCATCTACTATGGGCCAGGCACTGCTCTAAGCACTTTTGAAAATATAGTCTCATTTGATCTTTACTACAATCTTATAAGATAGGTACTATTATTATCCTCATTTTATGGTTGAGGAAAATGAGGCTTAAGTGGCTAGGTAAGTGACTAGGCAGGGTCACATGGCTAGTAAGTGAGGCTGGAATTGAAAACAGGTTTTCATGACTGTGGGCCCAGCCCTCTCTTCACTGTAACCCACAGCTGACTCTGGGCATAAGAAGAGAGAGTGTGGCATGGGGGTGGCAAAAAGGTGGGCAGATGAGAAGTTGGCATGAGAAGTAGGATGATGGGAATTTGTGCTCTTCACTCACCAATCAGCACAGGTAAGTCTTAGTGTAAGAGGCACAGCGCAAGCTAGACAAAGACCCTCAAGCCCTCAAGATCTGGACAGGCAAGCAGAAGGCTGGATGGCAAAGGGGCGGCTAGGATGGGCAACGGATACGGTGGGAAGCATGGTCTGGACAGTCAGGGCCAGGGGGCAATGGAATGCATCAAAAACTGAATTCACCATCTTCCCCCCAAGCTGGCTCCCTCTTTCGGTCACTTTAATTACACTAAAAGATTCTCTCATGTCTTTCTAAAGAAGCCAGTTTGTTAAGCCATCCAAAGGGAGAAGCTGTATCTAGTACCTAATTAGGAAGCCTAACCAATAGAATGCTTCTTTTTGTAGAGCTGTTGTGAGGGGGCTCTGGGACCACTGATGAGCTAGTGCTCAAAAGAAACACTGATTAGAAGGAGACAATGAGACAGCTTTACTTTATGGAGCTGGAGGTGCCAAACAGGGAAGAAGGGTGCTCCGATATATTTCTTTCTTCTGCTTTCCTGCTACAGAGAAAAAGAAGGGAGCCAGGGTGATTTGGGTTTAAGGCATGGCCCTTAAGAAAAAGCAAGCTGCTAAACCCTAAGATATTTTGGGAGGTTTCAGTGAGCCAAAAAATTATATTCCTTTAGGCAGAACACCTACAGGCAAAAAAGTAGCTACAGGGAGAGACAGAGACAGAGCCAGAGAGAGCACAGAGATAGGAAGAAGGGAGCATCACAAGGGTAGACATGGCCTCTCCTCTGCTACGCTACAAAACGGCACCTAAGGCTCCTCTTCTTTAAGAAAGCGCAGCTAGAAGAGACGAACTGCCTAAAAGTGTATGCCAGCAGCCTGGTAGAACCAGAACTGAAGTCCTGGACAGGCCCTCACTGAGCTTTGGACTCATCTGAGCTGTGAGTGTTCGGATCTAGTCAAACACTGGCGAGAACCAAAGCCTCCTGAGTGAAGCAGCTAATTGTACATAGGTCCTTATTTCTGTTTTGTACTCTTCTATCAATGCGATGTGGCTGAAATTCAGGAAATAAACGCCATCCCCCCAAGTCCAAGTTGCTTTAGAAACAGAAGCCTGGCCCAAACTCCTCCTTTTACAAAGTCCCACAGTGGTGAAGTGACTTCCAAGACCACATAGGTCATAAAATGAGCCAAGGCTCTAACTCAGATCCTATGACTGAAGAATATCATGATAGCAAGGGATGGTGGGAATGGCAGCCCAGGCCCTTTGCTGCTACCTTAAACCATTCAAAACTGCAGGGCAAGGCCTCCAACACATCTTGGACAGAGAGTTCACAGAAGGAGCCAAAACAGAACTGTCTCAGGGAGGATTCATAGATGTATAAAATACTTGTTTGTGCTTTTGGCCTCATTTCCCTCCCACCACAGTCATTTTGATAAGGATGGGCATCGGGCAGGATTATGTTCACTTCTATGTTTGGTAGAAGAAACACCACTCAATGGCTAAGGGTCACGGTGTGGTTGGCTAGACCCGGGATACCTGGTTGTGAAGGCAGAAGGCCCAAAGCTGGGCCTACATCCTCTGTCTGGTGGCAACCACCCAAGAGAAAATAGCCTCAGGAGAAGGGAACTTATAAGCACCAACTTGGAACAAAGGCGAATGGTGGAATCATTCATTAAAGAGCTTATCTGAAGAAAGGGGAAACAGAAGAAAAAAACAAATGCTAACAGTTGAGGCAAGGCCTGGTCCCAGCCCTTTCTGGGACACAAGACGCTCCATGGCTGAATTGGAGATTGCTTCCAGTGTCTCATGGGTGCCACAGAGGGGTCCCATCAGCTCAAGCAGGACAACTAGGGAGAAAGCACAAACAGTTCAAATACTGAAGGGTAGAAGAAGTTAGCTAAAGCAGAGAAGAATTTAACCCGGAAATCACTGAATTGACACGATGAAGAGCAAAGAATGCCTCCTGCATTGTACAACCCATGCCAATGGGGAGAGGGAGGTTGGGAGGCAATTTAGAACTCAAAATTTGAAAGGAAAAAATATTAAAATTCCTTTTACATGCAATTGGGCAAAAATATAACAAAATTTTTTTTAAGAATATATTTTATTGGTTAAACCTGGAAAAGAAGGGATGAAATGAGGGAGATTGAAATATTTGCAAAGAGCTAAAAAACAGACAGATTTTTCCCCAGTCCTGCAGAACAGTATACCTGGAAAAGGACAAAGTTCAAATCATTGTAACCAACTGCATCTGACTCTATGTGTACATGGAGCCTTGTTGTCAGGGAGCCAGGCTCAGAAAAAGCAGATCCTTCCCAGGGCCCAGGCCTTTTATCTGAGCGCCCAAGTCCATTCCTACATGCAGGGAGACATGGAATTAACAATGAATACAATGGATGAGATGCTCACCTTTTTTTCTTGAAGCATTTAGAAGGGGAAGCGAAGAAAGGAAATGTAGGTAATTAAACAGAAATGAGAGATCTTACACAAATATCTATTGGCAGAAGGTCAGGCCCTCCGAAAATCTCCGCTGTGACAATTAAGCAGTTCTAGCTGTAAACACTAATACTGGTGGAGGTGGAAGGGAAACTGGTTATCAGGTTTATTAGAATAAAACCCTTTTTGGTAACTTGAGAGAGGGTCCCAAAGAAGACCAAAATACTTTCCCAGCCCGTGCCAGTGTCCGTGGGAGATGAGTGCCCTGGCAAAGCAATGCTGAGCAGAACGAGGCCTACCTGCCTCCTCCTTGCCACGACTCCCTTGGTCCCTGTAGAAGATGCAATCTGGCACTCATTTTATGTGCTAGGGAATATGAACTTAACTAAAGAAGACCTATAAAGTTCAGACAGGCTATTCTCTGGCCCATAAACCTTCCCAGGCTCAAGCTGTTACAACTCAGTCTACCCAAGTGAATGAGACAGAAGCCACAGGACTTGACCCCCAAAGCATGGGGACTATCTCAAAGGAGATTCCTCTCAAATGCCACTCAAAAATCTCAGCAGATTATGGAAGCAAGATCAACATCAGAGATGATGGGATGGGAGATTGACACCAAGGGGGGTCAGAGATCACTTCGTCTGACTCCCTCCTCCTCCAGGGAGGACTGGGATTTGTCCAGGGGCAGCAAGCACTGAGTGGCCAAAGAAGAAGTGAGCTCAGGTCCTCAAGGCCCACAGAGAGGATGGAGCTGGCTCAGGTTAGAAGCAGGCATGGCAGCCAGCTTGCCTCAGTCTGTGCGTGTGCCATTCAGGTAAAAGATGGGTCAAAGGGAAGCCCTAAAGGATTTCATTGAAGTGGGCATCCTTTGGAATACATCCCTTAGCTTCAGGCCTGAGTGATCTGGAAGGGCTACACATAGGACTCCAATTCCCTCAGGAACAGATTCTTCCACTTCACAACAGCTAGATATCCTCTGGCCTCATGTACATAAAAGAGGTGGAAGTGCTCCCCAGACTTCCTCCAATATACCTAGCTAGACCAAAAGAGTCCCACCTCGGGGCGACAAGCATGTCCTGAAACGGTTCCCTCCATTAGAATGGAGCAGCCTGGATTATCTCACTTTTCTGGATGGATTGTTCCCAGTCTTTAGTACAGGACTGGCATACAGTAAGTGCAAAATAGATACTGATTTTCTCCTACAATCATTCTTTCAAAATAGTTAGCACTTACCATCTAAATCTCTTGGGTAGCCAGTTTCCCAACCGTTATCCTCTTGTACCAAACTCTATGCTAATTCTTGGTCCTGGCTCGTTTCCTGCAGGGGAATTGGACTCTCAGATATTTTTGCTCTTCCATTCCTTTCCCAATTGGAATGGAAGCCTTTTACAGCCCCCTGCCCACCTCCCACTCACCCCAGCTTCCTTTTTCATCCATCTCAAACATATAAGATGCTCCCATATGTGAGCCTCTCAGTACACAAGAATGTCAATGTCCCTGTGGCGTGTGTGGGGAAGGCCGGAGCCTGGCTTTGATGCACTGAGAACAAAGGCACATATTTGGGCCGTAGACAGACCTAATGGCACCCCTCGCTTTTGCTGTCCCTTTGTCTCTTTCTTACTCTTGCATTCCTAAGCTGAGATCCCTATGCAAACTTCCAAAGAGATTAGAGTAGGCAGATAATGGCGATTCTCAGAGGTACATCAAGTGTACCCAGAAGAGTTAGAGGGTTTGATGTACACCACCCAAAGATACAGGAACAGGTCCCTTTGTCTATGTGGAGCAAGAAAAACTTGTGGGGTCAAGAAACACAGGCTGCACCAAATATCCCCATGGTCCATTCCCCTCTTTTTTTGTCCTTTGCTCCCTCAAGCAATTACAATGTTGAAAGATATCAAAGTTGGGGTTTGGGAAAGGAGGCCTCCCCTCTTTCTAGCCTGCCTTTCCTCCATCTCACTGCTTTAGCACTGAAATGACCAGTCACTGTCCTGCTCACTAAAAAACGCAGCTCCAACGGTACTTTTTTGCCTCCAGATAAAGATGATGAAGAAGATCCCCTCTGCCGAAAACATTTCAGAACCTGACAGAGAATGTGATGCAATCTGCGATGAGGGAGACCCTGGCATCAAATTGACTGTCCAAGAGGTTGAAAAGGTATAGGAGTGCTCCCTGCTCTTGGGAAATACTTCCCAGGCACACCTGAGAGTATTCTAAGAATGCTCGTCACTGGAGCAGCTAGGGGGCGCAGTGGATAGAGCACCAGCCCCGAATTCAGGAGGACCAGAATTCAAATCTGGTGTCAGACACTTAACACTTCCTAGCTGTGTGACCCTGGGCAAGTCACTTAACCACAGCCTCAGGGGGAAAAAAAAAAAAAAGAATGCTCATCACTTCACAATTGAGGAGTAAAGCTCCTACAAGGAAACAGGTCGTTTTCATGCTTAATTGTATGTAGGGTCTCTCTGCAATGGGTCATACCTCCACCAGGCCATCTACATTTGGGTTCAAAGGTCGGTCAGTCAATGGTGTTTTAATGACAAACTTTGGACATCTTCTGGTTAAGGCATTCTGCTTGGAGAGAGAGAGTTAGCCTTGGAATCAAAAACGTGCAGGGTCCAAGTCGGCTTTCCAATATATTCTAGCTGGGGAGCTGGAGCAAACAATTTCACTTCCATCAGCTAGACTACCAATTACAAATGAGGTTCCCATTTGGGTCAGGGGAGGACGTTTCCACACCACGAGTTCCCCATATTGGTGATTTTGTACCCCCTCTGAGTGGCACCCCAATTTATCCTCAAACTCACAGGTTGGATAGATGGCAAGGGGAATCCCATGGCTCATTACTTCCCCCACTACACTCACTAGTCCAGTAACACACTTAGTGTCAGACTTAATTTGTTTTTTGGCACATGGAGCAGTGGCAAGAAAAATGGCCTGGAAGCTAGGAGGACACAGGTTTGACCTCCATTCTGCCTGTGTGCCCGTGGGCATGCCATTCAACCTGTAGCACTCGGAGAAACTCTCTAAAACTGTAACTAGCAGAAGAAGTTTGCTTTGGGAGATGGATTTTCTTATACATGTGAAATCACAGGTCCATTCCTTACTTCCCACATACCAAAAGGACAGTGGGAAGGGTAGTGCCAAAACATTCCTCACAAGAACCTGGGACAACTCACCCCAAAGTATCTTCAGGTCCACATGGAAAGTGCATGCACAGGGTATGTATGCAGCAAAGGGGCAACTCCTGGTCCATGGACTCCTCATGCAGCTCCCCGGGGGTACAAGGCCCTTCTGGATGGGCTCAGAGGATCTAGTTCTTTCTTAAACCCATAGTCATGTCTTCTGTGTGGCACAAGGCCCGACAATCCCTAAAGCCAGGCCCCTTGGGTGACTCTCGCTTGCATCTGCATCTGTCACGGGTATATCACTTTGTTCCCAACTAGATGCCATGTCTCTGGGTCACATGGTCAATGTGGGAAGGGAGGGAGAATAAGGGAGAAAAGAAGGGGAGAAGTCTCCTCTTCACCAAGAATTCTTTCCTCTCAGAGGCCTAGTTTCTCCCACCCTCCCACCCCTACCCCATCAATTTCTTGCTCCACCTTGAACATGAGTGAACACTGAGCCGGAACTGTGACAGCTCAGGGACTGCTGCCATTCCCCCACCATTTAAAACCCCCAGAGGCACAGTTAGCTTGTTTGGCAAGCCAATCAACTATTCTTTTCTTGATCCAATCAAAGAAACTGTGCCTCAAAGAGGTCAAAGGGCCCAAACTCATCTTGTTGACACATTTAGAGCTTCATCATGTGTGACTGACTACATTTAGTGAGTATATTAGCTGAGCTGGGGGTTGGGGGTGGGGTGAATTACAGTGGAATTAGAGGGTTGGACCATCTAATACTAACAACAAGAGACTACACACTGTATGTGACCTTGTACTTGTTCAGTCATTTTCAATCATGTCCGGCTGATCGGGATCCCATTTGGTTTTCTTGGCAAAGGCACTGGAGTGACTTGCCATTTCCTCCTCCAGCTCATTTGAAGATGAGGGAACTGAGGCAAACTGCCCGGGGTCCCACAGCTAGGAAGTGTCTGAGGCCACATTTGAACTTGGGGAAATAAGTCTGCCTGACTTCAGGCTTGGAGCTCTATTAATGACCCAGCTAGCCACCCATAGGTGATCTTAGAGGAAAGGAAAACATCTGGCTGTTGCATGGATGGATTTCCTCTTAAAGGCTAAAGCTGGCTGACATTATTACCATGAAACCTTGTGTGAGTGTGTGTGTGTGTGTGTGTGTGTGTGTGTGTGTGTGTGTGTGTAGCTTGTAGATATCTATTTATGTACACAGTCTCCCCATACAATTGCACTTGAGGGCAGCTACAGTTTGCCCCTTTCCTTGTATCCTTGACACAATAATGAACTTACCGATTGCTTGCTGAGTGACTGACTGACTGAAACAGTGCTTGGAAAACTCATGTGTCCTACCATGCACCCCACTGCTACAGCCACACAGGCCAGACCCAGTACCCCAGCAATTTGGACACCTAAGGCTTGGGAGTCCAGTTCATGCCCTATCAGCAGAAGATGTCAGAGGAATGGAGAAACTAGTCTGGAAACAAACTACGTATTCATGTATGCACATGTGTGTGTGTGTGTGTGTGTGTGTGTGTGCACACAGGCAGGCGGGTTTCTATGCATGCATATATATACACACATACATGTGGGGCAGCTATGTAGCACAATTAATAGAGCAATTCTGGCTTCCACCACTTACTATCTATAAGACCCCAAGTGAGTCACATCACCCTGTCTGCCTCAGTTTCCTTGTCTGGAAAACCAGCTGTAATAAGAAATGGCAGGTCACGCCAGCATCTTTGTGGAGAAGTACCCAAATGGGGTCATGAAGAGTCGAACATGATTGAAATGACTCAACAACAATACATACAGACCCATATATTCTATGTAATACATACATGTATATTTTTTTCCAAAGGAGGGCAAAAATAAAATCAAATAAAATAGTGGCTTCAGTCTCTGTTTTTCTGCTCACTTACAAGCGCCGTCTACAAACCCCAAAAGCTGCATCAGAAGAAAACGTCCAGAATTGTACAAAAAGAAAAGGACGTCATTTCCTGTTGTCCCAGGGCTGCTGAGAGGTACCGCATCTCCCGCCCACTGAGTGTCTTTTGCAAGGATAAACAAGTTTCTTCTAAGAGTGGCAGGTTTTTTTGTGAGTCTCTGGATACTAAATTGTGGGTAGCTTCTTGAAACCCCTCAGGTCGGGTGGGGTCAGCTGTACACCAGATCAACAAGCAAGGTCATGCTCAGCTCAGCAAGTGACTGGGACAGAGGGGGGATAAAGCAGGAGAGATCTGGAAGAGCCAGTATGACTTCCTGATGGAGTGCCAGCCTCTTTGAGGCCCTGAGCAAATCACGAAGAGAAGTTAGGTGAGGAACTATCAGGGGCTTCTCACATAACTCTTCTTCCCAAATTGATTTTCCAAGTCTCTTAGCCTACCCTTTCTCCAACTTTCTCAATATCTGAGCTATCAGGCACATCAAAAGAATGACCTGGCAATCCCACTGGTGTGCAATACAACCACATTTTCAGCTCTGTGTCTCTTCTGAATTCTAATCTGATCTCCATTTTGCTATCTTGATGCTTGAAAGTGGATGCTCTGTAGGTGTCTCAAAAGCAACACGCCCCAAACAGAAGTCATTATCCTCCCTCCCCTTTCCCGTCTCTCCCCAGCTTCCCTTTGGCCGCTAGGACACCCCCATATTCCCAGGCTCTGGCTTCACACCCTCCTCACTCTTCCTCAGCCCACATGCCCGATGAAGTAAAAAAGCCTGTCGTTTCTGGCTACGTCTCTCAATCTGGCTCAATCAATCTACTCAGATAGTTGCCACCCTGAGTCAGGCCCTGGTCACCACACGGCTGGACGGCTGCCCAGAGCTTTCCAATTCATCTCCCTCAACTGCAACAACCCAGAGCTCAGCTGCCAAAGTGATTTTCCCAAACCGACTACATCATGATGATACTCAATGAATTCTCAAGGCTCCTTTTTCCAAGATCCAGCACAAAATCCTCCGGGAATCAGTCCTTCACAACCTGCCCCCTTCTTCCATTTTAGTCCCCTCCATGGTCCAGAGATACAGATCTACTTGAAATTCCTCAAACTCAGCCCTCCATTTCCCCTAAGACTTTGCATGGGCTGTGCTTCACACCTGGAATGCTCTCCCCTCTCATTTCTGCCTTGACATCTCTGATTTCCTTCTGCAAGGGGCTCTGTGAGTCCCAGCAGCCCTCTGGGTCTTCACCTCTAAGGTTACCTTGCTTCTCCTGTGGATGTAGCCAATAGGTACTGATCTATGTACATCTGGGCCCTACCCTTATGATACAAGCTCCTTGAAGGCAGTGGTTATTTTTGCATTTAGTTGTATTCCCAATATTTTGCAGAGTGCCCAGCACTTAAATAAGCAATTAATTAATGCTTATTGATTGATTGCCACTTTGAATGGCTGTGAGGAAGACGGAAGCCCTTTAAAGCCATATCTATAGAGAGGTAGGCCCAAGCTATGCTGAAATTATACTGAGATTTCCCAGAAAGAATTCTGGGTATGGACAAAAGAAACCTAGTCCATCTAAGGGCAGAGCTTGGGCTGTTGGGCCAAAGAACACAGGAAAATGACAACTAAAGAATTTAGAAAAACATGATGAAACAGATTTCCCTTCTCTCGGTAAAAGATCAGATGTATGGATGCAGAACCACACATATGTCCTCAAACATGGTTGCTATGTACTTGGTTTTATTCAGCTTTTTTCTTTGTTACAAAAGAAAACTCCCTAAGGGGAGTATGATAAATTGGTTACATTTGTGGCTACATGGGCAGGCTCTATTCTAGGGCCTTTGTTACTGTCTCACTGGACAACCTCACAGCTTCCCTGGATTTCCTTATGCTCCCTGTGCTGATAAATGTCTCATCTTCCAAGCTCCAGCCTGGCACTAGCCATCACCAACTGCACGCTGTGTGACGTACACAAAACCAGAACTCCTTTTTGTGCCTACCCCGCTCCCATTTCATCTGCACTATTTTAACTGGGAGACAGCCGGGTGATACAGTGGGTAGAGCACCGAGGGGGTGAAGTCAGAGAGATTCATTTTCACAGGTTAAATCTGGACACAGACATTTAATAGTGGGTGACTCTGGGCAAATTCCTCATCTAAAAAATGAGCTGGAGAAGGAAAAGACAAACCACTCCAGTATCTTTGCTGAGAAAATGCCAAAATGGGGCCACGAAGCTTTGGACCTGACTGCAAATGACAGAACAATAAGGCAACTGGTCCTCCTGCTTGAGGTGTCTCCCAATTCCATCTACCAAAGTGATTTTCCTGAAGTAAGTGAATGACCGTGCCACTCTCTTAATTAAGTCCAACATCTCCCTCTTGCCTCTAGGATCAAACATAATCTTCTCCCTTTGACTTTCAAAGCCCTTCAAGGCCTGCTCCTAATCAGATCTTCCACATTTTCCTCACTCTCAGAGGCCTTTCTCCTGTTCTTCTTGGCAGCTTTGCCTACACTGCCCCTCCCTGTGCCCAGAATACTTTCCCATCTCACCTGTACCTCCTGGTTGCCATCAAGACGCCACTACAGAGCCATCACCTCCATGAAGCTTTCCTTTCTGAATGTCCAAACCAGTATCCCCATCACCTTGTGTACTTCTGTCCTACAGGCTTCCTCCCTTCCTGCAGCAGAATGGAAGCTTCTGGAGGTCTAAACCTATGTTTGTCTTGTCTCTGTCTCAGCAGGGCTCAGCTTAGGACACTGCCCAGTGTCCAATAAGGCCTTGTTACTGTTTACTGAATTATTTACGATGTAAAAAGGACAAGACAGTGACAGAATATCTAAAAAGATAGGGAAGGGCTTCTTGGGATGCAAGAAAAAGTAAGCAGGAAGTGGGCTGAGGAGAAGAAGGAGAATTTGGCATAAGAAACTATCCAAGCTGATATAATGAAAACAACTGAACAGCATTTATTTGTTTGCTTCCCCCACCCAGTTAAAAACAGTATCCTTTGCTTCTCCAGAATTGGATGTGTCACTGGGCTCTGCCCCTTGAGACTGAAGAATACACACTCCTTCCTTGGGAACCGGCAGGGAAGAAAAAAAAAAAGACTATAGACCCCTCCACTCTTCCATGAAGGTGAGAAGGTGGAACTGTATGTTTGTGAAGGAGGCATCCATAGCAAGCCATATGTATTCCCACATCACTTCTGAAGTCCCTCATCTAGGTTCTGGCTCAGCAAGGAGCTAGCTGTTCAACTAAAAAGCCTTTCTAGTCATTATGTCAGAGTCCATTCCGGATGGCCGGAAACCCATTTTAACAATATCTAAAGTACCTAAACAAGATCCTAAATACCAAGCTGAAATAATCCTTACGAGTTCTGATCTGGTCCGACCTCCTTATTTCGAGCTGTTGCAGAGAGATGAAGTGATGTGCTCAAAAAGCAGAGATGAGATTTGAATCCAGTTCCTCTAACTCCATCCTGCCTTAATGTTTTTCTCCTGCATCAAAGCTGCTCTTTGCACAAATGTGAGGACCTAAACCCTCATGGAAACACCTCCACACAACGGCATCCTATTGGTGCTCTGACATTGTTTTGCCTTTCTTTGTATTCCCAGAACCTAGTATAGTGCCTGGCATATAGTAGGTGCTCAATAAATGTCAGTTGACTCTCTGATATGGCAAATTCCTGACCTTCACATCTGCAGTGTGGAGAAAGCATACTGAACGCCACCTAAAGGCCCTTTGGTACATTCCCCAAATGAGAGCTTGGCTCCCGCCACCCGTTCCTCTCTCTGGGATCACTGTAATATGGACGGTGGCAAAAATCACACAATGACCTTGGGCCACACAATAACATGATAATTGTGTAAATAGCACAACTGAGCTTTCTAAAGTTTTACAGAAACATTCCAAAGGGAAAGGGAAGAGTTGTCTTTTGAGGAATAATGGAACAAGAGAGGAAATATTGTGCTCAGTGAATCTGCCACTGATCCAGCTTCTTGCTACCAGAAGCCAAGGGAAACTTCCACCCTGAGTGTAAAGGGATTAGGCCCTCTCTTTTCCAGTGGCCTAGTGACCTTCTGATCTCTGACCCTACAACCTCTCTGTGCCTGCCTTCAGTGGGCTAATAAAAATGGCATTTGGTCACAGGAATATAAGATCGGAACCAAAGATCTAGGTACAATGAAATGAGTACTGAACTAAGAGTCAAGAGGTGTTCTAATCCTGGCTCTACCAATAACTGATTGTGTGACATTGAGAAAATCATTTCCCTTCCCTAGGCCTCAGTTTACTTATCTCTAAAACTGGGATAACAATGATTGTAAACTTAGGTTGTTAGAAGACTCAAAGGAAATTATGTCTGGGAAAGCACCTTGGAAATCTGCAAGTCCTCCATTAACAGCAGTTATCAATGTCTCTCCATTTGGAAAAAGAAGATATTGAATGAGACAGTTCCTTTGAAAAGCCCTTCCAGCTCAAAAATCCTGGTGGTGTAGTTGGGATCCAATGACCCTAAGGATTATGGGCGGGATTTTACTATTCCCCAGCTCTCCAAAGTGAATAATCCATGAAGGAGGAAAGGCCCTCCTCCATTTGACCTTCAGTCCCTTGTGACTCAGGCTCTAAAGGGCTCAGTCCTGGATGAATACAGCAATTTCCTAACCAGCCTCCCAGGCTCTAGTCCCTCCTCACTTTACAAAGCTGCCAAAGTGATTTCCTAAAGTTCAGGTCTGCCCATGTCCCTCTTTGGGACTTAGGAAGTTTTAGTGGCTCCCTCTGTTTTCAACTTGGAGAAGAAAATCCGCCAGATGGGGCCACAAAGCGCCGGAAACAATGGAAAAATGATTCAGCAACAAAATGATTTCCACTACTCAAATGGAGCTCCTTTGGGTTAGGACACTCTCATTAAAGCGTTTCAGGGCAGGCCTCCAGAAGAGTCCAAAAAAAGGCCCAGGCCTGGATGATGTGTTGAGTTGTTGCTGTCGCTCCATCGTTTTCAGTCATGTCTGATGCTCCAAGGCCCTATTTGGGATTTTCCTGGCGATGATACTGAAGAGGCTTTTCATTTCCTTCTTCAGCTCATTTTCCAGATGAGGAAACTGCTGCCAACTGGGTGAAATGACCTCCTCAGGGTCACATAGCTAGGAAGTGGCTGAGAATGGGCTTGAATTCAGGATGTCTCGCTGACTACAGCCCCATTTGAATTGTTGTTCTCTTTTATTCTGGATTACAAAAGATAGTTTGCTGAGTAAAGGACTCTATCCTTCAATAAAAGCGAGCTAAAAAAAAATGAACAAAATATGAGCTTCATTATTATATATAGAATTCAATGCAAACTCATTGGTGTGGACCCAAAGGCTCTTTGTAGTCTTGTTCCAATCTTGGCTTCCAGACCTATTTAACAAGTCCCCTTGCATAATGACTCCCTGTTCCAATCCAAACAGCCCATGGGTTATTTTCTGTCTGCAATATTCCCTCATCTAGCTCCCTTCTTATGTCTAAGTTGCCACCCAAGTCAGGAACCCTAACCCTCAGCCTCTCGCTCCATTCAAGGACCAGCTTGAGTGGCCGCTAGTATATAATGCCTTTCCTGATAGCAATTGTCATTCACGCACCCCTCAAACAATTTTTGTTTAATAGAGACTTCATCCTGACTCTTTCTGTGTAAATGTCCGCTTGAGAGCGGGAACCAGTTTTGTTTTTGTCTTTGGATTACAACACCGAGCACAGCGATGGGCACCTAGGAGATACTAACGCTTCTCAGATGGAACCGAAGAGGCTCCCTTTGAAACCCAGTCTCCATATCCTCTCATACTCAGTCCTTCTCTGCCTGGTCCCAGATTTCCTCAGCATTCCATGTTTCATTTCGCCAACATCATCAACTAACAAAAATGCCATGAAATTTTCCTCAAGATCTCAATTAACCAAGTTCAATGGCACTCTTGAGGCTTCATGTAACCACTTACATTGCACAAGCCTCCTACTGTTGACGAGGTGAGATATTTTGTCTTTTTTAGGCCCATTGGAGATCAAGTAGCAAGATGAGCAAGAGAGGGACAAATAGAGTCAGAAATGCCACATCCCACAGGCTTTTGCTAGTTTCTGCTGCCACCTGGGTGGCCACAGAGTGGGAAGAGAGCCTTCATCTGCTGCTCATCTCTTCGATCTCTCTGATGGGGACTGTTAGGATTACTAGGTGAGAACTCAGGTTGTCTGGACAATTACAAGGACTAGGTGAGAACTCAGGTTGACAACAGAAGTGATACTTTTTTCTTTTTGTTAAAAGCTTTTTAATTTTCAAAACATATGCATGGGTAATTTTTCAACATTAACTGTTGCAAAACCTTGTGTTCTAATTTCCCCCCTTTCCCCCCATCCCTCCTCTAGATGGCAAGTAATCCAGTGTGTGTTAAACTTGGTGAAATATGTTAAATCTAATATATGCATACAGATTTATACAACTATATTGCTGCACAAGAAAAATCAAATGAGAAAGAAAATGAAATGTAAGGAAACAACAACAAAAAGAATGAAAATGCTATTCAGTTCCCACAGTCCTCTCTCTGGATGCAAATGGCTCTCTCCATCACAAG
Source organism: Sminthopsis crassicaudata (assembly GCF_048593235.1). Lineage (NCBI taxonomy): Eukaryota > Metazoa > Chordata > Mammalia > Dasyuromorphia > Dasyuridae > Sminthopsis > Sminthopsis crassicaudata. The sequence goes on along the minus strand of NC_133623.1, from coordinate 11,756,043 downwards.
ACCATTGGAAGTGGCCTGAATCAGCTCATTGTTGAAGACAGCCATGTCCACCAGAGTTGATCATCACATAATCTCTTTGTTGCCGTGTACAACGATCTCTTGATTCTGCTCACTTCACTCAGCACCAGTTCCTATAAGTCTCTCCAGGCCTCTCTGAAATCATCCTGCTGGTTATTTCTTACAGAACAATAATATTCCATCACATTCAGATACCATAACTTATTCAGCCATTCTCCAACTGACGGACATCCACTCAGTTTCCAGTTACTTGCCAAAAAGTGACATCAATACGGCTCCTGACATACACGAACTTACTTGATCGCTGCAACAATATGAGGAGGCAAAATGACTATGTCTATTTTCTTGATGATAAAAGAGAAGATCAGAAAGGTAAGCTGACTTGCTCAGGCTACACAGGTAGTAAATGGCAGATTGGAACCCATCTTTGTCAGTTTCTGAGTCTAGCACTGTCTTTAACGCTGGAGTGATTCTTCCAAACACAGAAGATATCTGTATTTCAGGTCTAACTTTCCCAATGATCCTCCCCTCAAAGACAACATATATGGAGCCGAAAGCTTCCCTGGAAGGGGGAACAAAATTTGAGCCTGAATTTTCTCCAGATTGGGGAAGAAGATTAGAGAAAAGAGGAAAGAAAGGCCTCCATATCCAGACATATAACTGGGAATATTTTCTCCTGAGGAGTGAGAAGGGAAAACAGCTGGTAATAAAGGAGCAGGGTGACACTTTAACAGGGGCCCTTGGGGCACACTACCCTCCAATTCCCTCTCCCAGGAGTCACGATCCCCCTCAATTCCCACAGCAAGGCGAACAGACTCAACTGTCAGAAGATCAGCAGGCACAAATCTTGGAACAACTGTTTGTGGTTCATCATGAGGAGGAAGTGGCTTTCCTTTGGATCTTCACCCCAGCTGCTTGGTCCTTGGAACAGTGCTGTGTGTGATCACGAAAAACGTACTATACGGAAAACAGGAAGCATAAGCAGACTTCTATTTAAACTCACAAGAGGTGAGAGAAAAAGCAGAGAGGTCCAAAGACTGTCCACAGGGAAGCAGGGCACTTGTGCCTTTGCCCCTGGAGTGATTTATGATTGATGGCCAACATCTACATTAACTGAATCCCAGGAAAACATCCAAGATGGGAAGAGTTGCGAAAAGAAAGCCATGGGTTACAGAACATCTTAGACTGGGAAGAGAGGTGAGAAAATGTCTAAACTGCAGGCACTTTGGCAAACAGCATCCCATTCACAGGGCTTGCAGTGGGGAAAAGGAGACTTAACTAGCAAAATCAATCTCATCCGGTGGCTGCTGCCACTGATTGACAGCCGCTATAACTCTGCTCCCCAAGTACCAATTGGGGGGAGATGTAAAACACGGTGGCTGGCATTGATTTGGCAGGGAAATATGCCTTCCTTTTGCTGAGCACAGCGAGCTCAGGTGCACTGCTGACATAAACAGCAATTGCAAAGTTAGCCTGCAAATGAGCGGGGACTCTTCTCTCACAAGAGGTCAAGAGGACGGAGCTCAGTAACAAGTGGTTTCCAAGGCCCCGACGTAAAAAGTGGACAAGGAGGGCAGCAACGTGGCATCTGGGGGATGCACAGTTTGCTTGCTATAAGGAACAGGCCTCACACTAGACAAATGCCTTGCAAAGCTCTCTTCACTGCCTGCTGACACCTACACCATGCTTTTGATGGAAGTGACTTCCTGTCATTGGGATGTACACTTGGAGTTTTTTGTGGTGGGAGAGGTAGGCCAAAAGCTGGAAAAGCTGGAAGTCAGGAAGATGTGGATTCAAATCCTGGCTCTTACTGTATTGGCAGTGTAATTCTAGAGAGGTCACTTAATACGTCAATGTCGCGAGCTAGCTAGATAGCCTCACCTATAGAACACTGAATCTAGACTCATGAAGACCTGGGGAAGTCACTTTAACTTTTGTTTGCCTCAGTTTTCTCATCTGTAAAATGGGGGTGTTATTACTGCAATTATTTCTAGCCTGAAAACATGTCTCATATATACCCCAATCTCTTCTGCTCTTGCCACCAACCCCTGTTGCAGGCTCTCATCACCTCGGGCCTGAACTACTGTGACAGCAATCAGTTGGCCTCCCTGCCCCAAGTTTCTCCTCACTCCAGTCCATCCTCGGTTCAGTTGTCAAACTGATCTCCCTAAAGCACACGTCACATTCCCTGCCCCACCACAGCTGCCACTCAGTAAATTCCAGGGATTCCCTTTGACCTTCAGGATAAAATAAAAAATATTCTATATGGCATTCAAAGCCCTTCACAACTAGGCAGGCCCCTTCCTATCTTTCCAGTCTTCTTACAAATCATACCTGTTCTCATCAGATCTCTGACCTCCTGCTGCTCTTCATACAAAGCACTACAACTGCCTGGAATCCTCTCCCTCCTCACCTCAGCCTGCTGGCTTCCTTCAGGTCTCAGCTAAAGTCCCACCTTCTAAAGGAAGCCTTTTCCATTTCTTCTTCATGCCCACTCCTTCCCTCTGTGATTATTTCCAATCTATCCTGTCTGTGTTTATATATTATCTCCCAGTCAGGGAGTTCCTTGAGGGCAGGGACTGGGTTTTTTTTGCCTCTCTCTCTAATCCCAATTAGCACAGTGCCTGGAACCTCAAGGCACTCAATAAATGCTACTTGACTGACTGACCTACCTGCCAAGGCTGTTGTGCAAGATAAAACAAGATAATATTTATAAAGAGTTTTGCAAAACTTTAAATAGCATATAAATCCCAATTAGTAGTCTTCTTACAAATTGAAGATGAGATCCCCATCTATACAAACAAGAGAGACAGACAAAAAACCAACAAAAAACTAGAAAGTGGTTTTGCAATAGATAAATAACCATCAGGTTAAACCCATATTTTCATTCATCCATAAAGTCCTTTCAGCTCTAAATCCACAGTTCTATGATCACATAGATCATAGCAACAGAGGTGCCAAATAGATACATAACTTAAATGGGAAAGCTCATGTCACTAAAACTTCTAAGAAAATGAAGAGTGATACCTCATCTATAGCTAGGAGGATATTTTTTTAAGTAATAGATTTTTATTTTCAAAATACATGCAAAGATAGTTTTCAACATTCACCCCTGCAAAACCTTGTATTCTAAATATTTCTTCCTCTCTTCCCTTCACCCCTAGACAGACAGTAATCCAATATATGTTAAACGTGTGTAATTCTTCTATATCTATTTCTACATTTATCATGCTGCACATGAAAAAATTAGATCAAAAAGGAAAAAAATGAGAAAAAGCAAAAAGCAAACAACAACAAAAAAGTGAAAATAATATGTTGTGATCCACACTCAGTTCCCACAGTCCCCTCTCTGGGTGCAGATGGCTCTCTCCATCACCAGTCTACTAGAAACGGCCTGAATCATCTCACTGTTGAAAAGAGCCACGTCCATCAGAATAGATCATTATATAATCTTGCCGTTGCCTTGTACAGTGATCTCCTGGTTCTGCTCACTTCCCTCAGCATCAGTTCCTGTCAGTCTCTCCAGACCTCTCTGAAATCCTCCTGCTGATTATTTCTTATAGAACAATAATATTCCATCACATTCACATACCACAATTTATTCAGCCATTCTCCAACTGATGGGCATCCGCTCAGTTTCCAGGCCCTTGCCACTACCAAAAGGGCTGCTACACACATTTTTGCCCATGGGGTTCTTTTCCCTTTTTTATGATCTCTTTGGGATACAGACCCAGTAGACACACTACTGGATCAAAGGGTATGCACATTTTGGTAATCCTTTGGGCACAGTTAGGAGGGTAATTGCTACCCAAATGAGGAATAGAGGGCACAAACCAAAAAAGACTATTTCAGTTATAGTTATGTAAAACTGAAATCTTATCCAAGAACAAAATCAAGGCAGCCAGGATAAGAAGGGAAACTTTTAAATAGGGAAAATTCTTTGTATCAGATGTAAAGAATTTTCCCTATCTCTGATAAAGGTTGAATATCTAAGATATGCAAGGAATAAATACAAATATATATGACCAAGTACTGTTTTCCAATCATTAAGTGGCCAAAGAGAGGAATAAATGATGAGCAGAAGTAGAATTGTAAACTATTAAGAAACATGAAAAATTGTTCCAAGTCATTCTTAAACAGAAAAATGAAAACTAAAGGTTTTACCTTATATTCCCCAATTGGGCAAAGATGATAAAAAATTGAAATGATCAATAATTGAGGTGCTACAGGATGACAGTCACACTAATACTGTTGGTAGAGATGGGAATTCAAATACTTTGAAAAGAAAATTGGAATTATGCAAAAGATTTTGTGAAATGGCATAGGAGCAAGCTGGAAGAACTTAAAAGCTACTCACTCAATTCAGTATCATCATTTTACACATGAGGAAACTGAGGCTCAGAGAGTTTAAGCGATCTCACCAATGGCACACAACTAGAAAATGGCAGCATTTCTTCCACTGTGGCCTGGTGACTCCAAACTCTTTGCCTCTTATCCCACTATTAGGTATATAATCTAAAGAGTTCCAGACCAAAAAACAAAAGGTCTCCAACTCAAAACAAAATATTCATAGCAACAAAACAATACACAAAATGATTAGAACAATGTAAACAAAAAGAACAATAACAGTGAATGCTGTGCAATTATGATACCCACACTGAGCCTCAAAGGAGAGATGAGGAAAAGTGTCTCCTTCCTTCTGCAGGACAGGTAGGGAATGATGGGTTTGGAATGTTGCACCCAACGTCAAGTGTGGTGGAGATGTCCTTTGGTCTGTGATTGAAGTTGTTTCTTTATCAGGAAAAACTGATTGCCTAAGGAAGGTGAAGAGGAGAAAACATGTAAATGACTTTGATGTAAAATCAAAAGGCATCAATAAATTTTTAACAAAAATACAGAAAACCAAAGGGAAAATAATCTCATGCAAAAGCCAAGTATGAAAGTGGCCAATGTTTGCTCTAAGATGTCAAGGAATGATGCCACAGAATTTCGGCTGGAAGGATCACAGATAGAGAACTGAAAGGGCCCCCAGAAACTTCAACTTTAACCTCAGCATGGGATACGTGAAGAAACTGAGATGTCCAGGGAAGGAAAGTGACTTATGATAATATAGGTAGGAAGCATTAGGCATAGGACCTCTGTCTCCAGAGGTGATCTTATTCTCAAGCAAGACAAACCCCTCAACAAACATGAAAGTTCCCACTCCATCCCAGCTCTTCCAGCAGACTGCCCCCTCTGCAAATCCCATGCTTTCACTTATTTTTAATTTCTTCCTTTCTAGTACTTTATTTCTGTCTATGTACATGCCCATGTCGCCCTAATCCTTCACTTGATCTTTCCGTCCCAGCTGACTACCATCCTATTTCTCTTCTGCCCTTTGTAGCAAAACTACTTGAGAAGGCTGTTTGCCAAAGGAGCCTCCAATTTCTCTTTTTCACTTCCTTCTTTACCCTTAAAATATGCCTTGGGACCTTTTCATTCCATCAAACTTACTAATGGTCTCTTAGTCACCAGGTCCAATGGCCTTTTGTCCATCCTTATATTCCTCGACCTCTCTGTAGCCGTTGATGCTGTGGATCACTCCTTAATCCTTTCTTTTCTCTTAGGTTGTAGGGACAGCTCTTGCTCACTCCTGTTCTCCTCCTACCTTTCTGACCCCTCCTTTTCTGTCTCCCTCTTAATCCTCTTAATCAGTCCCTCAAATGATAGGAGTCCCTTAGAGGTCTGAACTGGAACCTCTTCTCTTTTCTTCTCATATATTATTTCACTTGATGATCTCATCAGATCCCATGGATTTGACAAATATCTTTAAGTTGATGGATCTCCAATCTATCTTTTCCTAAACTCTTGGCTGACCTCCAATCTCACATCTCCAAGGGCCTTTCCAACATCTCAAACTAGATGTCTAGTTGACATCTTCAACTCAACATGTCAAAAAACAGAACTCATTACCTTAGCCCCTAAATCCTACCCCACTCACAACTTCCTATTGCTATGGAGGGCAATACCTCTCAGTGCATTAGGCTTCCCATCTAGGAATCATCCCAGGCTCCTCTTTTCTCTCACCTTCTGTATCCAAGCTGTGTCAAGTTCTGTCCCTTTCATCTCCGCAACAGCTCTTTTTCTCTCATACATACGCCCCCTCTCTCCCCTGACAGTGCCACCACGGGTGCAGGCCTTCATAGTTTTAGGCCTAGACTATTGCAATAGCTACTGATGGGGCTGACTGCCTCAATTCTCTCCGCAGTCCAATTCTTCCTCCAGTAGCCTATGCTGCTGGATTTTCCTAAAGCACAAGTCAGATTACGTCATCACCACTCTCGCACTCAATAACTTCCAGTGGCTCCCCTTCACTTCCAGAATCAAATCTGAAATTCCATTCAGCACTGAAAGCCCTTCCTAAGCCAGCGCCCTTGTACCTTCTCAGCCTTTTTATACCTCATTCCCTCTATGTTCTCTATGATCCAGTGACACCGGCCTCCTGGCTGTTCCACAAACAAGACCCTCCATCTGGATATTCTCGTCACTTATCTTCCATGCCTGGAATTCGCTCTCTCCTCATGGTTTCCCTGGTTTTTTAAAGTCCCAACTAAAATCTTATCTTCACAGGAAGCTTCTTCCAACCCTTCTTAATTATAGTGCCTTCTCTCTTTTAATTCTTTCCTATTTAGATAAATGTGGAAATATGTGTACATGAACGGCACATGTTTAAACTATGTGAGATTACTTGCTGTCTAAGGGAGGAGGTGGAGAGAAGGGAGGGAGAAAAATTGGGAACACAAGGTTTTGCAAGGGTGAAAGCTGAAAACTACCTTTGCATGTATTTTGAAAATAAAAAAGCTATTAAGAAAAAAATCCTTTCCTATTTATCCCATAAAGAACTTGCTTTGTATAGATTTATTTGCTCATTGTCTCCCTCATTAGTTGGTGAGCTGCTCCAGGGCAGACGCTGTCTTTTGCCTCTTTTTGTATCCCTAGCACTGAGCAGGGTGCCTGGTCCATAGTAGGACCTTACTAAATGTTTCCTGAGGGACTCTTCTTAGCATAAGGGATTGACTCTCATTAGGTCATATAATGCAATCATGTGTAACTAAGATCTCATCAAGCACATGATTCTCACATGACCATTGAGCTTTCACTGGAAGATCTCCATTGTCTCCTAAGGAAGCCAGTTCTCTATGCAGATGGGTCAAACTCCAGCACTTTCACTTAGTGAACACTTAACTGACAACTGTTATGACTGTTTTCCTTATGTCAAACTTAAATGTGCTCCTCAGCAAATCCTCTCCCCTCCTGGCCCCATTTGTCCTAGGTCCAAGGAAAATAAATCTAGTCCGGCTTTCACATACCTGACATGTCCTGTGCCCTCCTACCCTGAGCTCTCTCTTCTCTAAGTTACACATTTGTAGCCCCTTTAACTGGCAATTAATGGGGGAGTGTGCAAGGCCTTTAGACTTTTCATTATCAGTAAAGCCCAATTTCCAGACGCTTCGCAATCCTCTTCACCTTTGTCCAAATGTTTTCCACTTTGTCATCGTGTTGGAATCAGCAAGAACTGAGTTCAAATCCCATGAAAGACAATGATTAGTTCCATGACTTTGTGACTAAGCCCTCTCAGCTTCCGTTTCCTAATTGGTAAAACGGGGGCCCCAATACTATGCATCTCATTAAGGGTGTTGGGAGGATGAAAAGAGATATTTTATGTACTCTGCAAACATGCAAGTGCCATTGTGATCATTATTAATGCTGTTCCTCAAACTATGGAATCCAGTATGGCATAATGGTAGAGTAGGAGTCCAAACCTAGGAGATAGGGGTTCAAATCCTACTTTTTATGGTTACTGTCTTTGCGATCTCAAGTCACTTCATCTGCATGGGCCTCAGTTCCCTGATTTATAAAATGAAGGGGTTGGCTTACTTGGCTTCTGAGATGGGATCTGACTGTGGCAGGCCATGATTGGTTCTAGCCTAGAATTCTGATTTCATTGGCAGATACCCACTTCCCAGCATGCCCAAGGCAGTACATCTACTGTTCCAGAACATTCCACTTTTATCGATACCGACTAAACTCTCATTGGCTTTGGGAGCTCAGGTTGCATTCATGATTCATACTGCATTGAACCTCAACCTTTGCAAATGTTCCCTCTGTCTTCTATTCATCTGTTAACATTTTGAACCCAAGTATAAGATTTTATTTTTATCTCCATGACATTCTGTGCCTCTTCCTGGTAAGTCCCTTTTAGATCCTGTCTCTTCCCCACCAATTTTCCATCTGCAAGGCCACGCAAGCCTTCGGCCAAATTCTTGGCAGTCTGGTGACAGGTAGGAGGCCGAGCTTCAGGAAGATAGATGGCAATGGGAATTAGGAATAGGATTCTATTCTCCAGCTCAAGGGTAAGCCCAAGAAAAGCAAGAAACCAAGATGAGGATTCAGACACAGGTAAGCAGATACAGCTTTGAGTACAAGCACAGGTCTGCTTGATCATAAGGACAAAGGCACAAGCTCATTAGGTACTAGGACCAGGGATCCGTGTATCAAGACTAACTGTGCTAAGAAGTTGTGCTGGACACTCGAGCTATTGTTTCCCTCTCTTGGCCTAAAACTGGCTACCTCTCAGTCTGAAATGGAGCAGTCCTGCCTCAAGTGACTGAAGGAGCTGAAGGAGCAAAGAACCAGCTGACCTACCATACACCATACTACATTCTGAAACCTAATTTCATGGAACATGTTTCTTTTCTACTTTAGGGATAGGGATAAGTCCGCATGTTACACCAAAATGTAATAGAACAAAAATGGAAAGAGGGGGAGAAGAAAGGCATCAGGTGAAGGGAAATAGCATTTTTTGAAAGGAAAACATACAACAAGGCAGATTCTTTGATTTAGTCAGTGATTCACTGTGGGCTCTCTACCCACATAGGCCACTTGGTCTCGCATTGATAAAAACCTTTTGGAGTTACTTGGTGAAATCCAAAGGCCCCCAGGCTTGAACAAATCCCAGGTATTGCTCTTCTAGGTCACAATAGCCATGGGACTCTCTGGTTTCACACAGGTATCTGTGCAACACATAGAATCACATGAAGGAGCCATGATGAATCCAGGAAAAAGAAGGCTGGCTGTCAGATAACATTAGGAGTAAAGGGAGAAAAAAAAGGAGGCACAGCCCCCTTTTTTCCTAGGAAGAAAGGCCATTTCTTAGCCAGACTCTTCAGGATTTATCAACAGAGGAAGGGACTTCTTTTAATATCATGGTTTAGGTTTTTTGGGGTGTGGGGCTATCAGAAGAAAAACAGAAGAGGACAATATACCCAATGAGTACAATCCTCTAAGCACAACATTGCAAATGCCGCCACCCTACACTTAATGGCAAGGTCTGAGGGAAACGCCACCTGCCACTTCCTCCTCCCACTTTCACCTTCCCTCCTCCTTCCTCCCTCCTCCTTCACTAGAGAGGGTATTTAGAGACTTCAAGCACAGAAGGATGCCCACCCATCCTATCCGATGCTGCCACCTTGTTGGTTGGGTCTTTCTCACATTTGTTTTGTCACAAGGGATGTTTTAATGGAGGGAAGGGGTTACTGAAGAATGATTTTGAAATTAAAAAAAAAAAAAAGAAATCAAAAAAAAATCATCCACTGGGAAATAAAACATGTGCAAAGATTCTTTACCTGCTCAGCTGCTAGAATGAAATGCTTCCTGCTTTGGATTGGTTTGATTCTTTTCCCTTAGAACTGTTGGAGTCTACTGTGATGTAGCCTGCTTGGCTTTACTGAATGTGCACATGTAGTCCACACAAAATAAAAAATGAAGTGTTTTTAAAAAGGTAGCAGGTCTGAAAGCCTGCTAGATCCTGCCTGATTTAAGCCTTGGATGCAGCTGAGAAAACTGGGCTCTTCCCTCTATCTTAGAGAATCCTGCAGCTGGCCAATGGTCGGAAGAACACTGCTGCCACGGAGGCAGGGCTAGGGGAGAAAAGATGCCCTTCTCGTGTAGCCTTGCCCATCCCCTCCGTCACTTTGGGAGCGCCAACAGGGAATATCCATCCCTGTTCCCAATATCCCTCCTGCCAATGGGCTCATACTCCTTAAAGATCTAATAGGAGAGGCTGGCTCAATACGGTGTCCATCAAGTGACAAGAATTTTCTGTTGTCACTTTCAGAAATACATTGCCTGCTCAAAGGCATGAAGAGAAAGGAAGGCAGCACTGAATTACTTTATCTTTGAAAAATATATGTAAATTGAGAACAAACCATCTTTGAAAGCAATTGTTTATGCTGCTTTTCAGTTGTGAATAATTTTCTTACAACTGCTGAGCCATCTGTTAAAGTCAGGTCTTGCCCATTCCAAAAGCTGAATTTCAAACTAAAAAAAAAATAAATAAAAAAATTCAATAAACAGCTTTTGTTTTGAAACCCCAAAACAACAAATACTCTAATAAATAACAGCTTGTAGGATTCTTGGGTCAAACACAGTGGGAAGAAGAAAAATCATTCTTTTGAATATTGATTTAAAGACTGGTGTCCAGAGAGAGAGCGGACAGCACAGACATATACTTCCAAAGTCTTTTAGCATTGCCATCTGGGTCTGGTAAGAAGCCAGTAGGTTTTGGCATTGCTCGTGACCCTGAAGGACACAGATGACAGAATCTAGAGTACTATAAACTAGCCCCATCACTCCTCAACGGCAGCCTTCTGAGAATCGAATGCCCTGCTGGCTGGTCAGCATTTGGAAGGCGCGGCTAGATGACATGAAATTCAGAAAACAGATATGGGGTCAATGGCATTCTTATGGCCTGGGGGTGAGGGAGGGCTGGGGATCATGGGAATTTCAACACCACACTCCCAATACCAACCCCTCACTACCCAGCATGCACTGGGATAAGAAACAAGAGGTAGTTCCCTGTTGTATGGAATTTAAAGTAAAACAGTCAGGTTTTTGGCAACTTCTCCACCTTCCTGTTGATTGATGGGTAGGCTACTAGCGCCACGTACATGCTGTAGAGGGGATTTTGTTCAGGTGCGGGTGGACCAGATGCCCTCAGAGGGCCCTTTCAACTCTTGCAATTCTGTGAAATTGGGGCAGACTCAGCTTAGAGGAGTATTAGAAAATACTGCATTTGAGCTACTGCAAGAATACCTCAGGAAGGCAACATAGGTTTGTTATAAAAATTGTATCATTTAGTCAGTATCAAAGTAACAAGTTTCTTTGGAGTAACTGCTATTTTTCTCAGCTAATGAGATGCCCTGAGATTATTTTGAAATAAAAATCCCACATACTTAATAAAGTCAAAGCCAAAGCAATGCTCCCAGTGGGCTCCTAGATTTTGACCTACCTGGGACCTTTCAGGTTATCCAGCACAAGCCTTTTCTTCAGTGGATGCTTCTGTTTGAAATAAATAACATTTTCCTCAGTTTCTATATATTAGAAGCCAAGAGGATGGCCAGTACCAAGGGCAAAAGGAGCTGGTTTGAGAATCATTCCTGTGACTGTCACAGAAGGTCAGGTCAGTCAGGTGAAGGAGTAGATGGGCCCCTGGCCTGAGTCAGGAAGAACTGAATTCAAATCGAACCTCCCACACTATCACTGTGAGCCTGGATATGTCACTTAACTTCTATGTCCTCATCTGTAACATGGGGATAATAATAGCATCCATCATCTCAGGGTTTTTGTGAGGATAAAATAAAGTACTCTGCAAAATTAAATATTATAATCAATAAACTCAGCTGATCTCCCTAGCATTGATGGACTCCATGAATATGTCTAGGCCAGGGGTTCATCACTTTTTTGTGTTTCATGGACTACTTTGGGAAGTTGGTGAAGCTTCCTCAGAATCATGTTTTTAAATGTATAAAATAAACTGCATCAGATTACAAAGGAAATCAATTATATTGAAAATGTTATAATGTATACATAATATATAATGTATGTGTGTGTGTGTGTGTGTGTGTGTATGTGTGTGTGTGTGTGTGTGTGTGTGTGAGTGTGTGTGTGAGTGTGTGTGTGTAGGTATGTATGTAAAAGTCATAGACATTCCCCGCTCAGGGCGCTAGGATATGATTTTGTCTTGAAAGAAGATGCTTGCCATTTACTCATGGAAAAAAAAAGGAAACAAAATTAATAAGCAATTTTGAAATTTCTGAAATAATTTATTTGTAATAACTGTGATTTAATTAAATCTCCCGCAGAAGTCCCAGTTTGGGTCTGTTGGTTCATATATGGGGGAGGCAAATGCAGGCTCCCAACTGCTCTGTGGTGAATGCCTGATCCCTAGCCGCACCCACTGAGCAGGAAAGATTTTGAACATAGTCCCAGAGATAGACTGAAGAACCGGGGACCTGCCTACCCACACTGGAAAAGGCTACAGAATGCTGAATTTTTGGCCATAGCAGTCCCTGAACTCCTCCTAGCAAATTATCTAAATAGATATCTATATCCATAAAATTAAGGAGCCTTAAAGGACTGTCTTAAATTACTTTAGGAGCCAAGTGGGGGAAACTAGGGGAGAAAGTTACTTCATGGTCCATAGGGGTAAACTAGGGCAGTATGCTATGGTGGAGAGAGGTCTCTGCAAGAAGGAACACTTGCATTTCAAGTCTTACCTCCGACACATATAGGCTATATGACTTTGGGCAAGTCACTTACCTATAAATTACAGATGAGCCATCAATCTGCAATCATGGTAGGCATTTCCCCACCAGGAGCACTCAACATGGATGAAATCATGATCCAAACTGAAACAAACAGGAAATGGTTCCACAGTTTTCCACAGAGCACAGATCTCTGGGTTCACTGGGGAACTCCTGATGTGGAAACGGATGTAAAACAATTTATCTGTAGCTAAGCATCTTCTTTTTAATTATCCTATATCAAGTAAAATGAGAAATTAATTTAATTTCAAATATATACAACAATATATTTAATTTAATTTCAAATATATACAACAACACAATATAGAACACCACTGAGTTCAAAATGACTTGATTTGTGCTTGGCCACTGCTGAAAGGAACTGATAGAAGGAGAGGAGATGAGGTAACCGCGTTTCTTTCTCTCTCTGTATTTTTATATATATATATATATATATATATATATATATATATATATATATATATATATATATATATATATATATATATATATATATGTATATATATATATATGTATATATGTATATATGTATATATAATTATAATAGCAGTAAGCTGACCTAGTTAAACAACTCAATATCTTGGAAAAATAGGAAATAGATAAAAGCAAAGACATTTGCTCCGATTACAATTTCTTTAGGGACATTTAATAAAGCCAAAGCAACTAATACAATGAGGAGAACCAAGGTCCCTGAATCCTGCTCAGACAGAAATGCAGTGATCTTGTTGAAAAACACAGCATCCAAAGAAACACTAGTTCAGGATACAAGCATATAAAATATTACATGGAAGAATTTCACAAGACTACAAACAATGCTACCTCACAAAATGGCAAAATGTAGTTAAAGCAAATTATATTTTCCTCAAGAAAGTTTACCAAGGGATCCAACAAGACACATCATAGAGCAAGCATTTATAGATAAACTTGAAAGGTTAACAAAAAAAAAAAAAACAAAACATAAAATGGAACATGTATATCAGCATTTCTTTAAGTGATCTATTTTCATCATTAAAAACAGCTGACAACTAATGACAACAGAAATTTTCTATCTTGATTCCAAACACCTCGGTACCTAATATGCTATATAAGGAAGTCGAAATGGTGTTAGAGAAATTGAAGTCATGAAAAGCAGCCAGATTTAACCTAACACACACAGGCAAAATGCACACTACACAAGGAGTGAGGGGTAATATATTTTTAAAGACAATCATTGTATCTCGTAGAAAAGTTTTTCCCCCCAAATGGGGGAAAATCATTATTGATAACACCAAAAAATGGCAATCAAGAAGGTATCACCCAGTCATATGACTGTTTCCTCCTCTCACTTCTAGTAAATCTTCACTAAGGTTGTATGCATATGACAAGGGAATCCTTGATGAAAATAAAAGAAGGGAGCAGGCAAGCTTTCATAACAAACTTTCCGTAGCACGTTTTCATAGGCAGCAACTCTCCCATTGTCCCTTTGGTAAATACATATTATACAAAGAGGGAAACATAAAAATTCAATCAGAGAACGTTATGCATGCCAGAGGGTGCCATGGTGTAATGTTGGTGGTTTTCTTCCCTCTGCAGTCACACAGTTGTGCATTATAGTGATTTGTAGTTTCGAGAGAAAAGGGAGCCCAGAACAGTTTTTGTAGCAATAAAGTGCTTTTGTGTTGATAGCCTGCTCATCCTAGCCTGTTTACTTATAACCAAAACAACAGTAAACTAGGCCTATAACTTCCCAGAAGTAAAAACAAAACAAAACAAAACACAAAAGTTGTTTTTCTTTGTAAAGGGGGTATTGTGGGTAGGGGGTTACATTTGCAACTAAACACACCCTTCTTTCTAAAACTGGCTTCTGAAGCCGGGGCTTAACAAATGGAAAGTACGACCACAATTTGGGACCAATTCGGGTCTCTGATGTGACGCCTTGTTTCAGTGAACATGATGATCTAGCTGATTTGCGAAAAGGCCGAAACTCCCATTTTCCCCCAGTAAATGTATCCAAGTTATTCTGACAACAAATTACAAAATAGTATTAACAAAGCTTTTTTGCGCATTTGGAAATTTCTGCTTATTTCTTTAAAATGTGACTGGTTAAGAGTATTGGGATAATAGCAGAAAGAAGAGGTTACGCCAAAAATCAAAAATACTTAATACTAATTGGCCCCAAATCAAACTTTCATCATTCAGCCCTTGACTGGAATAAGACATCTTGTAGGCGGGCAGAATCAAGCTTTAAGTCAATCCTTTTGAAAATGCTGTGATATGAGAAGGAATAATAGAACTTGCAGGCATGGGATAGATGGGGGTCATGAAGGAAGTGGTATAGGAAGAAAGTACAGAAATGACAGAAGAGAATTTCTGGAAGGAAATGGGAGGCAAGAACTGGGTGACCAGAGAAGTTTGGATGCTTTTTATATTGCGGCCAAAGTTTGATTTTACTGACTGAGTTCTGGAGATGGGTGCTAGTAGAGAAAGGATGGGGGAGAATCCTCAGGCAGAGCCTTGTTTGGTTCAGCCAAACTGTTAATACCTTCACTTTCTTAAGTCCTGAATCTGCCAGAAGCTTCTTGTGGGCTTTCTCCACTGACAGTTTCTGAAGGCTCTCCATGAGGAGCCACTTATTTGAAAACATGCCTCTGTTCACCTCCAAGCATGGGCTATGGTTCTTTTGGATCGACAACACAGCTGCTGAGTAAGAGATACAGAATCTGCATTCTTCTCATCCAGGTCACCTTCTCAGACTCACAAAAGCAGTAGCCGACCCTTCCTTTTGCCAGTGCTCATGTGCACCCCCTTCCAGAAAGCTAGTGTTTTCTTGGTATCAGGCAGCACCAAATAGAATGTATCAGACTGTCAGGTGACTGGCCCCCCCTTTGATCAGTCTCCAGATATACTGATAGGAATTGGTACTTAAAAAAATAATAGCTTCTTATTTTCCAAATGCATGCAAAGATAGTTTTCAACATTCCCCCTTGTAAAACCTTCTGTTCCAATTTTTTCTCTCTCCCTTCCTCCCAGGCCCCTCCTCTAGAGAGCAAATAATTCAACATAGGTTAAACATGCGCAGTTCTTCTATACGTATTTCAGAACGGGTATTGGTGATTTCTTTGGTCTCACTGGGCAGTGAAGACCAGGCTTTGAGGCCTGAGCTTACCGTGGTAGTAGTAGCTGTAGGGGAAAAAAGGAAAGGGGTTCGAATTCTTTTTCCAGTTCTGATCTACTTCAATACCTCTTTCTTCACCAAGATAGCTTCTACTTCCTTTGCTAAAATTGTTTTCACATATCCCTCTTTCAGTGACTACTGTTCTATTCATTCAACTAAATACCTTATTATTGATTACAAGCAATAATAACTTTAATATTAATCATGAATAACTTGACAATTACTAAAACGTTTCACATTGAAATAATCCCCTTTGCGCCTCACGACAACCTTATGAAGTTGTACCTACAGGCAGTATCCATTTGACAGATAAGACAACTAAGGTTATGCAGTTAAGTGACTTGCTCATAATAACATAGTGGGATCTGACCCAAATCTTATACTCTAGGCATAAATGGATGCTAGATATTTGATGAACACAGAGAATGATAAATCTGGGAAATCCAACCCTAAGTGGCCTTAACTGCTCCAAGGCCAGATCAAACCCCACCAGAAAATAACTCAACCTTCCCAAGTTCAAATACTTTTTTCATTTTTGAATTCAAGTCATTGAACTCATGAGGCTGCCTGTTGGAACTCAGGTTCAGGAAGACCTGAGTTTGAATCCCACCTCAGACATTCATCAGCTGTTTGATCCTTTAGCCTCAGTTTTCCAATATGTTAAATGGGAATAATTAAGAGCACCTATCTGCCGAGGTAGTTGTGAGGCTCTAATGGGATATATAAAGGGTTTTTGTAAACCTTAAAGTGCTGACTATTATTAGATATCATACCCACTACCCACAGGCTTTACTTTGTACTACATATAAATAGATTTTTAAATACCTCATATCATCTCTATCATTCAGACAGGCCAAACCTCATTAGGACAAGTATGACCACAGCAGTACTGTAGTAATGCAGTGAAGAACTTACTCCCATCATGTAACAGCCAATTCCAGAAGATTCCAGCCCAGAAGGCCATGGCCACTTTTCAATAGTTTTTAATAATGGAAGGGGCCGTGAAGGTCACAATCTCATCATTTCACAGTTGGTCCAGCCTACACTTGAACAAGGATTCCCTCTCCTCCATCACCCCTGAGAAATAGTAACCCCACCTTCAGCTCAAGACCTCCCCATCTTTTCAACAGTGCCGTCTGCTTTTTGGACAGCTCTGCTCCTTTGGGTGTCTGTGTAGACGTTAAGTTTAAATCTGTTCCTTTGCAACGTCCATCCGTTGCTTCTACTTCTACCATCTGGACTTAAGATTTGTGCTTCTTCAACCAGCTTAGTTTGCCAAGTACCTAGTCCCTGGACATAAACATATCATGAGCTTCCAGAGCTAGGACCAAATGAGGACACATATCAGTATACAACATAGCAGTTCCTAAAGCCGGATTTCAAAATGCCAGATCATCTTCTAACTTTGCCTTGTGGCTTGCGCAGACTCAAGTGACATTTAATTTTTTTTTAACCTGACTTTTAATTTGAATTTAAATCCACATTGGTTCTTATAGCACATCTGACAAAAGAAATATGAATTTAAAGTTTATAACAAAAACAATAGTAATAATAATAGCTAATATTCACATAGTGTCCACAACGTGCTGGGCTCTGTGCCAGGCACTTTACAATTATGATCTTTTTTGGTCCTCATAACACCCCTGGGAGATAGGTGCTATTATTATCCCCATTTTACAGATGAGGAAACTGAGGCAGAATGCAGTTGAATGCCCAGGGTCAAAATAGCTAGTAAGCATTTGAGGATACATTTGAACTCAGCTCTCCCTAATTCTACACCTAGTGTTCTATTTGCTGTATCACATACCTATGGGGGAGACCTTGGAACAACAAAGTTCTAAAATGGTTTCAGTCTATTGATTTACTCCTTTGGTGGAACAAAAGAATATGTGAGCCATGGACCTCAGCTACTCTCACTTGTTGCTAAAGTCAGTCTAGAATGAATGAAAGGTGAGCCCATTTCTTCATAAAATGTCAATAACTTCTGGGTTTCTTTCAATAATTTAGGGAATCAAGCACGTACTGGTTCCTAGTCCTGCCTCTCACACATACTAGTTATCTGACCATGGGCAAATTACTTAATTATATGAGGCCCTCCAATTAATTTTATGAGATGATAAATTATAGATAATTACGGTGTTCATGACACTGGTAGCTCTCCATGCTGATGAATCACAGGTCTAGACAACCATGCTATCCCATCTTCCCGACCAAAAATTCTCATGTTATTGACGGGTTATTTATTCATAATTAGAATCTAAAAGCACAGGTGCAGTCACATTTGAAAAACAAATATGATAAGGACCTAGTCTGGAGATTAGTGGACAACCCAGAGGGACCCAGGAAATGCTGCCTGGGAAATGTTTCTTTGTCTGGAGTCACGCTAAGACAGGAGAGCAGAAATGGACACTTGAGGAAGTCATTAAGGAGCTTTCCCTGTGTTCCAACCTTCATCTTTGCACAGTAACCCATATGTTGAGATCAGAAGTAGAGCAGTAATCATAGTAATAGCTGATGTTGACATTCACATGACAATTTGGAGTTTGCAAAGTACTTTAGCTATAGGAGGTCATTTATCTTCACAATAATCCAAAAGTTGATGAGCCATCCATACTCTTATTGTCATTTTGCAGATGAGGAAACTGAGGCTAAGGGGCTAAGTGACTTGCCCATGGTTGCTTGGTGACTAAGTGTCTGCAGAAGGACTGAACTTAGGTCTCCCAGACTGGCTTCATTATATAATGACAGAACAAGCATGCTAAGTGGGCCTCCCATCACACCAGGATTGGGTGTGCAATAAAATGCTGGAAAAACAGCAAGGAGCCCTGGGAAACTCTCCATCCAATCTGTCCATCCATCCATGTATTCCCCATTATCCATCCACCATTCATCTGTCCATCCATCTCTCCATCCACTCCCAACTATCTACAATCCATCCATCCACCATTCATCTGTCCGTCCACCCATCCATCACTAGCCTGATATTTTTGTACCTCCTTTTCACCTCTTCTTACCGAACTTTTCCTTGGTCAAACCTTCTCTTCTTTCACTTCTTATATCTTCCCTACTCCTTCCCTCCCATTTTCCCTTTTTTCATGTGAAACCCATTCCCTTTATTCCTACCCTTGGGAATAAAGTTGTGAAATAATAAACCTCAAACACTAAACAATCACCAAGTATGTGCAACCCTCTCCCTCCTTTTAGTTTTCTTTTCCTAGTACAAAGAATGAGTCGGCTTCAGCAAGCCCTTTAGGGAGGGGGATGGATCTTTTGATTAATATCTCCAAAGTGTCTCCATAACACCTACTAAAGAATTGGCACACAGTGGTTGCTGAATGGATTCATGTTTGTGATGAGGATGATGATAACAATGAACCTGGTATATTTCAAGAGAGCTATAAAGCCTAACACCAGAGTGTCATTTAAGTTTTTGAAATGGCTCCTGAGAAGTGGCTTACATGAAAAGCAATGAGTTTATTAAGATAAAGTTAACACAAGACCTCTTTAAGTACTACTTTTGCACATTTCAGGTTTCCTTGTGTCTCAAACCCTTCTTGAGTTATACCTCTAAGGAGCCCAACACATGTGATGACAGCTGGCTGAGGATTTCAGAGAAAACTGATCAGTCAAACTGAGAACATTCACAGCAGGTTGGACTCTTCATCAAAATTGATGTCAGCAATCACCAAAAAAAAAAAGTGAAATCTATCAGAAGAGACTCCTGAAGGTTCAGGGGAAAAGTGGCGCCACTCAAGGCTCCCTCTAAGGGAGCCAATCTCCTTGTTAGCGCACTAATTAAGGCAAATATGGCTTTAAACGGTCCCCACAGGTTGAACAGAAAAGACGAGTGAGAATTAATAATAGCAGGTTAGGGGCTGACCAAACTCAGAGGTTTCGAGCATTGCTTGCATCTGTAAATTAAGACCTGAAACATTTACTTTCAGCTTTTTGTCACCAGTTTCTCTCCACTTTTAAGTTAATCACATTTTTGTCATTTGGTGCACAGAGTCCCCTGTCTACTGCCAATTCTCTTCAAACATCAAAGTGTCTTTTATATTTTTAGCATAATAAATGCAATTGTTTGGTTGTTTTTCGGGCCCGTCTGACTCTCAGTGCCCCCATTTGGGCTTTGGTTGGCCATCTCCTCCTCTGGCTCATTTTCCTCCTCATTTGAGGAGGAAACTGAGGCAAACAGGATCTAGTGACTTTCCCAGGGTCCCACAGGTAAGATGTGTCTGATTTGACAGCAGAATTTGAACTCAAGGTGATGAGTCTTCCTGAGTCCACCTCCAGCACTCTATCAACTGCAGTGCCCCCTAGCTGTCATCAATGTGACCACTTAAAACCCTAGTCCTAGGTTATGTGCCTGCCTCAACTTTCAATGTTATATTCAAAAGTATCTTTCATTACAATAATTTCCCAAGGAACGTGAGCACTGTGTTCACAGTTTCAATATGGTCACCACCATAATATAGTTGCCATGGAAAACAAAACCTTCCCTCAAAAAACTTTTCTACCAAAATAGCTTTAAATTAAGATTTTTCCTCCTTTTCAAGATGCGGATTCTCTGTGCTCCTTTATGTAACTACAGGAAACAATATGTGATGAACCAAAAGCAAAACCCTAAAGATCAGAAACTCCTACAGTTCATGCCAAGAGGCACAAGGAAGTGAAGAGTTAGCATTTCCATAGCACCCCAAAGTTCACAAGTTTTTTTGGGGTCTCCTTTCTTCTGCGTCTCCCAAGCACTCTGGGAGTGAGGTACTAAAGGGGTTACCAGGACTATTTTATAGAGGAGGAAACTGATATTCTGAAAAGGGAAGTAACTTGCTCATCGGCAAGAGGTCAGATCTTCACAGATGGAGCTCTGCCTCCTGTGTCACTCTGCTTTTTAGCCCCATCAAGGTAAAGCATTTACCCCAATGGGTATGGGCCAGCAACAGGGCACTCCCATCTATACTCTGATACCTTGAGAAAACTCTAGGGATCTGTGGGACATCATTGCACTTAAAGGTAAAGAGGAGGCCTGTCCTGGAAGACCCACGCTGGCAGAACACTATTCTATTTTGCAGATAAGCAACAGAAAAAAAAAAAAAAAAAAAAAAAAAAAAAAAGGAAAATGACATTTAGGATTTAAATACTCAAATGCTGCAAACATTATTTCACACTACACAGATTTAGCACATGCACTCACAACTGAGGAATCTGTATATAAATGGCTCAGACTCTGCACCAGGAAGCACCCAGGTAAATAAGAAGAGGAAGTGGGCCAGTCACCTGGCAAGAGGGACAGGTAAGTGAAGGACAGTGTCCTGTAAATCTAGTGGGATCCAAGCACTGTCAAGGGCAAGCTCCCAGCATCCTGGGTAGAGCTGCTGCAGGCCAGGAAGAGGGGAGGGGTGGACACAAGGTTATACAGAAGAAATGGCACCGGGTGAGAAGGCCTGGATGTGCTATGATCTGCATTGCTGGAGGGTGCACCCCTATTGCTAGGATCACAAGACAAGTAACAGGCCCAAGTCGTGGCCCCCTAAGGCTATGTAGAAGTTTTAATCACAACAGGCCTTGGCTAATTTTTGCATCTTAACGGAGGGCCTAGCCTAGTGCTCCTCATTTACCTGCTATCCCACATTTGCCAAATTTGATGAACTTTAAAGAGTATGTGCTTTCAAAAATTAATTTGAAATTATCATGCAACTACAATAGACAATGTGTCCAGAAAGTGAGTAAATCATTATTGGCAAGAGTATTTGGCTGGGCTTTAGAGTGGAATACATTGACATTTACACATGCATAAATGCATATTATTAAATGATCATCATTCAGGAGTTAGTGATCAGGAAAGGCTAAGGGTAAAAGGACCTTTGAACATGCAAGAGAACGGGTGTGTTCCTGGAATTTCAAACTTCTTTGGCCTGAAGAAGTCTCCAACTGCCAAGCAAGCTGGAATTCTTTCAAGATGAAGCATTTTCCTAAGATTTCTGCAACTTCCTGATGAGCCGGGAGTAACTTGAAACGAGCTTTCTGTTTTCAGTTCCAGTATAACCCCTGATTCGGAAGGATAATATCAAGGATGGATATACAACATGGAGCCGAACTTAAGACCCTTGGATTCCATCTGGGGGCCCAGGTTCCAATTTACAGAGTGTTAAATGTTCTTTCATCCCTTCTCAGTAGGGACAATGCTGTTACAATGGAAAATGTTAAAATGCTCACAACTTTAGTGAGAAAATACAATCTGTTGCATAAATTTGGAAATCCATCCATGGTACTAAGTGCTTTGTAAAATCCTTTGGTTTGTGGGATGTCCTCTGATTCTGTCAGTTCACTTCAGCTTTTTAGCAGAACCCTCTCTAATTGCACGGGGAAGGGAACAAACCCTTATTAAGCATCTACTGTGTGCCAGGCACTAATCTAAGTACTTTACAAGTATTAGTCATTTTCCTCTCACATCAATCCTGGGAGGTAGGTGGTATTATTATCTCCATGAAGAAACTGAGGCAGACAAAGGTGATGTGATCTGCCTCGAGCCACACAGCTAGGAAGTATCTGAAGCCATAGCTCAGAATTTCTTGACCACCGGCTCACAGCTCTGTGTACTGTGGAGCCACTTCTAACCTTGGAGAAGCTTTGCGATGATCCTCTGTGCCCTGGTGGGAAATGCAATAGAAGGGGAAGCTCCCTGGAAGCAGCTTAATTTTTGTCTCCATGTCCCCCAAACCTAACACAGTGACCCCCGCACAGTAGGTATTTAACACATATCTGTTGAATTCCATTATTTGTAATCAGCCATAACCACAGGTATTCTAAATTGTTTGACCAAGTCTGGTCATCATTACAGCATCAATTCAGAGCCCAAGAAACCTTAGAGATCATCTAGTTCAACCTCATTTAGAAGAAGAAAAGGGAAGGAAGGGAATTCAAATGATTTGTTTAAGGTCATAAAGGAAACAAGAAGAGATAAGATTCTAAAGCATTTAGTTGGCTGATTCCAAATCCAGGACCACCCTGAGATTTAGGAGTTTCTAATTACTGCAGCTGCTGCCTTTATTGGGATTTTTTTTTTTTGGCCACCAAACAGATCTAATCCCAAACCAGCTGGGACAGGAGAGTGGCAGTTCTCCACCCACCTAGGTCAGGGCCACACTTCATTACCCATGATAACTGTATCCTGTGGTCCTGCTGGTAAAGGCAAGAGATGGCTTTGGTAGCTCTCAATCATTTGGAAATCGGCTGTGACAACTTTAGACAATTTGCAAGTATTCTACCGAGTGAACATGGTGAAGAGGCACAAGACTACAGTAGAGCTTCCTAAGACGAATTTGGGCACTCCTCTAGAGCAGACATCAACTCTCCCTAGCTAGCAAAAAGCTCAACCTTTAGACAGAGTATATTGGCTTTTTCTATCCCTGATGTTAGCAACGTATGGGATGAACGACTGTGGCCTATGAAATGAGAA
This sequence comes from Sminthopsis crassicaudata, assembly GCF_048593235.1. NCBI lineage: Eukaryota > Metazoa > Chordata > Mammalia > Dasyuromorphia > Dasyuridae > Sminthopsis > Sminthopsis crassicaudata. The sequence goes on along the minus strand of NC_133623.1, from coordinate 11,732,768 downwards.
TAGATCATAAAATTGAAGAGTTATTTGGTGTCTTCAGATCCCTACCCACGTGCCCCAGCTAGCACTGAGGGTATCACAGGCCCTTGCAGCATGAGTTAAGAAGCAAAGAAAAATCTCACCAAAGGACTTCACAACAACTTGAAACTAGGGCTTTTAGAAGAGCAAACTCTGGATTACCGGCTCAGCAGCAATCTTCTTTTCTTTAAACCCATTAAAATAGTATGATATCCACTTTGCCAGTGTAATAGTCCTTCTAACTGGCAGGCCAAAGGCTCGTTAAGGAAACCTTGTCTTCATTTCCATGTTCTGACTAGTAGTCATTTTTGCGGTATGATGTGGGGAAAGAGAATATGCTTGGCTCAGGAGTAAAGGTGCTGCCTAGCTAACATCTCTAGGCAAGATGCTGCCCATGGGAAATCCAAATGCCAGTGGAATTAAGAAAACTGGAACCTTCTAAAATTCAAGCCAGTCTCATGCTACCCAATGGTATGAATGGCAGAACAAAGAAAGAGTCCATGAAAGTCTGGCAAGTATTATAACAAGCTTGAGGCCCTTCTCTTAGACACACTTACAAATTATCGATGTGGTCCAGAAGATTTTCTGAGCTCAGAAAATTAATACTTGCATTTACAGAGTTTTTTTGGTTTTTTTTTTGTTATTGTTTTTTTTCCCCTAAAGAACTCTCCTTCACTGCCCCTCTTATGACCGAAATATAAAAGACAGAACTTGAAATGGAAATGCAGTGTAGAGAACACTCAACTCTTAGTGTGGGCTACCCCAAGGGTCAGGAATAAATGATTACCCGGCATTATTTTGCAAAACATGGTCCCCAAAGTAGTGATGTCTCCATTTTCAGTGATTTCTTATCCTCCAAAAGTTGGGTTAAATTGCTTAGATCTCAGGCCACTAATTGATTGGGAGAGCTGAATTGCTCCTGGTTGCAACTCTCCTGATTGAGTGCAAAGATACTTGGTACATTTGCCTTTTAAAACAATTTTTAAGGTCTCTGATAAAAATAGCCGATTGTCTTTATTGATCTCTGTTTTGCCTGGTTTAATATTTCTTTCTATTCTTTTACTACTGAATTTCCTTAGAGCCCCTTTTCTACTCATTATTCCACACACTGTTCAGGCAGTCATTTGCCTAATTCCCATAGAATTCAACTTAGTACCCACTAGAAAGCCTTTCTTTCCTGAATGTGTTCACTGGAAATATCTATTTCCTCCATGAGACTGCTTAGTGAGTGAATGACAATGAAGAAGAGTTCTTTAGAAGAAAACCTCTATAATGCAAGTTTTAATTCATGTTATTATAGATTCAGTGGCCCCTTTCCCCAGTAATTTGCCCTGGGATCTGGCTGAACACCAAGAACTTATGTCATCCCGATATAGAGATGGAACAGAACCAAAGATGCCGCTCCCCACAGGTTTCACCCACTCACTCACTCAGCAGGAGGGAGGCTCACATTTCCCCCAACTCCAGCAGCCCCTGGTGCTCACTGGGCTGCAGGATCTTTACCGCCAGCCTCCCAGGGGCATGGAGAGTTTGTAGCCCAAGTAGAATCTCCGAAAACAAGTAGACGGAACACTGCTTACTCTGTGTATCCACCCACCCTCCAGCACTGTGTCCTGTACACAGTAGGCATTTGAATTCTTCCTGAACCGAATTTATCTGTTCATCGTTGTTACTAAAATTGGATTTGCAACTGAGTGACACCGCTGTGATGTGACATGTAGTAGGGCTGGCTTCAGTGGTGTGCTGTCATATTTAACCCTCACTTTCCAAAGGAAAAAAAAAGTAGCATGAAGAAAAGGATTGTGCAGGAAATGTACACTGGAGGCGTAGCCTGCCAGCGGTCCATTAATTGGCGCTTCCTTGTTTTTCCAATTTCTAAATAACTCCCATCTGTCTCGACTGCTGCTAAGCATATAATCCGACTCCCTTCATGACAGAGGGGTGGGAACCTGCAACCTTGAGCTGCTTCTTCCCCTGAGACTGTGTAGAGTCAGAGCTGTAAAAGACTCCTCCGAATATATATCCATGGGGCCCAAACACCATCCATTTGCAGTGTGAAGAAAAGTCTGGGCTGCCCCAATTAGCCACTCTGCGGGAACACACGTAGATTTGTTATGTGCAAATATTTTCTCCCGGAAATGTTGCAGGTGCATTAGCCTCTTGCTAGGCCTCTCTAAAAATAGCAGCAAGACCCTGTGCTTCAATGACTGTCTAACGTTCATACATAGAGCCTATATCCTCCATTCGTAAGCAATTTCTCCAGCCAGTATTCCCAGGCCTTCTCCCCTTAAACCAATAGCTTGCTTTATCTTGCTAGGAGATGGGATTTTGGGTGTGAATCTGCAGCTTAGAAATTTCTTCTTTAATCCACTATTAAAAAAAAAAAAGTGGGACTCTTGTACCCAGAGGAGATTGATTCAACCTCCTCCTTTCTCTGTGGGGCCCCAGATCAGCTTCTATGTCCCTGACCTTAGTACAAACTACTAATGACCCAGAATCACTTTACTGTTCATTGCAGATGAGTTCTCAATATTCTAAATAGGTTTTTGTAAAAAATTCTCTTTTCATCAGCTCATTTCCTAATGGTTCTACCATCCCAAATGTGATGGTCCACAACCATTTGCCTCTTCTATTACTTCACTCTTAACAATATACAGAAACAGTAATTCTCAAATTCTAATTGTGTCCATTTTAAATAAACTCTTCTGTTGTTATGAGAGAAGGAGATGGTTTGAGACTCCTGCTGCCCAAAGGAACTGAAGCAAATCCATGAGGAGCACCTGCATTGGAGGCCTTTAGTTAAGGAGAGGGCAAGAGTCTCCCTCCTAGCCCATCCGAGGTTGGAGGCATATAACAGAAAAGCAACGAGCAGGGTCTGTAGAAAAGAGAGTAGATGGGGAGGAGCCATGTGTACAAGGCTAAGAGAGGCAGGAAGAGTAGGGCACCGGATGGCACAGTTGGTAGCAGAAGCCTTGACTAGCAGACTAATGCCTCAGGCTGTCATAGTTAAAGAGAAAGCTAGAGTTGTGATGGCCTGTCCAGACTGGGATATGCAGGGGGAAAAAAGGGGCAGCAGACAGAGGCGAGGTGTGACTTCAAAGGGAAATTAGAAACAAGAAGGATGGGGCCAGGAGTAAGAGCTTTGGGGAAGATATGTCAACTTCACCCACATTTCAGGGCCTCCCTTGCTGATGCTGTGAGTTTGTTCTTGCTATTAGACTCTGATTCAAGTGCCATTTCTGTTCTTATATGTTTTGTCATGTTCTTTGCACAAAGTGTCCACGGGTTGCTTTGGTCATAAGCAGGTGAGTTAATTTCAAGGAAGGACACCACACATAGATGATTCCTGAAGAGAGAGTCTCCAAAGTGAGGGCATGAGCCAACATGTCACTACTATCAAGGATGGTACAGTAGAGAGAGTGCTGGAATTAGGGTCAGAAAGGTCTGTATTCAAATCCAGGCTTTTAATAAGGACTGAAGCAAATCGTATCATTTCTCAGTTTCTTCATAGATCTAAAACAGGAGGGTTGAATTCAGCTGTGGATCTCAGAGCTGTGATTCCATATCTCCAGAACCAAACCTCCAGAAACGCATGGGTCATACATAGTTCCATTCCCTCAAATTGGCAATACTTTCCCTCCTGTGAAAAGTTGGGAGATTTGAACTCCCTCTGTGTAATCCAGCAGAATTTTTGGAACTTGTCAGTCTAAACATAAGACAGGGCAGAATGACTTGCCTGGAAACACTAGGCATTCTGGTCTTCTGTACCTTAATGTCATTTGGCTTTTTCACCCGCTCCCGTTCTGTTCTTCTATTTGAACGTTGTCTTTTCTAACACGTCAAATCCTGAGCTCACAAGTGAGCCCAGGGAGGTTTCTCAGCCCCCACCTGCAGAAGCAGCCAAGTTCCCCCAGAGCTTCTGGCACATGCCAAGTCTCCTCCTTCCTCGCAGAGCTGAGAGAGGCTGCCTTCCACAGGTTTCAGCAACACAGGCCCAATTCCACAGGCCCAAGAAGTGAGCTCCAGAGGACGCACTGGAGGGGAAGGAGGCAGAGGGCCAACTCTTAGTCTAGCACAACACTGACACGATTTTCAATCTCATGCCAGTCTCTGTGCTAACCACAAAGTCAATACGAGGAGAATCTGGCAAAGGGAAAAGCCAAAGCATGGAGAACTAGAGCGCTGACAAAACTGTGGGTGAGCCAAGGAAGACCAGGGACCCCACTTGTTGGAAACGTTTGTGCCACTGCTCCTTTTGAGTTTCTGAGTGAAAAAAATTTTGAACAAGATAGTGACAATAAGACTTCAGATCAAGACAATAAGGACCTTGACAACAAGAGATGGGAATTTAGAAGAACTGCTGTTTTTATAGCATTTTAGAGATCGTCTCACAAAAACACAAACTATATGCGTCAAAGGGAGCGTAATGGAGCAGAAAGAACACTAGATTGGGAAGTCTCTCTTTACTGCAATCTACTCTCCACAAAGTCAAAAGGAGGTGATCTTCCTCAAGTACACACTGACCACTGACTGGGCCACCCCACTGTAGCAGATACCAAGGCAAACAGAGTACTGCACTGAATCAATGCTGTCTTTTTGCTGACTATCCTTTCCATGATCTCATTAAGTAAACTTTTTTTGATGATAAATGTTGGATGGCCGATCTAACCGTGTCCCCTTCCGGCTCCTTATTACCACTAGGATCAAATATCACTTCTTCCATCTGACATCAAAAGGTCCTCACTGTTCAGCCTCTCCCTACCTTTCTAGGCTTTTACTCATACCCTATGCTACAGCCATACTGGCCTACTTAATGCTTCCTACATCTGATACACTACCCACAGGTTGTTTCTGAAGGCTGGAACACGCTTCTTCCTTTTTTCTGCCTCTTGGAATCCTGGGCTTTCTTCAAAGATTCAGCTCAAATCCCTCTTCCACATGAATCTTTTACCAGTCCCCAGTTTCCAGTGTCCTCTCTCCCATCCCGCCTTTGACTGATTTTTTTTTCTGTATATATTTATTTGCGCGTGCGCCATTTTTACTGTTGGCATGTTCAAGTTCCTTGAGGACAAGAAGTACTTCACTTCCATCTTTGTATCCCAAGTGCCTAGGACAGTGCTTGATACAAAGCTAACTCTTAATAAATGCTTTTTGATCAACCCAATAACTGTGCTCTTATCTTCTTTTATCCTCCTTTTTCTCCCAATATAGCTTTTTAAAAAGGCATGTTTTTGGTTGTTTGTGACTTCCCTCTCCAATCTCTGCTCATTCCAAGCTTTAGCATTCCTGACATTAATTTTGCAGGATTATGTCACTTCATTACATTCACCTTTTGTTCCTTGGCCTTCCTTCAATCTTCCATATATTTCATTTTTTTAATTGAAATTGGTTGGTAAGTCCCTTATGTATCCACATTCAGCAAGATCCCATGATTCCTACTCAGTGTAATTGTTTCTCTTTGTGTCTTCAAAATCTCATTTCTGAGCAACTCCTGCCCTTTCTGGACTGACTTCCCCTGTAGCATGATACTCCACAAGATAATAAATATTCTGGACCCTTTTAAATTTACTTTCTCTAAATTTGGGTACAAATATAAAGCAGTCTACAGTTTTCAATCTCTCTTCTTTCTTCTCTCCATTTCCTTCTTGGAATTTCAACCTTCTTCAGTACCATGTATCACACCCATTCTCTGAGATCTTTCAAAGATTACCAACACGGCCTTCTCAGCAATTACATCTGGCAGTTCTTATGATAACTTTTCCCAGAGTCCCCTACACTTGGAATGCTGGGTCTTTCTGTCTTATGGTTTCCCTGGCTTCCTTAAAATCTCTGCTAAAGTTCCACCTTCTTCACGAAACCTTTCCTGATCCCATCCTTTTTTCCTTATGACTCTTTATTTCCTTTATTTGTACAAAATAGTGAATAATCATTCCCTACCTGAGGGGGAGAAAAGTGGCTCAGGGTTTAATTAAGTCCATGTGTCCTGAAGCATCTATTTTGAAGTCCTGAGACTAGTCTCTTAGCCCCAGCATCTTTGGATTTGGCCATCTGTAGGTGGCTGTGCTCAGCAGGCTTGGGGGCAGTGAGCTTGGCAGACTTGGAATCACCAGGCCTCATGACCTTGAAATCAGAATGGTAACCTTGAGACCTAGATGTTTTGCTGACAAAATGTCTGCATGGATTGTGAGCCAGCGCACCAAGAACTAGCCTGAAGGCTGTAGGTTTGGTGAGCTTGGGCCCGAGGAGCTTGGCCTTAGAGAATTCGGTGCTCAGGGCCTTGATGGTCTTTGCTTAGTCTTGCTGGCTTTGGCATCGTTGGCTGTATCTGCTTCAGGCCCTTTTTGGCAAAACACGTTTCTCAAGAACTTGTGGTCAACCCCTCTAAGGGATCTCCATGATCTGGCTTTCCTGGTGCCACTTCTGTGCCATTTTTATCATTAGTTGTGGGTGGCATCTTTCTTAGTTTTTACCATCTTGACCCACTGAGAGTGTAACAGAAAGAGAGAGAGACAAAGAAACAGAGAGACAGAGACAGAGAAAGACAGAAACAGAGCCAGAAAGAGAGATGAAGAGAGACACACAGAGACACAAAGAAACAATGATAGACACAAAATAGAAGATTTTGATTACATCAAACTAAAAAGTTTCTGTACAAAAAATACTAATGCAAACAAGATTAGAAGGGAAGTAACAAATTGGGAAAATATTTTTAAAAGTAAAGGTTCTGACAAAGGTCTCATTTCCAAAATATTTAGAGAAATGACCCTGATTTACAGGAAATCAAGCCATTCTCCAATTGATAAATGGTCAAGGGATATGAACAGGCAATTCTCAGATGATGAAATTGAAACTATTTCCACTCATATGAAAGAGTGTTCCAAATCACTACTGATCAGAGAAATGCAAATTAAGACAACTCTGAGATACCACTACACACCTGTCAGATTGGCTAAGATGACAGGAACAAATAATGATGTATGTTGGAGGGGATGTGGGGAAACTGGGACACGGATGCATTGTTGGTGGAGTTGTGAAAGAATCCAGCCATTCTGGAGAGCAATCTGGAATTATGCCCAAAAAGTTGTCAAACTGTGCATACCCTTTGACCCAGCATTGCTGTTATTGGGCTTATATCCCAAAGAAATACTAAAGAAGGGAAAGGGACCTGGATGTGCCAAAATGTTTGTGGCAGCTCTTTTTGTTGTAGCTAGAAACTGGAAGATGAATGGATGTCCATCCATTGGAGAATGGTTGGGTAAATTATGGTATATGAAGGTTATGGAATATTATTGCTCTGTAAGAAATGACCAGCAGGAGGAATACAGAGAGGCTTGGAGAGACTGACATCAACTGATGCTGAGTGAAATGAGCAGAACCAGAAGATTGCTGTACACTTCAATGCTGTATGAGGATGTATTCTGATGGAAGTGGATATCTTCAACATAAAGAAGATCCAACTCACTTCCAGTGGATCAATGATGGACAGAAACAACTACACCCAGAGAAGGAACAATGGGAAGTGAATGTAAATTGTTAGCACTACTGTCTATCTACCCAGGTTACTTATACCTTCGGAATCTAATACTTAATGTGCAACAAGAAAATTGGATTTACACACATATATTGTATCTAGGTTACATTGTAACGCATGTAAAATGTATGGGATTACCTGTCATCAAGGGGAGGGAGTAGAGGGAGGGAGGGGATAATTTGGAAAAATGAATAAAAAATAAATAAAAAAAAGAACTCCCTAGTAAGGAAGCACTTTCTGCCAATATAGGTTAGCAACTTCTTTGCAATTTATTGTTTTAAAGAATTGTCTAGATGACTAAGAGTCTAATTAATTAGTCCAGAGTGTATCAGAGTCAAGAGCTATACCCAGGTCTTCCTGGATTCTCTATGCTATGCTGAACACTTGATACATCTGTTGCTGTTCAGTCTTTATTCAGTTATGTCTATTTCTTGTGATTCCACTTGGGGTTTTCTTGGGAAATACACAATAAATTCTTGTTGATTGGTTGGTAAAAAAAAAAAAAAAAAAAAAAAGAAACAATGATAGAGAGGGACAGAGACAGGGAGGGATAGAGATAGAGACAAAGAGAGACAGAAAGTTGGAGAGACAGAGACAGAAAGACAAACAGAGACATAGGTGGGGGGAGGAGAGAGAGAGAGAAAGAAAGAGAGAAACAAATAGAGACACAGAGAGAGGGACAGAGACAGGGAGAGAGAAACAGACACAAAGAAACAATGATAGAGAGGAACAGACAGAGACAGAGATACAGAGAGATGGAGAGAGACAGACAAGCAGACAGAGAGAAATAGAGTATGAGTCAAACAGAGGAAATGTAAGACAGTGTGGGAAATATGGTCTGCATGGGACGAAGATTTGCTTTGAAGCTCTTGATCCCCCTGAATTCTAGTACCTTGCCTCAGTTGTCATTTCCAATGAATCCTATATATAGCTTGTTTGTAGATAGTTATTAGCAAGTTGTTTCCCCCATTAAGCTGTGAGCTCCTTGAGAGCACAGATTGTATTTTATTTTTCTTTATATACTCAGGGCTTAGCCCAGAGCTTTGCACATTAGTACCTAAATGCTTATTGACCGACTGACTGGTTCTTCTGGCCAGGTGGAGGGATCTGGCAGCAAAGGGTAATGGTGGTCTGAAATATGAAGTCATTTGCAAAATTATACAAAGTAGGATTGTGGGAGATTATGAGCAGTATTACCTCAGGAAACATCAAGAAGCAGTACAGAAAAAAAAAAAACAGTTGAAAGAAATCTTGGCAAGAGAGTGTATCTACTTGAAAGTTGCAAAGATGACAGACAATTGTCTCCAAAATTTACTAATCAACTTCTTAGTAAATGCGACAGACAGGAAGATGACATTCACTTAGTGATTTTGTGTAGAACAGAATTAAATGATCAGGAAGAAAATGAAAATCACTTTCCAATCATTTGTAAGATTGCTGGAAAAAATGAAACCACAGATTTTTCAGAGCTTGATTTCCTGACACCTGAAGAAAAAAAAAAATGGTGCTCTGCTCACTCTTTATCTAGAGGACCAATGGTTCACATCTCTGATACAAAGACAAAACAATTTCATGCTAAACCTCATTTCTATGACTTTTTTCTCCTGTAGATTTTTAGCTATAGCAAGATGATAAACAGCTATCAGACTATATCCAGTTACTCTCTTGCTGAGCTATCCGCCATTTTCTGAAATGCCAACCTTAGTGTTTAAAAAACAAAATAAAACTCATTTCCAGATAATTTACAGTTTCCTAGAAATAAGACTCTAATCTTTTTTTTTTTACTTTTAAAGGCATATAATGGAGAAAAGTTTCTTCCCTAGGAAGCTAAATGAAGATATGAACAAAGAAAAAATAGTATATTTTAATAGGCAGACTTCAGCTGCCATAAGGGGAAAATGAGGAAGAAGATGGAGAAGTGAGAAGAATGGTTACAATGCATCTGAGCCAATGGATGAACAAGAAACTGAACCCACAAACATATTTCAGCATTTCTGCATGAATACTCTGAGCCTTTCTAATCTTTTTCCAAAAATAGAAATTTTTCTCTCTTGGAATTCCTGTTCTCCTTCAAGGCCCAACTCAGGTACCACCTTTTACACAAAGCCTTTCTTGAATCTCCCAAGGGCTAGAGTCTTTTTTTTTTTTTTTTTTTTTTACCAAAGATGACCTTGACTTCATTGTGTATGTATGAATATATACACTTATGTATGTATCTACACACAAAAATACATGTATATTGTCTCCCAGAAGAACACGAGTTCCTTGGGGACAGGGACTGTTTCATTGTCTTTGTATCATCCCCAGCACCTAGTATAAGGCCTGGCCCATAACTGGCACTTAATAGAAATATTCACTTATCAATTAAGAAACTCATCCAAGCAAAATCATCTAAAGTGTATTTAACTGCACAACCAGAGGAAAGACAAGTAGATGAACACTGGAAAAGATCTTCAGAACTTGAGACTCTAACATCACCATTCCAGCTGTGAACAGAAGGAAGCTAGAACCCTGCTGAGAGGAGGAAAAAAGACAAAGAATGGCTGGAGAAAGATGAGATAAAGTTTGTGCTGGGAGTGACATGATTTTAAGGATATTGTTGTGAGACTGATTTCCAAGGTGTCCAAAGGAGGGAGAGATACCAAAAGTATGGAAAAACTCTTGAATCTTATTTTTTTTTAAAAAAGCGATAAAAAACACTAATAACTTATACATATACTTTTCCCTAGCTATCCAAATTTATGAGACTATCCTACACATTCATTGAGATGAACTTTGATGCAATTATTAGAAAGAAACAGATAGGGTCTGGAAAGTAATATTCCACTGACCACATTTGGACATGTTTCTCAAACAAGATATGCCCTCTCTCACTTCTGGGCATTTTCTCTGAAGCCTGAAATGTTCTCCTTCCTCATCTCTATCTCGTGACTTCCCTGGGTCAAATCTATAAACAATGATTAAGAATTGACTCTGTTCCAGGCAGTACGTTAAGTGCTAAGGATATAAAAGGAGGTAAAAGGCAATCCCTGTCCTTGAGGAGCTCACAATCTAATGGGGGAGACGATAAGGGCTATCCAGGATCAACTGGAGATAGTTACAACAGGGAAGCTGTTGGGAAATGCTTCCTGTAGAAGATGAGATTTTTTCTTTCTGTTTATTCATTTTGCTGTGTCCAACTCTCTGTGGCCCCGTGGACTATACAGCATGCCAGGCCCTTCTATCCTCCACTGTCTCCTAAAGTCTGTCCAAGCTCACGCTCACTGATTTCATGACATTATCTTTCCATCTCATCCTCTACTCTCCCCTTTTCCTTTTGTCTTCAAACATTCCCAACTTCATGGTGTTTTCCACCGAGTCCTGTCTTCTCACTATATAGCCAAAGCATTTAAGCTTCAGCTGCAGTATTTGTTCTTCCAATCAGAAGTATGAATTAATATCTTTTAAGTACTCACCTATTTGACCTCCTTACTGTCCTTAGGACTTTCAAAGTTTTCTCCAGCACCATGATTCAAAAGTGTCAATTCTGTGGAGCTCAGCTTTCCTTGTTGTACAAATCACAGTGATATGTTGCTACTGGAAAAACCATAGCTTTGAATCTACAGATCTTTGCAGTCAAGGGGATGTCTCTGATTTTTCCTACGCTGACCAGATTTACCAGAACGTTCCTTCTAAGAAGCAAGTGTCTCTCAATTTTATGGCTATCATTGTCCTCTGCAGTGATCTTTGAGTTCAAAAATATAAAATCTGATACTTCCTTCCATTTCTTCTTTGTTTGCCAAGAAGCGATGGGACCAGTTGCCAAGATCTTAGGGTTTTTTGATGTTAGTTCAAGCCAGCTTTACATGCTCCTCTTGCACCCTCATCAAGAGGCTTCTCCATTCTTCGCCACTCCTTGCCATCAGAGCGGTATCATTTGCATATCTGAGGTTGTTGATATTTCTCCCAGAAATCTTAATTCCAGCTTTTGATTCATCTAATCTGGCATTTCCCATGATGTGCTTTGCCTATGAGTTGAAACAAGGTGACAATACACAGCCTCATCATCCTGCTTTTCTAAACTTAAACAAATCAATTGTTCCTCATTCAGTTGTAACTCAGGCTTCTTGACACACGTGGGGGTTCTGCAGGAGATGAGGAAGATGGGACTTAAAGGAATCCAGGAAAGTGAAATGATATGGCCGACCTTCATTTTAGGAAAATACCTTTGGTGGCTGAACAAAGGATAAATAGCCTGGGAAGAGTGCTTGAGGCAGGCAGACCCCCCCCCCCCCCAGCAGGCTGCTGCAATAGTATAGGGATGAGGTGATGAGAACCTGAATTGGAATAATCACAGTGTCAGAAGAAAGAAGGGGGCATATTGGAGCGATGTTACAAAGAGAAACTTAATGCATCTTGGCAACAGATTGGATTCGGGAGGGGGAGGGTGTGGTGAGGCAGTGAAAGGTCCAAGAAGACATCTAGGTTGTGAGTCTGAGAAACGGGAAGGATGGTGGTTTCCTCCACAGCAGAGTTTCTCTTTTGTCAATACTCTTTTATTTTCCCATATACATGAAAAGATGGTTTTTAACATTCACCTTTGCAAAACCTTGTGCTCCAAATTTTTCTCCCTCCTTCCCTTCCCTCTCTCCAAGACATCAAGCAATCCGATATAGGCTAAATCTATACAATTCTACTAAATGTATTTCTTGATTCATCAGGTATAGCAAAGTTTCTTAAACTGTGGTTACGACCCCATGTGGGGTCACGTAACTGAACGTGGGAGTCACAAAAATTGTGATTTATTCTCAATGTTTGAGTTGTATACCTATTTTTTTTTTTTTTTGAGGCTGGGGTTAAGTGACTTGCCCAGGGTCACACAGCTAGGAAGTGTTAAGTGTCTGAGACCAGATTTGAACTCCAGTCCTCCTGAATTCAAGGCTGGTGCTCTATCCACTGCGCCACCTAGCTGCCCCATATACCTACTTTCTACTGTGAAGTACTATGAGTACACAGCAAGAGGCTGATTAGAGGCCCTGGATCTAGGTGACATTACATCCAACCCTTGGGCATTTTGTTGTCTGTAAGAATGGAAGCTTTCACCCCAGCACTGGGCGCTCTGGACAAAGAAGGATCATTTAGGTCTCATTGCAGCACTAGGAAGGGGCAGAATAAGTTTGCGGTACCAAGAGAAAGATGGTGACAGACCAGCAGGAGGAAAGGATTTCTGAACTTTTTAGGGAAGTCTGATTACTTAAGATTCACAGAAGGCTCTGATTTGGCCCTTTTCTCAATATACAGCCTATTCTTCATTTTGTAGTCTTTAGGTTTGTCTGTGCCTACTCACATAACCATGGCTAAGAGCAACAATATTTTTCCCATTGGCATTTAATGCTTTGTTCTTTTTAATGGTTATCACCACTGAATTTGTCAGAACCTTCACAGTCGCACAGCAGAAATGTATTCAGAGACAATAAGTTAGTCATTTAAGCTAAAGACCGACAGTCTGAACTTTGGAGATGTTTGCAACAGCCCTAAAGGAAATCAAAAGGAGGTTTTTCAAGGTTTGTTTGGCAGAAGAATCTGACCCAAGAAGGAATAAGCTCTCAGTATAGGGAAGATAGAGTGATGTTAACAGATGATGAAATGAAAACAAAACTACTCAAATTCTATTTTGTTTTGGACTGGAAAGAGCAGAACAACTGTAAGAAAGATGAACTTTGTTCCCAGGAATCAAAGGAGATGGCAGAAGAGACCTGCAAGGTTACTCATTTTATTGTTGAGCAAACTGAGGCCCAGAGAGATGGAAAGACTGGCCACTGGTCACACAGACAGGAAGTGGGCTCTGGTGGTCTAATGGCCGATCAATTCCACATTCTTTCCATTGTGCTTCATCAGCTACCTGTCAGTCAAATGAAATCTTGAGGCCCTAAATGTGTTCAAATCACCTAGTCAAGAAGACTACCCATCTGTCCAACCCCACCCTATGCTCTGCTTTTCAATTTCCCACTTAGATTGTAAGCACTTTGAAGGCAGGGGCTGTCTTCCTTTTTCTTATTTGTATCCTCAGTGCCTGGCACATGAAAGAACTTGGTAAAAAAAATCTTCATTGTATTGTCTTGATTTATGGATTAATGAAAAGCTGAAGCCAGTATCTGGTAAAGTAGCAAAGGATTCTTTCCATGGCTCTATTCTCTTTATCTGTCAATTGGTGACTGGTGTGAGGATATGGATGGCTGCTTATCCACTGAACTGATGCAAAGAAGATAAAAGGAAGAGGTGATGGATGCCAGAGGCAGCAACGCCCAAGATTCCTACAGGCTAGGCAATAGGATAATCCTAACAAGATGAAATTAATAGGAATAAATGTAAAGTCAGACACAGGTTCAAAAACTTAACTGTGCAAATACAAGATCAGGAGAAGCATAATTAGATAGCAGTTGACATGAAAAAGGCTTTTTTTTTTTTAACTAATCAAAAAGGTCAGGATGATTTAATGTCAGCATTAACAAGCATTCATTAAGCACCTAACATGTGCGCGGTACTAGACTGGACTAGGTAGGGGGGAATGGAAGAATGGAAACATGGCATAATCTTTCATGATCTGCAGTCCCTGCACTCGCATTTCCCAATCTCGTCATTCAGGTAACATGGCTGCCAAACAAGCTAAGGTCATTTTGGGCTGCAATAACAGAAAAGAGTATTTAGAACAAGGGACTCTTCTGGCAAGAGCTCACTTGGGAGTATTATGACAGATGATGGGCACCAAAGTTTTAAGGAGACACTGAGAAAAGCTAGAGCTCTATGTCCTAAGGAGGGTGACCATGATGGACCATAGGATCATAGACAAAGAGAGGGAAGGGACCTCAGAAGCCATTGAGGCCCTTCCCTTTCTTTTAGAGAGGAAGAAGCTGAGGTCCAGAGTGAAGAGATCTGCCTACAGACACATACGGAGTAAGTGGCAGAGTCCTTGGCCTCCAAATCTAGAACCCATTCCAATGTACTCAAGGGGATTTAAAAACATGTCACAGGAGAGCAATATAAGGAATTTACACTAGAAAAAAAAGTGTTTAATGTAGACACATGACAACTATATAGGTTTAAAAAGGGCCACCGTAGCAAAAATTTTTTTTTGTATTATAGGTGACAAAAGCGTAATCTCCAAATGGTTTTGATCATTGATCTCACCCACTAAAAACCCTGAGTATGCACTATCAATATTTGGCTACTTATTTATAAATTATGTGCTCCCTGGATGGGATGCTGCTGGTTGACTACCTCAGGCCTAGTCAACCTAAGCCAGAACTATGGATGTAGATGCTCTCAACTAGCCCCGCCCAGGCCCCTTCCAGGACACAGAGGTATTCCCTGGCATGAGGAAGCCTAAGTCTCCCTTGTCCAGGACTCACAGTGCCCAGAAGCTAGGGGGAAGGTTCTCCAGAAAAATGGTTGGTGCAAAGGCTAAAGGACTGGACCTGGAGTCAGGAATTCTTATCTTCCTGAGTTCAAATCTGGCCTCAGACATTTACTAGTTGTGTGATCCTGTATAAGTCACTTCATCCTGTTTGCCTCAGTTTCCTCATCTGTAAAATGAGCGGAAGAAGGAAATGGCAAACCCCTCCAGTATCTTTTGTCAAGAATATCCCAAATGGGGTCACAGAGAGTCAGATACAGCTGAACAACGAGTGCATACCAACAAGCACCCGACGAGAGCCAGGCTCTTTTCTACTTTTGTAGCACATTTTAAAACCTAAAAAAATTTAAATGACAAAGATTTTAAAAAGCAAATAGAATTCCTTCAATAATGGAATGACTCAAGTCCTTGCCTTAAGAAAATTCCCTTGGGAGTCTCGTGGAGGACAGATTGGAGTAAGAAGAGATCAAACAGAAGGTTTTTGTCACAGTCTAGGGGAGAGATGATGTGGGCCTCAGCTAGAGTCCAATAGCAGATACAGAAAAGGAACCTAGTGAGAAACAGGGACATAGAATCAACATGACTTGACAAGTGATGGGATATATGGCTATGAGGTGAGCAAAACCGGAAGTCAAAAACACCCAGGAGGTTGTGAACCTGGGAAGATGAGTGGGTTTGGGGGATAGATAATATGATGAATATGTAAGCCAGATAATAATCCATAAAGTCTGCTTACCCTGTACCCTGTATCTCTGTTTCACTCAAAATTTAAAAAAAAAAAAAAAAAAAGTAGAAGTAAGGTTCTTACTCACTCCTCACTGTCTTCAAGTGCGCAGTCCGTCCTCCATCTTTCAAGGGGCGTCTGCTGCAGCCTGCAGGGGATCTGGGTAGTAGGGGGTGGAAATGGAATTTTCTCCATGCTACTTGCCCAATTACTTTGGGAAAACTTAAGCTACAGATGTCCTGAAGGGCCAAGCTCAGGAGGGACAGGTTGGCAGCTTGGACAGAGGAAAGAAGGGCAAGGAGGTTAGAAAATAAGGGTCAGTGTGATGGCTTTAGAGGCAAGCCCCACAACTGGCTAGAATAGCAGGGTTGGGATGTGACCTATCCTCTCCCTTCCTGATTGGTGGCTTATGCCCCCTGGGATCACGTCCCAACCCCCTGGGGTTATGATATGACTCCCAATCAGGGAACTGCTGCTTTAGAGGATGAAGGAAGGACAAATGGGTGAGAGTTACAAGAAGGCATGCTGTAGAGAAGAGAATGCTAAAGAAGTAGGCTCACATGAGATCATGGACACTTCCTAGCTTATTACCCCTTAGCAAGTCACCTAACTTCTCCAGCTTTTTCTGCTTCTGTGTCATGGGCATAATAAGATTCACATTATTAGGCTCAGAAATTTGCTTAAAGGAAGGTATTATTGTACATTACATGCTACATACATCGAATTATCATTGCTTCAGGTATATTTTGTAATATTCTTCTCTAAAATGTAATGTTCTCTGGAAGCAGCTTCCTTGAGGGGCTTCTGGAGGCAGCCTTCCTTTCAGTTCAATAATCACCCCAAATGCAGCCAGGAGTTAAAGTCCAGATCCTTTATTGTCTCCTTCCAACTCTTATGTCCTTCACTTGGGGCTCGGCTAGTTTTTCTGGAGGCCTTCTGGATCTTAGCTTCAGTGTTCTCCACGGGACAGCCTGCCACCAGTTCTCTGTCTTCCTTTGTTCTGCCCGATTGCCGTCTCTGGCTTCTGAATCTCCTGGACTGAATCCTGGTTGAGGCTCCTAGCTTATATATGCTCCCTTAAAGGTGTGAATCTTGTAGAACTGTAGTAAGTACTAAGTACATAACCATTGTCTCTATCAATTCCACTGACTTAGCACCTTGTTTCAAGTTCTGGCCCATAACAATATTTGACTGTTGGGAGTAGGTCTGTCTTCTAGCAGCAGAGATCCCATCACACTTTGCCCTCTGGCCAACCTACTCACTGATCAGCATCTCTCCCTGGGGCCAGGCTGGTCTTGGGCAATACAAGTAGGCCCATGCTTAAAGCTTTCTCCACTGGCCGGAACTTCCCAGAATATGTATTTTGCTGTCCCAGACCTGGAGATCCCAGGGTCATGGGGTACATAGTAAGCCTCAAAGCATGGGGTAGTTTAGTACTCCCGTTTAGCCCAGTATAGGAAGAACATCTCAACACCTAAAGTTTTCTAAAGATGTACGAGCCTATCTCAAGAGAGAGAGACACCATAACAGCAAGGATTAATGTGGGATTAGATTTCCCAAGGGGTCTATGAACTTGGATGGGGAAAATGGCATCTTTCTTTCAAGACAATTGGTTTTTTTACATAATCCTAGGTTTTAGCTGATACATTTAAGAACACTGTTCTGAGCAGGAATTCAGAGGGTTCTTCCAAAGAGTTCCATTTCACACATATACAAAATTAGGAGCGCCCACCCTAGTGTATTCAAGAAGATAGGAATAATTAACATATTTGGTCAGAGGATGGACTCAATCAAGGACTCTTGATCTGGGGTCAATAAAAAGATATCAGGGGCTCTGTGAACTTGGATGAGAAAAAAAATGCAATTGTATTTTATTCACCCCTACCTGGAATTTAGAATTTTCTTTAGTTATGGAAAAATATGATTGTGAAAATCAGTTATCCTGCCTTCACTGCATTGCCAAAAGCATCCATATCACCAAACACTCTAAGACCCACCTTGGGCTAGGTGGTCTATAACATCCCTACCAACTTCTAGATTCTAGGACTCCATTAATATCCTGGAATGAGCTAAAATCCACTCACAAAATATCTACTAAGCACATACAAAATCTAAATGTACCACAGACCCAGCTTCTGAGCCTCTGACCTAGCCTTGCGTATGCAGGCCATCAGTCCCTGCTGATTTCCTTGGCATAACTTAGTATGGGGATGAGACACATCTGTAAATGACCATGAGGCCTTGTGGATTTAACAAGGACCCGTTATCTCAAAACATTTCTCTGTTTAGTTCTGAATTTTCTATTATTCCCACATAGGCTGACCAACAGTTGGGAAGAGACCCGAATTTCAAGAAGCCAAGACAAATCAGACTGCTCCCAATTTGAATCACTAAACTTGAAGGGCAGAGTCATAAAAATTGATTACAGATAAGAGTCAGGAGGTAAAGCAACTTGGGAACTGAGAGCTAGTTCACACTTATGGGCTGAGCAGGATGGGGAGACACCACACTAAGAAAAAGAGAATTCAGTTGGGAGATGAGTTGCAGGATTGGAAAGCTGGCTCTACTGCCCAGATAAGACCTTTCCTCTCTATGGGACTCAATTTCTTCATCTGCTAAGTAAGGAAGTTAGACTCGATCTCCAACGTTCTTTCCCATTCCAAATGTTTGCTCACTTCTCTCTGGCAGCGTTCTCACTTAGAACACTCAGCAAAGCACATCACTGCTTTTCTTGGCCCCTTCCTCAAGTGCTAAGAGACTATCCAAAGCAGGTAACTAGCTCCCCGCTTCACTGCTTACCTTCCCTGAGCATTCACTTTTAATTGAGAAATCATTTCTTTCTCCCCGACGAGAATCGTGATAGAACTCCCACAAACCTTCCCACGCTGGCATGCAGCTAACACGCTTCACACTTCACACCACAAATACACTGGCATTAAAGCTCCTCAGTGACACAAACTGTACAGCTGTATCCCTAGCACTTCTGCCGACTCCATACCTAGATGAAAATGGGAAATTGCTGTTCATAATTCAAATAGAAACAGTCAATGTTTACACAGCTGTGTGTTCTCCTTTTTATTTCATTTATGCCCTCTTACCCTCACCCTCCACTGGAAGGAGGTATTCATCTAGCTAACCAACAAAGCCACGCCCATAACCTGTGCCCATTCCATGATGATGCACAGTAGAGGATTCCCTAATTTTCAGCCCATTTCTGAGTCTTCCCCTGCCTCATTTTGATCAGGTCTACTCATCTAAAATAAAGCCCTATGATGGAATACCACAGTCTCCAAAGAATTGAGGACCACCCAAAGTGGAATGGAAGGAAGTGGGTTGGGAAATGGGAAAGGGAAGTAAGAGGTGATATACGAGCAGTCTGCAGCACACTGCCAACCCGGAAGTGGAAAGCAGAAATGGAACAAAGGAGGCCATCTAAGAAACATATAGCCAGAAAACCAGATGAGCTGGTCTCGTGGAAGAGGAGATGTGTGTTTATTGGGGAGCCCATGCATAATGTTAAGGTAAGGAAGGCTAGAGCCTGTTGGGTCGAGTCCCTCTGGTAGATGTACAGAAAGATATGGATGAGATGGTGGTAATCAGCACCAAATGAAGGGGATCCTCAGAATCATGAATTGCCACTGAAATAATTGTTTCTCAGTTTAGTAGGGCCCTACCTTGATCACATTAGGGAAGTCCCTGTCTCAAGGTTTCTGTGGTGATGCTTCCCACAACATCGTCCCCAGATCAATGTTTCTAGTTTACAAAAGACCCCTGCGAGACCCTCCGAACGCATTCCTTTGATCAACCAAAGACATAAGCAGCAGCACTGGCGCTTTCATTGTGATGCAGGACATATCACAGCGGGGTTACCACTACTTTCACATGCTGCATCAATCAGCACACATTTATTTAGTATCTACTGTGTTCTAGGTTCTTTACTAAGCTCTGAGGGAGACAAAGACAAAAGTGAAATTGCCCCTGCCTTCAAGGAGCTTACATCCTAATGGTATAGAAAACATATTTCCCCCCCCCCCAATCATATGCAATACAAGGAATTCAGCAGGGGTGAGGAGTGGTGCTAGAAAGTGAACAAATCAGTAAAAGCTTCATGTGGTGCTTGAGCTCAGCATTAAAGGAAACTAGGGAGTCTAAGCTGCCAAGTGTTCCATCATGTCAGTAATGGGAGGGTTCCTCCCAATGAAGCAGATCAAGCAATCAAGGTAATTCATGAAGTGCTGACCATGTTCCAGTCACCAAGCTAATGTCCAAGCACATCTACAGTGAGTCTTTTGTCCATATGCTCTCAAACGTCCATCGTAGGGAGACAGAATGACGAAGCTATACACTAGAACTTTTTCCTCACTCTCTCTTGGCATCATTAGCTCACCAGTAAGAGGATGGAATCAGTCCCTGGAAAATGTCGTTACTGGGGACATGTTAGCACTGGTATTGAACCTCCCCCTTCCTCTCAAACCTGCTACCAGGCTTGGAGGCTTTTTTTAGTCTGAGTTATTTAAAAAGAAAAAAAGAAAGAAAGGAAACTCCAGTGTAATAGAAAATATGTTCTAATCACTACATCTCATTATCAGCAAAAGTAAATCACTGCCAAATTAATTGCCTTATGCATAACAAAAGGAATAATGAACAATTATACAGACGGCTATATAGACAAACACTTGTCAAACAGGATTGAGGCCAATGTACCATGACCTCAGGTACCTGCTCCCTTAGGCTTTGATATCACTATAGGGAGATGAAGAAAAATGCCACTGGTCATTACCCATCTCCAAGAGGATCTGATGGAATGGGATTTTATGAGCTAGTGTTTTCAACTGCTACTGAAAGCTTCATTAATATAATTAAGCCTCCCCGATCCTTTTTTTTTTCTACTATCTCCCCTAACACACATAGAAAGAGAGTAACCAAAGAGATGAGAGAAATTTGTATATGGAATTCACAGACATGAAAAATGAAAGGGTTGCTTCTTTGTGCAGTATTCAATGGGAGGATGAGCTTTAGAAGTCTGGTACCATCCCTGGGAGATGGCTGACCACCCTCATGGATTTGCCCACACAATTGAAGATCCCAACCTAGTGACAAACACGAAGCCAAAATGCTGAGAATTGGAAAAGTTTTAATAGCTTGTTGAAATGTAGACATTTCTTCCATCTTGCCATGTTCCTCAGCCCTCAGATGACATGAAAGCAGCTCACTCTAATAAGGGCGTACTTTTAACTCCAAAGTCGATCTGTCTAACTATCCTAGTCCTTCGATGGCACCTAGTTGGTGACCAACAAACAAAAAGCTGGCAAAGGAAAACAAACTGCTGACTTTCACTCTTCCCCACCCTTTGCCCCAAGCACAGTCTTAGTAGAGCTCATTCAAAATTCCTCCAAGTTCTAGTTTCCACAATAGAGACTGGCATAAAACAGTACAAGAGCTTCCTAATTAGAACCCCCATGGCTCTAGGCCCGGAGGCAGTGTCAAACCTCTAGTGAGTAAACACTTCAAGAGATAATGATATTGAGCATTAGAGCCACCATTTGGACATCTGTATCTATTTCTTCAATTCTTGTCAAGGACTCTTCTTCTGGATATACCCATGATCCAATGTAACAATGCCCTTTTCTCAAATCGATTTCATTTCAAGAATTTTCCACTTCCATTCTCTAATTTGTTTTTGTTTCCATAAGCCCCAGTGGGTAAGGTCGAGGAGACACTGGATTAAATTTTATTTTAAAATGCTTTTGTTGTCAAAATATATTGCAAAGTCTTAAAGACAGGAAAAAGATATTTTAAAAATTTAAACCTTCCAAGAGACCCAAGATTAGAAACAGAAAGAAAGAAGTTGGTTTCAGGGGGCTGGGGAGGTGGTGGTGGAAAACTGTAATTTATTAGAAAGAAGCTGAAAAGAAATCATGTTAACAGTAAAATAACTGAATAGTTGGTTTCTATGAACTTCGCTAAGCCCCCAAGATTAAATAAAAGGAAGGTGTCAAGTATACAGTCATGGCAGATAAATCCACAAGAGAAGAGAGAAATTTCATCTCAGAACCACCCTGCCATATGGTAAAAATTGTATGAAATAGTACATAAACATGTACAACTCTAATTCAGCAGCCCTACCCACACCCAACTCCACATGCCCACTTCAGTAAGCATAAGCAAGCTATCAGACTCATGATGTTGGGCAGAACTGGAGGGACCCCTCCCCAACAACTGGGCTCAAACTCCCCACAACCCTGTACAAAGGAACAGAAATTGATTATCCTCAGCCATATGACTGAAAGAATAAGGGAAGCTCAGACAGGTCAAACATGTCCTATTCAGAGCCACAGCTTAGAGGGAACAAAACATTAGGACTGAAGGAAAGGGGACTGAAAATTCGGCTGGGAAATCCAAGCAAAGAGCTCCAAGACAAAAGAAAATATCCCCTTTGTACAAAAGCATTTAGACTGGAATTTTTGTTACTTTGGGAACAAAGTGGGTAACAGTAAATTAGGGAATGCGTGAACAATTATGGTATATGAAGACTCTAAAATAATATCATTTACATCTTATTCTAAAAGTAAGAAAGAGCTACTGGACTATATTAAGGGAATGACAGAGTTATGCATTAGGAAAATCATCTTGGCCACAGTATCGAGGATCGATTGGAGTTGGGAGAAATGTGAGGCAGGAAGATGGATTAGAAATCTATTGAATTAGTCTAGGTCAAAAGTAAAGAGTTCCTAAAAAAGGACTTTTTGGTCATGGCCGTTATGGGGTTTTGTCTTAACTTTGTATATTTATTTTTTACGAGGGTTTCTCTTTTTTTTTCCATTTGGAAAATATGTGGGGAAGGAGAAGAGAGCTAGGTGTAGGATATGTTCCCTCCTTCAAAGAAAAAGAAAAGAAAGCCACAGAAACACTGTTTTAAATGTACAAAAGAAGACTGAACGAATGTGAGAATCACAGATAAGCAAAAGAGCTTTGAAACGTACATTTTGAGCATATATACTTACAAGAAAAGTAAGCTGAATATAACAGAGTTCCCTGTTGCACACATAATCTTCTTTTTCTTCTTCTACTATGGATATGGAAATGTTCATTTTATTTAGTGTTTGTTAAGCTCAGAATAAAAATTTCTATTTTAAACATTTTTATTTTAAGATGTCTCTGAGACACCCAGTTACAAATATCTGGTAGTCAACTAGTGATACAAGATTAAAGTTTAGGGAGAGATTGGGGCTGAGTATATAGCTGTGGGAGTCACTGGTATGGAACTGATCATGAAGTCCATGACAGATAATGAATTCTCCAAAGCAAGAGAGTAAAAAGAGAGAAGAAAGGGACTAGGACAAAGACTTTGGAAATAACTACAGAAATAACTCTACTCTCAGGTAAGAGAAGAATCAAGAGAGAAAAGAATAACCAAGAGAAATAAGTAATCAAAGGCTGAAGCCATCAAGAAACACAACAATTGAGAAAAACACAACTACATTTGGCAACTAAAGGACCACTGATGACTTTGGGGGAAGCTTAAGTAAATTTACACAACTTCCCAAAATGTAATTTCAAAACAGTCTTTCTAAAAGAAATGGTTTAAATAATTGGAAAGACAATCATTGCTTAAGGCTGGACTGCATTAATATAATAAAAAAAAAGATTATGCAACCTCAATTAATTTATAGATTTAGTCCTGTACCAAACTACCAAGCATTTAGAGAACTAGATGAAATAATAACAAAATTCATTTGAAGGAACAAAAGGTCTAGAACCTTAAGGGATGTAATGAAAAAAAGCAGCATAGTAGACTAGTACTTCCAAACCTCAAATTATACCATAAAAGCAGGAATCCTCATAACTATTTTATACTAGTTAATTTTTTTAAAAAGGAGAACAGCGGAAAAGACTACAAAATCAAAAATCAGAAACAACTTAACACAAATCAATTTTTAATAACCAGAAGAACATTAATTAAATACTTGAGGAAGAACTCCTTCTTTAAAAAGAAGAGATGAGAAAACTGGAAAACTTTGGCCAAAAATTAGGCTTGGGCCAAATTCTTAAACTATAAACCATAAGAAAATCAAAATAGATTAAACCAATTTGAACATTAAAATTAATATCATAAAAGAAGGAACAAGATCAGCTACCTAAGGGGAAGGGAAGAGTACTTAATCAAATGAGGAATAAGGGAAATGTAAAAATACAGAAAATATGCAATTCTGATTCCATGAAATCAAAGTTTTAGTATAAAATGAATGCTACTAGGATAAAAAGGAAGCTTTTTATTTAAGAAAACTTTTTGTGTACAATATCTTCGATAATAATTTGCTATCTAAGCTATAAAGCAAACTATCACAGCAAAAGACCAAGAGCAGTTACCCAATAAACATGAACAATTCTTAAAAGAACTGCAATATTAACAAGCTAGATGAAAGTTTACTCTGAATTCTTAACAATAAAATAAATGCTAATCAAACTAACATTGAGGTTGCCCCTCAAACTTAGTAAATTGGCAAGAACTAATAAATCAATCAACAAGTACTTATTCGAATCCTGTTTAATGCCAGGTTCTATGACAAGTACTAGGGAGAAAAAAACCAAAAAATGAAGTAAGCCCCTCTCTCCAGGGAGAATCATTCTCTCAAGACATAGAAAAAGATGGCAAAAGATGTCATCAATATTGAATGGATTACAAGAAGATAGGCACATGGATATACGGATGGTGGTGGAGCCATGAACTGGTCCAACCATACTGCGATGCCATTTAGAAATATCAAAAGAAAGCAATTAAAATGTCCACGCCCTTTGATCCAGAGACCCTAGTATAAGGCACATACACCTAAGAAGTTCAAAGACAGAAAGGAAGGTCCTTTATACACAAAAATATTCATAGCAGCCATGCTTCTGTTCATAGCAAGGACCTGGAAACAAAGCAGATGCCCAACAACTAAAGAATGAACGAAACTGTGATACATAAATAGAATGGTACGTTATCGTGCCATAAGAAACCATGAAAGTGAAGAACTCAGAGAAGCATAGGAAAAGTATCATGAACAGAAGCAGAGTGAAATAAGTCAAAGCATGACAAAATATGCAAGGACTAGCACTAGCAAAACAACTCAGAATAGGGGAAGAAAATGTTAATAGAACACTGCAACGTCTGGCCCCAGAAAAGGGATGATAAAATATATTTGTCTTCCCTCTTTGCCGAAGAGGGGGACTATGGATATAGAACATTTTACATACTATCAGATTAATTGAATGACTGCCCTCTCCTTGTTTAGTCTCTGTTATAAGAAATGGTGTACTCAGTAAAGTAGGTGAGATATATTTTCAGAAATGAAAATGTAAGACAAAGGATATCAACATCTAAAAACTAAAAAGAAAGACTCCAGAATTCTGATAAATCATGACTTCAGAGGATTTGACAGCGAAATGTGTCTCCCACTTTTTAGTGTGGGTATGATGCACAAAATGTGTAGAATGAGGCCCATAGTTTTAGATGCAATGAATTTTAAAAATTTTTGCATGATTATTTATTTGTTACAAGGGAGGTTTTGGAGGGGAGTCATTGAGAAGTGAGAGTGAGATAAAAAAGGAACATGCATAAAAAATTTTTAATGTAAAAAAAAAAGGAAGAAACTAAAGTAATCTCAGCTTCTTAGTTGAGATGAAGTGAGCAGAATAACTTAACATAAAAATGGTGAGTAAAATGCCATTTCCTAACTATAATAAGTGATTATGCTTGCTATCTGGTTATCATGTTGATCTTTGAGCTTTGGTATTGTCTAAACTAAATAGAAATTCAGTAAGGAAGACATTTCCAAGGAGGAAAAGCCATTGGCTTAAATTTAGCAAGAAAATCAGGGGTATTCAAGGTTGCAACCAAGAAATATTAAAGATTGACACCTAGAGGACAACCAAATAATCAAATTTGAAACATGCTGAGTAAAATCCAGAAAATATAAAGATGAGTGACTTGTGGTAGCTATGCACAAGGTAAGATATGACACAAACTCTGATGTGAAAGAAATCCTGTATGCTTAGGTGGTCTGATTTCCTTAAATCTTGCTTCAAATGGTATTTTTAATGTTAATATACAGATATAGATAACAAATATTTAAGCAATAGGGGAGACTCACGTATTAATAAGTGAACTAGACTGGAAATGACAGCCCTCTGTTCCCATTCCAGTTACGCAGACTAGCAGGAAGGAAGACCTGGTCAGTGAGGCTCTTTGGACCTTAATCTTATCATCTATAGAAAGAAAAGAACAGAACAGGATTCATTAACGTGGAGTCTATGAACTTTAAAAAAAAATATTTCAATAACTGCATTTCAATGTAATTGATTTCCTTTGTAGTTCTATGTATTTTATTGTAGGCATTTAAAAACATTATTCTGAGAAGGGATCCATAGACTTTACCAGTCTATCCCAGGGATTTGTGACACAAAGAAGGTTAAGAAAACCTGAATTAAATGAATGATGTCTGAGATCTTTTCCAGCTCTCACATTTTATAATTCAATGTTGTAAAAATGAAGAAAAAGAACCCATGTCTTCTTTTTTAAATACACTGTCTCACCAAACACATTACATTATATACTGTAGTCTGATCCAAAGTCAACATCAGGGCCTCAGAATGGTTACTGTTAATGTCTCTCAGTGCCTCAACCTCCCCCTCCTACAATCCACTCCTACCCCTCCCATCTGCCCAAGAAAGATTGCTTTTTAAATCAAACCAAAAGAGCAGGACTCTTTGTGTAGGGACAGACCTGCTTCCGGCTGGTAGTCTACCTACTCAGCTTGCAGTCATTTCACGGCAACTCCCATGTATCAATCACTTGGGGATTCATTTTTCACACTTTATGGGAATGGGAACCTCCCTCCCATCTCTGCATGTAATCTGGCCATTGATGATACTGACATCCTAATTACTATTCAGTTGAGTTCACACTATTGGAGAAAATGCTTAAGAAATTAAATATGAGATCTGTGACAAATCAAAGGAATGGAATCAGACTTATTTCAAGGGCAGACTCAAGTTGGCATTTGACCTCTACCTCTGCAATCTTTACACTTATCATCTGTGGATCTCTGCCCGTACCCACCTGTTAATTCTTCAACAGTCCTAGTTTCCTCATTTTGTCCTGCCTCTGAAGGGCAGATGGCAAACCCCCAGCCCAGGGTATAGTGGAGACAGAGGCGGCAAGGAAAGGAACCCAACTCCTCTGCAATCTGCATTCACAACAAGCAGGAATCTACACTGGGACCTAGGGGCATTGGGATTTTTTAACCCTCGAGGAGTTCATATTTTCTTGAATATATGTCCCCCAAATCAATAAATTAATAAAAAATTCATTTTTAAATATGTTATTCATTTATTTTAAAATTCTTTTCTTTTTTAAGTTCTGAGTTCCAAATTCTCTTTCTCTCACATCTCCCCATCCATGAAGAAATCAAGCAAAATAATACCAATTATATAGATGAAATCATGAAAAACATTTCCACATTAGCATACTGCATATTCCATAGTGCAAAAAATGATCTCACGCAGAGTTGAAATCTCTGGAGGTGGATAGCAGTTTTTCATCACATATTGCTTAGAATTGTTTTGGACCACTGTGTTGATCAGAATACCCATGTCTTTCACAGTCAATCGTTATTACAACATTGCTGTTATTGTGCACTATGAGCTTCCAGTTCTTTTCATTTCACTTTGCCTAAGTTCATTTACAGTTAGGATAAGGGTCTTGCCACGTTTTTTCCTCAAACCATCTTCCTTGTCATTTCTTATAGCACAATGGTACTCCATCACATCATATACCACAACTTTTTCAGCCATTCCCCAATTGATGAGCAACTCCTCCATTTCCAATTTCCAGAGATTTAGAGCTATAGAGGCTAGAAGCCGATGATGAGGAAACTGAGGAAGTGAGAGGTTCGTTGAGTTGAGTTCATTAAGAGTCATATAGCTAAGTGTGTGTCTGAGGTAGGATTTCTTCTCAGGTTTTCTTAACTTCAAGCTCAACATTGTCTCCCCTATGTTCACCAGTTGCCTGAAAGGCATATATAAGAGCTAAGGCTTAAATGTGGCTCTCCTAGGACCCTGGAGAAATGTAGGGGCCATTGAACAGAGAAGAAAAGTGTACTGGTGGTATCTAGTCGATTGGAGTGCTTTTTAGGCTTTCTGCACTAGTTTTTTCCTTTCTGCACTATTTTCCAATTGCTCTTTAGTCCTTTTCATTTTAAAAATTATCTGGGGGATGGTGATGGAGAACAAGCCTATCTTTTTTTTTAATAGGATATATTTCAGTGCTTTATAGAATGAATATCCCTTTCTTTTTGTTCCCCCCCCCTGAGGCTGGGGTTAAGTGACTTGCCCAGGGTCACACAGCTACGAAGTGTTAAGTGTCTGAGACCACATTTGAACTTGGGTCCTCCAGAATTCAAGGCTGATGCTCTATCCACTGCGTCACCTAGCTGCCCCACAAGCCTATCTTTTATCCAGTATGTACATTTGTTACTTGGAGTCTTATAAAAGAGCTGGAGACACCTTTTGCTCACGTTATTCAAACCTAGCTATAGAATATGTTTATATACTGTTAGTTTCCATCACTGGGGTGGCTAGGCTAGAAGTTGGAAAGATTCCTCTTCCTCAGTTTCCTCATCTGTAAAACATTCCAGGATCTCTGCCAAGAAAACCTAAAATGGGGCCCACAAAGAGTTAGACAGGACTGAAATACTGAACAACAACCACAACAACGTTCCATCATCAACTCTGCATTGGAGCAATCCAAACCGAAAAGAGAGCAGACTGGGAGGAGGCCCCCAAACCAAGCCTATGCTATATGAGCTTGGGAGTGCTGGGTCACAGAGTCTATCTAAAATATGGGGACTGGATTAAATGATAACAACAACAACAACAACAACAAAATAACAATTAACTAGTTCTTGAAATACCTTATTTCATTTGACTCGTATAATTCTGCAATTTAGGTGTTATTATTATTCCCATTATACAGAGAAGAAAACTGAGTCTCAGAGAACCTAACTGCTCAAGGTTGCCCAGGTCTAAGTGATGGAAAGAGAATGTGAGCACACAACTTCCTGTACCAAGGTCCCCATACTTCCTACTATACCACTCTGTCACTCTTAAAAAAAAAAAAAAAAAAAAAGCTTGGAGGTTCTTTGGACCTATGGTCCAATCCCCAAACAGAACATGTAGAAGACATCTAACGTTACCAGACTAACTTTTCTCCTTAAAAAGGTAAGAACACAGTGAAATGGAGACAAGTCCTACGGGGCAGCCTTCTGTGGGGCTTTTAAAGCAAAGTAAAAAATTCATCTTTTTCAATACATATACTGGCTAAAAAAAGTAGGAAAAGCTGACGTTATAAGATCGACATCGATTCTGAGAGGAAGAAACACATGCTATAGTCCTATTCCTTCAGAAACTAATTTAATTCCAGACTGCTTTTCCCCTAGAATTTGACACCAGAGTTCTAAATGAATGCTATCAAAGATACTATTAAGTAGGATTGTCTCCAGTTGACCAAGGTTCATGCTAGGAGCTGGTTTCAGAGATCTCCTAACAGTGAAAATGCAATTCTTCAATTATACTTCCTAGATAAAATGAAATTACCTTGAATGCATGGTCTAGTGGGCTTACTTCTGATAATGCAACGGCAAATGATGAAATCTGTCTGAACAGCAAAGTGTATCTGATCCAAAAATTTAATGCATCATAAAAAAGGAAAAAGCTAAATGAAAAACAAAAGACCCAATAACTGGGAAAATGTCATCTCTCCAATAGTTGGCCACCTAAAATGTGTCACTGCCTCTTTCTAACTATTTCCTATTATGATGAGTTCTGCTACCTTTCCATTTCACTCCTCTTGGTCCTCCTACTAGACAAAAGTGAATGCACAAAAAACCTGGAGCTTTGAGGGAGCTACAAGCACAAAAAGAGTCAATAGGGTTATGTGGGAGTCAAGAAAGCGCGTTAAGATCTCAGGATGCACTAATATGGACAGGACCACCTGACTGAGAAAATGTTCTCTTGGTCTCTGGGCACCATGTTTCAGGGAGACTAGTTCTAAGGTAAACTATATATTAAAGAGGGTTAACAGGAAGTCGTATAAGAATCAGCTGGAGAAGACATAAGGTGACCTAGAAAAGGATATCACAGGAAGGAGAGATGAGAAAAACATAATAACTATCAGAGATGCTTCCAAGGGGAATGGGTTTGCTCAAGAGATAAGATGCTCATTGTTTAAGTCTTTGAATAGAGGCTGGAAAACCACTTGTTGGCTAGGTTTTAGAATTACCGCTTTTACTCCATGCCCTTTCCATATACCTTACATCCGAGGCCCTTTACCAATCTATTCCCAAAAGACAAGACTTTTTAAAAGATACTTAAATCAAACTTAATCAAGTTTTTCAAAAAGAAACTGCTTCAGGATAAAACAAGGGGATCCAAAATTCACAAAGGAGTGCCTGTCTTCACAGATCTTCAAGGACCAGTCCATTCAAGTCAACCAGATAAGACCCACATTTTTCCTATTAATTGGACAGTGATTCTTTGATATGGTGGGGGCAGTCTTTAATGTGCAGTAAGTCCTGGTAAGTTTCTGGTCAGAGCTCCAGGTCTCTGGGCCTGCGTCATACTACTTGGGGCTCTCTGCCTACATTTCTACCTGTCCTGTACAAAACTCTAAGTCACCCCGACAATGGCACTCAATCCTGGCAGTGCCAGAGGTATGCTTCCCATTATGAACTAAAAAAGAGGAAAGAAAGAGGAAGAAAGAGATCCAAGTCACTGCCATGGACCAACAATGGTAAGATCTGATCACATCTATCTTCTTGGAAGGCTACTTGGAATAATTATTTTAATAGTATTTTATTTTTTTCTAATTACATGTCAAGACAATTTTTAGCACTCATTTAACAAGATTTTGAATTCTAAATTTTTCTCCCTCTCTCCTTCCCCTGCCTTCTTCCAGAATGACAGGGAATTTGATATAGATTTTACATGTACCATCATTTAAAACATATTTCCATATTGGGAAAGAAAAAAAAAAAAGATCAAAAGGGAAAAGGAGTGAAAAAAAATGTTTTGATCTGCATTCACATTCTATCAGTTCTTTCTCAGGATGTGGATAGGCTTTTCTTTCCTGAATCCTTTGTACTTTTCTTGGCTCAGCATGTCGCTGAGAAGTGCTAAGTCACTCAGAGCCGATCATCACACACCGCTGCTGATCTTGTGTACGATGTTTTCCTGGTTCTGCTCATTTTGCTCTGCAACAGTTTGCCTAAGTCTTTCCAGGTTTTTCTGAAATCTGCCTGTTCATCATTTTTTATTGCACAACAGTATACACTACAGCTTGTTCAGCCATCATCCAATTAACAGGCATGCCCTCGATTTCCAATTCTTTGCCATGATAAAAAAGAACTGCTATAAATATTTTTGTACATGTAGTTCCTTTTCCCTTTTAATGGTCTCTTTAGGATACAGACCCAGCAGTGATTTTGCATGCAATTTGGTTGCTCTTTGGGCACAGATCCAAATTGCTTTCCAGAATGGTTAGATCAAAATAATTCAGAACTTTAGCAAAGTTGCAGGATACGAAATAAATCCACATAAATCCTCAGCATTTTTATACATTGCCAACACAATCCAACAGCAAGAGATACAAAGAGAAATTCCATTCAGAATGGTTAGATCAGTTCACAACTTCACCAACAATTGCATCAGTGTCCCAATTTTCCCACATGCTCTCCAGCAAGTTTCATTTCCTTTTTTGTCACATTAGCCAATCTAATAGGTATGAAGTGCTATCTCAAAGTTGTTTTAATTTTCATGTCTCTAATCAAAAGTAATTTAGAGTATGTTTCACATGCCTAATGATTGCTCTGATTTTTTTTCATCTGCAAACTATTCTTCATTTATCTTTGACCAATTGGCAAATGGCTTATATTCTTATAAATTTGACTCAGTTCCCTAGTTGAGAAATGAGGCCTTTCTCAGAGACACGGGCTGTTTACCTGATGCTACATTCATGATACCCTGAGGCTCACAGGGGACCCTCGTGTCTGGTACTGCAATGAGGAAATGGGGTGGGAAGTGGCTGGAGCTGGTGGAGGTTGCAGGGTCTAGCAGCTTCCCTGGTGCTGAGCCAGAGTCCTAGTCCCTAGTCCTGGTATCTGGCACATGCTGAACCTGGTGGGGTATTTCTGCTTTTCCCTGAGGTTACACTGAAGCATGTGGTGGTTTATCCGATGGCAGCTGCCTGTTTGCTCAGGGCTACACTGAGGCACATGGAGGGGTCTGGTGTTGGTATTTCCTTGTACTGCCCTGGAGCTCAGGATCTCCTGGTTTGCTGGGACACTTCCTTTACTGGACTGCCTTCCCCTTTTACCCAAGTGAGACAGATCTGCGGTTCTTCTGAGTTACTCGGGCTAAAAGATTGTTTCACTCCATCTTTTTATTGATTCTGCTGTATTAGCACTTGTTTTGGGGCACTATGCTAAGGTTGTTTGGAAGTAAATATGGGAGAATTATAGTAATTTATTGCTTACTCCATCATCTTGGCTCCCCAAAATCCTCCAACAAGAAAAAAAATCTAATCTAATGTATGCTCCAGGAAATTCCTGAGTGGAACAATTATTTTAAAAGGAGGGAGGAAGGAAGAGAGAGGCAAGGGGTGGGGGGAGAGAGAGGGAGGCAATTCCAAAGAAGAATGGCACAATAGTACCCTCTGGGGAGCAGGATCATTGGAGTTTAGTACAAGCCAGTGAAGGCCCACAAAATGATAAGTGTAACCCAGCAGAAAGTACCAGGCAGCGTGCTCCACACTATCCCTCAGGTTGGTGTCTTGGGAAAAAGTCCCATTTACTCCCCAGTAAGGCTCTGCTCAAAGGAAATGCACTGTATTTCTCTCTAGACTAGATAGAAGCTGAGACTCCCCAAGAGGACTCAGGCACATGAATAGCACATGGAGGAGCATCACAGCCCCACTCTGAATTTCAGGATGGCTAAGTAGCCATGTTCCTTGAGTTACCTCAGCTGACTCCTTTTACCAGAGCTCAGGATGACCTAGTAGTGCAGCCTGTGGGTGGGCACCCACTCAGAACTAGAGAATCTCTGGGTTTCTACATCCAGTCAACCCTTACCTCTGGCTAGGAAATACAACAAAGGAACCAATTATAGTCATTGGTGACATGGTTTTGGTAAGAAGGAAAAACACATGACAAGACCTGGATTAAGACTACTAAGTGACTTCACATCAAGTCAAAGAGCCATGGGAGTCCAGCTCTTGGCAGATATGTGTGGCCTGGCATTCATGATTTACAGAGTTAACTACCTATAAAGCACCATTTCATAGAATCCTTGGGCATAATCATCAGTGAGATCAGCAGAGGGTTCAACTGGCTAACCGAGGGCCAAATTCCAAGGGGTCAAAGCCCAGCCCTTCATTCGCTTCCAGGATGTGGGAGCCTCAGCTTTGATTGCCCAACCGTCCACCTACAGAGAGAAAGCTCAGCCCAAACATTCTCACAAAGCAGCCCAGCCTACAAGCTGATGTTGCTTTTCCAGCAAGGGGGAAGGGAACTCTTTCCTTGTGCCAAAAGCTGTTTTTCAACAATGAACATATGTCTTGAATCATTTTTTTTTCCTCCTTAAGGGTGAAGATCGAGTGAGTAGGTCTGAGCGGAAACCCACAAAAAGTAAAAGTTACTGCAGTTTGGAATTGTCATGGTGATATCCTAGATCACTTGCGAAGTTCAGTTCTGGTTAGTCATTCATTTTGATCCTCTTTTTCTAACTCATCTCACTTCTCTTCCCCTCTTTCTATGGCTGCCAAACCTTTACATTGTGACAGCTTAAATTAATGTTTTGATGTTTCTCCCTTTGTAAGAAGGCAACAAGGATGACAACTGCCAAGTAGATGACAAAAGCTGTCCGAATCAGGGACGCAGTGCCCCAATAAAGCCAACAGGAATCATTTTCATCTAAGGACCTTACTATAAGATTTCTCAACAATTAATATAGCAGATCTTATTATCACTCTGGAAAAGAGCTTATGCTCCATCTGAGATCCTATCTTTCTTATATCCCATCTGGTCCAAAATCCTCATGTTCAATCCTGGGCCTGACTCAGCATAGAGCTGTACTTCCAAGACACAGCTACTAATGGACTAAAAATATGACACACAGCATATTTTGAGCAAAACGAGTTTATCATTCACTTGATTTTGCTTGTATGTATTACTAATGAAGTGAGAATTAAATTGAAAATATAACTCAGGGAAGAACAATGAAAACATATAGTTAACTCACATCAGGGATCCAGGGTTTGGATATTCCTTCCACCAACAGACTAACTACTCCACCAATCAGTAGATGACCTTCCAGGATGTTCACAGTGGGCCCCAAATGGATATAGCCAAACTCATTCAGTTGTGGTTGATCCGGTCCTCTGGCAAAAGCGCTATGGCACACTCACTGAGAAACTCATACTCAAAGCTTTCTAACCATGCCCAATACTGCACTAAAATGGTGTAGCTTTTGCAAACGCAGCATCAGTCAGTCAACTTAGCATTTATTAAGTACCTCATACGTGTCAGGCACCGGGGATAGCAACACAAGTAGAAAGTAAGACAATCTCTATACTTAATAGTTGACATTTGGATGGCAGAGGCTGGAAAAGAATGAGGGAGCAAAGGTGCCCACTTGGTGGCGAGGGGCTGGGTCCCACTGAAAAAGATTTTAATAGAAGGTTAGGTGACCTGGGAAAAGCAGGACAAAGAGCTCTTAAGTTAAAAGCAACCTTGGAGATTATCGAATCCAATCCATAAGTGTAAAAGGAATCCATTCCATACAGGGTTGTTAAGGAACAATCAAGTCTTTACATTCAGACCCCATGCACCAAGGAAGGCCTCTTTTGGGACCAAACAGCCATTTCCGTTCAAGTAGTCATCCCATAGCAAGGCCACCAGACCCCGTCCCACTTGGGTTACCCTGCTTTGGCTCCACTTCAGTGTACTGCAGCCCTTTAACCAAACCTTGGTTGCAGATGACAGCAGATCAGAGTCAGAAGCTTAGGCTCCAACTCTAACCCTAACCCTAAATGCACAGGGCCCCTCCAGGCCTCATTCTAGCTGCTCCGTCCAGATCCATGCAGTCTAATATGGCGTTTTACTTTTTTGGCTGCTGCTGACTCACATGAAGATTGTGGTCACTAAATCACAAAGGTCTTTTCTCTCAGGGCCTTTTGTATAGAATGGCTAGACACATACAATTGATTTTTTGAACCCAAGTAAAAGGCCTTACATCTTATTAATTACATTTCTATGCTGCAAAAGCTTCAAGCATGGCTATGGCAACAGATTATGCATGCTTTCTAAGGAGCAGCTAAGCAAAGAAAACTCACTGTCATTAGCACGGCTGCCTGGCCATGAATAGATTCTTTGGACACGGCAACCCACAAAATAAAGAAAAATACAAACTACAAAGAAAGAAAAAAACAAACTAAGCCCTAGTCTTACGTGGCTGCTGCAGTAATGGGGCCCAGTTGTGGATGGGGGGCAGAGAACACTGAGAATCAAGAGAGCAAGCTCTGGACTCAAGAAGATGTGCCGTTGCTGTTGAGTAATTGCACTTCCATCCAATTTTTCATGACCTCATTTGGAGCTTTCTTGGCAAAGATATTGTATTGGTTTGCCATTTTCTTCTCCAGTCTAGTTTACACATGAGGAAACTGAGGCAAATAGGGTTAAATCACTTGCCCAGGGTCACAGGGGTAATAAGTGTCTAAGGCCAGATTTGAACTCAGGAAGATGAGTCTTCCTAACTCCAGGCCCAATGCTCCATCCACTGTGCCACTGATTGCCTGGACTCAGGAAGAAACTGAGTTAAAATCTTGCTTCAGACACTTACTGGTTGTGTGATCCTGGTCAATTCACTAAATTTCTGTCAGCCTCAATTTGCTCGGGATAATAACAGTACCTCCCACACAGGGTTGTTGTGAGGCTCAAGTGAGATAACATACAGAAACTGCTTTGTAAACCTTAAAGCATTATGGAAATGATTATTATAAATGTCAAAGTAGATAGATGAGAGATCTTTGTCTAACGATGGAGTAGACACATTGTTGGAGGAGCTACACTAAGGGGTCAGGCTTCACATTCTCTCCATAAACTAACTCAGAGTCCAAGAGGGAGGCAGAGCCAAAGGAGGGAACCGTTAGTCCTCCTTGGAGAAGCAGAATTTGCTTTATTGTTTCCCCAAAGGCTACATGAAAAACTGTAGTACCCTGAGAGGCCTTTACAAGAAGACCACCATGAAAGTGATGATGGCGCTGCGCCAACATCTGTTACAAGGGATTAAGCAGGAGGAAAATTCTATATAATATTCATTTTGCTCTTCCAAACTAAAAAGCACACTTGTTAACACCGACTGATTTCAAAGTCAAGGTGGTTACAGGTGACTGACTGCCCACCAAGTATGGGATGTGGCCCCTCATCATCTTTCCCTCTTCAAAGCCTCAGTCTACCTCAAGTCTTACCTCAAACACTACCTTCTCCATGAAGTTTTTCTGGATTCCCTCTGATGCCAGTGCTTTCTCCCTACCCCAACTGTATTGGATCTGCCTTTCTTTCTTGCTAGATTAAAAGCTCCTCGAGGGTAGGGATTGATTCACTTTTGTCTTTATGTGGGAAATGCCTATATAGGCCCTGGTTCATAGTGGGCATCTAATTTGCCATCTGCCCTCTCCAACTGATGCCTCCAGACTTCTAGACCTCCTGAAAGCTCGCTATTAGTAAGTTAATCTACTCAGCTCTGGAGCTACCACCCAGGGGCCAAGTTGCCCTGCTTGGGAAGCCAGTCGAAATGCACGTGACTTGTTATTATCTTACTACCCTCAGATTATGGTTCACATTCCATCTAAGCACGTATCCTGCTCTTCCTCATACCCAATCGCTTCAGCCCGTACTATCCCCAATCCCCAAACTTCACCCCTCTCTTGTTCTTCCTACAATCAAACTGATCTTATCTCCACTTCTGGAAAGGGCTTGTCAACACTCTTTTCTGTGACTCCACTTCACCGTTCCTGGGACTTCCCAAAACAAAACAAAGCCATCTTTCTTGCCCATATTCCACTGTATGTGGTGCCATGGCCAGGCTTGCTTTTATATTTGCATACAAAGGGCTTGACACAATAGTTAGTCTATATGAAAGTCTTAAATGCTTTCATTTACTCATTTTACTAATTAATAATTGCTAGATTGCTTAACAGCAAATAGTATGTTGGAAAACATAATTGATGGGCAAGAAATGAAAATGACAAAAAGTTTAACTTGTAGACTATACAGAAGCCTTAAACCTATACTATATGTACTAAATATTTTCTTCCAGGAGGGAGGTGAGTGACCCTAAATGTGGCAAGCATCAATATCATTACACAAAAGAAACAGATGACACTTTAAGTGATGGCAGATAGTTGGCTACTCCTGCTGCAGTCTGATTAAAGGAGAGTACAAGGTACTTGTTTAATGCAGCAGAAGACCACCTTCACCTTCTTGCCTGCGGGTTACGTGCAGACCCACGCTTGATTTGCAGTTCTGTAACTGTTAGGCCCTTGCCTTATATACAACTGTCATCTAAGATGTCATTATTTGCCCTATTCTAGCTGAGTCACTAAACTCAAGTTAACAGCCTGATGATCCGATAATCTTAGACCTGTTATTCTATAGAGCACGTTCTACTTTTTGAGTTCTTTGACATATAATGCTTTTGCTGCTCTCCAGAACACTGAGATGGAAGCCCTCACTATGCTGGTTGGATTTCCTGTGGAGGATTTGTGGCAGTGCATGGACAGGAGTCACACGAGATAATGTATGGCTAGCGGGCCATTCTTACCTTTAAAGGGCTTCTCACATTGCATCCTCCTCACCATTTCTATGAGCAAGGAGCATGAGCATTAATAACTAGTAAGATGAAGCAAGACTTCTCATAAACTATGGCACTCAAGCCGAGTCCTGAATAAAGCTAAGGGTGAAGCCAAATTAGGTCTGAGGCAAGAGCACAAAGACAGAAGCTACAATGTCAAATCTAAGAAACAAAAAATAAACGGACGTGTTGAGCATGAAAAAAGTCTGGAAAGGTAGGCTAAAGCCAAATTGTGAATGTCAAAGATTTTGCATGTCAAGTGACCAATCTGGATTTTGTGCTAGAGGCAACTGGGAGTGGATGAATATTCTCAAGAAAGAGAGGCATGACCAGACCTTCAGAATCAGTGCTCTGGGAAAATTATGTCAGTAACTATGTAGAGGATTGATTAGAGAGAAAAAGACTAGAAACTGGAAGATACCAATAAGGAGATGAGCGTAACGGTCCCAATAAGAGGAGCAGGTAATTGCCTTGGAGTAGAGCCTTCAGGATGGATGCTAAAGATGTGGAGAATTCTAAATCAATACTAACCTACTTAAATTTCTGACTGTCATTCCTAACAAATATATCTATTGTTTATGTGCAGTGTGGAAAAAAAATAAAGATGTTGTGGAGGGGAAGCTGGCAAGGTGTGAAAAGAAATTGACTACCAGGAATCGGGAGAGAAAATGGATGACCTGAAGTCTGCAAACCTTTTGACTAGAAACATCATGGCACCCTTGATGGGTTAGGGGTAGTGGGTGAGAGGAAGAAAATCATGAACTCTGGTTTGTATATCCTGACTTGGAAAGGCTGGTAAGACCACAGATGAAGATGTCCAGCAAGTCACTGATGCCACAGGGTTGGGGATCTAGAGAGAGATGAGAGAAATATGGAGATTTGAGACTCCTCTGCATAGAGCTAAGAAGGGAGCTGACACAACCTGAGATCAATGAGAAAAGATACATCATAAAGCGTAAAGAAAGAAGTCCCAAGTTACCTTTGAGTTAACCAAGAGTTAAGGCATCAGGGCATGGAAGACAATTCAGCAAAATCAAACAGAAAAGTAGCCAGATAATCAGGTAAAACACCAGAAGAAGGAAACAGCAGGAAAATCAAACAACGAGAGAATATCTGGGAGGAGGAAGTGGTCAACAAAAGGAAAATCTGCAGGGAGGCCAAGAAGGCAGAGAACTGAAAGAAGCCATCTGATTTACCAGAGAAGCATACTTTGGTAAACTTGAAGAGAACAGTTGCAGCTTATAAGTCAGTAGGTATACCCATGTGTGTATATTTGTATGGCATATGTCATATATGTGCACTTATCAATTAATTTTCTCTTCAAGTGTATATATACAAACTTTACATATAAACATACACAAACACACATACATGTAGGTCCTGTGGATTTTTATTCTACTCTATTTTAATTTCAGCTACAATTATCTTTTGACAAGTTTAATCAGATGGGTATAATGATAGAAAGGCACATTTTTTTAATATTGCAAACACTATCATTCAACCAAATTAAACAGATATTCATTGCAGTTCACTAGGTACAACAAGGTACACACTAAACACTTGGAAGACCTGGCCCCTTACCCTCAAGGAGTTTACAGTTTAGAGTAAGAGACAAGACAGGTTCACAGGCCACTATGAAATCAGTAATACGAATGTGCAAAATCTATTTATTCATAGAATGGCTGACAGAACCAATAAAATCAGGATCTGAAAAGAGTATAAGACAATTTTGTACAAGTTTCCATAGTTGAATCTATCAGATAGTGGTGGTAGAGGTAAACTTTAGGGAGCAGATTCAGATTTAACTGTCTTAATGCAACTTCCATAGCTAATTAAAAACAGGGCAAATTGTACGAGCAACACGAATGAAAGGCTATTTTCACATACCACAATTGGTTCAGCCATTCCCCAATTGATGGCCATTCCCTCAATTTCCAATACTTTGTCCTCTGAAAAGAGCTGCCATAAATCTTTTTGTACGTATAGGTCCTTTTCCTTTTTTAAAATCTCTTTTAGGATACAGAGCTAGTAGTGGCAGTGCTAAATCAAAAGGGATGTATTTTTTTAAGCCCTTTGGGCATAATTCCAAATTGCTCTACAGAATGGTTGAGTAGTTAAAACTCCACCAATAGTGCATTAATGTCTCATTTTTCTCTCATTTCCACCAACATTTGTTATTTTCCTTTTATGTTCTATTAGCCAATCTAATCTATATGAGATGGTACCTCATAATTGTTTTAATTTGCATTTCTCCAATAGTTAAGAGCATTTTTTCATATCGCTATAGATATCTTTGATTAGTTCACCTGAAAACTGTTCATATCTTTTGTTCATTGATCAATTGGGGAATGACCCTTATTTTTATAAATTTGATTCAGTTCCTTATATGTTTAAGAAATGTGACTTTCATCTGAAAAACTTGGTTCAAAAATTATTTCACAGTTACTTTTGCTGAAAAATATGTCCCTCTATCTGATTCCCCCTCTCCTCTCTTTTACCCTGTCCCTCCTCAAAAGTGTTTTGCTTCTAATTATTCCCTCCCCCAATCTGCCCTCCCTTCTATCACCCCCCATTATCCCCTTCCCCTCCTATTTTCCTGTAGAGTAAGATAGATTTCTATCCCCAATTGAGGATGTATGTTATTAGTCTCTTTGAGACAATGCTTATGAGAATAAGGTTTGCTCATTCCTCCTTACCTCCCCCTTGTTCCTCTCAACTGTAAAACCTGTTTTTGCCTCTTTTATGTACGATCACTTACCCCATTCTTTCCTTTTCCTTTCTCCTAGTATATTCTTCTCTCAGTCATTAATTTCATTTTTTTAAAAAGATATTATCCCTTCATGTTCAACTCACACCTGTGTAAAGGCTATTTTCAAAGCAGGAGACATCTGTTGTAACTGAAGGAAAGACTGTTTAGATCAGGAGACAAGAAGCTCTCCTAAGTTCTCAATGGCTTTTGTAGCAAGTAGCCTGAACAAGTTGTGCACCAAAAGGAGGAACTCTCCATCTGGTCCAGTAAGGTTGTGGCCATTTCAAAGCAACACCTCCCAAAGGCATGACATGGCAGGGTGGCAGCATTTGCCATCACCTAGGCAGTAACTTACTGAATATGCATCCCTCATGCACTGCGAGCATCACAGCCACTCTCTACCCCTTTTATGTTCTATAGCCAGTCTAATACATATGAAGTGGTACCTCACAATTGTTTTAATTTGCATTTCTCCAATAAATAGTGAGCTTCCTGACACACTATGTAAGTTTGTGCCTGACCTGGGGGCAGCCAATTTTATCAGTGCCCATGGAATAAAAAAAATTTCAACTTTTGTTGCCTGCATATGTTTATATAAGATTAAATTTCACTAAAACTATGAAGTAGATGAAAGTGATTTCTAGCATGCTTCCACCACCTTCCTCAGTCTGTACTTCTACTTTCTGCCCTAGCCTTGAACCCAGATGCTCTGTGACCCCAGATGCCATTGCAGCAGCAACCATAGCCTGAGTCAGTGACCTTCCTCTCAGCCTTTCCTCCTACCCTTAGTGGTTTGAAATGCTATTACCTTGAGATTCACAGGCAATTGAGGCTAGCTTTGAAAACTAATTCAAGTTAAAGTGCCCATACAAGCAATGGCTTAATATGACATCCCCTCCTTCCTTCCTTCCTTCCCTCCCCCGTACGGCATCTCAAAGCCTAGCAGCTTAGAGAGTGAATTTCCCAGTCCACCTGGGGACTGGGATGATGGATGGAGAGATGGTCAATCTTGATCTTGTCTTTCAAATACCAGAGGGAACTCTATTTCAAAGGAAGTAGCACATCAGGTCTTCTAGAAGTCATCAGAGATCACAGATTTGGAGTTGGCAGGGACCTCCAAAGGCATCTGCTCATTCATTCATTTTACAAATGAGGTAACTGAAGTTCAGAGAAGTTAAAACGACTTCCCTTCTGTAAAGTCGCACAAGCAATGAATGACAGAGCCAGAGGGAAAATTCACGTCTGCCCACTCCAAAATCAGTGCTTTCCCTTTTCCCCCGCCTGTCTTCCTTATGATTTGAGTAGATACAGAAAAAGTCTCATGAGGAAACTCAGGAAGCTTTTGAAATTCCAATTTTGAAGTTCTCCACCCCTTTTTTTCAACTGTTTTTTTTCTGAACCAAAGATGTCAAGAGTCCTTGGTGCAGCCTACTAACTCCTTTGCAACTTTTAGCCTTTGGAGCTGCCAAGGGATACTTCCAGATACTTGGCTTGCCTCGGGTCACACAGCTAGCAAATGTCAGGGTGAAGAACTACAAGGTCTGCCTTGTACCCTAGCACATTGCCCTTGAATCTTCATACCATGTAACAAATCGATAGATGGCATCTTGCACAAATCACAAGTCAGCTCTAGTTTTTGGAGAAGGAACCATGCTAGTGATTCTTT
This sequence comes from Sminthopsis crassicaudata, assembly GCF_048593235.1. Lineage (NCBI taxonomy): Eukaryota > Metazoa > Chordata > Mammalia > Dasyuromorphia > Dasyuridae > Sminthopsis > Sminthopsis crassicaudata. The sequence continues at coordinate 11,690,745 of NC_133623.1, read as the reverse complement.
GTACGGCTTCTCTTGGTTTTCTCTTCAAAGGCAGGTTTGGCTTATGTTTCCAAGCTGTCTTTAAAAATTGGTGAGAGATGCTGATGTTAACTTCTCCAGGAAAGCTGAAAAGCTACTCCATGGCAAGCTTTAGAAACATTTTTGACCATTCTCTACAAGCCTGACTACTGAGTGGGTGATAGAGAACAAAGGCCTTTGCATATCTTGGTGACTAGTCTATGATAACTCTTGTCCTGGTAACAAATTCCCCACAAAGAATGATTCTCTAGAATAAATACTTTTTGCTAGTTCTCTATCTAGAACTTGTTCTAACAGAAGTATCTGCCCAGATGCACCGAATAGGCCTTTAATCTGACCTGTAAGGAAACATGGCCCTTCAAAGGCCATTTTATCCAGCTCAAACCTTCATTTCCTGCACAATCCACCTCAATTTTCCAACCACTTATCAAAATCAAAGCAAACAACATAATAAATAATAAAGTTGTAGAGCTTATGGGAGGAAGGGCATAATGGGTCAAAATTCTTGTGGAACTAATATCACTGAGAACCATGGACATGAATTCACGTCAGTGGAAGCCTGTTGCTACAAAGAATGTTGAGCCGTAAATGCCATCTGAGATAGCTAATGGTGCTTTATAGTCTTCTATGGCTTGAAGGGTGGTGAAATCTAGGCCTAAGGTGATAGATAGATAAGGATTGAATTATTTGTTTTTGGTTACCCTCTATAAGACTGTGGTGGGTCAAGTGATGGAGATGCCAGAAGCGAGGTGTGGTTACTGATGTACCAGCCCCATACCCTGGAGAACGAAGTCAAGTGGGACTTAGGAAGCCTTGCTAACAATAAGGCTGGTGGAAGTGATGGAGTTCTAGCTGAACGATTTAAAATCCGAAAAGACGCTGTTTCACTCAATATGCTAACAGATTTGGAAATTTCAAGAGCAGTCACTGAAAAAAAGACCAGTTTACACTCCAGTCCTAAAGATGGGCAATGACCTAAAACAACTGTGCTCAATGTACATTCCCACAAGGTTATGCTTAAGATTCTGTAAGTTGTACACAAATGAATATAATTTCTTCTATTATTCTATATGCTTTCTTGAAATGGAAATTTATTGTGAGATATCTTGAATCCTCCCTGATGTTCTGTTGAGCACATGATAATGTTCTGTTTTGTTTTGCATTTTGTTATTTTACTTTTCTTTCTTTTTTCTATTCTGTTTTCTTCTTATTTTGTATTTAGTGAAATAATTACATTAAAAATAAAAAAATAAAATGAAAGTTTCTACAAGCTAGGTACTTCAGCAACATGTGAACCAAGAATTCCAGAAAAGCAGGCTAGTTTTTAAAAAGGCCTTTGACTATGGGGATCACAACAAACTGTGGCACGTCCTCAAAGAGATGGAAATACTGGGTTAGCTTACTTGCCTCCTGAGGAACCTGTACATTGGCCAAAAAACAACAGTTAGAACCAAACATAGTATAACTGAGTGCTTTAAGATTGGAAACAGAATATGACAAGGCTGTATACTGTCGCCTTATTTATTTAATTTATATGCAGAGTACATCATGTGAAATGCCAGGCTAGATGAATCAAAAGCCAGAATTAAGCTTGCCAGGAGAAATATCAACCATCTGAGCTATGCAGACGATGTCACTCTGATGGCAAAAAGTGGAATTAAGAAACCTCTTGATGAGGATGTAAGAGTATAAAAGCTGGCTTGAAGTTTAACATAAAAAAACTAAGATCTTGACAACTGGTCCCATCTCTTCCTAGCAAACAGACAGAGAAGAAATGGAAGTAGTGTCAGATTTCATACTATTGGGCTCAAAGATTGCTGCAGACATCCATGCAGCCATGAAAATGCTTGCTCCTTGGAAGGAAAGCTATGGCAAATCTGGACAGAACACAAAAAAGTAGAGACATCCCCTTGCTGACAAAGGTCTGTAAGTCAAAGCTATATTGTTTTAGTAAAAACATATGGATTTTGAGAGTTGGACTATAAGGAAAACTGAGCACCTCAGAATCAATGCTTTTGAACCATGATGCTAGAAAAGACTGCAAAGTTCCTTGGACCGTAAGGAGGTCAAATAAGTCAACACTTAAAGAAATTAAGTCATACTACTGATCGAAAGAACAAAAACTGCAGCTGAAACTTAAATTCTTTGGCCACATGATGAGAAGATGGCACTCAATGGAAAAGATCATGATGTGGAGAAAGATTGAAGACAAAAGGAAAAGAGGACAATAGAGGATGAGAAAGAAAGATAATTCCATGGAAGCTATGAAAGCTATGAACATGAACTCTGAGAGGGAGTGGAGGACAAATGTGACTGACACGATGTGATCCATGGGTCACAAAGAGTTGGATATATCTGAATGACTGAACAACAATAACGATAACTTCAATAGAGGATACAAAATAAATCTATAAAAATCAACAATATTTGTAAACAACACTAACAAAATCCAGAAGAAAATAAGAGAAAGAAATATATCATTCATAGCTACTAGAAGATGCATAAACTATGTGGGATTCAATCTACTTAAGAAAGACAGATACAATGCTAATGTAAACATAACTATAAAATATTCTTTAAAGAATGACTTCAATTAGTAAAGGAATAATCTTTAGTCAGGGAAAGACTGCAACAATAAAATTAAAAAGATGGTTCCTAAACTCATTTAAAATTTTAGTGTTGAACCAATCTAAACAACATTGTGGTACTTGAGGGTGCGAGACAAAAATCATAGTAAAATTCATTTAGAGAACAGAAAATTAAAGCACCTTCCAGATTTCAAATAACATTATAAAGCAACAAAAACAACCACTTGATATTGGTTAAAAAATAGAAAATTAAGTCAGTGGATTATTTTAAATAAGAAAGTATTGGAAACATACTCAATAATGCAATATACATCAGAGCTGAGAAAGCAAAGTTACTAGGGGAAAGAATATTCTACTTGACAAGAACTATTATGAAACTTAGAAAACAACAGAGCAGAAATTAAGTTCACAAGAACATCTTATACCATTTAACAAAATAAATTCAAAAGGAACATGAGATAGGTAAACAAGCAGATGTAGGTACAAATTAATAGATAGGCAGAGAGACAGATAAATGGATAGATAAGACATTCAGACAAAGAGAACTTTTATTTTATGTGACCTCAATATAAAAAGTCACATAATAAAATAGATAAGAGTGAGAAGTCTTAATCAAAGTGATAGAGAAAATTGAAAAAGATAGAGTAGGTATTTTAAATTACATTAAATTGAAAAGCTTTTCACAAACAAAATCAATATACCTAGGATAAGAAGGGAAACTGTCAATTAGGAAAAAAAATCTTTCTAGCAAATATCTTTGGTAAAAGTCTGAAATTTAAAACACATAGAGAATCAGAAAGAACAAAAGACCAAGAACCACTCATTAGTGGAAAAGTAGTTAAAGGAGATGAATAGCTTTTTGAACAAGAACTGCAAACTGTTAATAATAATAATAATAATAATAATAATAATAATAATATCTAATACTTTACAAATTACAAAGTTACAAATGTTATGTCATTTGATTCTTACAACAACTCTGGAAGTGGAGGTTATTTTATTCTCATTTTACCATGAAACAGAGGCTACTCTGTATTTGAGGTCCCATTTGAACTCATGTTTTCTTAACTCCAGACCCAGTCTTCTAATCACTGTACCGTCTGACTGTCTATTGCCATTAATAACTGAAATGAAAAACAAAACAAGTTTGAATTTTAACCTACTATTCAGCCAAATGACAAAAATGAGAAAAGAAACAGTCACAGTTGTAGGAGTTCTGAGAAGCCACACACACTAATACATGGTTTGTGGAGCTGTGAATTGGTCCAACTTTTCTAGAAGACAATTTGGAATGATACTAAAAAAAACCCAAAAAACTAAAATGTCCATTTAGAGATCACATAGCTAGGTGTATACTCTAAAGTGGCTAAAAAATAAAATTAAAAGGGGCAATAAACACCAAAAACTTTCCAGGAGTACACTGTGTATTTTCAAAGAATCAGGAATAAAGTTGGTGCCCATCAATTAAGAACTGGCTAAACAAATTGTGTTACATAAGACTGCATTGGAAAATAGCTGCTGTAATAAAGGAAAATGATGAAGAATGTGGAGAATGATGAAAAGGTTTATATAACGGATATAGTGAGAAGTAAAAGACAAAAATGAACCGAAAATAATGACATAAAAAATGTGAAGTCAAAGACCCCAAAAACCCTGGAATAGGATTATCCCTACTTACAATGGGCAACCGTCACCCTAAAGAATCAAAAAAAAAAAAAAAGGTGTCTCCTTGATTTCTTGGCAAGGATTGTGGAGGCTGCATGTTGTGCCAATCAGAGCTGAGGGTCACTGACTTGGCTGGATTTGCATTAAGGGCTGGCTCACTGGGGAAGGGAGAAGAGGGGAAAAGAAGGGATATTTTCAGAAATGAAAGTGATACCAAAACAAAATACATCATCAGTTAAAAATAAAATGTTACAAGTTCCCTTGGTTACTGCTCACTCTCACTACACTGACCACCTTTGACAAGTCACTCTTTCCTGAGCATACATTTCTTACTGAATAATAATCATTCTTGTTAATATGCCGTGTTTCATTTATATGCATCCTCAGCATCTCCACTGCCCTTCAAATGATGCAGAATTCTGATTCCCGAGAGACCGAGGGTACAACATCACTGGAAAAATCCCAACATTTTCAAAAGAAGGGCTCCTTTTTTTATCACAGAGCAGCTAGGGATTACTTGAAGTGATATACAACTTTAAAATTACAATACAGTCCATTCTCTTTCTCTTGTTCAATTCTCAACCCAGTTCATTATCCATCTGTAGTAGCCATCCAAAATACTAGTTGATAGATGACCTCAATAGGCAGCCCATTAAACCATTTGTCATAGTTTAACCAGTTGACATTTTCCATCCATTTTTTTCCTGAAGGACTTATTAAACCAATTTCATTTGAAGGGCTGTGAAATTCTTTAAGGAGGTCCTATACTAGTCTGAGGCTTGATGCAATCAATAGGTAGGACCATCAGAGGATTTCACTATTTATAAAGAATATCTCTTCTATTTGACCTCTTCCATGATGGAAGCAAAAAAACTCAGATGAGCAGTTATTGCTCTGTCTTATACTTAACTTGATATAATCATAGGATTGTGGGACAGAGGTGTGCAGAATGTGCTAGCTTTGGCTTGGCTCGATGGAGGAAGTCCCAAGGCTTTTCCTTCAGGACAGAGAGTGTGAGAGGTGGGGGTTGGGACAGATTGTGACTTCAAAGTGGAAAAAGGAAGATAAATCCACTGTTGTTGCTCAATTATCATATCCATTCCACATGGGTAGTAATAGGCCAGGAACACCACAAAAGTGCAGGCTGGCCCACAGGAGCCATGGATGCTAAGAGAGAGTGAGCCTGGGCTCTATTTTTTCTGTCCAGCACAGTAGAGGTCAAAGCTGGGAGATCAGGATGGGACCATGATGGTGACAGGAGCAAGAATCCTCACCGAAACAGGCTGACCGAATCAGCTACTGCATTCAGGAATTCAGCTGAATGAAAAAAGGACCAATGGAAACAAGACTGCTGAGGTAGGTTGGAACTGGAAAAGCTGAGGGGGTTGGGAGAAGAGGGCCAAAAGATGAAGGTACAGGTGGGATCTCTCCTGAGATGCTGAATTGGGCCAATAAAGGCTTGATATTCAGCTCTAGCTTTTAACAACTAGCCCAGATTTTTGGGGGAAGCTTTACTGCAGATGAGAGCAATCTGTCCCAACAGAAAAGTATCTGGCCCTATCCGGGTAACATCCTCTGAGCCCACTGAGGATGAGGGAAAAGGAAATGGAAGGGAATTCTATGTCTGGAAGGCCAATGGGGAAGGGAAGATTTTCAAGGACCAGGATTGGAGGTCGTCCCTAATCCAGAGTTCTTGAGGCCTTTCCATGTCACATTCACCCTCCTAGGGTGTACCAGACAGACCAGCAGTAAGGCACTGGAGCAGAGCCTTGAAAGCCAGGGTATTGTTAAAGATTTTTATCTATCTCTACATTTCTTAACTTGGTAAAGAGAAAGTTGGAGTCTGGACAGGTCCGTAACTGCAATCTCAGTTGTCAGAATGTGGCTAATTAGCCACCTGCCTGTTCTATTTGGAAAGAAGAGAACTTTGTCTGCTCTATGTCTTTAACCTGAAATCAACTACTTGACTTTATTTGGGATATAGCTGAGAGGTAGAGCTAACTATGAATAACAAAACCTGTATGATTAATTGATGTCACAGCAATAATAATCTTCCCAGCAATTTTTTTCCAGACACTGCTGAAGCATTAAACCACTCAATAGAAGGGGGGAGACATTTGGGTGAACTTCAAGATGAGTTATCAAAACGTCAGCACTAATGACAGTCTGGTGAAGGAGAACTCTATGTGTCACTTCTGGTAACGTGGAGGTAAATGTCACAGCGTTTCCCAGCACACCGATACACGGCAAATGCCCAGGCAATTTTGAAAGGCAAAGATATTTGCAATATTGCTTAAATCCTTTACACTGTAGATAGGTTGTAATATGGTTGGTAAAAAAGATACAGTCATCATAAACTCTTGTATTAGTTTTTCATATAATTTGCCATTTGTCAAATATTGAGGAAAATAAACTATCTGAAAAATGACAAAAAACTCCCTATCTCCCAATTCCTTTTTCTCACCTGAACATTAATCACTTTGATGATCTCCTTCTAGCTCCAGAGGGTCAATGAGCATTGCCTTGAGGACTGAAAAGAGCTGAAAATCTTCTTTCCTTCCACCCAAAGGATGGGGACTCAAACCACTCTCTTCTTGTCCCTCACTTCACACTTCCACCCTCAGAGAGGGGTTTCTTCCATAACTTTGTCCACGACTTCAAAGTGGAAAAAGGAAGAAATATCGACTGCTATTGCTCAAACAATTAGCCAATCCATTCGACGCAGGTAGACTTTTCCAAATCTGAGATGTCATTTAGCTGTAGGATGGTTTCAAAACTGTCATTAAGTGATGTAAATAAAGTAGCCAAAGATGTTTGATCCTTAGAAGAAATTCCTACAGTTCAAGTGGAATGGCTTCCATCAAAGAGCATATCGTATCTAATTTCTCTTCATGTCACCACATCCATACTCCCCAGGTACCACATTTAGTCTTCTCAGTACAGCGCTATCTAGAGCCATCTAGTTTTGGGGGATATCAAAGAAGTTCAGCCATGTACAGTCAACCAGATGCACATGAGCACTTACCTATTTATCATTCCATTGAGACTCAAGAAATATGTTTCCCCCGTGAACTCTCCTACCTCTAAGATCTACAAAAACTCTAACAACAAAAGCAGGTCAACACATTCTTTCTACTTAGAAGCAGTTCACTGCCAAGGTCATTTATTCTTGGAACATGTTTACTGGAAAAATGAAGTTGTATTTGAATGATTGTTTAGAGGAAAATAAAATCTATGGGTGAGTCATGAGAAGAAAAAAAAGGTCATTTGAGAAGATTTCAGCAGAAGAAAGAATTGATAAAGAATATGGAAATGAATTCTAATTAGGCTGAAAAGCTCCAAGACTGTACCCTGTAGTGAAATTAGTGTCTTCAATAGACAATACACCTCATTAACAATAGGAATATAACTCTTATTATACTTTAACTTGGATTTTTTATCTCAGGATGTACCACTTAAAATATGGATTAATGACCACAATGAATGAATCGATTTGCATTGGCTATTCTGAGCTCCTTAAATGAGCACACTATCTAGCTGGGACCTGTGAAAGGGAAATTAGAATATACTAGAGGGTGTGTAGTTTGATCATAGATAAGGATCTGATGCGAAAAGTCACTTCTCTCAGTAGCTCTTGGCATTTTGACAAATTCAGGAAACCCATGCCTGTGAACATAAAGTCTGTTAGGGGGTCCTGCAATAAGGACATGACTCGGTAAAGATTTAGACTGTGTATCTGATATAGCAGCTATCTTTAAGACTTGGTCAAAGCTGCCATTATTCCAGCCAGGTGGTGAAGGCCAAGGACAAGACTCCCAGATTTACAGTTAGTGGTAAGTAGGACCCAGTGTTTCTAGAAGCAAGATTACATTTTGAGCACTTGATTGTGCTGGGAAACTTTTCTTTTTTCCTCTACTGGGGAGGGAGAGAAGGAGGGAAGGGACAGAAAGATAAGGAGCTTTGTTTGTTTGTTTGTTTTTCTCAAAACACCAGGGTGCCATACTATTTTAGTCTCAAGTAAAGGCCTCTTCTGTAATGTTTTAAGATTGAAAATCTCAAATACAAAAAAAGTAATGTCCAGTATTTACTGAGAAGCTCTGAAAGCCTTTTTATCTATATACACAAAGACATACATATCACTCACTGCCTTTATCAGTAGTATTCTCTACGCCACACTGCCTTCTCAGGTATAAAATAGTAGTATTCTCTACGCCACACTGCCTTCTCAGGTATAAAATACATATACAAAGATATGTCTCTTTATTTTTTTATTATTTTAACACACATATACATTGGATTGGATTGGATTAGATGATTTGCAAAATCACTATAGCATGTTTGGAAGGAGACCACAGGGAGAGAGAAAGTGTGTGTGTGTGTGTGTGTGTGTGTGTGTGTGTGTGTGTGTGTGTGTATGCGCGCGCGCGCACAAGCGTGTGCATGCGTGTTGGGGGAGAGGGAGTACCAACTAAATGCAAAATATTGATCAGTTTATGCATTGTTGTGGACAGGACTGGGTTTAAAGGCAGGCAAGCCAATTACTGTCAAAAAATAAAAGGCCAGAAGGTTAAATTTTGCAACTAGAGGGATATGACAGCTATTTGCTTCTAATCTTCCTCTAACAATCAATACACAGAAGAGTAAATGTTATTAAACTAATTTACTCTTCATCAAAAATCAGAAATGAATAGAATAATTGACTCTTTATAAACAGCAAGTAACACAGCTAAGGAGAAGACTGCATGGAAAAAAAAAAAAACCAAACCCATCTCCACATCATGCCAGACTTACTACTACAAGAACTTACTTCTTTCAGGTTTACTGGATCATCTGCTAAACTAAGTCCTATTCTTCCTGGGGGAAGGACTCTGTCCTTGGTCCTGTGCACCATCACTGATGTTTTATAAATGTGGATCCTAGAAGGGCCTGTTCCCTAGGGGTCAGGGGTTGTGTATCAGAGTTGAACCATCAAAAATTGAGCAAGGAAGGAAGAAAGAGAGGGAAGGAGAAAATATTTGATAAGTACCTAATATGTGACAGGCACTATACAAATATTATCTCATTTAATCCTCACAACAACTCTGGGAGGTAAATGCTGTTATTGTCTCCACTGTACAATTGAATAAACTGAAGCAAACAGAGGTTCCCTGATTTGCCCAGGGTCCCACAGCTCAGAAGCATCGAAATCTGTATTTAAAGTCAGATGTTCCTAGCCAGAAGCCTTGCCCACTGCTCCATCCAGCTGAAGGTCCAAGGATTATGAGAATGGAAGAAATCTGGAAGGCAGGATAGAAAATAAGGGTTAGCTTAGAAGCAAGAAGTACAAGGAGAGTGGGACAATGAGGAATGAATTATCTTGGTCTCAGTTCAGAAGAAGCAAAGCTGTTATCACCTGACAATTTGTTCAGCACATAGTTTGAATCACTGTCCAAATTGCATGACATCTTCTGGGTGGTCTATGACAATACAGAAAGAGGAATTCAAGAAAGGGAGGTGGTGGCTGGGAAAAGGGAGCTTGCTCCCAATGTAATAACCCAGGAAAATGAGTCAGAGAAAGAAAGTGAGCAGGGATGAGAGCAATTTATGGCCCATACAAAGCTGCAAAGTAGCAAGTATTCAGTTCACTTCCTTCCTCCCGTCCTCCCTTTCCTGGTGGTCTCTGTGCCATTTAAGCCTCTTCTATCCATTCCAACTGGCCCAATACAGCTGTCACTCCAAGGAAGAGGTTTAAAACTTTCAAAATATAGTACAAGAAACAAGACCCTCCAACTGAGTCCAAAATGCATTTTCTCCAGCACAATCCAAGGCTGGATTATCCACGTAACAAGAAGAGCCTGCCACGTGGGTGGCTCACAAGGGCTCCGGCCTTGCTTTCAGGCCTGGAGCACATGTTTCTTTGTCACTGCTGTGTGTGTATAGATCACACCTGCAGTAGGATGACTACTGACTTCAGTCAGACTCAAATGACTGTAAACTAAGGAAAGAGAGAATGAAGGGCCAGATGGCGCATCTCAAGATTTGCCCTTATCTTTGAAGTTCATTTTAGGAATGGATCACAAAACAGTGATTTCTTAATAGGATATAAATTTGATGAATAGAATCAGAGAGTCACAGGCTTATAAAAGACTTTTGATCCAGTCAAAGCCTGTATGAAAAAATAATTCTCAATACAATATACCCATTCAATAACCATCCAGCTGGGCTTAAAGATCTCTAATTAGGCAGAACCCAGCATCCCTTGAGCAAGACCATGCCATTACGGCAGCCATCATTGTTAGAAAGGTCATCCTGACACCATGTGCCTCTCTACAACTTCTCTCCTCCCTTCCATTCCACCCCCCCCACCCTGCAACTCTCCCAGTTCACTCCCTTGGCTTGATACAGTTAGCAAGTTGGGAGCCCCCTATACCTCTTGGAGTAATGTGATTGCTGCAACCTATGCCAAATGACGGAGCAAATGAAGCAAGCTGTCAATTAAGCAGCACAATGCCAATGTGAGTATCTTTGATGATTCTGGCAAGGTAATGGGATGTTAGAAAGTAAGCCAAGGGAAGACCACCGGTCAAGCAGGCCACTGTGGCTGGGGACTCAGGAAAGAAAAAAGTCTCCTCAAATCCTGGACTTCACTCTTTTCTGGTGGCTCTTTCACAACATGGCATCTTAGCATTAAAGTCAATTTTCACCAATTACACTTCCTTGTTTTACTGTATCGATGACAAGAATAATGATAATAGTGACAGCTAACATTTCCATAGGACTTTAGGCTTTTACAAGGTGATTATCGCATTTTTCTTCAAAATATCCCTATGACATAGGTACTACTTTTAGCCCCATTTTACAGACCAAAAAAACTGAGATTGAAAAAGGTTACGTGGCTTAGAGCCAGTAGCTATCTGAAGTGGGATTCAGACCTGGGTCTTCTCTAGTCCAGCCCATTCCCATCCCCACCCCCGACCTCCCTAAGCAGACTCTGAGCTACTTGGCAAGAACCACATGGAGCATTCAACAACTAACTCAAGTATCAACTAGATGCAAGAGCTGTCTACTACTTCTGATATTCAATTCATCTTGCCATTGTACTCCTACCATATCTTTCCAATGATATCTCTTCACCTTCTTTATCAACATGAAGCTTCTTAGCCCCAGGTGTCAGCCCCCACATCCTGATTCCTCCTCATTCTACCCCATCCCAGTGATTGACCTGGCCCCTCCAGCATAGCATCCTTAACTGTCACTTAAGCCTTGCAACCAAAGTCAGAAGGACCAGAGGAAAGGATGCTTAAGCCATGATTAAAATGGAACCTTGGACCACAAAGTTTGCAGAGTGGAAAAAACTGGGGGCAGGTGTAATAATTCTGAGGAAGAAGATTATAAAGGCCTTGAAAACAATTGGAGAAAGATTAGGGAGAAGTCAAAGATGACACTCAGAATCCTCTTTTAAAGAAGGCAATTTTGAGTGTAACATATCAATAAGAAATTCCACAACATCCTGGTAAGTTAAAGCTAGAAGGAACATCAAAGGCCATCCAGTCTAATTTCTGGACTTTACAGATTAGCAAACAGAGGCCCAGCAAGACTGGACTTGGGGAAATAGGTCTCATTTTGCTGTAATGAGAGTCAGGTAGTGGTAAGACAAGCAATTTAAAATATCTCATGATTATACTTTAGCCATACATTATGCTCAACACTTTGAATGAGTGTTAAGCCCTGGAATATCACTAGAGTCAAAGAAATATTCTGATAACAATGGAAGAAATAATCTACTTCCAAGTATAACTTCCAAACTCTGTCGATGGCTAAGAATCAGCAAAGCTGATTCATTTTTCAAAAGTGACTTTCTCTCCTGGCCATATCCCTTTAGGTCTCAGAATGTTGTCAACCAGCCAGAAAAATATAAAACTTAGAGCTTTCCTAATGTGTATGCATACTGTGTCAGCTGCATAAAGATGGTAAGGGGAAACTACTGAAATGCCAGTGGCTTGTGGGATTTAATTATACTGGAATTCATGGCATTAACAATGGCAACCTGCATCATCAAGGTCAGAGTGATTATTTTCTTTTTTTTTTATTAATAGGTTTTTATTTTCCAAATACATGTAAAGACAGTTTTCAACATTCACCCTTACAAACCCTTGTGTTCCAAGTTTTTCTCCCTCCCTTTCCCCCATCCTTTTCCCTAGATTGCAAGTAATCCAATATAGGTTAAACATGTACAGTTCTTCTGTGTGTAGTCCTACATTTATCATGCCACACAAGAAAAATCAGATCAAAAAGAGAAAAAGAAAATGAGAAGGAAAAAAAGTCTGAACTCTTCTGCCTGAATTTTTTTCCAGGTATGGGACAACTATTTTCTTTTTCTTCTACGAAAGAAATACTTAAAATACAAAAGACTCATAAGCACAATAATTCAAAGATTTAAGAAATAACATTCTCATGCCATACTCTCCTGAGAGACAGACCATTAAAACATGAAGCGCTTTGTGAAAATGTTGCAGAGGCCTTTTCACTTTCTCCTCAGAGTTAAATAGCTCAAGTGATTCACTATTAGGTAGGGGTGTGTGTGTGTATATGTGTGCATGTGCATGTCTTTGTGCGTGTGTGTGTGTGAGATTCACCAACAGGTGGACACATTCTTTAATAGCTGCCATAGTGACTGAGGAGAGGGGAGAGAAAAGCCCTTCTTTGCCATAAACGAAATCCAAGGGAGAGCTTGAAGAACCTCAAGGCAAACCTTTGGTACAGATAGAGAAAAGAGCAGATGCTGTCCTTCCCACTCAAGTCCACGGAGTGGAGTGTTCTTCTGCTCAGTGATCAGCCCTCTTTATCAGGGTCCTCCAACGTGGCCAGCCAGATTCACAAGGCTCTTAGATGTGGCTAGGATATGGGCGCAGGCTCAGCTCTCCACGGGAGGAGGTCCAACCGCAACACATGGCACCAGAAAGGGCCAGGGAACAACATGTCCAGGGTTTCTCTAGTTTGCTCCCAACTCTATTAGTTGACTTGGTTTGCCACTTGTGTACAATCAAACCAATCCCTCTCTGGCCCACAAATATACCATGCTTCTTCTCAGAGTGTGTACTTTTTACTCACCTGCCAATCTGTCAAGCCCAGCTTTGATACCACCTCTTCCATTAAACCTTTCTTGATGATATCAACTTTTGTTGCCCTCCCTTTCCCACCATATTTAACAGCCTCTAGTGTATTACACAATTTAGCACTTACACTTCAATCCTTGCATGGACCCATGCGGGGAATTTCTTCAGTGATGAAAGTCACATTATTTTCACGCTATAAAATTCTTGCCTGTGCCTCATATAAATTCTCTCTAGAAGACACAAGAAAGTTAAGAATCAAAGGGAAGGATTCTCCCAGTGACTCCTTGGAGAAGCAAACAAAGGAATCGGTGGGGTTAGTTTTGTGGTGGGCCCAAAAGCGAGAAGTACAATATAAGGGGATACTTGCTCACCTACCATCCAAAAGGAGCATAAGGGAAAAGCTCACCATGAAAATAATTGTAGCTGATGCACTGATATGTACTGCACATGATGAAGAATGAAGACAATTGGATGAAAAACTGAGTAAGGCCTTCCCCAATGAATGTATCTTACTGCAGTGACTACAATGCAAAGATGGACAGATGGAAAAAAATCTGCTCTAAAATCCAGTTTGAGACCAAGAAATAAAACAGGACTTAGAAGACTTAGAGACTTAGAAGTCTCTTCTACTGCTCCATAAGCATCATGATGCAAGGAAGAGAATGCAATATTGGGAGCCAAAAGACCTGCATTCAGATCCCAGCTATCTCTGACTTGGACAGTTCTCTTCCCTTCTCCAGGCCTCAGTTTTTCCATCTGTAGAATGAGGACATTGGACCAGATGATCTCTGAATCCCTTCCAGCCGTACATCTCTAGTCTCACATTTGTTTTGCCTTGCCACCAAATGGATTGTAAGCTCCTTAAAGCCAGGAACTGTGCCTTGTGTCTGTGGCCCTTCACAGCACCTGGAACACTGCTAAGAGCCTACTAGAGATCCCAGATGCCACTGAGACCTTCCTATACTGGAAAAAAAAAATGCTGTTTTCTTCAAGAAGCTGACAAGACATATTTTGTAAACACAGGGATTTGCATCTACACATATTCATCATGAGGGTGGATGGATAATGACACATAGTCTGCATGGCAAGGGAAGTACTTCCAGAAGACATGGTTGGAAGCATGATTTTCAATTATAACAGAGTGGTCTTAGTGAAGAGGATGAGGGGCTGTACCGGGCATGCAGAAGGCCCTGGACTACATCAAGGAGTCAGGCAATAAACAAATATTTGGCACTTACTATGTGCCAGGCACTGTGCCAAGTACTGGAGATACCAAGAAAGGTCAAGTACAGGCCCTGCCCTCAAGGAGTTGATGGTATGCAAATAATTATATACAAGCTTGCTATCTAGATACCTAAGTGGAAATAATCACTAGAGGGAAGGCACTAGAATTAACAAGGATTTGGAAGGTAGAGGCAAGCTTTTCTGATGGGATTTGAAGGAAGGCAGAGAGGAAGGAGAACATTCCAGTTCTGGGGGACAGCTTGGGGGGGAGATAACAAGAGGCCAGAGTCATTGCAGTGAATAGTATGGGGGAGATGAAGTGGTAATAAGGCATAAGGATACTAAAAGTGAAGGGAGGCAAGTCATGAAAAGCTTTGAACACCAGAGGATTTTCCATTTGCTCTCAAGGGTGATATGGAATCACTGTCATTTTTTACTGGGTAGCAGGGTAACGTAAATAGACTTGAAGTTCAGGAAAATAACTTTGATGACCGAGTGAAGGGAGGTCTGGAGTGGTGAGACACTCATGATAGAAAGATCCACCAGTACACTACTATAATAGTCTAGTGTAAGATGAGGAGGGTCTCCCCCAGTGTCAGCAGAGACACAGAGGCATACGTGAAAAAGGAACAAAATCCAATTCAGCAAACTCTGAAGAGTCTAGTATGTTCAAATTGTAGGATCTGGGGAATACAGTGATAAAGGATTACACCATACTTGCTTATAGTCAAAGAAAGTGAGGAAAAAATGCACTTACTGTGCTCAAATGTTTTTCAAAGTACAAAATTACATAGAAAGATAGATATAGATGGATAGATGAAAATATAGCTGGATAGATGGAAGGATAGATGAAAAGCTAGACAGATGGATATATGAAAAATAGGTGGACAGATAAAAAAACATAGACAGACAGATAATATAAAATTTACTAAGTTCTCCAACTGATAAATGGTCAAAGGATATGAACAGATAATTTTCAGATGATGAAATTGAAACTGTTTCTACTCATATGAAAGAGTGTTCCAAATCACTATTGATCAGAGAAGTGCGAATCAAGACAACACTGAGATACCACTACACACCTGTCAGATTGGCTAAGATGACAAGAAAAAATAATGATGAATGTTGGAGGAGATGTGGGAAAACGGGACACTGATACATTGTTGGTGGAGTTGTAAACAAATTCAACCATTCTGGAGAGCAATCTGGAATTATGCCTAAAAAATTATCAAACCGTGTATACCCCGTGATCCAGCAGTGTTATTACTGAACTTATATCCCAAAGAGATCTTAAAGGAGGGAAGGGGACCCACATGTGCAAAAATGTTTGTGGCAGCCCTCTTTGTGATGGCAAGAAATTGGAACTTGAGTGGATGTCCATCAATTGGAGAATGGCTGAGTAAATTATGGTATATGATTATTATGGAATATTATTGTTCTGTAAGAAATGACCAGCGGGATGATTTCAGAAAGGCCCGGAGAGACTTATATGAACTGATGCTGAGTGAAATGAGCAGGACCAGGAGATCATTATACACTTCAACAACAATACTGTATGAGGATGTATTCTGATAGAAGTAGCTGTCTTTGGCAATAAGAGGATCCAATTCAGATCCAATTGATCAGTGATGAACAGAACCAGCTACACTCAGAGAGAAATGAGTGTGGACTGCTTGCATTTTTGTTTTTTTCCCCAGGTTATTTTTACCTTTCTAAATCTGATTTTTCTTGTGCAACAAGAGAACTGTATAAATATGTACACATATATTGTATTTTAGATATTCTTTAATATATTTAATATGTATGACACTGCCTGCCATCTAGGGGAGGGGGTGGAGGGAAGGAGGGGAAAAGTTGGAGCAGAAGTGATTGCAAGGGTCAATGTTGAAAAATTACCCATGCATATGTTCTGTCAATAAAAAGCTATAATTAAAAAAAAAAGTTTACTAAGGACCTATTGTGTGCAGAGCACACCCTATTAGGGCTCTACTGCTTGGATGGCTAACAATTCTGGGTCTCAGTCCTCAGGGCTTTCCTGGAAAGCTGAAACCGTGGACACAGGACTAGAAAAAAGTCTCCTGACAGGTATGGGCTCATTTTCCCCCCTCACAATACTTTCTTATCATTTTATTTCCCTAACTAAATATGTTGTTATTTCCAAAAAGGAAGGAGGTAAAAATGTATACTAGTGATAAAAGAGGCAAACCAGTACAGAAATCTATACGTAATACATCCATATACACATATGTGTGTAGACATATATATTTACACATACACATATACACACATGTATACACACAAATTGATTTATTTTATGATTCTTATGTAATGGTTTATTAGAAACCATCAGCTCAGACAGTGTCACTTTTAAGGGCAAAATTTCCATATTTCAATGGCTCTTTACTCTTGCCACTGAAGGGTTTCACTTCAGTGGGTCACAATCCACCCATACCTGCACACAGAAAACACACAGAAAACAACTTTCACTCCAGCCCTACTGTGAAAAAAAACCCAGAGAATATCTTCTCATCATGCTGCAGACGTTCTTCTAAATCTCTTGGTAACACATGGGTACCAAGAGCAGGCCATCAGCTATCCTTTACCCTCAAGAAAGAACTGGCCCATCTCTTGCATCTCTATATCTCTTCAGTAACACCCTTTATTTCACTTTTGCTACACAATTCTGCACTGGTCATTTGCTACAGCCAATTCTCACATGCCCATGATCTTTCATTGCCATACAGCTGACCCCTAGCTTTCCTTTTTTGAACACTGACAGACCCTGAGTGTCATGTCATTACAGGAAGAATGCTGGTGTCTCCAAGATGAGGCTTTGTTTGAAGGAAACATTTATAATCATTAAAAGTGCAGTAAAATTTCACAGATGCTCACATCCCTCCTCCAGTTTGATCTTGGGGCCAAAGTTCACTGTCCATCTGCAGCAGTTGTCGTCCAAGTGCACACTGCAGCCTGGACAACAGGTATTCTTCCTCTACTTGGTTTTTTCTGCATAGAGAATCAGGCTAAATTCTGTGTAGGCTTAGTGATCTCATAGAGGAAGCTCTGCAGTGTTTTGCAACTCAATGTAATCAGCATACAGGCATTTACAAACAGGAACATGTCCAGTGCCAGCAGCAGACACCTCTGGTGAGCAGGCAAAGTCTCCCTGACTTCTGCCTCATTTGATAAATACAATCAGAGCGTTGTGGAACAAAGTTATCTCTGTCAGTGTGTCTTTCAGTGAAACTTCCAGCATTTTCACACGCATGGGAGACTCCTTGTTGGAGGAAGGCCTGTGTAGCTAGCTCCCTGTCTTTTGCTCTCCCGGGGCAAATGCTTTATTATGGCCAACAAATAATAAATACAATGAGATTTTATGTTGGCTGCACCTTGCAGTAAAGTGTGTGGATATAAAACTGGCAAAAAATTCTTATTAATGATCACTTAAGTAGGGGAAGTCAACATGGACATCCCCCTCCTCGAATTTGCTGCCTGTCTCAGAAAAGCAAAGTACCAAGAGAGGAGAGCTTAAAAACAGTAAAACTTTATCTTCTTCACCATAAAATGGAAAATGCTATGATTCCTGTGCCAGAGAATATTCTAGAGAATATTTAGACCTTTTTCCTCATTTTCTAAATTTAAGCAGCTAGAATTCTATTTCGAGCACTATCCTATTTAACTTTTCAAAAAGAAGGATTTGCCTGGAAAATATGCATTTCATCCTAAAGATGGTTAGTCGTTTTCTAGAGAGCAGAATTTTTCTACCATGTGCTTAAGCACAGATTATAGCAACTTCAGTTTAGTCGTGATGGTCTAGAGGCATACCTGTACTCTACGAAGAATGAAATGGGTAACTTAACATTTAGAGCAGAAGGTAGAGTCAGAGCCATAACGATCAATTTTGGTGACCAGGGCATTTGCCACAAAGTAGTCTTGAGTCAAGCAACATGATAGATATTCTCAAATCGACTTTTCAAGACAAAGCACAGAGACTGTGGACATTGGGGCATGAGGCTCCATGAGGACAGAGATTCTGAGATGCTGGTCCTTGGAGGAAAGAGAGAGAACCTGGGATACAACCAGCTGAAGTGGGTATAGAACTTGGGGCACCTTCAAGCCATCTCAAGAGAAGTGGCTTTCAGGGGAAGGAGAAGGGTGAGAGTAAGCCTAGCCTGAGCCTATCTAGGATGCAGCTGCTAAAGAGATGATATCGGCGACTCCCTACTGCTTACTAGGGGTTAAACTCAGTTGATTATATCTACTGCCTGAGTACAAATGCTGTCAGTACTTTCTAAATTTCAGCACCCTGGAGTGAAGTTTCCAATGCCCCACTCTGGTACAGTTCAGACCATAAACCTCTTGTTTCATAACAAGATGATGATAATAAAAGAACACATCCAGAAAGAAAAATAACGTTTTTGAAGGAATGCCTGCTAGGATTAAGGTTAGTGAAAAATAAAGATGAAGTTACCAAGGACAAAAGAATTCAGCAGCAAGTTTAAGCCAAGTACCCCATGGAGCATTTCTCAAATTCGTACTTATCTTAAAGAACTATAATGAGCTAATCAAAGACTGTTTTGATTCAGCGACAGGGAGAGAAAATAAACAAGTTGAGAAGGAAGAAGTCTTCACAGAATTCTTATTTCTAACCCAACACCAAACTATGTTATTGACAGCATCAGCAGGTTAATTATAAAGTCAGTTAGTGATGACAATAAGAACGACAGACACTGTCCAAGACTTGGGCTTCAGGGATGCTAGCTTGCTCAGGGATACTAAGACGTGTCCCGAAAAAGAAGAGAGAATGTCTGATATTGAGAAGAAGCTTAATGTCAAGTGCTAGAAAAAATGTTCCACACTGTTGCAGATGTTCTCAGATCAAATGCTATTTCTCTGAAAAACTATAGGATATTCAACTGACAGAGAAAGCATCAAACCCAGAGGGAGAGTTCAAGGAGTTTGCTTCTTCACTGAAAATAAAAGAAAATCACCTAGCCAAGTTTGGGGTTAGTGTTAGTCTTACAGCTTGAAATCTGACAAACAGAATACTAATGTTTAAAAAAAAAAGAATGTTACTTTATTCTTTGACTTTTTCTAATCCAATGCTACATATTTTTAAATGAAGAAGGAGGAAAACAAAGAGGAGAAAGAGGAGGAGAAGAAGAAGCAAGAGGAGGAGGCCTTGCATGAACACTACTAGAGGAACTCTTAACACAGCAAACTATGGGGATACATGGCAAGGGTACCTTAAGCCCAAGGTCTGCTACTTCCAAATCTTTTCTGGTCGATTCTGCCATTTTCCCAGTGGCCCAAAGCATAGTTTCTGAGACAATACAACTGTCATCTTTCCTCAGCAGCAGCAGAGCTTACACAAGTTTCAGAAGAAACACAAAGACTTTTGTCTCATAAGTCAAGTTGATGTCAAAGACACTGATGTTGGGTGGAAAATCTCTTCATCTTGAATCCAACAAGTGATTGGAGAAACTTTGTTATAGGAAAGAAGGAAAGAAGAGAGGGAAGGAGGGAGGAAGAGAGGAAGGGAGGGAGGAAGCAGAAGGTATATCCCTGACATTGTAATGGACACAGCTGACAAGGCAATCAAAGCCTGATTCCCTGCATTTCTATCTTGCTGTGGATGATCCCAACCTCTGCCCAAGAAGCTCTAGTCAGATACATGCCAACCTGCTGGACGTATTTAGGTATAAGAAACCTTTGGAAGCCAGTGAACAAACAAGCTATAGGAATGAAAGGAAAAAACAAGACATCAGAACTGAGCTGAGAGTAGGAGTTCCAAGCTAGAGCAGGCAGAAAGAGTCTCAACTGAAGGTAGCAAAGGAACAGGACTGAAAGGGAAAAGGAAAAATGAAAGGGTCAGACATGGAGAAAACAACTGTAACTACCCATTTCATACTTATCTTAGGGAGGTGTGATGAGCTGCCCAAAGACTGTTGCAATTTAGCAACAGTCAGAAGTGAAAAGGACCATGTTTTCACAAAACTTTTATTGCTACCTGACTGAACCATCTTGAACTATTACAAACTTTGAGAGTACACATGACAATATGTACCTGGCTTATAAACTGATGATAGTATTGCTGCGAGTAACATTATCTTATACCATGCTACTATTTGATAAAGAGGACATGATGGATATGTTTACCACAAAGTACAGTTATCCAGAAGGGCTGTGCGCATCTATCTTTTCTGTGCCTCCTATGACACTATCACTTCTCATCCCACCCCCCCAAAAATAGAGGCCAACAGAACTTCTGAAAGCCCATTCTAAATCAGATTACGAGAACATCTATCTCAGAAAGCATGGGAGGGGATACAAATGGGGAAACAAGAAAGCAGTGGGGAAAGAGGAATGTGGGGAAGGGGAAGGGAGAACTTTCCAAATCCTCGACCATTCTTAGGTGTCCTGGGCTGCAGGAGGGCAGCTTGCTCGAAAGCGGGATCGATACATCAAACCCGAACCGAGATTCCAATGTTCCACTACAGAAATTCTGCCCTGTGCCCTGGAAGTGCAAAATCTCTCCTGGTTTGTTCTGAGGAGTTAATCCAACCCAAGATCCAAATGGGCAATGGGATCTTTGCTTTCACAAGTCCTTGCCTTCTCTTTAAAGGAGGAACAAACAGTTAGGAAAAATAGTTCAATTATGCCGTTCGTTACCATTTTATCAATTATGATATTCTCTCTTCCAAATTCATTGTTCAGTGCTATGAATGTGTAAGGGACCTGTGGGTTTGTAGACAGAATTGCCTGTCAGAATCTGACTAATACTTTGTATTGTGTGAGATTCAGAGATGTTAAGTAATTTGAGAGTGATCACACAGTTACTAAGTCCAGGGGACAAGATCTGAATGTAGACCTTCCTGAGGTCAGCTTCAGTGCTTTGCCAAACTCTCTCTCAAGTTATCAAAGAACCCTATTAGAAGAAACATGATAGAGGTGAAAACAGGCTCTGAAGTCAAAAGTCTCTGGAATCACAGTATGGAAGCAGCCGCTTACTGCCTGTGTGACCTTGAACAAGCCGTTTCACCTCTTTGAACTAGATTTAGTTTCCTAGTCTATAAAATGAGGCTAACATAAGCACCTATAAGTGCACCAACAAGTGTTATTATGAAGATCAAATGAGAGCATACTTGTAAAAAATGCTTAGCACAGTGGCCAGCACATAACAGGTGCTTATTAAGTGCTTGTTCCTTTCCTTGCTTTGTAAAGCTCCAAGCTACAATAAACATATATATGTATATACATATGTATATATACCTATCTTCATAATATGTATCTGTATATTTACACATATCACACATACATATATGCATACCTAAACATAAATTATGTTTCTGAGAGGTTCAAACAAACTAATAATGATCAGCAAACCAAAGAGTGAAAAAGTAGAGGACTGTATTGTTGGTTCTTACAAAAGAAACAGATACCAAGTGGTGAAATTTAAAAAAAAAAAAAAAAAAAAAAAAAAAAAGACTTTCTTCAATAAATTCATCCATTTGACAAAACAAGTATTTATTAAGTGCCTTCTAAGTGCTACGTACTCATATGTCAGGGCTCAGCCAGGCACTAGGGATGCTGAGCCAAAGCCAAACAATCCCTGCCCTCAAGATTCTACTGTAGCTTGCATTTCACTAACTCCATTCATCTGGAAAGGAAATGGAGCCTGCCTCCCTAGAATTCACTTATGTCCCCAATTCCCAGTTCACTGGGGACCCTCCACACGGCTTCTTCCCTTTCCCAAGCCCAGCCCGTGAGGCTCTCTCTAGACCACACGCTTCCTCTTCAATATTTGGGACTGTTTTCATACCAATTTTTTTTGGCAGAGATGATTTAGTGGTCACATATGGTCCTTGGCTCATCTGAATATTACATGTTGATAAAACAAATTGAAAAATGGTCTACATATGTTTCAGGGACTCAGTGGAATGGGGAGATAGTACATTATTAGCCTTGGCACTCTGGAGAATGAGATTCAGTCTTTGTTTAGGGAACAATGGGAAATGAATATGTTCATTCTACCTAAGAAGTACAGCATTAAAACCATTTATATGGCGGCGCTGCACACAGGAGGCCGAGAGCTGGGATATGCTGCGATTGCCCAGGTGGATATCAAAATCATCTTCATCATTAATCCTGACAAACGCAGACTAAGTGGCCAGGGAAGGTACTGGAAACAGTCCCTGACCTTGAGGACTAGATGATGCAAATGTCTATACGGCATGTATAGTGAGCAAGAGACCTTTCATTCCATTTAACACTAGGAGTGTTTCATCCTCCCAAAAGCTGGAAGAGAATGATGCTATTGTTATCTCCATTTTACAAATGAAGTAACTGAGACCAAGAGAGAGAATTTCCCAGAGTCCCATGGCTGGGGGGGAGGGGGCTGCAGATTTGAACTAAATTCTTCCTAATGGCAAGCCTGAGGTTCTGCAGAGCTGCAATAGAGATAGTCAGCCTCAAAGCCAGCCAGACCATCATTCAAACCCTGCCTCAATGGTAACAAAATGGGGAACTGGGCTAGTCATTTGAACCTCTCTTTGTGTCTCAAGGCAAGCAACACTAAAGGCTAGCAGCTTCATCTGCATTGGTCCAAGGCATTTCCTCACCAGGAGTTCCTTGAATCAAGTAAGTCACTGGTCTAGTCCTCTCCACTCCAGTTATTGTCTGCCATGTGCAAGGTCACTCTGCTAGAGTCCAGGAACTTGGAGACACAAATTCAACAGCCTCTGCCCTCAAGAAGCTTATATTTAATGAGAGACTACAACCACATACACAGATGAGTGACTCTAAGGCACTGAGGAGCAAGAGAGGAAGAAGTAGGGATACAGAAGAGGTACCGAGGGTTGGAAAAGCTACACTGGAACCTGAGCCTCGTAAGAGGAAATAGAACACACCAGGCCCCTGACAGATGGCCTTGGTCATCACTTGAAACGATTCTTAAATGAGAAAATAATGCTTAAACAGAATTTTACCTTTTTTCTACTTTCTACTGGAAAGCACCATCCCTGGACTTTACGTTGTGTCCCACTATACCACCACTGGGACGATTAGGCCTTTCAATCCACCCTGAATTTTCCAAAGTGTGTTATCTCCCCCAAACAGGATATGACATTCTCAAAAGCAAGCAAGGACCATCTAGCTTTTTCTATTTGTATCTCCAGGACATAGCACAATGTTTGGTACATGGTAAATGCTTAAGAAATGTTTCATTCATTCATTCAAAAGAAAATAAAAAAAGTTCATCCTCAAACCAGGCATCAACAATTAAACTACAATATTAGACATTTGTGAAAATAAATTTAATTACAAAAGGGCATTCAATAAATGAAACAAATTTAAGTAGCTCTTCAAAAAACTTCATTTCCCCAAGCACAAATTTAATTGTTGCCCACCTCTTCCTGGCAGAAACTCTGAGGTCAACGTGGAGAAGAATGTGAGTAAGAGCTCGTGTGTGCCTTATGGGTAAACAATGCCTCTGGAAAAAACACTCATTTCCCTCTTGCATCGTGGAATGTGCATTTTTGTGGCACTTCTCTGCAAATGGAGGTTTTCAATTAATTTCAACTAGGTTGAAGTTAACTTCTTTCTCTTCTGAATTACCCAAGGGATACCCTCTTAGCATACTGCTGTGGAAAGAGCTCACTATTCCAGGCAAAACTATTCTGAATTGATTTTTTTTTATAGAGAAAGGCTTGCATTTTTTCATTTTATATCAATATCTATCCAAAAACTCAATCTGCTTCCTGTTTTTATCCTCAAAACATTGCATGGAGCTTGGGAAGAAGCATGGCCAACATCTGCCCAAGTGGCTGAGGAGTCATTCACTGGGGGCTCAAAGATGGGCTGCACAATCCAATGATTCAGTGGCCTTCACAAGGCAAGCCAGTGAAAGCTACAGAACTACTCTTAAAAGCACTGCTGGCCCTCTCTGTCTCTTACCTATTCCAGCTTTCTTGCAGCAACATTTCACTAAGCTCGGCTGACTCACTGAAGACAGGCCTCTTTAGGTTGGTAGGCCAGATATTCCTTCTTGAATGCTTCAAGGCCGCCTTGCATTGCAACTAAAAGAGGCCCAGAGTGATAACTGAACAATTAATGAGCATGCAAAATAAAACCATATGCTTAAAAAAAATACACAATCAAAAGAATTGAACCACAAAGAAGTACAAGAGTAAATAGCAAAATGAGGAGACAGACTAGACAGGGACAACAACAATCAGCCTAAAGGACAAAAGGAAAAACAAAAGGTAAGGAGAAAAAATTTACCAAAGAGATACAAGAAGATTGATGAGTTGGTAGCAAAATGGCACTGGGAAGGCAGGATTATTTGGCTTTGGGGAGCTTGCAGCATTTTTCCCATCACCATGGGATCTCCCCTTTGGAGTTTCCTAACCCAAAGAACTCTCCCAGGGGACCTCTCTAGCTCCTACCTATTTCTGCTGAGTTTTCCCAAAATACTGAATTAGTTCACCTAGCCTCCAGCTTTCATCTCTAAGCAGCCCAAGGGAACAATAAATCTGTGACATAAAAGATAATCGGCATTTCCTGAACTTACTGGGGGATGAGATATGAGAGGGACCCAAATCTCTAGAAACACACCCTAATGACAAGGCTTCATTAGCATTTGTCCAATCTGCAATCCTTTGGGGAGGTTACCAGAGCTGTGGGTGAAGGTGGTTCTCTTCTGTTACCAAGAGAGTATTTCAATATGCTAATTGCTGATCTCAAACCTGCTGTGCTCAGATGCAAGATGAAACCACTGAAAGATAGACTCAGATTCTCAGCAACTTCCCAGAGAACTTGGACTACTTCATGGGATCATCAATCAAGTGAGAAAGGACTTCAGAAGTTTTCTTATCCATCCTCCTGACAGATAAAGAAATGAAGACCCAGAGGAGTGAAATGTTTGGCTCAAGGCCTCCCAGAATTAAGCTCCAGAGCCAAGCTTCTAGCCCAGGTACTCTGACTCAAAGTGAATATTCATTCCATTGTTTCATGTGCCACCTAAAAGTCTCACAAACAATCCTTTAAACTCAATGCAATGAAAACCAAGCTCATTATCTTTCCCCCTTACTGTTTGTCTAGAGTGAGAGCCCGTCACCTGGTCTCATGTTAGTGGGCACCTGGCACTTTCACTGAGCATTTTTCCCAAGCTGCAACTCTATGTGCTTCATCTCCCAGTGTGCTGATGCCCTCCAAAAGGGCCGGTCCCAACACAGCCATTCCTTTTCTTCCTGTGCAATTTTTGTTCACGCCTTCCCAAAATTTACAACGTAAGACCTGTCCTACTCCCCAAAGTATGTTTCTTCTTGGGCTTTAGACAAATGAACTGTCCATCTGGCATGCTACAGGACTGGTCCGTTACTTTTTCTGGACAAAGATTCTCAAATATTTCTTTTATGTCACTTCTCTCTCTCTTAAATATTTTTCTCTTTTTATTTATTTATTTTAAAGTCAATCTTTTTATTTTCAAAATATATTCATGTTTAATTTTCAACATTCACCCTTACAAAACCTTGTGTTCAAATTTTTTCCCTCTCTTCCCCTTACTCCTCTCAGATGACAAGTGATCCAATATATGTTAAACATGTGCAATTCTTCTATATGTAGTTACACAAATATCATGCTGCACGAGAAAAATCAGATCAAAAAGGGGAAAAATGAGAAACAAAACAAAATGCAAGCAAACAACAACAAAAAGGTGAAAATACTATGTTGTGGTGCACATTCAGTTCCCACTGTCTCTGGCTGCAAACAGCTCTCTTCATCGCAAGGCCATTGGAACTGGCCTCAATCATTTCATTGTTGAAGAGGGCCACGTCCATCAGAATTGATCATCATATGATCTTGTTGTTGCCGTGTACAATGATCCCCTGGTTCTGCTCATTTCACTTAGTATCAGTTCACGTAAGTCTCTCCAGGTCTCTCTGAAATCATCCCACTGATCATTTCTTATGGAACAATAATATTCCATCACATTCATATGCCATAACTTATTCAGCCATTCTCCAACTGATGGGCATCCATTCAGTTTCCAGTTTCTTGCCACCTTATGTCCCTTCTTGTACAGAATTTGTATTGGTAATACTCATTTCCCACTGACATTCATTCATGTATCTCTCTATTCCTGTGTAGGTCACCTATAATTTTGATTGTTTGGAAATCAGGCCATTCCAAACTCATAGCTCACAGTATCATCAAAAAGACTCCCCTGATGCAAAACATCTGAGATCTCATCAACATAAGCATTCATTTCAGCAATGCAGCTGGTAGCCTATCCTGTACAATTCTAGTTTATGTCCTCTCATCAATATGACATAGGACAAACCTCATGTGCAGGATACCTTCATCACTTTCTCAAGACACTGGCTAACTGCTGAACATGTGATCTGTCCAAGTCTTATCCCTTATTCCCACTTTGGGACCAGTCACATATTTTTTTCTCAGTCATACATTTTTCTGACAACATATTTTACTTAGTTTCTCCTATATTATCCTTCATTCACAATGTGTTACTCTCTGCTCACAACTGATAAATACCTTTCTATTGTTAGTGTGCAAAAGATGGATACTATATTTACTGAGGTGAAGATGGAGACTATCCACACAGCCACAAAAATAAAGCTAATGGGTCATGCCTGTAGTTGTCTTCCCAACTACCCCAAACAACCCTGACTTCTATAGACATTAAGTGGGTTGCTTTCTGCTCCACCATGAATAAGAATCCAAGTGCCCCCTTTTCCCCCCCAGATTCAGCAACAAGGCCTTAAGTGATGAACCTCACTTTGCTTTTCAATTACATATGTCTTACTCACTGAGAACCACCTGCACATATCATTTATCAAAGCTTTTCAACATTTTAAACACAAGAATAAATAAAGAAGAAATAAATGAAGAAATAAAGACTAGTCTCAGTGGGCCCCTTTCAAGTTTTTCAAGTATAGTCAGTTTAGAAGGTCAGATTTCTAGGGCTATGGTCACTCCATTATCACAAATCCAATAGAGCCTGTCTCTAATCCACTAACACACACACACACACACACACACACTTTCATTTTGCTCCTCATGTATATTCACACAGAGCCCTGTTCTTCTTGTCTACGGTGGTAACATGTCTAACTGATGATTGCTTGGATCCTAGGGCCATCACTGAAGAATGGAAGGATAAAGGGAGGAAAAAGATTCCGTGTGTGACTCAAAGTTTGCTTCCCTCTATTTCCAAGGTGTTGAGATGGGTTTCGATCAATAAAACAGTTCCTTCCCCACTGACTTGAAGCCCATTGGTGGCAGTCGCTGACAAGCAGGGTACATAGCACATCACATCTGGCAACAATTCACACTTCGTTTTTTCCATTAAATAGAAATAGCAAACTGCAGGTGGTTGGTACAGTGTAATCATCAGCCACTTCACGAATAGGGTATGTTCCAGACCTCTTTCATTGGGGCCCCAACTGATCAAGCCTAGAGGTTTCACAGAGTTGTAGCTTCAGAGCATCTCATAGTTGGTTTACCTATCGTCCCCCCGCAAGCTCCCTTTGCTAACCCATCCCCCAGTAGGCATGGACAAATACGGCTCCCTTAATCTATTACCCACTGATATATAGGCTTTCTGTAATCTGCCTGGTACAAGCAATCAGTAACCTAGCTGTAAGACAAGAAAAAGTACATTATCATTCCCAATGTATGTGGGGCAGGAGTGGGAGGGTGGTAGGAAGACAGTAGACAAGTCTTTAAGGAACTGAACCAGAAGTCACTGAGAGAATAACTAACAGGATTACAGGAGCATGCATCTGTGGCTGGAAGAGGCCTGAAAGGCCTGATTTTACAAATAAGGAAAAAGAGGCCCCAGGAGATTGAATGACTTGCCTATGTTCATCCAAGCAAGCATCAAAAATATCAAAAATGGAATGTGAATCAAGGTTTTCTGACTAATGAGGCAGTGTGCCTGTCAAATGATTGGGGACATCACCTACTTCTACCCTTCTCACTTTACAGAAAAAGAAACTGAGGTCCCAAGAAGGGAAATGGCACTCAAGGTCACATAGGGAGAACATGACTGAGCAGATTTTAAGCCCAGGCCCTCTGACTCAACCCAAGAGGCTGCCAGCACTGTATAAGCAGGATGGGGAAATGATTATGCATCAACCCACCTTGCTGGGCTTCACCTTTCTCATCTATAAAATGAGGGGGTTCAGCAAGATGATTTTAGGGTTCCTACTGGATCTCTGAAACACATTTGAGTCTTAGGATCAGCCACTGCTCATAGACAGACAGCTTTAGGGCCAAAAGGGACCTTGGAGGCCCTGTGATCCAAACCCCTTAGATTACAGATCAGGAAACCCCAAAGGGGTGAACTGATTTGCCCAAGGTCCTACAAACAGCCAGTGGAGGGGCTGGAAAAGCTTGCTGGGAAGGGGGAAGACCAAGAAGGGGAGGGAAGCCAACCAGGGTATAATATGAGGTGACTTTCCTAAAGTATCTTTGTCTCAGCTTTCACATGGAGAGGAACACGCCTGCCTGCCCGAGCTGTCACTTGGCTGATGTGAGGACCAAATGATGGGATAGACCCAAAATGTCACCAAAATATGACTGAGGCATAATTATCAGCATTAGGCACCAATTTCCAATAGTTTGTCCACTTAGCAATTCTCCAAATGTAAGGAGAACATTCAATCTAATACTAAGTTTCAAAACAATGACCGCAAAAACAATGGCAGACACATTATTGATTTCATATCTCTGATTAAATGCACATGTTATACTCTCAGTATTTGGGGGCGTACATGGATGCCAAAGAAAGAACGGGGCTTTATAGATGACACTCCAAAATCCTTTTCAACACCTTAGTGATCTCTCTTCCTGGCTCCCTCTGCATCTGTGCCCAGGACAGAGGTGAGGGCAGTTCTAGGATGGTCCCTAGATGAGCCCTGGGAATTCACATCCAATCCAAGGAGATTTATTATGCATATTTTATATGCAAGGGGCTGTGAAAGAAAAGACAAAATGAAAAACAGTCCCTGGCCTTCTGTTAGGCAGAAATGGTGCCTTCCCAGATCACTCTGGGCACAATTATGTGAGTAGGGAATCAGCACAAATTAGTGGATCCAGGGATGGCCTTATACAGAAGGTGGTACCTGAGCTGAACACCTCAGGCATTGATATGAGAAGGGCCTGTCTACCACGAATGGAGAATGAACACAGAATGTCTACTTTGGGCAGTGTATAAGCAGGTCAGTTCAGCTAGATCACTGGAAGGGGAGTAGGGGTCAGCCTGAAAACAGAGGATGGAGTCAGGCTGTGAAGGTTATTAAATATCAAGATGGGGCATTTACAGTTTATCATATGATAACATGATGGACTGTTGAGCAAGACAGTAATGTGGTTACATCAGAGGCAGAAGTGGGGAGTGGGGTAAAGAAGCCCCTAAGACAGATCCCATTCTGACTCACGCACATCCTAGTCACTTGATTCCTTTGAATGTCTGAGGGAAGAGAGAAGGCGTCCAGATCTGATTTGATTTGGCTAACAAATAGGAAAAAGTTGAAGAAAGAAATGGCCCTAGCAGATGATATAGGAAGCCAGTGACTGACAAAAGGCTTTCCTGGTTGTTGGGGAGCCTTCGTTTCCAAACTGCAAGGTTGGATTTTTCCTCTAGCCTCCAGTTTTGGAACACAAGGCCACACTCTGAAACGTCTTCAATATAAGTTCTCTTCTGTGAAGCTCTTGTGACATTTGAGCTCATGGGATCAAAAGGGTCCCTCAGTAATAATGGCAGCCATGCACAAGAAAGCAAGAGAAAATTACAGCTGATTTTTTAGTAGGCCTTGCCATTCCTTTGCAAAGGCTGGCTTCATTTGATTCTCTGCTGGACTTAGAATTATGTGATCCCACCTAGCCTGACCTGGTGCCTGACATAATATATATGGTAAGTAGGCCAGTGATTTCGCTGATGCAGGCGCTCCCTGTGAAAGGCCCAATGAGACCAACACATCTGTATGGTAGCATCTTAGAAAGCGACCCGAGCATGAGAGCCATTAAGTGATGTGCTCCCAGTCACAATGGCACAAAGCAGGACTGGAACTCAAACCTTTCTGACCCCAATGCCAGCACTTTCTCTCTCCCAGAAGAATACAACATAAGAGGTGCATATATCTAGCAAGGCCTCTTGCAAGATGGGAATGGGAAAGCAATTGAGTTTTATCCATTGATCTTTTCTCCAACATATTAAAAAAGCCAAAAACATTTTTTTTCAAACATATGTACTTCCACAGACTATATGACGTCATCAATAGAAGTTGGGGAATCACAATGTCATACAAATGAATCACTGGGACTAGTATTTTCTCAGAAAATAGAAGGTGAAAAGACAGCATTTTCAAGCTCTAGGTCCCCGGATGCCTGTGGGGCTGCTGGGTTTTATTTCATTGGCCTTTTTGAAGAATTGTTGGTGTTTAGTATAAATCACTTGACAAGTCTTTTTGATCCTACCTATGCAGTATCTTTCACGCTGTCTCCCTTTTTTCTAGTGCTACAACCTCAACCCTGCTTCAAGTCTTTATTACTTTGAACTGGGGATTATTATAAAAGACAAATAATTGGACTCCTTGCCACAAGGATCTCCTTTCTCCAAATCATACTATACATAGCTGTCAACATCTTCTAAAACAAAGCTCTGACATCATTTCCCTATTCAGAACCTTTCAGTGGCAACCTATCACCTTGAGGGTGAATTGTAAAATCTTCAGGCTGGCATGTAAAGGCTGCCACAATCTGCATCCCACCTACCTCTTTAGGGTAATCTCACATACCTTTTCCTCTTAATGGGAGCAAACCACTCGGCTTCAGTGGAACTGGTCTGCTAGCTTCTTCTTCCCTTCAGAGAACATTCCATGCTCTGCTCCATGACTTTGCACCGTTGGTCCCCCAGGTATGATGCCCTTCCTCCTCCTCTCTATTCCTTAGAATTTCTGTGTAACCAAGAAGTAGAAACAAATAAATATCCACCGATTATGGCACATTAATGTGATAGAATATTACTGTGTTCTAAGAAACAATAAGTGCGATGAGCAAAGTGAGGATTGAGAAGACTTACATGAAATGAGGCAAAGTAAAGCAAGCCAAGCTCAGGAAAAACAAACAAACAAAAAAAAAAACAATAGATACAATGGCTACAACTATGTAAATGGGTATGATAGTTACAAAGCTATTGTCACTGAATGTTGAAATGATGACCAAAGTTGGTCCTAGAGAAGAGATGTCACACTTCCCCCCACCCTCAGCTCCTACTCTTCTCCTTTACATGTCAAGGTCCACGGGTCTAGAATGTTGTATATCATGTCAGATTTTTTCCCATGGGTCAATTGGTTTTGCCCAACTATTTTTTCTCTTCTACTTTTAAAAAAATAATTCTTTGATATAATGGATGGTTCTCTAGAAGGGGAAAGGAAGAATATAGGAGAAAATCTAAGTGATACAAAAATAAAAGTTATTAATAAAATTCATTTTTAAATAACTGGCACCCAGAAGGCATTTAACATGTTTAATAACTGACTGCCCCCTCAAAGAATACCAAGTAACAACTCAGATGCCGCCCCCTCCACAAGGCCTTTTTCAATCCCCCTGCCTCTGCTTTTAGTGACCCGTTCCCTCTTGAAATGACTTTGTAGTGCTAGTTCCTTTCAAGATTCAATTCAACAGCAACCTTCTGCACGGAGCCTTTTTTGGCCCCCTCCTGTTGCTATCTTCTCCAAACTCTCCTCTCCCTCTCCCCATCTTTGTTGTCAAGACACAGGCCATTTCACTTTCAACTCTGTCACGTCAGCACCTGGAATATAGCAGATGATTAATTAGTGCTTGCCAATCATCACCTACCAGCCCAATAGACCAGACATCCTGTCCTAGCAGCTCAAAGACATCAAGTGGATAACCCCTACCTGCCATACCACTGCCAAAGGCATTTCTGTCAGAGTCCCCATAGCACCTTCATCCAGCCTGACTGGACTAGCTATGGGAATGATGGGAAGAGGAATAGAAGAGTCAGGTTTCCACTCTGATGGGTGGCGCAGAAGATACGTCCTTTGTCTCCCTCGCCACCTCAAGATCGATCTCTGGTCATCTATCAGCTCATACTGCCCAGCATCTGTGGGATAGAAGCCAAAGCTCAATGGGAGAGACACGAGGACAACGGCAGGATTTAGAGACGGCAAATGACACAGAGGCCTGGTCTGGTACAAATGAGACCAGAAGGGGTGGAGACCAAAGGGCAATGAGAGGGTGACATTTCTTCCTGCATCCCCTCTAACCATCTTACATATTCCATGAAGGGTTTGGAGACTACTGAGCTAGAACAACATGGAGATTCTTGGTTTCTTATTCAATCAGAAGGGAGCTTTTAGAATTTGAGGGGCTTTTCCCCCATCTCTATTCCCCTTCTTCCCCATGCCACCAATTAATTATCTACCTGGAATATCGCAAAGCTATAGCACTTGGCCTCTTCTTAGGACTCAGTGTTAAAGAACACCAGAAAGTCATGTTTTCTATCATATTCCAAACAGGGCCAACTCATTTGCATTGTCCCCACACCCCAGCGCAGGGTACGCCTTTGTATCTCAGACAGATTGTCTGCTTGGCTCTTGGCTGACTCCCTTGATATTTCCCTCTGACTTTATACCAAGCTTCTGACAACATTAAATTTGGTTTGCTTCCCTCCAAGAGACTGCCTACGTTTGTATATGTGATAAACACTGTCCTGTGCTGCAGTGGGGAAACAGAGTCTTGGAGCATCTTGAGAGACCAGTCACATCCAATTAGTATGATTTATTTATTTTCTGTATATCTTCATTCTCTATGATGCCTTTCATCCGTGGAGCTCAGAAAGATAAGACACACAAAAAAAATAAGCTAGCCCTCTCTACCCCTGGAAGAGCTAAGTAGAGTAGACAAGGGACAGGATGGCAATCTAAATGTAATAGTGTTCAAAAGGAAAACCACAAACAATGCTACTGGATAGGGAAAAGCAATCAGGGAATGCTTCAGAATAGAGACCCATTCCCTGACAGGAGCACGGCTCCCCTAGCACTCATCGCATGGGAAACGTGGCCATAGAGCCAAAGGGATACGCCGAAGCTGCCGAAGCTAAAACCAAATGGGCCAAGGGGCACTCAGGATGGCCTAACTAGGTTTGACTTTATTCTCTTTTCATAGAGAAGCTCTGGAGACAGCTACTCCAGCAGATAGATCCTTCTCTGAAAGCATTATGCTCAAAGTGCCTGACTGTCAGTGGCAACCTATCTGTGGACAGAAGAGAGAAAGGAAAGGATGACCCTGAAGATTAAGTCTATGGCAATAACTCAAGAGCTCCAACTGGGGCGGGGGGGGGGAAGGGGGAGATGTAGAGGTGAGGCCAAGAGTGCAGGTACCTGGGAGGCCTGATGCAAGGCTGCCATTTCCTAAGCCTTGAGAAAGAAGCAGAGACAAAAGCCACACCATGTTTTCCCTGCTTTATGCAGCCTCCTTGCCTACATTCCCTTCACTCCAGATCCGTTCATGGCTCCAAAAAGTGAGTGCTAAGGCCAAGGGCCTGCCTAAATCAGGGAAGTCCAGGGCCAGAAGGAACCAGGAAGATAGGCCAGTCAAATACAGAGCTGAGCAAAAACTATTCATGTGGTTAGCAAATGATCATCTGGCCTTGGTCTGAAGAGTGGACCACGCTCCCTCTCCAGGGCGTCCAGCCCACTTTGCACCTGCTGCATTCGGGAGGAAGGTTTTCTGACATTGAGCTCAATGTGCCTCTCTGTAGCTTCCACTCACTGGTCCTGGCTCTGCTCTGTTCTGTTAGGTGACTAACGTTAAGCTGAGAAGTCACTTCAGAGAAGGCCTCCTATTTCTATTTTCACTCTCCCAAAAGGATCACTCTTGGAAATCTTGGAAAGATGGTCACACACAATAGATAAATAAGAAAATCTTTTGGGGGATGGGGCAATCTTAGGCCACCTCTCATAACACAGCTGCCTAACCCACCCACAGTCAGGGCGTCCTGCTGCCACACATCCACATAGAGGCAAGTGGGTGGTGCAAGCCTAGATTCAGGAAGTTCTAAGTTCAAGCCTACTCTTAGACACGTACTAGCCGTGTGACCTTAGACAAATAATTGAACTTCTCTCAGCCTCAGTTTCCTCATCTAAAAAAATACGGATAATAATAGCACCTATTTCCCAGGGTTGTTGTGAACATAACATTTGTAAGGCAGTCTTAAAGTGCTATGTAAATGCTAGCTGTTATTAGTGTTGTTGCTATTATTATTATTTTTATTATTAATATTGCACAATGAGCCCAGGCTATTCAAGACCAAAATGGAAGGTGTAGGGGGTGAGGGAGAAACAAGGAAGCATCCCTAGAAGCAGATACTCCTCAAGACTAGCATGCTCCTCCAAGGAAGCTGGACAAAAAGAACCAAACCAAAACTCTTATGACTCTGGTGTCCAAAAAGCCCTTCCATGCTGCTACTACAACAAGCCAGGTTCCATTTCTCTCTTTGCCCTTCCTCAGTATCATCACCAGCACTACTAACAACAAAAATAATAGGTCATGAAAAGTCCTAAGGTCTGAGAAGGACGCCATTGGAGGCCATGAACCTCTATGAGTGATGCACCTTTGCAGACCAGCAATGCTTACCCGTGCCAGGGCTGTCTGCTCTAAAGACCCAATGCCGTGTGACCCTGGGCAAGTCACTTAACCCCAGCCTCAGGGAAAAAAAACTCAATGCCATGTGCAACCTGGAAAATAGCACCTGATTCTTTTAGCTTTTAATGAAACTCATCAAGGTACAGTACTCCTCTTCAGCTCTTGGAAGACCTCAAGATACCAAGCACTGTTGGGCCTCACATGTCCACTACATGGAAGCCTAAATAGAGGGCCAAGGCTTTTAGGAAGCTGGGCACCGGCCAGCTATAGTCATCACTCAGAGATCTGTACTGATTACCTTTGAACTTTGGAAAATCAGCCTCCCTTAGATGGAGCACAGGATGAGCACCCCCTTGAACCAAAATTCTTAGC
This sequence comes from Sminthopsis crassicaudata, assembly GCF_048593235.1. NCBI lineage: Eukaryota > Metazoa > Chordata > Mammalia > Dasyuromorphia > Dasyuridae > Sminthopsis > Sminthopsis crassicaudata. Next base: position 11,655,086 of record NC_133623.1, on the reverse strand, counting down.
AACATTCTAGCATCCTTTTCTTGTCATAGTCTATCTAGGAAAACCAAGTGAGGTTTAGGGAGGTAAATAATGATTCCCAGATCACCTACCAGAGACCACAGGGTAGAGTTAGCATAGGAAAGACCAGTATAGATTATCCAGTACAAGTCCTTCATTGTAAAAGAATGGAAAACTATGGAAGCATTCAATGTCACCCACCAGCCTAACAGGATTTTAAAAACATGAGAAAGGCCATTATCTAAAATACTTTCCCCATCTTCCAGAAATCCTGAAATTCTACCACTAGAAAGTCATTTCTTTAACTTAAGATACTGGCATTTCCTTTTCTTTTTTTAATACAAATATCCCTGAGAGGCACAGCACAGCTGTTACAAGTCATTAACACCTTAGTGGGAATTCATTTATCAGAGAGCTTTCCTCCCAGACAACTAGCTTCAAGCAGTATACTGAGGGAATGGGAATTTTAATAGGTGCCAGATCCCCCTCTGAGCAATTAGTGCAATGGGTAGACCTGAAGGGAAGCCCCCTCCAGGAAAAGATAATGCTCCAAAGCACCAGTGAAAACGTAGACCCAGACCAACCAAGACTTTCTTCAAATATCAAAGCCAAAGGTGCCAGAGTTCAAGTCTCACCATTCAGTGTCCAATGCGTCTGGGAAACGATTGCTTGTCTGCTACAACCTGCTTCCTCAAAAGTCCACCTGACTCCATGAGCCCTCGGAGGATATGCAGAGACTGTTCCTTGCCCAAGAGCAGCTGCTCATGAGGAGGGCAAGAGGCAGGAAACGAGGATTCCAAGGAGAGAGGATGATTCCAGGAGGGCACATCAAGATCAGGAAAGCAAGGCCACTGAGGGATCTCTCTTGGAAGGGTGGAGAAGAGCTGATCTAAAACTAATTTTATCAACTTCATTCCTTTGTCCAGGACTCCTACTTTGCCCTAAACATTGGAACACCTGGAAACAATGCGCTTAATGGCATTAACTCTATTTTTCTGTCTCTCAGAGAATCTCATATGATTTTGGCACAAAATGGAGGAACATTTTATTAAAGGAGAGCCTCTGAAGGCAGCAATTTGCTCTACTGATGCAAATGCTTTTTAATAAACAACAAAAAACAATAGGCAGAGCAAAACCTTGCATTGTTTCCATAGTGCATCAATTACAAGACTGTCAAGATGAGATGTGCTGAAGAATAAATCAGGAGAGCTTGCCTCTTCCTTTCTCATATCTTCATAAAGAATGCCCTTGATGCGTGCATGAATAGATTATTTTCATCAAAATTTCGTAGAGATGGGAAAGCAGACATATGGATCAGTAATAATTAATATTTCTTTGGTCACTCCTTGTAGGGAAGAGAGGAGAAGAAATGGGAACCAAGTTCATTTTCAAGCTACTGGTTTTCTGCACTCTTAAGATAAATCTTAAGAATTTACCCCACAAGGGGCAGCTAGGTGGTGCAGTGGATAGAGCACCAGCCCTGAATTCAGGAGGACCTGAGTTCAAATTTGATCTCAGACACTTAACACTTCCTAGCTGTGTGACCCTGGGCCTAAAGTTGTGAATGAGTCTAGTCACTCTGGAAGGCAACTAGGACTTTGCAAAGGATACAAGTAAAAAGGTCTACATCCTATCACCTTATCTCCCTGCCATATACATACTCAAAGGGGAGCAATGATAAAGAGAAAGGTCTCATATGAAAAAACCATTTATAGCACCCCTTTTTTAGTAGTAAAGAAATAGAAACAAAGTAGGTACCCATTGACCGGGCATGGATAAACAAGCTAAGGCAAAGGAATGTAATGGAATATTACTGAGCTGTATGGGAGGGGGGCAGGGAAGAAAATAAGCATTCATATAACACCTATTATGTGCTAGGCACTTTTATAAATTTTATCTTATTTGATCTTCACAACAACTCTGAGAAAAAGGCTTTATTATCTCCATTTTATAAATGAGGAGACCCAGAGCGAGAGAAGTTAAGTACCTTGCCCAAGGTCACACAGCTAATAGGTATCTGAGGCTGAATTTAAACTCAAATCTTTCTGATCCCAGGCCCAGCACTCTATCCCTTTTACCACAACCTGCCTCTACTAAGAAACAATAAATAGAATATGATGAATACAGAGGATGAAAAAGTGGACTCACATGAACTAAGTAACACAACAACAAAAATCAACATTGAATGCTGTAAATTATGACCAAACTTGATCCCCCAAAAAAGATATGAGAATGTGCCTCCGTCCTTCTTTGGAGATGCAGAGGGCCTATGAGTACACAATGTTGGAATTGGCCATTGTCTTTGTTGGTCAGTTTTCCTGAATTATTTGTTTTGTTATAAGGTATGATTGGGAGAATATAGGGAACGTAAGAGATGAAAAACTAAAAGATATCAATAAAAACGGTTAAAGGAATCTCCTATGCCTTTAAAATTTGTTACATCCAAACAGACATGTTCTGTGTATATCTTATCTAGATGTCAAGCTGGAAGTGATCTCAAAGGTTATAGGTGTGGAAACAGGACCAGAGAGAAGTGTCTTACTCAAAATCACGTAGCTAAATAAGGGACAGAAACCAAGATTCTAACTAGCCGGCTCTGACTTTGACTGGTGCTTATTTGGCTGCCATTTCCACTTCATAAAATCATAGGACACCAGGCTTAGAACTGAAAGGGACCTCAACTGGGCATTTTCCTTCTAAGATGGTACTAATATTGATCTTTGTGCTAACAAAATCAATAATCTGACTAACCAAACAGCTGATTTAGAACCCACATGTACTAGAACATAATCAATTTCACCGTTGTGATACTGATCGGTGTTCTCCACGTCTATCACCTCCTCAACCATATTTTGAAAGGCATGGGACTTCTCTAAATCACACAAACATTTGGTGTCTCTCATTATTTACTCTAGAACTGTGTTTTCCAACATATTTTTTGCCATCTTCTACCTTACTCACCTTGGTAATGATGTCCCCAATAACTCGAGTATAGGCTAATTTAACAGAGAAAATCTTACAGAGTAGTTTATTGGATTTCCCTGCTTATTCATCCTCTACAACAGATGTTGGTATGGAAGTTACAATTATCATGTTTGTCTTTTTACAATTGCCTATCAGAAGCACCGCAACAGAAGATGAACAAGCATCGCATGAAATAGCATTTCTTGCTTCCTTTGGACTCACGTGAAGAACAATTCTGCCCACCCCTTCAATCATCTCTCCACAAAAACCTGTGAAGCATTCTTTTGTAGAGCTACAATCTCCTTTTGGACTTCTGCTTTAACTTGAGCAAGAATGTCAAGGTTGGTAAGATTCAAACTTCACTTCAGGAAGTCCACCTGTCGGTCCTTTGCATGAGTCTTTGCATCATCTGTCTGCTATTTTCCCACTCTTCCACAGGGGCCACAAGACACTCGGGACCACTGTCTAATTTTCTTTGTTTGATGCATCGCTGTTACTGAAGAAATGAACCAACAAAGAGGCGGTGCACTGTTGTTAAAGCTCTGTACTTTGCAGAGTTGCTCATGGGCTTAGAGAATAAGTCAAGCTGACACTGGAAGAGACCCCAGAGGCCATCTAATCCAAGCCCCTCATCTGCTAGATGAGGAAATTGATTAAGTAAGTTATCCAAGATCTCACAAGTAGGTAGTAGGTATGAGACAGAATTTGAACTCGTGCCCTCTGATTCCTAAACCTTTCTACTAAACCATACTGCCTCCCCTTAAGGGAGGGTATCCCCCAAAAGTGGGGCAAGCCTGCCCTTTGAGCCTGTCTAACATCATAGTACCTGGATATTTTGGCTTTTCTGGCTCAACCTCTAAGAAGCGGTGGCCATCTGAGGGGTGTGTGTGTGTGTGTGTGTGTGTGTGTGTGTGTGTGTGTTTGGAGGAGGAGGAAGCATTACGCTTCTATACATGGCATTGCCTTCTGCTTGTCACATTGAAACAAATTAGATTTATTGTTCTTACTGTCTTTGCTCTTGTTGATAAACTCAACTCACTGCACAGCGGCATTGGCAATGCTAAGCCACATTAAATGATACAGGAGAGTGACAGATGTCGGGATATCACTTCTCTCTCCACCAGCCCCCCCAGTGAGTGTATGATCAGCTCTAATCAGGGATAGAGCATTAGGCTCCTTTTCACAGCTGGGGATGACTCTGTTTGCATCTAACTTTCAAGTGTATGAACTCTTGGGAGTTGCTTCTTGTGAGATTATTCCTATCTTTAAAGAGAAAGAAAGATATGGGGGCACTTTGGTTATCCCCAAAGGTAAACATCTACCTTTTACCAGAGGCCCTCTTGAGACCACCCTTCCTCTTTATTCTGGGGCTCAGGATTCCTGGGCATTATAACCTATCCTGACTTATGGGTGAGGTGCAGCCCAAAGTAGGCACTTTCTGTTCTTTTTCTCTGTACTCCCTGCATTTAGCACGAGGCCTGATATTTAATAAGTGCTTGTTAATTGATTTAGTGACACAATAAAAGGAAAAGGAAGTGTAATCTTGTGTAATGATAATGAGCAGATGTGAAGCAATGAAATTAGTACCTCATAGTGTAGAGAATCCTGGGCTTGGAGTCAAGAAGACCAGAGTTTCAATCGTGCCAGAGATCCTTACAATCTGTGTGATGATGGGCAAGTCATTTAACACCACTGGGCCTCAGTTTCCTCATCTACAATAATATAAAAATGTCAACTCGGAGATGTAGCAAAACCTTCAGTAGCAGTAACGCCACGCTGCCAACTTTAAAGGCTACATTCCTCCTTTATGCTCATTAACAGGTTTTTCAGGAACTGAACTTTGTAAGAGGGGTTGTGTGGGTGGTAGATGGGATGTATCTGTTGCGTCAACACAAAATATAGCACTAATTTTTTAAAATTTGAAAGTACAGTTAATCATTTCCAAAATACAATAAAAGAACTTCTCTAGAGGGTTCTTTGTGTAGATCTGCAGCCCATCCTGTTAGGGTGCCAGTCAGTGCCAATTACCTGTTATTTTCTCATCATTAGGGTTGCATTAAGAGAGAAAGGTGAGGTTCCCATGGGAACTACATATTTGTATTTCCTGAGTTTCATGCAATAAAAAAGCTATCAAAGTTGCCCCATCAGAATTTATCTAGTCATCTGTGTTGGTGCAAGAGTCTACGTTTGATTTCTCACAAGAAAATTATACTCCTACTTCCCCACTGGTGTGACGTTCTCTCCGATTAGTTTTTCCAGAAGTGAGGCTGAGCTATAATGAGTTCTCTAGCCATGGTTCTCTAGTCCAATTTCCCCAGCTTAACCAAAAGTTGATGAGGGTAAGGAATAAAACTTTCAGGGCACAAAATCCACTTTCTCGGGCTCAATGGGTACTACAGAGAGTCAACATATACTCTGATAGATCTGTGATTTCATCATTGTGAGTATGATTCCCCCCTAGGATGGAGATCACATGAACTACCATCCCAGGAGTTCTCACCCATATCTTCCTCTAAGTTTGCCAGAGGATATCCACCCTGTTTCTTAAGGGCCTTCCTCATTTTCTCTTGACTTCTCTAGAATAGCAGTCCCCAAAGAGTTGTGTGATCGATCGATCAGACGGTGGGAGGATGGGTCACATCCTACCCTCCCTACAATAGCCAACAACCAGACTCATTTCTAATACAACCACTACCCTTATTCTCCCAACATGGCTTCATTCTGCCTCCTCTGTCCCCTCCCTCCACTGTGCAATCTCTGGATGATCTCTGCCTCTCTCACATCTGTCCCCTTCCCTCCACACGCACCTGAGAGGCTTCTGATCGGTGTCCTGCCTCACCTCTGCTCTGTCCAATCTTTCACTCAGTTGCCAAAGCCATCTTCTTAAAGTCCAGGTCTGCTTCCGTCCCTCCAGATCCAGCTGCAGAAGGCAAGATTTGGTCAACAAGTATTTCTTAAGCCCTTACCTGATACCAGGCGCCGAGGGCAAAAGGGAGGGGCCAACCACACAGGTGGGCCGGCTCAAGGGGCAGTACCAACTGCCCACCCCGTGGCCCTGCTCTTCCCTTAGCGGGAGGCCATTCTCTGACACGCGTGATTGCACAAAATCATCCCTTTCGAATTAGAACCATCCAATTCAATTCTCTCATTTACAAAAGAGAAAATTGGGGCCATTCAGCTCATCAAAAAGCACTAATTTTGAGTTCTCCTCCTTCAAGGCAGAGAGAGGGAGAGAGAATCCGACAAACAGATTCATTCCAAGGTGTTACAGGCTGTTAAGTTAATGTGTTGCCCTTCGGGGTACCACATTTGCATTTCAACAAAGGCCTGCTGGAGATGTAGTCTCTTAATACAAAGGAAAGGCTAATGGTAGGGATTTCAGGCACTTACCACCGCGGAGCTAAAGATGTTTTGAAGCTGGGGAACCTGGGGAATCTTCTCCCGGGGTACCATGGAGAGCTACATAGAAGGGCTGATCTCTACTCACTTCTGTACACATACAAGCCAGATGATCTTTTTGCTGGAAGAGATAAGCAGTAAAGGAAAGAGTGTGGCCCGAGGAAGTGAAGGCTGAAGCATCCCCCAATGAAACAAGCCCCTGGGTTGGGCCCCAACCTCATTTTCAGGCCAAAGAGAGACTCCCTCGAGTGTCCCAGCTTCAACATTTTTCTTGTGGGCCCAAAGTGCGTTTTGAGGACAAGAGGGCCGTTATAGGAGATTTTCTGGCATCCGTATGCTGCGAGAAATATTTGAAATGCAAAGACTGCACACAAAGTTCAAATAAGGAGCTAGAGCAAAATCTATTATGCTTCATAAGTGAATTTTAAAAAATCAAAACAAGTAAATCGTTAGACAGATTAGACAACAACCAAAAAATATGTGTTTAAAACAGGGAAACTATAAAATCCTTAAAGATATCAAGAGATTAGTTAACAGCAAGACAATATACACGTATGCAATGAAAGGTATAGCATCTAAATATTTAAAGGAAAAAAAAAAATCAAATGACAGAGAAAAATACAGTAACACTCTAAATTGTACCAAATATTTCCCTGTACTCCTGTCAGACTACATCAGATCTGTGTGGTCCGGAAATGGTGAGGGGTCACCATTTAATAAAAAAAAGCTGGAGAGAGCTCTAGAGTAAAGCAAAGTTTATTGTACAGTCCCCCCCTTCCAGCAGACTATGGAAGAGAGGAAGCGTCTCCTGTGGGCAGGACAACACCTTTAATCCCTAATGCAAAACACCCCCTCCCACCACTGACGCTTATCCTCATTGGCTGAGAGGCTTACATTCTAACCGCGAGATCTACCCACGAAATTGAACTTGACCAATAAATACATAGTTGCCCATATTTGACTGAAACAGGGAGGAGATATCATGAGAGGGGACCTCAATTATGCCCTTGACTCAATGTTCAGAGTCCTTCAGGCCTACTCAAACACTGAAGTAGATAAAGCCTTACTCAATTTTCACAACTGTCTTGAAAGATCTCACCTCATCTCATTCAGATCTAACCAACGGTTGACAAAAGAGAAAAATCAAATTGCCAGTATCAGAAAGGAAAAAGGAAAAATGACAACAATGAAGAAATAAAAGAAATTATTAGAAATTATTTTGCCCAATTTTATGCCAAGAAAAATAAATAATTGAAATGAAATGAATATCTGCAATACAAAACACCCAGGCTAATAAAACAATAAAAAGAAAATTTTAATAACCTAGCCTCAGAAAAAGAAATCGAACAAGCCATAAATGAATTCGCAACAACAACAAAAGGCCAGGACCAGATGGATTTACAAGTGAATTCTATTAAATATTAAATGAACAATTTCATTTCTATATTATATAAACTGTTTGCCAAAATAGGAAAATAAATTACTAATTTTTTTCTGTGATATAATATATATAGTCTTCATTCTGAAACCAAGAGAGATAAATTATTGAAAGAAAACTATAGCACACTTTCCCAAGTGTGACACAGGCTCTCAGCTTACTGTTCCATCTTCTCTTCCACTGAAGTCAGGTGCCCAGCGGGTGGCTAATACTGTGTCCACAGGATTCTAGGGGCATTCTTAACTAACTGGGTAGAGGGTATTTTGCTAAAGCTAAATAGCTCACAAGCCCCATTGGGTGTACTTCCCCACTTTGATTACAATTATCAATTATCAGTATCAGTTAGACTTGATGTTTTAGAAAAAGTTATTTCTTAAGGTAAAAGCATAAGAATAATGGGTACAAACATCTTAAACTGGGGACACAATCTCCCAAAAGTATGTAAGAATCCCAGAGCAAAGTGGGCTCAAGCTCAGCACATACATTACACTTCCCACATCCTAACTTCCACCCGTTTCCCCTCCACTGCATTCACCTCTCATCCCCTCTGTCCCTCTATCTTTCTCAGTCTTTCTGTGTCTCTCCTTGTTTCTCTCTGGGTGTCTCTATCCCTCTATCTCCGTCTCTCCCTCGCTCCCCCCCTCTCTGTCCTACCTTTCTGTCTGTATGTGTGTGTGTGTCTAGCTCTGTCTCTGTGTGTCTCTATCTCCATCTGTCTCTCTCTCCCTCCCTCCCCCCCTCTCTGTCCTACCTTTCTGTCTCTCTGTGTGTGTCTCTAGCTTTCTGTCTCTGTATGTCTCTCCATCTCTGTCTCTTTACTTCTCTTTGCCTCTATCCCCCCTCCCTCTGTGTCTATCACTCTGTCTCTGTCTTTCTACTTCTCTGTGTGTCTTTCTCTTTCGGTCTCTCTCTGTCGTGTGTGTGTGTGTGTGTGTGTGTGTGTGTGTGTGTGTGTGTGTGTGTGTGTGTCTCCCTCCCTTTCCCTCTTGCTCTCTCCCTCCCTCCTTCCCTGTTCCTCTCTCTGGCTAATCTGGAAATATTATCTCTTCCATGCTGCCTCATACTCCCACCATAATCTGACTTGCCAGTTAGCATGACATCCATGGGCTCTGCCTGATTTTCTTTGGCCAATCCCAAAACCTCTCGAACCTGGCTAAAATGTTTTTTATTGACTGATTCATTGATTCGGTGGAGATGCCTAAGCTTTGTGCGTTCATATCTCTGATTGACACCCACCCCTACACTCATAAATAGCAACTCAAACATTTTAAGCAAAATATTGCCAGAATGTCTAGAGCAGCACATCGAAAAGATTCTACATTATAACCAGGTAGGATTTATATTAGGAATGAAGAGTTAGGAAAGCTATAAATACAAAAGACCATATTTATAGCAAAAATGATCTGAATTACAAGATTACATCAATGAAGACAGAGCAAGTCTTTGCCAAAATGCAATACCCATTTCTGTTAAAAATACTAAAAAGCATAGAAAGAAATGTCATTTTCTTCATATAGTATCTGTCTAAAACCAAGAGCTAGAATGGTAGGTGGGAATAAAGAAGAAGCCTTTCTAACCTTGAGTTTGAGACCAAAGATCTCAGATCAGCACCAAACTAAAGCAAATAAAAGAATAAATAATTTTAGCTTGGGGCTAAGCGCAATTTAGATAGCTTTAGTTGTCTCCACCTTTAATCTTAGAGACTGATTTGTTTTACCTAGTCAAAAAAAATTCATACATATGTATCTATAAATATACACAAAACATATATATACATGTGTATGTGTGTGTGTAAAAATCCAGCCCCTAAACCACCAGACATCTTGCAAGGTTCCAGCTGTCACAATTAACATTTTTGAGGGCAGGGCACTGGCAGGGAAGAGTATCACACCCTCGGTGGACACAGGGAAGGAAAGAAAAAGAAGAGGGAAGAGGAGAAGGGAGGGAAGGGGAGAGGGGATATCCCCAGAAGATGTGGGCAATTCTGTAGCACTGGAGGTTTGAGGTGTCCTGGTCATGAGAGGATCCTAGTCATGCTGCTCAACATTCATATAATCTGTGGTTGTAGCCTAAACATAACAAGTTCCTGACAACCGAGCCCTGCCCGCACTGGGAGTTTGGGAAACTATGGGAAAGTGTACTCTCAAAATGTACATGTTAGAGGTTGAAGGAAAAAAAAAAAAAAAAAAAAAAAAAAAAAGGAAACTTCCCATCATTTTATTTGCTATCCTATTTCATTAGTCATTTTAACATTAGTCATGTTAAAAAAAAAAAAAAAAAAAAAACTAATGTGCCCTTTGGCCAGCTAACAAAACTCAATGCACCGGTAGAGGCTTATGAACTAGAGTTTTGATGACTACTGACCAACAGAGCTTCCTATACTTTGTGAGGAAAGTCTGTGGGAAAAGATGTCCCAAACACTACACTGGTAAACCCACCACGTCCTCTGGGTCACCTAATTTGCTGTAGTCCAGACAGGAGAATTCAGTGCAACACAACACTAAATTTTCTTCTGAATACATACTACATTAGAATCTTAAAATGACAAATCCTTGGAAGGGACTTTGGAAATCAGCATAAGGCAGTGAGCCGAGCATTAGATTTAACATCAGAAGTCCTGTGTTCAAATCATAGATTTGCAACCTATTATCTGGATGACTTTGGGCCAGACACTTTACCATCCCGAACCTCCATTTCCTCTTTTGGACAATCTAAGAGTTGGAGCGAGCAAAGTCTGAGGGATTTTCCAGCAGAGGATCTGAGCCCAGCCTTCCATGCCAGGAAGAAATCTCAACCACATCTTCTCGGAGAGATGATTATCTAGACTCTGGCTTGAAGAGGGAAATTGATGGGAAATTTGCCACATGCTCTCCTTGAATCCCGTGGAGATGCGAATCTTAACAGCATTTCAGGGCAGCCCCTTCTACTGTTGAGCAGCTCTAATGGTGTTAAGATATTCTTTCTTATATCTAAGTCAATCATGCTAATGACTCATAGTAATAGACTACTAGATCATCCTGCTAAGCCTCCTCTAGAGGCACTCCAACTTGTCAATACCTCTCCTATATGCAGGAGCCAAAAGCAAACACGGAATTTCTTATGTGACCTGATGGGGGTCCCCAGGCATCTAAAGGCCTCTATGACATGGCTCTCACCTGTATTTCTAGGCTTTTTCAGTACTATCTTTGTATGCCTAGCATTTAGCATAGTACCCGGCATGAAGATGTTTATGTACAGGGAGGAAAGCCTTCTTTGATTTGGATACTCTTCTTTTCTACTAAAATGGAAGGATCATTAGCTCTGGAATCACATGACCCAGGTTCAAATGCTGCCTTGGAAAGGTATTATATGTATGATGCTGGGCTTGACCTTGCCTCCTCATCTGTGAAATCAGGGAGTCTAACTCGGTGGTCTCAGCATCCTTCCAGGTTCCTCCCAAGTTCCAATCTCAGATCCTTCGATTCTAGCAACTGAAGATTGTATTGGGGTGTTTTTTTTTTCAGCCACAAAAATAATATTGTCATTTCCAAAGGCTCGATTTGACCGAATATCATACCTAGCAGCAGATCCAGGGCCCTACAAAATGCTTTGTTACCTCAGAGCCATCTCCCCAGCAGTGCCCCTACCCCCCCTCCCCATCCCCAGCCCATTATTTTCCTCAGGTTCAAAATGTAGACTTTGGTGAGAGCAAAGCCCAGCAGGCTGACCTTGATTCGTATGCAGATTCAGCTCCAAGGTTAGAGCCCTGTAAGCAGGATGGTTACAGAAGCCTCACTGGAATATGATTTTTAGGCATGTTTAATTTAAAACACTAAATATTTCATCTATAAAATGTGAATGGAAGAGCTTATATCAGAGCTTTTAGCTTCTTTTTTCCCTGATATTTAAGAGTTGTGAATTTTCAGACCTCCAAGAAGTTGGCAGAGGACACAGCAGAGGAAACAGCACTGCAGGGTTCATCCTTCCCCTGGGAGCAGCGCTCGTTCCAATGCTGCAGGCAAGGCCAGGCCTAGAGCAGACCTTGGGCCGAGGCAAATTGCTGCTCACCCTGCTCTCCCGCAGGCCACAGGGACTGCCTGCACACTCAATCTCTTGCTTCCACGTGGTCTTATCACACATTTACAAGATCAATCAAAACCCCTACTATGTGCCAGGCACTCCACATGAAAAAGCCCAAGTGGAATGGTTCCTGCCCACAAGAAGCTGACAATCTAATGTAGGAGATGGTGTGTATACCTGAAGACCTCGGTCTCCCAGAGTAATCCACTTCACTGGGGACAGCTCTGATGACAGATGCAACAACAAGGAGAGCTGGAAAGCTTAGAGCCTGTTAACTTACGGCCAATCAAAAATCTTCCTTTCTACAACTTCTCTCCAGGGTTTCTAAGCTCTGCCCTTCACAGGCAAGGAGACTCAATCTGTTCCCACTCCCCCAACGCCAACAACAGCCCATCACATACTTGTCACCATCTAGGCTTCTTTTTCCAAGCTAAACTGCCCAACTCCTTCCACACATTCTAGTACATAACATCACCTCACAAACCTTCACCGTTCTATGTGCCCTGCTCAGGATGTTCTCCCACCTGTCAATATTTTCCTGAAGTAAGGTGCCCACAGTCACCACCATGCTGCAGCTGTGCTGAATCAGGCTGAGGACAATGGGATATCATCAGCTTGCTGCCTAGCCCAGCCTCTCCCACTTCCTACCAATGGAAGCCCAGGGTTACAGTTTCCAGTGACCCCAATTAAATTCCATCTTAAGGAGTTGTGACCTATCTGCCAAGGTGTTTGCTTAATCTTTAACTCTTTCTTTTTTTTTTTGAACAGTTACAGCCTCAAACAATGCCCCAAGTCACTTAGCGTGCCCAGCAAAACACATCTGCGTGTGCCACCGGAAACGATCATCCCCTTATTGCACGAATGTGAACAGTAAGCTACTATACACGTGCCTCAGAAAGCTCCAATCATATGCCAACCATCATAACACCTTACATTTATATGGCACTGTAAGGTTTCCAAAGCAGTTAACAAATATTCATCTTTGTAACGAAAGCTGCGAGTGGGCCCCGTCACTACCTCCAGATGCATGGACTTATTGATGTAAGCTTTCCTTTTTGCTGTCTTTTATTCAGCCCCAACTTTTAGATTTACCAGACAAAGTTCTTCAAGGGCTTGCAATGAGGAGAAAGGATTGCGCTGGAGGAGCCGATCTCATCTGGTCCTAAAAAACTTGCCGCTTCACACAAGTGGTGGAGGACTCCAAATTGCCAAATCGTTGCTGAGGGCCAGCAAACTCCAACCTGGTATAAGTGGGCTGAGCCAGGTCCTCTTGGGAGGGCTGCTTTCTACAACCCTCAACAAGAGATCTCTGCCAGGATTGGAACAGAAGGAAAAATGACCTAGAGACAAACAAGGAGGGCCCTGAGATTTTGGTCCAGAATACAGTAAAGCACCACCGCCATGTCATGGCAAGCATATTTAGGCTGTCCACAGACTTCATGAGACTAAGAGGGCCTCTGTGGGGAGAGGGTCTGTAGGCCTCTAAAGATTGTTTCTGAGATTTGTTTATAAATACATATGGGAATGTCCCAATGAAAAAAAGTAGCCCGGGGCAGCTAGGTGGTGCAGTGGATAGAGCACCAGCCCTGAATTCAGGAGGACCTTAGTTCAAATCTGGTCTCAGACCCTATGTGACCTTGGGCAAGTCACTTAACCCCAGCCTCAAAAAAAAAAAAAAAAAAAAAAGCCCATCTGCAGAAAAGCCAACTAATATTTTTTTTATTATTGAAAGTCAGCTGAAAAGTAAAGAGCTTTGAAAAAGATCTATGAGTAATACCAAGGAGAAGTCATCTGCTCTTATGACAAATCCCAGTAAGCCAGGCCAGGCACCTTACTAGAAAACATTTGGGGAGGATAGTGTCTGGGAGAATAGAAAGTTAGAAAGGCAAAGGTTGATCTGATTTGAGCAAACCTATTGAAAAGTCAAAACTAACCATGCTCAGGGTCCTCCACAGATCCAAATCTAATAGTTCAAGGGCCATTTTCCACAGACAGTCATACCATATGTGCTGCAATTGAGCTTCATAGGAAAATACACATGCAAAATCATGTCCAGATTTGAGGACTGGATTGAGGTGTGTCCTGTTCGACACCATCTATATATACTTGAATGATGCTTAAGCCTTCTGAATGGACTTTCTAGAATTTGTACGAAAAAGGCAAATCACATCTTTTGTTCCCATCATTACCTTTAGGAAGCTCACAGAAGGCACCCGATCTTGGGGTCACCTATCAACTCTGAGAACATGTTGATTTCTGGGAAAACCATCTCCTAAATGGCATTTATTCACACAAAAACCAGCCACTTTCATGTGCCACATCTGTTATTCTCCAGTACTTGACCATGGCTTCAGAAAACAGGCAATACAATTTAGATGGAGGCTCCCTACTTGCCCCCTCCCAATCCTGTCAACATTAACTAGGAGGGACTCCTTCAATCCAGAGAAATGGGAAGTGTGTTATCTTATTCTGAAAGGAAGCAGATCATAGTCAGTCTCCTAGTTTTCTGCATGATAATGCAGGTTACCACAATATCTCCTTCAGAAAAGAATCAGACACAGGCTTTATTTAGTCTTGATCTAATCTTTTGTAATACCAGAACCCAACAAAGGATTTCGTTCTTCAGAATGTTTATTGAATTACCCTCCAGCCATGGAGGGTCCTTACTGGCTTATTTTATTTCTTAAAGGAAATATCTATATTTAATGATATATTTAGAAGCAGAATAGAGTAAGGAAAGCCTAGTTTAAATTCGGTCTCTCTCAGGCCTTTTATGTACAATGCTCTTAAGGTTTGCATAGTGTTTTACAGATACTAATTTATTTGATCCTCACAACAACCCTGAGAAGTAGGTATTCTTATGAGCCCCATTTTGCAGATGAGGAAACTGAGGAAGGCAGTGGGTTATACAGGCGATATCTGAGGTTAGACTTGAATTCAAGTCTTCATGATCCCAAGTCTAACATTCTATTTATTCATTGTTACACCTTAACTACTACTAAGATAGAGACAGATTCAAATCTGAGTTTGGAAAGGGTGTTTCTACACTGGAACTTCCCCCCACTGATGAAAGTGCTCCATACACCAAGACATTTTGTTTTGATACAAACAGCATTTTCCAACACTCAGCTCCCTCCTAAAAATACATTCTTTGAAGAATTTGATCAGAGCTAATAGAAAGAAGGGATGGGTCCTTTCACTTTTAGAACCTGTACTAACATTGACTCTTACACATGACCCAAGTTTGGCTGAGAGTCTCCAATTGACGATTACATCATACTCACTGTGTCCCCTGTATCGATTGTTATCCTGGCTCAGCTTTCTTCACACTTCAACCAAGGCTTCTTATGTTTTTTCTGAATCCTGGATACTCTTCATTCCTTATGGCTCAGTAATCAGAAAAATCACTAAAATGAAAAGACAGAGATCTCAAAGGCTAGTAAATGCCAATTAAAACTGAAAGCTACTTGCCTAGCCTTTGTTTTAATCCAATCAGAGGCAGCCCATCACTTCCCAAGACCTGCCTTTTCTCTTTTACATAGCTCTTCCCAGCCATCAGACCCAACCCAACCTCTGGTCAATTTCCAATCCCAGTTCCGGGTCTTATGCTCAAAGGCCACACTGAGCAAGACAGCCTTTTAAAGGTCTGAAGACAGCTGCTGTCCCACCCCCACCCCTCCCAGTCTTCTCTTCTCCAGGCTAAAGATTCTCAGGTCCTTCAAGTTCATGACGTCCTCATAAAGTTCCATGATATTCACATAAAATAATTAGTTCAACTATTCCCCGATTACTGGGGACAAATTTTATTTCTAGCTTTTTCGTCACAAACAACTCTGTGAATATGTGTATCCATATATTTTTTCTTGTGTGGGGTACAGTCCTAGGAGTGACCCACCTAGGCTCCTTTTAAAAATAAATTATCATCACTATCTTATTTGACATCAAAACATTTGGTTTCAGGTGTTCTGTTCTTCTCTGTTCAGCTGACTTTGTTGTAGTGAGCGAATATAGCGCTCCTGGCTTCCTCTTAACAGGAGTGCCTCCCTTTTAAGATGATCTACAATTGTGCTGTCTCTAAATCCCCCAGAATTGTTTTATGTTATCTCTCCCATTAGAATGGGAGCTCCTTGAAGTTAGAGACTAGTTTTTTGGCATTTCTTTGTATTTCCAGCAGTCAACACAATACCCACAAGTAGAAGGTATTTAGTAAATGCTAAATGACTTGACTAGTTCAGCTGTGTACCCTTTCCCAGGAGTCTTCTCTGAACTTCCCTGAATTGCTTCTCTTTGTCCTTTCTTATAGCTCTTTAAAATTCATGTACCTTCACTTGTGGAGCCATCTTCCAGTGGAGAGAGTCTACTTTTTGTCCAGTTCTTTGCAACTATAAAAAAAGTGCTGTTATAAATATTTTGGAGTATAGGTCATTAACTTCTTTGGGGTATAGATGTCCTTGTAGTGAACTCTCTAGGTCACAGGGGGAGGGTATTTTAGCCACTCACTTGACAAAACTTCCTAATGCTTTCCAGAATTCCTACTTCCCTTACTTTTACAACATATTACTTACATTCTCCTCATGTCCTCCAGGACATGCAGACAAAAGTCGAGAAATGGAAAGTAATAGAAATGAGGTCAGTCGGGTAGGTCTATTATTGGGAAATCATCCTAAACACTAACAATGTATATTTGTTTCATCTCAGACTTTGCTGAGTGGGGCCCAAGCAAGAATTCATCTTCTGGCAGGACTCACTTTTTCCTCTCCCCAATCCCACAAGTAAAAGAGAAGAAATGGGATTTTCCCTGTAGAATCTGAAAACAGATGGAAGGGAGGGGAGGGAGTGGAATTCTGTGGAATGGAACAAGCTGAGTCAGCATTCAAGTCAGTTTCAGATTTGAAAGAAAATGGTAATTCATTTTATGAGAAAAAAATGAGTTGATCTATGAGTTATTTGTTGAAATTTTTAAAAAGAGCTGTGGTGTCTTACAATAGCTAAGATGTGGGCTCTTTCAGAAGGAAGAACACCAGGGGAGGGGGAGAGATAGTGATAGCAGTAGAGTCCACAGGTACTAAACTTTAGTACCTAGTACTTTAGTAACTAGTACTTTAGTACAGGTTCTGTACTAAAGAAGACTTTTAGTCAAGGTGCCAAAGATCAGTGCTGAACTTCATAGTCCATCTGAGACACAGGCATGAAAATGGCAAGTGAGCCGTCATCCTTCTTTATGGCACTTTGTGCTGATGACCAACTGATTCCAGCCCCAGCTGGAGAGGAAATGACCATCTCGCCTCTAGCTCTGGAATAAGAGATTAAAGATAAACTGCACGTCTAGCTGGGGATGGCAGAGGCACTTCATAAAGTCTTTCTGAAGTAAGTGTAAGGAGAAACAGCCCAATCTGGAAAATGACTGCAGGAAAACACATTCAGATAAGTCAGACAGACCCGTTTCTGGCAGAAGTTGACCGTGGACACAGCAATGGCACAGCTTGTGTTTCAGTCCAAGAAAAATCAAGTTTCTTTTCGAGCCCACACAAGATGAGTCCCAAGTTGATTGCTCTGGATACAGCCCAGGGGAAAACATTTCCTTCACAATAACTAGGCCCGCATGCCTGACGCCCCTTCCTTTCTGGAGGCACTAGGTGTCCCTCTCCTAGGAAAGGTCTGGCTGACCGCTGCCCGAACCAGCTGAAATGAAAAAGGGCCTAAATGTTCTTGGAGAAGTGCTGAATGAAACTCATGCGAAAGCCTCAGCATAATTACACGCTGCACATCTGAAGGCCAACACAGAGCAGAGCCATTAGAAACATGCAGAAGGTGTGGGAGGCTTTCATCAAAAACATATGGGCATTCAAGTCTGACCCCTGGCCACACTGAAATACTTCAAGTTTTGCTTGCTTTGTTCCATTTTGTCAACTCCTTCAGAACAGAAATCATGCAAATTGAGATGACCAGAGGGGTTTGATTCAGGTATTTCAATTGCATAAAAGCCAGGAATGTTCCACTCTGTCTTTGTCTGGAGGAGAACCAAAGGGCCCTTCTTGGCACACCGGCCTCAAGGTGGGGGGTCTGAATTTCTGGCACCTTTTGGCCCAGAATCTATAGGATCCCTCAGCCCCAGATACACAACAGCCCAGAGGGCTGGGTGTTTTTCAGAACTGTAGGTCACTTAGCACTGAACTGAAAATCACTGAGAGAAGGGATCTCTCCCATGAGGATGGTTTTTTGGCCACCCGAAACATGCTGGCATCTGCAGCACCATCTACGCCAATCTGACAATTTACACTCTGTAGCATACACGTATTTCATTTAAGGCAGAAAACGTTCCCCTAGGAAGAAGGTCAGGGTTTTCTTCATTGTCAGACAGGGCGAGACTCTCGGCTATTAATTATGGTCAGCAATGCCCCACACAAATCTGAGGAGAAGCTGAAGGAACTGAGGATGTTGAGCCTGAGGAACAACAGCCTCAGAAGGCACAGAAGAGCTTTCTTCACGTATTTTAAGGGCTGTCACCTGCAAGAGGGCTTGACCTTGTTCTGCAGACCAGAAGCAATGGATGGAAGTCACTGAAGGTCTTCGAGGGAAAGCTGCAGAGCCAAATGCTGAGCACTCTGGAGGGGAAAATTTGGCCATGCTCCAGAATGGAGGAGTTTGCTGTTGATGTACCTTTGTGCTCCAAGACGCTGTACATTCTTGCCCTTTGTGTATAGTGCCCAGTCACTCAAGGCCATTCAGAATCTCACCTCTGCCCAGGGATCCAAGCCCATCTCCCACTATGGCCTTCCCAAGATCCCTTCCCCACTAGCCAAATCAGAGCATTCATAGCTCTATCACTGTGCTTTGACCCAAGTCCTGTCCCGTTCTCTAGACTTCGGGAAAGCCCAAAGAGCCAAACTCAAGCTCTTCTTCGTGCTACCTTGTAGCGAGCTGTCATCTCTAGAAGCTGCCGGATCGCTCTCTGGGAAGAGATCTGCTGTGTCTTCTACTCAAATCTCTCCGACAGATTCTTCTTCCTGTAGCGAACCGTTGTCTCCAGGCAGTTGCTGTTAACTCTTGTCCAGAGAAGTGACTTCCCTTCCTGCAGAGAGCCCCGTCAAGCCTGTTGCAATGCAGAGACTTCTTCTTGAATCCTGGCTCTGAATCTCCTCCAGCTCTTATCCTTCTCCAGGCCGATCTGCTCTCTGGGCCCAATGCTATCTCTTTTATCCTCCCAGAGAATGGGCGTGGGATAATGCAAGGGCTTCTGGGAAGAACCACTTCAGCCAATGAGCTTGCTCCTTCTATCAAGTCAACCTGAGTTCTCACCTTGTAATTGTCCAACCTGAATTCTCACCTTGTCACTATCCAGACAACCTGAGTTCTCACCTAGTAATCCTAACATCTCCCCCTTTCTTTTGATGTTAGGATTACTAGGTGAGAACTCAGGTTGTCTGGATAGTGACAAGGTGAGAATTCAGGTTGGACAATTACAAGGTGAGAACTCAGGTTGACTTGATAGAAGGAGCAAGCTCATTGGCTGAAGTGGTTCTTCCCAGAAGCCCTTGCATTATCCCACGCCCATTCTCTGGGAGGATAAAAGAGACAGCATTGGGCCCAGAGAGCAGATCGGCCTGGAGAAGGATAAGAGCTGGAGGAGATTCAGAGCCAGGATTCAAGAAGAAGTCTCTGCATTGCAACAGGCTTGACGGGGCTCTCTGCAGGAAGGGAAGTCACTTCTCTTCCTGCAGAGCCCCGTCAAGCCTGATGCAATGCAGAGTCTTCTTCTATCTCTGGGAGTCCTCTCTTTTATTCTCCCAGAGAATGGGCGTGGGATAATGCAAGGGCTTCTGGGAAGAACCACCTCAGCCAATGAGCCTGCTCCTTCCATCAAGTCAACCTGAGTTCTCACCTTGTAATTGTCCAACCTGAATTCTCACCTTGTCACTATCCAGACAACCCGAGTTCTCACCTAGTAATCCCAACACTACCTTGCCAGCAGTGACCCTATGCAATAACTACTTGTTTCCCCTAACCTCCTATAGTACTTAGCCTCATCATCACTCACTTGGAATGTGCTGGCTACTGCCTCCTGATTGTTAATTACCTTGATCTCTGTGTCCTCTCTCCCCAACTGGACTTAAACCTCTTCAGTTCAATGATTTATTTCAGCAAACACTAATCGAGCACGTGATAATTGGTGCCTGGTACTTGGCACATGGCATGTGGCTGGACATAGAAAACACAAAGCCATGACAACTTCTACCTTTCCTTCCCAAGGTTGGCAGGGGGTTGGAAAAGTAGGGAGTCTATTTTAGACTCAATCTTCTCATTGCTCAGGCCAAATACTGGCCCCTGCACTCCCCCGAGGCTTGCCGTACAGCTGCTGCAGTGGACGATGGTGAGGATTCAAAGCCGGCTCTCTGGACGTGATCCTGGGCCCCATCCCAGAGGGCAGGCCTCTTTGCAAACTCTTAAACCTGAGAAGCAGTCCTTCAAGCAGAAACCAGGACTCTTACCAGCTGGATCAGACAGGGCTCCTGGTGACTCCTCCCCACAATCCATAGCCCATGACTAGGCACTCGGAAGATGCTCAATAAATATCTCACTGATTGATTGCTGTCAGTGATGCCAGGAAAGGGAGCTATCAAATGGTGCCCAGGATAAGAGAGCCTTAAAGTCTAGACTGAGACTTAAAGATGGGGCCTTACTGTCTCTCCCTTACAATCACTCAAAAAGGAAGAAGCAGCTGATTTAATCAAGCTAGAAGGCAGCAACTCTCACTTCTAAAAGAGCTGCAATCCAAAAGCCAAAGTCATCCCATCGCCCAAAGGGGTTGTAAAGTGGAGGCAATGATGTCATCAAGAAGCTAACATTCTCTTTTTTGGGGAGGGGGTTCTCTTTTTTTCCCCTTTTCTTTTCTTCTTTTTTAAGGAGAAGTCTGTTCATCCTTTATCATTTTTCCTTCCAGTGAGAATTTTGCGGCTCTCACTGTGTTCACACATCCACTGGTAATTCAAGTTAAGTTTATGTTCAGATTTTGTTGGCAACTTGATTCCCAAATGGTTGGGCAGTCAAATCAATGTGTGCTTTCTATCCAGAAGCAAAGCAGTGTAATGGAGGGTGGGCCAGGGTCATGATTTGATGCCAAACTCTGATGCCCTCCAGCTGTGACCCCAGGCAAAGCACCTAACTTCTTAGTGGCCTACTCTGCTCATTTGTAAAATGGGAACATTCCCATTTGACACAGAGTAAGAAACTGCAATATGCTGTATAAAGATGAGCTGCTGTGACTAGTAGGGCCCGCTGTTTCACAGTCAGGGTGCTGGCCCAGGTAGGAGCTGGATTACCTGAGTTCTGCTGGATTTGCCTCTGCCACTGATGGCTGTTCAACCAAGAGAGCTAAGTAGTTGACATCTAAGGTCCCTACCAATCTGTTCTAGGAGGAGAAGATACTGCTCCCCCTCTCCTCAGCATGTCGTGTAAGAAGGAAGAAAAAGGAGGGAAAAAAAAAGTCTGGTCTACCAGAAGTCAGTGAGGATTTTTTTTATACAGGGAATCCATTTTCTGGGAATTTGTTGGTCAATCTATAAAATAAAACAAGAGGAAGGCCTCAAGCACATTGGTAGGTCTGAATAAAATGTGGCCCAGTGCCACAGGGTAGGCAAAGGTATGGGGACTTTGAAAAGATAATGGTAAAGAGGATGCCCATTCCAAGCAAACATTGCTCAATGAAAGCAATCTTAGTAATACCAGCTCATGCGCCTTCCCTCTAAAGGCCTTCAGTGTCTGGCTCACAGTCTTCCCCTATGACCCAAATTATACCCTTTTACTAGAGGATATCTACATAAGAGTTGATGTTTCCTCATGTGGCTATCTCATCAAACACCCCAATCTCCCAATTTACCAAAATCTTCAAATCCCACAACCTATGGGATCATCTCCATCATGCCTTCAATAGATATGGGGATGGTCACATCCTCAATCTCGGCCATCACCCACAAGTCCTCCACTTTGATGATCAAGAAGTCTGAATTTGCTCTATCTGATCAGAACTTCCCATCGACTGATCTCTCCATACAGCTGCCACCTTAATCCTGTCATCCCTTGGGGCTCTCCCAGGCCACCACCCCTCTTTGGCTTTTTCTTTTTTCCCTTGCTGAGGCTAAGCCTATGCTGAACCAATTCAACTTTGCCATCTTCTCCTCTTGAAAGCCTTGTCCCCTTGTCCTCTCAACACTCACGGTTTGCCAATCCCAAAGCTGAATCACTGCCACCATCTACCTCCTTGATTCACACTCACAGGCCACTCACACCACACAGTCAGGTCAATTGGGTCTAGCAAAAGTTTTATTTCATGTCAACTGAATCCTCACCATAATTGTACTTCTTCCTAATTGACTTTCCATCCCACTTCCCACAAAGGCTGTTCCAAACCTCCTCTTCTCTTCTCAAGCTTCTCAGCTAAGGACTGTATCACAGACTTTATTTAAAAAAAGAAAAATTGAAATGAAGTGATCCAGGCCATTTCCAATGATCTTGTGATGGAGAGAGCCATCTGCACTAAGAGAGAAGCACTGAGTGTGGATCACAACGTAGTATTTTCACCTTTTTGTTGTAGTTTGCTTGCTTGTTTTTTTCTTTCTCATTTTTTCCCTTTTTGATCTGATTTTTCTTTTGCAACATAAGTGTGGAAATATATACAGAAGACCTGCACATGTTTTACATATATTAGATTATTTGCTGTCTAAGGAAAGGGGGGGAAAGGAAGGGAGGGAGAAACATTTGGAGCACAAGGTTTTGCAAGTGTGAAAGTTGAAAACTATCTTTGCAAGTATTTTGAAAGTAAAAAGCTATTATTTAAATTTTTTTTTAAAGTTGAGGCCATTCATGGTTGCTCACCTTCTCTATACCACAAAACCCCTTGAGACCATTCCCCATTCTCTATTCCTTTGCTCTGTATTGAAGATGTGAGCTTCCCCTAGCCAAGGCTCTGCCCTCTCCAAATGCCCTAGATCCCAAATGCCCTTGTACATCAAGGCTTGGTCCTGGGCCCTTTTCTCTCTCTTTCACTTGCTAATCTCAGCAGCTTCCATGTAGTGTATTATTTAAGTATCATCTCTATACAGATGAGTCCCAACTCTCAGAGACAGAGACAGAGATGAGGTGATATACATGCTGTGCTATGGATTCAATAATAATGCATTAATTAATTCAACATCCTAACAGGTACCTCTACCTGCCAGATCCTCTGCTTTCAAAGCCTTCGTTCACGTCATCCCCAGTGACTATAGCACGGGTCATGCTGCCAAAATGTGTTCCTCTTCAGAACTACTTCGGAACGACTGACATGCTTCTTGTCCCTCAGACCAAGTCAGAAATTCATAGCACCTGTGATTAAAAATATACAATCATCACCAACTTGGCCAGCTGTCTTCTGTTTATACATTTCAGTTATAGATATTCTCTGTTTTGCTTGTTGAATCAGAAGAACACAAAAGTGAAAAGAGCCCCTGGAGACCATCTAAGTGGGGGGACAAGGAGAAGGCCAGGAAGGACAGGGCAGGGGGCTGATAGCCACCGCCACTGCTTTGCCAAGCTGTGGACCTTCCAAACCAATCTTTACTTCTCAGAATACACAGAACTGGTCATTTAAAGGTCTATATAGAGAAAGCAATGTCTGCATCTCATCTCTAAATCTTTGAAGAGTATAAACTTCTTACCTGGAACTCCCTCCCCCCTTGATCTCATCACCATCTCTACAGGAAGCCTTCGGCTCATCCTTCATCCCACTCCATCCCAGAAGAATTGTTATCCCCAGTGTTGAGAGCAATTATGAAGCACCTACTATGTGTATGACATGGTGGTACAGCAGCAGTGTTTAGTGGGGTAGGGGAGACTTGGCAAGGACAGTGACCTAGAAGCAGATTTCTAGACCCAATCTGCAAGCCCACTTTCTGATATGTTCACAGACACCGCGGCATGCCAGGGCCAAGATCCTGGAGGATCGCGCCCATTTGGTTGATGTTCCACTTAAAATACATCAGAGCATTTTCCAAAATAATATGGCATACAAAATTACCTCAATAGTGCAAAAGAGGTACACTCATAAATAACCAAACTATTTGCTTATATCTTTTATAAGACTGATGCAATTGTGTTTTTTTATTTGGTAGTAAAGCAGGCCGGGGCCTGCTCACACTCTAGTTTAACTAATGATCACCTTGTATGTTATTAAAGACAGTAACCATCTTCATTCAAGAGGGCCAGCTAGAGGGCCAGCTAGGGTGTCAGGAAGGCCTTTGCCCAAGTAGCACTTTGGACAGAAAGGAGCTAGAGAGCCAGGGGCATGTCTTAGATTGTCTCAGTGCAGCTGGAGGGAGCATCTATAGAGGCACACCCATACTCAAAGGAAATCAAATGTCCCAATGTCACCACCACAAACAATACTTCAAACATACATCAACTCTTCCTGGAGTTTCAGGTTGATATACTTTATCTCACTTAATTCTCACAACTCTGGGTCATAGATCTATGGGCATTATCATCATCATCATCACCACCTCTTTTTTTTACAGAAAAAGAAACTGAGGCTCAAAGGTGAACTAACCTGCCCAAAAGGCACATAGCCAGTAAGTGTTGGGATGGGAACATGAGGCTCCCGGCCTTCTTGACCCTAGGCCTCTCTGCCCACCACAGCAGTAAAATGAAGGGATTAACCAGAGCCAAAGTGCTGTTTGCTTTTCTAGGAAAACAGCAGGGAAAGAATCAAGTCCTTTGATCAGTTGCAGTTAGCCAAAGAGGCAAGAGAGAATCACGTTCTGCATCCTCCTCTCTTTGGGGGTCCCAGTCAGTTCTGGCAGAATGTTCCTCAATCTTTTCAATACCCGCAGTCACTTCGGCACTCATGGCCCCAAAGGGAAGGAAACATTCGGAGTCATCTGACCACTGGATTTCTTTTCTAAGATTGGAGCTTAGAAGAAACTTCTCATCTCACCTCTGAGACATCATGGGGTTCAGTTGTGCCATTTGGGGGGGATAGCACTCCACTTAGCTAGGGGTCTTGCTGCTCCAACAACAGCTGTGCAGCTTGCCCCCCCCCCCCCGGTTGATTTGACAGACTCTTACAGCCTCGCTACCTTAAACTTCCTAGCTTCCAGAGGGCTCCCTACCAGTCATGTGACCCTAGTCTTCAAACAATGATTTCATCATATCATACACTCATACTATGCAAAGAATCCCTACCAATGAGTCCCCAGCATCATGAGAAATGAAATCCTAAGGCCACCCTAGGAGGCAGCAGTCTGCTACCAAGAGACAGGATTGTGGGTCTCAAGTTCCCTCCTCCTACCGGCTTACTGGAAGACTGGTACAAATGGATCCTTGAAAACCCCTCAACTCTGGGGATTCCAATTCTTCCAGTATGGAATTAATATTCACTATAATTCCATCTGCTTCTCGGTCACTGTCCTTGCCAGCCCTCCCCTACCCCACTAAACACTGCTGCTGTACCACCATGTCATACACATAGTAGGTGCTTCATAATTGCTCTCAACACTGGGGATAACAATTCTTCTGGGATGGAGTGCACTAATGTTGAAGGATGAGTGAAGGCTTCCTGTAGGAGATGGTGATAAGATCAGGGGGGAGGGAGTTCCAGGTAAGAAGTTTATACTCTTCAAAGATTTAGAGATGAGATGAAATGCCGGAGAAAGCAGACATTGCTTTCTCTATATAGACCTTTAAATGACCAGTTCTGTGTATTCTGAGAAGTAAAGATTGGTTTGGAAGGTCCACAGCTTGGCAAAGCAGTGGCGGTGGCTATCAGCCCCCTGCCCTGTCCTTCCTGGCCTTCTCCTTGTCCCCCCACTTAGACAATTAAGTAATATTCACAATATCCTTGAGGTTGGCCTAGAGCCACCCAGTCAGGGCACACTCAATGAGCCTGATATTTCCAAGGAAAGGTAGAGAAAGGTAGTGCCATGTGGTGGCAGGAACAAGGAAGGGCCTGTGTGGAGGTAGAGAAATCAGTATGGTGGGAAGTGTGAGGGATGAGTCTACTAAGCAACCTCAGGACATGTGAATGAAGGCAGCACCTGGAGGGAGTTCAGGACCCTAAGCATCGGGGCCCTTTCTCCGGTCTCACCCATAAAGAAGCCCAAAGCTCTGGGATGGGATTTCTGGAGGAAGGGTTAACATGGGCACCCTGACCACCCTCCCTTTCCACTCTGCTCCATTAGCCCTCCCAATCGGTTTTGCCAATGAATCTCCTTTAGTGACTCAGAGAATGGAAAAAGCCCAAAGCCTCTGACGGTGGCAGCAGCAGGTGGCTGGAGAATGAGTCTGTCAGGTGGAGACATGGGGTGTTTTTTGTGTGTGGTGGGTTGCTTTTTTTTTTTTTTGCTAACAGGTTCACACTTCATTAGCACGTCCCCATATCGACACTAGGGGACAGGAATAATTTTCTGCAAACATTGTTATTTACCATTTAAAGCAATGACCTGGATGATGGCAAAGAAAACCTGTTCGGTGGGGCTTTAGATCACCCCAAGTGGGACACATGAGGAATGGTCATCGCAAGGGAATAGAACATCACCTCAGAAGCCAGCAGAATACGTGGGAAGCCATCAGAACAAAATTCACCAGAGGCCAGTCGCCGACTTCAAGGGCCCACGCCAGGGGAGGAAAGACAAAGTCCCCAAGTGGCTCACCCTCTGCCGCCCCTACTTCCACCTCTCCACCCAACAGCCATGCCTTGTCCTCTTGCCCATTTTCAATTTTATGTTACATGCGTAATGTTTGATGGCCCATGCTTTTTAGGTCTCTGTACAGTGCCTTAAGCTCTTAGGAAGCTAAGCACTATATAAATCTAACAATAAATAAATAATAAATAAGAGGAATAACTGGCTATGTGCAAGCTGGGCTGAAAAAGATCTCTAGGGCGTGCAATGAAGAGATGCTGAAGGAAGTCAACAGTGAAAGTAGAAGTGATAAGAAAACAACCAAAGGCTGAAAGGCATGAATAAAAACGGGGCAGTAGCACTGCAAGCCCCACCCACAGACGCCACCTAGAGGCACCTAAGGCAAACAGCAGGACCAATGGGCTGACAATGAACCTCTAGTTACAAGTCTCAGCTCCAGGGCAGGAAGCTTCTTCCAGGGAATAGCCTTAATCCAGACCTGCTCCACTAGACTGGGGCTTGTGAGGAGGGAGTTGACAGCCTGGAAAGAATGATCCAATTAGACTATTAGCATCTGGGAACATCCCATCCAGACTGAGTTCCACCAGCAAAAAGCGGCCCTAAAGGAAATGGCACATGAGGAGCTGGGTCCCTTCCCACACGGCAGCCTCGACGGTGACAGCCAGAAACAAAGGTGACAGCCGGTTATGGATGGAGGGTGAATGGGCAGGACTATGTGAGCTGGGCTTTCAAGGTAGGAGATAGATGGGGGAATGCCCTCAGAGCCAGATGGGGATTTGGATCACCAAAGGGCAGAAGAAGACTATAAGTGATTGGCAAGTTAAGAGTGCAAATATGCACACTGACCGAGGTTCACGACAAGAAGTGAGTCAGAAATCAACTAGACAAGCGGGAATTGAGAAGTCACCAAAAGGGGCAGCCATGTGGCATGATGGATAGAGCACTGGCCCTGGAGTCAGGAGGCACTGGGTTTAAATACAGCCTGAGACACCTAGACACTTATTTATTAGCTGTGTGACTCTGGGCAAGTCACTTAACCTCAAATACTTCACCAAAAGAAAAGTCACCAGAAAACAAACCAACCAACCCAAGACTCTGAGTTAGGTAAGAGGACTGAGAGATTGAGACTGCAAACTCTAGCAGGAAAAACACTATATGTGGAGTTAAAGGGTGTGTGTTCCAATCTTGGCTCTGACACTTACTAGTTACCTCTCTGGGCCTCAGTTTCCTTCTCTGCAAGATGAGAAAATTGGAAATTATGACCTATAAGGTCTCTTCCAATTGTTAAATCCTCTGATGTGGAACTGGACAAAGTCAGAATATGAGAAATATGAGCTGAATCAAAGGCCAGCCATGTGGTGGCAGGAACAAGAAAGGGCCTGCGTGGAGGCTGGAGCCAATCATAGAAAGAAAGGCCCAGGATAGGCTCTAGAGAGACCCCACTGGGCTGAGATGAAGGAGCTGAGGTCACTTGCAAGGTTGGGTAGCTCTGGTCCAGCTTCTTGAGGGGGACCTAACTTTTTCTGGAATTCAGTCCACTCTTCCGCTCCGACTACTTGGGAGAATAATGACTTGCATAAGTTTATTTTCTTATGAGTAAAGTATGACTTCCTTCCATTTTGTACTAAGCTTTGCTAGTGCCAAGTTCCCAGGGTGGCCCCAGTCACTCACCACTATCCCTGTACTTCAGGCCTCTGTGACCAAATATCCAGGCCAATGGGAACTGTACAGTATTAAGGCCGCCTCAGCAAGTTCTGGCCCAATGAAATTTGCTGAGACAAAGTATTAGGCCTGCCCAGAGCTGTTACTTCAGCAGTCTCTTGTGACTGCTGGCAGGTATATTTCTCAGTGCTCACTACCCTTTACTATCCCCAATAAATCATCAAAAGCCGAGAAGCAGCCAGTGAGAAAGAGGTCATCTTCCATTTGCAAATCACAGTCCACAAAGTAGCTGCCCAATTTGCCCCTCCCACCAATCATCAGAACCCAATGAAAGAGAATGCTTTTTTGAAGGCCATAGTGGCCTTCTGGCCCGTGAACCTCACTTCCATCCAACCCCCTCAGCCACTTGTCATGCCTCAATTCCCTTTTGTTCTCCCAATGGCAGAACAGCCAAAACTCCAGGCCAGAGTCTGTTTTCTCCCTTTTCAAGGCTTTATATGTTTTAAGGGCTTAATTGAAGCAACAGTTTGTTGACATGTGTCCCATTTCTCTGGCACATTCCCATCAATAACAACAGTAGAGATTGTTCATGGGACTTAAATGTTTCCCTAGAAAGCTGGTCCTGTGAGTATTATGACCTTACTCTTCCAGATGAACAGAATGAGGTCCAGAGGAGCAAAGTGGCTTGTCCAAGATCACAATGTCAGTATGAGAGCTGGGCCTGACTCCTAATGCCAGGCTCTTTCCATTCTGCATGGGGCAGACACCCTGTCTCTACTGCCCTGTAGCCACACCTCAACCAAGGCTCCAGAAGAGCGTGTCTCCCCTTCCATGGCACTATGGGAGGAAGAAGCAAAGTAGGGTGACTTATCTGGCCACTTCAGCTAGCAAAACTTCAGTTTCCTTATCTGCAAAAAGGTGTCAATAGCTGTACACTATCACATGACCAAGCTGTCATGAGAAGAGGCCCTTGCAAGTCTTCAAGTATGACCAATTTGGAAGTTCTTGCTGTCATAGTTGTTATTACGAACCATCTGGTCCTTCTGCTGCTGAAATGGAGGAAAACAGTGTGGGTTCCATGAAAGCACTACCAGGGAGGCTTATCCTCAAAAGGCCCACCCTTCCCTAGATGGGAAGCCAAGGACCAGGAAGAGAGATTTCCACAAGCAAAAGAACATGCCTAGAACAGAGTAGGTTTCATACCATGAGTACCTGAATAAATGAATGAATGAATGAGTGAATGAGTAAGTAAAAAGTACAGTGGACACTATACACTGTGAAACAATGTCCAGTGAAAGAGCAGTTTACTGAATTGTATATCAGAATGAGGCTTGAGAAGGAAATTTGAAGGATCCAAAGTGATTCCCTCCTGAGTTATTTAAAAGCCAAGGATGACAAGAAAAAGAGGACGCCTTCTACCTAGGCCTGGAGCTGGGAGAACCCAATCCCAGCCAGGAGTGATCTTGGCAGTGGTTAGCTTTCCACCCTCTCCCATTTTCCACTAAACTTGGATGGCAGTGGTTTGAGGGAAGATACAAGTGGAAAAGAATGTTGGGAATTATGAGTTTCTGATACCATCCTCCCACTCTACTTGGCCTTGCTGGAGCATCACAGCTGGTTCTCCCTTCCATAAATGAAACAGGAAGTGAGGAATTTGGCAGAATTGTAGATGAACTGCTTTGAGGGCTGGACAATAAGTCCTCCAGAGAAAGACTAAAAATGCTCCCAATTATGGAAGCTGAAGAGAGAAAACTAAAGATCCATCAAGAACAATCATCAATAAATGACACATAGGATCTGTTCATTCCCATACTGGTGACTTCCTCTCCCAAGCAACTGGTAGAGAAGTAAAAGAACTTTTCCAAGATCATCCCCCCACTCCAGTCTTCCTGGCGGAGCCCAGAGCAAGGTAGTGTGCTACCTTGAGATTGGTGGTAGGGATGATGGATTTGGAAACTCCTATCAATGCAGATGAGCATCTCCTAAAATGCAAGTCTTAGGCGGTTAACTAACTTGTGTCAGACCCAGGAGCTGGATGCAAGGTGCCCTGAGGCCAGCTCACCTCCCCAAGCTGCCAGGCTTCTGTTTCTTGTAACAGTTGCAGTCATGACCCAGAAAAGGAACTGTATGCACTTCATCTCACCCAAAGGCCCCAGAAGAAAGAAAGAGGGCCAGCCACCAAATGAGCAGAAGAAAACTGCCTGCAAATGAGCCCTCTTGAACACCAGAGGCTCAGAAGCAACTTTTCCAAAGGTCAAAGGGCCAACCAATTTCTTACCTAGCTGCCATCTGAAGGCAGAAGGCTGTGCTAGCTGACCTCTGAAGGTCTTTCCGGGCCTCAGAGTCTGGAAACAATCAAGAATTTTCCAAAGAGTCAAGCACTTTAACAGATTCAGCCCTCCAGACTAAACCTGTGCTGGCATCAGAAAATGCCATGCTGTTGTTTTGACTACAGGAGTCAGAAGGAAATATTTACTGTATGAGTAAATTGCATGAGGAAATTACATGTGACTAACGAAATGTTAGGCTGAGTAGATGTACCAGGGAGGGAACCAAGAAAAACTGATGAGGATAGAGGCCTGCCCCTGCTAGTGAGGATGCAACACCTTAGCCACCTCCAAATGCAAGAAGACTTACACGGAAGGGGAGATTGGATGTTATGTCCCACGGCTGGGCCAGCCCCCAAATGATGTGAATGACTGGCAGGAAGGACCAATCCAAAGAAAGTGGCAAAAGCCAAACCAATGAACACTGTGATCAGCAAGGAAGCGGATTCAAAATGTCCTCTCCCTAGTCTCATTCAGGACATTCCCACACATAACTTGGCTCACTGTATACACAGGTTCTGCATGGGAACTGTAGACAGCATATGGCCCTTCGTATTCATATTTTAAGGTAATTGAGATGTCACATTGCATTAACTACACTATATAAAAAAACCTAACAGTTCCAACTTAAATTGCAAAAGTAAATTTATTATTGTAGGAGTGAAAGGAGCTTTTTTATATATATAGATTGTTACCCAGAAGATTCATTAATCATTTTTGTTCCATGGCCATAAACACAATAAGCTAACAATGAAATCAAACATAGACGAGAAATAGAATGCACCAGTCCTAATGGACTCATAAAAGGTTGGCAAAATCCCAAAAGAAACTTGCAGAGACGCACAGGGCCAGTGAGTTTGGATGGCAGTGGGAAGACAGTTCATACGTGTGCTTGGATTGACTTTTTTATCATATCATCATTGGAAGATCGGGACACTGGCTTTTCAACAAACATTTATTAAAAACATAAGGCCAAAGCTGAGTATAGGGCTTGGCAACAGAAAATGCTGGCCACAGAGTGATGAATTCTGGGCTGGAGCAACCCGTGATACAGTCCTGCAAAGGCCCATACTCCTCTCAGCTTATGCTTTACCAATGATAGTGTCAGACGGCCCTCTTTGTAGTGGCCAGAAACTAGAAACTACGTGGATGCCCATCCATTGGAGAATGGCTGAATAAATTATGGTATATGAATATTATGGAATATTATTGGTCTGTAAGAAATGACCAAGAGGATGATTTCAGAAAGGCCTGGAGAGACTGACATGAACTGATGCTGAGTGAAATGAGCAGGACCAGGAGAACGTTTTATACTTCAACAACAATACTATATGATGATCAATTCTGATGGATGTGGCCATTTTCAACAATGAGATGAACCAAATCATTTCCAATAGAGCAGTAATGAACTGAACCAGCTATACCCAGCAGGAGAACTCTGGGAGATGACTATGAACCATTACATGGAATTCCCAATCCCTCTATTTTTGTCCACCTGCATTTTGGATCACCTTTACAGGCTAATGGTACACTATTTCAAAGTCCAATTCTTTTTGTACAGCAAAACAACTGTTTGGACAGGTATACATATATTGTATTTAATTTAGACTTTAACATATTTAACATGTATTGGTCAACTTGCCATCTGGCGGGGGGTGGGGGGAGAGGAAGGGAAAAATTAGAACAAAAGGTTTGGCAACTGTCAATGTTGTAAAATTACCCATGCATATATCTGGTAAATAAAAACTATTTTAAAAAAATGATAGTGCCAGAGAGACAGCAAAGGAGACAAAGGCTACAAAAGAATCAAATAGAAAAATGAAGTTAAGAGGCACAGTGCAGAGAGCACTGGCCCTGGAGTCAGGAGGAGATGAGTTCAAATTCAGCCACAGACACATAACACTTTATTAGCTGTGTGACCCTAAGCAAGTCACTTAACTCCAATTCCCTTGCCAAAAAAAAAAAAAGTGAATTTAATTAGTGGTACTCTAAATGTGAAATCCATGTCCAGTGACCGAAGAAGGCCCATGGTACATGAGAAAATCATAGAGCAAGGCTCCCAGCACACTGTGTGGAATTACACAGGATAGAAAAGATGAGAATGGGCTATGAATCACACCACTAGAAGGAATGCCCACACTGATGAGATCAGAGAGCTACTGAGCAAGTAATCAGGAGTCCAGCTGATTTAGCTGTGGAGATAAGATAGCTCAATAACCAGGAAGAACCAAAATACTTTGAGTGTCTGGAGGAAGGAGAACTCACTTCGGGCCTGAGAGTATGGGGCAAGGAAAATAAGAGCTGGCTTTGTGATGGAACATTCGAGCTGGGACGAGAAAGATGGTTAGCACTGCAATGACTAGATGGGTGCAGGAATAAATAAATGAATGGAAGAAGCATTTATTAAGCACTTGCTATGTTCAAAGCTCTGCGCTAAGTACTGAGGATGCAAAGCAAAAAGTTAGTACCTGATCTCAAGGAGCTTCCATGATAATGGGGAGGGTTTTAGCTATAAGGGAGAGAGGAATGGCTGGCCCTTCCTCCAAAGGAGTTGCTTCTCTGGATGATGGCTAGGAGGGCTGGGCTGAAAGTAGGACCAGTGGTCTGGGAATGGGGAGGACACTGGCATTCCCAGGCCTCCTGTGTTTATCAGTCTATTACTGGCAAGGGGTCACTTGTCTCCTCTTTTCTAAATCCTCTGAAATGTGGCTTCTAACTTTCTCTCTCAATTAATTTTTTTTTCTCCACCTTGACCTTTCTATAGCATTTGATGCTCTGATTCATCCTTTCTTCAATAGTGTCTCATCTCTGGTTTTCATGCCACTTGATATTGCCATCTGTTCTGCTGATGTGCCCTAAGACCACCTTGACCTTTTTATTTGTTCTGCAGCTGGGCCATCTTCCACAATCAGAGTGTGAGAGCCTTGAAGGCAGGGGCTGGCTAAGATTGTCACTGTTGTTCATATGTTTCAGTAATGTCTGATTCTCCGTGACCCCATTTGGGGTCATGATACTGGAATGATTTACCATTTCCTTCTCCAGTTCATGTTA
The DNA here is from genome assembly GCF_048593235.1 of Sminthopsis crassicaudata. Classification (NCBI taxonomy): domain Eukaryota; kingdom Metazoa; phylum Chordata; class Mammalia; order Dasyuromorphia; family Dasyuridae; genus Sminthopsis; species Sminthopsis crassicaudata. Next base: position 11,621,517 of record NC_133623.1, on the reverse strand, counting down.
AAGAAGAGGAAACTGAGGCAGACAGGGTTAAGTGACTTGTCCAGGGTCACACACCTAGTTAGTCTGTGTCTGAGGCCAGATTTGAACTTATGAAGAGGAGTCTTCCTGACTCCAGGCACAGTACTCGATCCATAGTTGTCCAACAGTGTCTATATTCAGCATACAGAAACTGCTTAATAAATGCTTCTTCATTCATTAATTCACTCAAAGTTTATCTTATGTTTACTGTGTATATTTCTTGTATAGATCACCATATATATATATATGTATATGTATATATATATTATATGTATGTATGTATATGTATGTAACTCTCCATATGCACATGTATTCTAAACATTTACAAGTATGACAACATCCAAAATTTTGTAATCACCTACCACATGGCAACAGTTACATTAGTACTATATATTTTTTTTTGTTAGACCTCATCAAAATGGCATCATTTCGCACACATACAAATTTGTCCCTTGGTAATAACCCTAAAGCTTCTGGTAATCCATGGCTCACTAACTAGGAGAAACCCTAAGCAAAGTTGTAAAGTAGCTAAAATTTATCACTAGTGATTCCCACCCCACCAAACAGGAGGAGAAGGCCACATGAACCTAGGAGAGTTATGGAGGCTTCACTGAATTTAGATGCTAGGTCACTGGGTCTTTTCCTCATCAAAATCCAAATGAGGAGCTCTCCAAATTCATATCTATTTCCCTGCAAAAGGCGCCTCGGTTTTTATACTGAAAAGTAAGACTTGGCTTTTAAGAAAAACGGTCCATTGTCTCAAAGGCGAGATGATCAGAAAAGGAAATCCTTTTGATCACACGATTTGAAAGAGTAAGCAAGGGATGAGTTGGATGCCAAGTCATTATAAACCACTGTGATTTACCCAATATTTTATGGCATTCTTACCATCATGTAAGCAGGAAAATTCTCCATAGATAGTCTAAGTTCGTATTTAATAGACCTGAAGCCTTTGATTGCCTTTGCACAGATTGTGTTCCAGCTGTCTTCAGATATTTGAACACGCAGGTCTTAGTACCATGCTGTGCAAACAGTCAGCTGCCCATGTATCCTGTAGATCCAGAGTAATTTAGGAGTCTATCTATAATGGCAATCGTAAGGCATGGGAGAAAGGGTTACAGAAAGCCTGGAGATTGAGCAGGAGCTCCACACGGTACAAGTTGCACACATTATCATTATGCTGAGACTGATTTACAAATCCCCCAGACTTCTGTCTGGTAAGCCATATCCTTTGTGTAGCAGAAAGAAAACCAAGCCCATGTTGGCAATGCTTCTCTGGAAATCTCCGGCTGCCTTGTATTCATGAAGCACACTTGCAAATTTAGTGATCTGAGCCAACCCACAAGGAAAGAAGGGTGCACTGAGACAGAAGCGAGTGCCAGAGAGGTAGAGGACAAGAGGAAACTTCCCAAATACTCGGGCAATTGGCCCACTATGTAACACAAAGGAGGGACAGTAAAGGCCCTTTCCATTGAAACTGGTTATAAACCCCAAACACCCTAGGCAGCTTCCACTGGCATTTCTCCTCCTAGGCCACAAGATACCATGTCACTGAAGCTCATTCCCATTAATTTCAGGGTCTTCTACAAAGGTAGAGTAAGTAAAGAGTTACTATTGAATGGTTTTAAGTATTATTAGAGGCTTTTGTTTTAGCCTCAAGATTCAAAGGAACCCTCCCTTGTAACAAGGAAAACAACCAAGCAAAACTCATCACCATAGCAATAAAAAGGGACAGTATATTTAACATTCCACGCCCAGAGTTCCCCACCTCTCTACCCACAGGAGGGAGATGTTTTTTACCACTTGTTCTCTGGAACCAAGACTAGTCAGTATTATTAATCAGAGCGTGGCTGCTTTTCAATGATATTTTCATTTCCATTGCTTTAGTCATTATCTCGTTCTCCTAATTCTACTGCATCACTTTGTCTCAGTTCACACAAAGTTTCCCACACGTCTTTTAATTCTACATTTCTTAGGATACGATAATGTTCCATTGAATACGAGACTACAATTTCGTCAGCCTTTTCTCAACTGATGGGCACCCACTTTGTCTCCAATTTTTTGCTACCATAATATAAATGCTACTATGATTATTTGGGTATGTGTGAGGCTTGTCGTTCTGTCTTTGACTTTCCTGGAACAGAGTCAGCAGTGGGATTCACTGAATTCTCACACGGTTCTGAATGGTTTTCCATAATGGTCAAACCAAGTCATACTTTTAGCAACATTGTATGCAGTCATGTGCCTATCTTCTAAGATTTTTCTGGATGAAAGACACATGGTACATCTTTACTCTGCTTCTACTACATCATGGTGAGAGGTTTGCTTTTACTTTCTAGGTGTCTATAATACCAGTACTCAGGAGACTTTTCATTTTCTCTTAGGTGATTTGCTTGTGATCAGGATTTGCTACCACCAGGTAAATGACTGAGCCTTATTTATGGATTCATTGAAGGTGCAGTTAACAAAGATAAATTTCCCAATAATTATAGGAGTAAAGCAAAAATGCCCATTCTAGCTACAATAATTGAGATAATTTCAGAAATACTAACAACAGCAATAAGACAATAGAAATTAACTAATGCATAAAGAAAGGCAAAAAAGGAGATCAAATTATTCCTATTTGCTGATGATATCAGGGGAATCAACAAAGATACTAGGACAATGAACAGCTTCAACAAAGTCCCAGGCCACAAAATAAAGCCACCAAAATCAACAACATTTCTATATAATAAGAACAAAGGAAGGATAAGATCCAAGAGGCAACAAGAGAATGGGAAATTCCATTCTAAATAAATACAACACAAAAATACCTGGGTTCAATATTCCAAAATACACAAAAGGTTTGTATAGATTCAACTTCAAAGTACTCCTTAAATAAATAGAGTAAGCTTAAAAACTGAGTACTATTCTGGGACTATGGCAGGATGGTGCCAGTATAACAATGACAATATAACTAAAGTTAATTTGAGCTTTTGATGCTATAACAATCAAATTATCAAAAGAATACTTTATGGAACTTGATAAAATAATAGCATTTATTTCAAGAAACAAAAGATTTAGAATATCAAGGGCAATTATGAAAAAGGTAGGGATGAAGAAGAAGGAACAGCACTCCAGAGCTCAAACTAAATCATAAAGTAGCAGTTATCAAAACCATCTGGTGTTGGTCAAAAAAAATAGAGAAGATCAATGGAATAGATTAGACAAGGCAGAATCACAAACAATGGAACTCAATAACATAGAGTTTGATAAGCCCCAAAACATAAATTATTCAGGAATGAATTCTCTATTTGATTAGAACTTCTGGGAAAAATGGAAGAGAGTCAGGTAGAAATTAGGTTAAGACCAATATTGCACATCTTATTGAGCAATAAATTAAAAAATGCATATTTGACCTTAATATTCAAGATCATATCATAATACAGTTGGGAGGAGAAAAAGAACCTATACCTTTCACAGACATGGGGAGAAGATATATTCTTCTTCAAGGGACAGAAGCAATTACAAAAGATAAACTAGATCATTTTGATTACATAAAATTGAAAAGCTTCTGCATAGGCAAAATTAATATATCTCGGATAAGAAGGTAAGAAGTCAAATGGGAAAAAAATCTTTGTATCAAGTCTCTCAGATAAGGTTTTGGCATCCAAAATAAACAAAAAATAGATAAATATATGTGTGGATAGAGAGACAAACAGACAAATAGAAAATCAAAAAAAGCTATTCCCCAATACATAAAGTGGTCAAAAGATATGAACAAACAATTCTCTAGTAATCAATAGGAATGAGAGAAATTGAAGTCAAAACAACCCAAAGGTTTCACTTTACATCTACTAAATTGTCAAAGATGACAAAAGATAAAAATAGCTGATGTACAAGGGCTTTTGGGAAGAAAAGGCACAGTAGTGCACTATTGGTACAACTGTGAAATAGTACAACCATTATGGAAAGAAGTTTGGAATTACACAACTAAAGTGACTAAAACATCCAAATCCTCTGAGACAGCAGTTATACTACTGGACATGTACTCCCCAGGAAATCATTGATAAGTATCAACTGAGGAATTACTAAATAAAGTGTGGTACATGAAAGTAATGGAATGCCACTGTGTTGTAAGAAATGCCGTGTGTGATGAATATAAAGAAACACGGACAAATTTACATGAACTGATTCAGGACGAAGTAAGCAGAGCCTAGAAAACAACATACATGGTGACTATGTAAATGAAAAGAATGGTCATAAAATGACCGAAAGTGAATCTGCAGAACAATAAAGAATATGGTTGGTCCCAAAGAAACAAAATTAAAGACCTCAACCTAGTCCTTTGAACCCTTATCATGGGTATGGAACACTGATATATATATATATATATATATATATATATATATATATATATATATATATATATATATATATATATATTTATTTATTTATTTTTGGGGGGGGGGAGGCTGGGGTTAAGTGACTTGCCCAGGGTCACACAGCTAGGAAGTGTTAAGTGTCTGAGACCACATTTGAACTCGGGTCCTCCTGAATTCAGGGCTGGTACTCCATCCACTGTGCCACCTAGCTGCCCCTGTATATATTTTCAATTTTTTTTTTGATGTAGTGATTGGCCATACTGATTTTTTTCCTCTTCCTTTTTTTCTTTATTTTTCTTTTAAAAACTCTTCTTTGTTATATGGAATGGCTCTTGGAATATGGAAGGATATTGGGGAAAATTTTGGTAATGTAAAAATAAACCATGATGATAAACATTTATTTTTAAAAAAGAATTAAGCCCCTCCTGTTCAACTATACTTTTTTTAAGACCAACAATGAGTGTTTTTTGAGCAAGCACTGTCCTTGTTGTTATAGGGGATACAAGAGAAGTAGAAAAATTGATTCCTACACTCACAACTAAATTGGAACATAAAGAGAAAAAATGTCTTTGGAGAGGGAGACCAGCCTAGGGCAACTTACACAAGAGCAGTTTTCCTTATGCATTTACTACTTAAAGTAGGATGAGGAAAAAAAAAATTTTACCTCCTAACTTCCCTACAAAAAAAGTAAAAGAATATTTCAAATCTTCTGCAAATTCTACCGAAGTGACTGTACTTGCTCCCTTCCCTCCCTAGTTCTTTACCTCATTCTCCATCCATAGACAATTTTTTCCTTATCCTGAAGGTATAGGGAATTCCTGAGCCCTGTATCTCCTTAGCTTTTCCTACCTTTGCCTTGGTAAAGCAAAGCACTTAGACCCCCTTTCACTACTTTAAACTCCACAATAATCTGTAGACCCACTTATATACCTGAAGGTGGCCTTCTGGGTGTCCCCATTCTTCCTGCCATCTCAAGGTGATGAGACAGTAAGAATGAGGGCATAAGGTGGTAGCTACAATCTGGGTAAATTGATGTTAGGTAATTGTGTGACAGCTAAACTTTTTAAACCAAATTAGATCTCTCTAATCAAACAGCTCATCATAAACATGAATTAGTTTTACAATTTTTCAAAAAGGATGTAGAATTAAAGACCTGAATCCGGAGTCAAAAGAAATGGGTTCATTTCCTGGTTCCTCTACTTACTATCTGTGTGACCTTGAGTAAGCCCCTTCTCCTCTGGTTCTGAAGGGATTGAAGCTGATGGTCTCTGAGGTCTCTTTCAACTCTTGAGCTCATAGTGTGGGACAGAAGACATATCCCAGAGTTCTAGATTAAAGAATTACATGAAAATATCATTGGGAAATGTTTAGCAAAATAAAACGAAAGAGAATACAACATAGATAATGTTGATGTGTGTTTTTCTAAGTCACTAAATCCTCACAGGGATCCTTCTTATGGGTCAGTGGCCTTGTTCCTACCGAGTTTGATACCACTGGCCTGACTGAGCTTCCAAGAGTCCTCTGATTGAGAGCTCTATCAGGTCCTCTCTTTAGAGCCGGTGTTTGCTCACATCATCCTCCACATCAGGGTTTAACCCATGGGAAAATATGATGGCTTTCTTTTCACTACCCTCCAATCAAAATCGAGCATTTATTTCAATCGTGGGTAAAAACAACAAACATGATTCTGTGTAGTAGCCTGTAGGCATTCCCAGACAGCCACAAAAAAGGTGAAGAGCTCTCACTTTCCTTGGTCATTCTTTCCACTCCCTTAGTTCTACAGCAGCCACATCTGCATAGCTTCCCTTTCCCTCAATGGAAACAACAATCTTGATATTATCTAGGGCCTCCTACATCATCCACAAGGACTTGGGAGAAGCTAAATATCATAAATCCCTCTTCAGTGACCGGGGGTGGCGGGTGGAGAGCTAACTGCTAAGGATGCCATTCGGACAGTCACAGAGAAAGCACAATCTTCAAGTTGCCAGTCTGTTTTCCAACTCCCCTTTGGGGATTTGTCTTTTGTATGTATCAGTTTCTTTACCGAGCATCTTGCGACTCTCCTGCCATCCCTATTCTTGCCAGCCATCTCCCACCTGAAATGATCTCACTCATTCACCTTCCCATGCACAATCACAGATCACAACCTCTCAGAGCTAAAAGAAAGTTCGATAGCCATGTACCCAGCCTGCCTCAGTCTTCTCTCTACATCATCCTCCTCTTCCCAGCAAGTACCTCTCTAAAGAGCTCTGAAAGGAGGAGGGGGGAGAGAGAAGGGAAGCAAGCCCACTACGTCCCCAGAGGCAGCCCCTTAGACAGCTAGAGCCCAGACAATTTGGAGAAAGAATGTGATTTTCTGAAAACAGCAGCTGTCCGGAGGCAAAGGTGATCACAACAAGGGAGACCTCCAGGTTCCACTAACACTAGCACTCAGGCTGAATTATCTGAAAAAGGCTCCAAATGGTGGAGGTGTGAGAAATGACAAACAGGGCAATCTTGGACTTTCACAACTTGGCAGCTAAACTGTCAGAACATCTTTGACAAGCCCCCTTCTGTCCCCCCCACCACAAGACTAGGGACATGTTGCTGAGAGACCAGATGGTCAGTAATTTGTGGTAGCAATGTAGGTGTCACATCCAGGAATGCTAACATATTCCAAGGCCCTCGTGGCCCTACCCCACTATCAAAGGAAACCAGTCCTACTTGGGAAAAAGCAGGCCCTGACAGCAGGCCCAAGCCAGTACAGAAAAATGATTCTTCAGTGCAAAAGATTCTTTTGACTGTGAAAGTCACATCCCTTTAGGGAAAATTCAAGTTTTCTTTGTGCAATTCAACCTCCTTTGATGTCGAAACAAAAGGAAGGATTTGAGTTTTTGTTGTTTGTTTTTCCCCAGAGGAAAAACTTCTCCACTCAGAGAATATTTTTCTTAGACATTTGCTTGTCTGGGTTTTAACAAATATTCACTAATTTGCACCTTGTTCAAAAACCAAAAGGAACTTTGATTTGTGTCAAACGACCTGTGAAATCCCAAAACTCGTTTCTATTGGGTTTTGTAGCAGAAAGGAACTACTTTAGAGAAGTCAACACTGTCCCTATCTTAATTTCAGATTGGTACAGTTTCTTCTATCAGCTCAAAATGAGGGGCATTGTATAGCTCACTGAATGCATGAAAATTGCTCTCTTCCTCCAGTCCTCGCTGTAGAAGGAGTAGACCTGATTTTTAAAAGTTATTTAATTTGCAACTCTGTGTTTCAGTTGAAGAAGAAAAGGTAACAAGTTGTCTCCTGCTAGGACTCTCACTGGGAGGGACTGCAGGCAGAGGAAACCTGGGAATTTTCCTCAAGGACAAAGAAACAGAAACTTTGGAAAAATCTTATCCGGCTTTGGTTTTTTGGTTTGTGGTTTTTGTTTTTTTTCCTTGAACTAAATAAAGTTAAGTTAGAGATGGATTCCATTCCTTCTTTGAAACTGTACATCATGAGTAAGAGATACAAAAAGCACAACATGTGTTACAAATGGCCTGCTGTAAACTAATCCGAACCAGGAAGGATGAGACAAAGAGAAGCATCATACCTTCTTTGAAACCTTTTCTCTGGAAGGCTAAGCAAAATCATGAAAAGGATCATGAAATGGCATGGGGGGAATTTCGGGCTGTGGCCCTGGGAGCATCTGGCCAAGGAAGATCGGGAACTTAGCACCATGAGCCAGACACTGAGCGGGAGAGCCCCCACAGAGGACAAAACAAGGGCAGCCAGACAGGCCCAAAGCCCAAACGTGACAGAGGCTGCAGGAGCAAGAGGGATGGGCATTGACAAAAAGCACTGGAAGGGAGCAAAGCATATAGAAGAGTGGCTAGGTATTCTGATCATGGCCAGCCCCGGCTCTGAGCAGCCAAAGGATGAGCTTGATAGTCTTTGATAGTAAATGCTTTCTTAAGAGTTATTTTTTTTTAAATTCTACTCCATAAGAGTCTCAATATCAGTCAGATTTGATAGCAAAAGGAATCTGGGTATGTTTATTTAAGTTCTATAACCCAACAAATGCTGAGTTTTGCAAATTAGTGAACTGTGCCTGAACATCAACTGAGAAACTGCATATGAAAGTACGTCATAAAATATAAGATGTTTAACAAATGTCAACTTATGTCAGGGTTGACTTAGTTGTCCTCTTTAGGACAACTTGTAAAAGAAAATGTTAATAATGTAGCCTAACAATCCATACAAAAAAAAAAAAAAAAAACTCAAATGGATGAAGAGTATATATTATTATCAGTTGTAGGTGGATGGGCAGCCCACTGGGTTCATTCGTCCAATTTCAATGGCAATAAATAAAATTTGTCAATGGTCTATTTTCATGGCAAAAGAAGCAGCAGAGTGGAGTGGAAAGAGAGCTAGCTTTGAAATCACAAGGACTCGGATATAAGTTCTACCTGTGACATATACTTAGCATGGAACCATGAACGGGTCATGTAAACTCTCAATGCACCAACCAATGCTACAAATGAATTACTGATCTGTACTGAGAGAGGTAGTTTCCACAATGGAACTTCCTTGTAGTGATGAAATCACAGTTGTGGATCAAAAAATAAGCACATGTATATCTCTGTATATATACCTTACAGAGATACTGTAGATAAAGAATGAGCAGAGTTCGAAATTTAAAAGAATAATGGGATCACAGCATCTTAGAATTAGAAGGGTTCTCAACCAACACTACCTAGTCCAACACGTCCCCAAAAAGGAATCCCTTTCCCAACACTGCCAACAAGTGCTTGTCCAGCTCGAAAGTGGAGGGGAATCCTCTATTCCAGAACAGTGGGAGCAGAGGGAGCTAGACAGTGTTCAAGAAATTTCACAGTGTCAATGATCCCATGTTCCCTGACAAAAACGTCTAACATTTTCAACACCATTTTTTCTTTTAATAAGGCTAGATATCTGCAAATTATGGAAAAACAGCATCTCAGGAAAACCAAAAGAGGTTCTACTGAGAACCTAGGGACCCAAGGAGCAGTAGCATAACCATGCAATCACACAGTATCAGTAAAAATGACTTGCATACCAGAATTAGCATAAAACACAGGATCAAGGACATATATGACATACAAAGGAGAAGGGGAGGGGTGGGGAATCAGGAAAGGAAATGAAATAATAACAGACAGTCCCAGTGTTGAGGCACTAAGAACTATGAAATAATTCAAGATCCAGACTTGGTACCCATGCTATTTTGATTTTCCATTTGAACATAAATTAAAGCACAAGTTAAGTTTTGAAAAATTGCATTCAGACAAGATCAAAGACACAAACTATATTCATTTGACAATATTTGCTCTTCAATTGCCATCGGGATTCAGTGATTCTTAGACTCCCATGGGGTAAAAAGGCATGGGTGTGTCACCACGTTTACCAGTGAGGGAAGTATCCATCCCAAGTACTTATTGCCTCATGCCTGGACTACTGCAATGGCCTCCTAATTGACATCAATTCTTCCAGCCTTCTCCCCACTCCAATTCATCTTCCACACATCTGCCAAAGTGATTTTTCTTAAGCACAAGTACGACCATATCATTATTCTGCTAAATAAACCTCAGGAGCTCCCTCCCTATGGTCCTCAGAAATGAATGCTGACTTCTCTGTTTGGCTTTTAAAATCCCTCACAACAAAGCCCACAACTTATCCTCCAGATTTTTCCATCTCCTCCAAACTACCTCCCCAGCTTGGAGAAAGCTTTGCCCTCAGGCCTCAGTCTCCTGCCTGGGACTGCCTAGCCTAGACCACCATTTCTCAAGGGGATGGGTATTTTCACTCAGAGAATGCCTTATTTCCTGAGGGGCTCAGCTCAAGTAAGTGAAGCTGTTGTTAGTGCCTCCAGTTACTAGTGCCTTCTCTTCCTCCCTAAGCTCATTTACTTGGTATATACATCTATGTGCACATAGTCTACCCCAATAGTATGGAAGCACTTTGAGAACAGGAACTCCTTCATTTTAGTCTTTGTACCCCAAGTGCCTACTGTCTGACACACAAATCATTCTTAACTGATGAGATCACATACACAAATGTGTTTAAGGCAGTGGTCAATAACAGTGATCAACAACAGTTGGAGGGGCCAGCTAAAATGAAATATGAAACAAGACATGCACAATCTACTTTCCTCTCCCAGATAGAAGTCTAATTTCTGATGCTAATCAGAAAAGATATAATTAAAAAAGCAAGACAGGAAGGTATCTGTGATGTTTGATGTTTATATTGAGCATGACACAATCCCTCAGACTGTTTAGGTTCTCGAGTTGTTATTTGCTTAATTTCTCTCTTGTTAATGTTTATTTTCTTTGTATTCATTTCTGGTATGTATTGGATAATTTGTTCACTCTATTTAGTTTTGCCATAGCTAGCTAAGTGTGTGTAATCTGACTAGTTTGCTCATGTAGAGTTTATTTATTTAAAAAAATTTTTTTTCTGAGGCAACTGGGGTTAAGTGACTTGCCCAGGGTCACAGGTAGAAAGTGTTAAGTGTCTGAGGTCAGATTTAAACTCAGGTCCTTCTGACTTCGGGGCTGGTGCTCTATCCACTTTACCAACTAGCTGCCCCCCCCCTGCCTTGTAGAGTTTTTTATAAGTCTACTGTTATCAGTTTGCTATTATTTGCTGTGGGATATGAATATGCAGGTACTATTAAGGCACAAGTGTGCACTATGTCCTGTACCTAAGGTAGAATTGTAGTCCCCAAAAAGAGTGCCCAGTGATGCTCTGCATGTTATTAGGTCTACTGCACGTATTGGTGATGTACGTTTGTTGTGAAGGTACTCGAAGGTTTGATGGTAATCACTAGGATGCTGAGGTAATCATCCCTGTTCTTTTAAGGGCTGATATATTTTGATGCTATAAAATGTAATTCTCAATGCCAAGTACACTGTAGCTGATTTTGCAAGGGAATGCAAAATTCCAAACCCTAGTGGGGGGTGGGGAAGATGTAATCGGGTTTTGAAAATTGACTGAACTTCAGGGATTTCTAGTTCAAAGGAGGAAGTATTCCCCCACAGGCCTGGGCACAATTTGAACTATCGCAACTTTTGAACCAGAAAGGATACATAAATAATGCCTATGATTTAAAAGAAATACACAATGTCTATAAGAGGGTAGATCTTGAAGAAGTGAGATAAAGCATCGCCTCCCTCAGAACTTAACAAGCCAAACTAGAAAGCCCAGCAGCAACAATCAACAGGAAAAAAGGAGAAATTCTTCAATTGAAGGCAAAGTTGAGGCAGAAAAAGGAAAGACTGAGGTAGACCATCAAGCATTTTTCAATAGAGGACTCAAGCTGAAGCTATATCATTAGATGTAGCTCTTTAAGAACTAAAAAAAGCTCAGAAAAAAGGGTTTGCTGTTTCTCCGATTTCATTCTCCCATGTCCGTGCAGTAACAGACACTGTAATATACTCTGCTCACTTCTCTTAAACATTTCCTGAATCCCCTAATTTTGCTGCAAATGTAAAGGGGCAGGAATCATTGGGAGATTATAAAATATTTAGAATTATGGCAGAGTCAAACCTCTAGAAGAATGTAAAGAACTGGCGTAACTGGGGGCTCTAAGCTATAGCGACCTTAATTTTTGTCTAATCTAAACTTCATAGAATAGCAGTGAAAGGACCTTCTTGGACTTGAGAACTGTTAGATGCCCACAGATTAAAAAGTAAGCTAAATGTTTTAACAGAGGTGACTGAGTAAGTCTTCAGGGAGAACTGGTGTAGTGAAGAAAAGATACTACTTTAAGAAAAGATCACATCCTAAATGGCCCATCAGGGAAGAGAGAGGCAAGGTCCACTGGAGATTCATCTGTCACCCAGGCAGCATGGAGGAGGAAAGCAGTAATTACTAGCCAGCCAACTCTACACTCCCAAACAATAAACAAGAGTGTTACAAAAGTCACACAAAGCCATTTCACGATGCGACATGATAAAAAATGCTATTCACCTCCAGAGAGAACTCATAAACTCTGAGTGTAGAAGCACAATTTTTTTTCACTTTTTTTTCTTTTTTTGGCAACATGGCTAATGTGGAAATATATTTTGCATGACTTCATATGCATAATGGGTACCATATTATTAGACTTCTCAAGGTGGCTAGAAGGAGAAAAAAAATCTAGAACTCAAAACAATTTTCAAATTAATGCTAAAAAACAAACATTTTTAAAGGAGAAAGTGATTACCAGGAGAAATTGAGAACATCTTCCTGTGGGAAGAAGCATTGAAACTAGGCTTTGAAGGAAGCTAAGGATTCTTTGAGGAGCAGATGAGGAGGGTTAAATATGAGTATACTAAGTGTAGTGTCACCTTGGAGGGAGAGGAGGTTAGATATAGCTAGAAAGGGCTGGCACTGCCAATTCTAGAGCTCATGCCATGAGGGTAAAGGAGACTGGTCATTAGAAAACTATGGGTTATAGTGTTGATTCAAATTCAGGATTTTTTGTAGTATCAGGTTAATGGAATGAGTATAAAGGTTGATACGGGGATTTTTAGCATTGTAGAAGATTAAGGTTCTAGATATGGTCAGTGCAGTTACTTTTCCCCAATAAGGTGAAACTTTAGGAAATACTCAAAGATGAGCCGAGTTTGTCCATGGATCTTGGTTGTTAAGTGTCTTACAGCCTAATGAATTTCTGAGCCCTTTGTTAATCCTCTTTCCCAGATAGACACTCCCCCCCAGTTCTCCACCTCCTACACCCCGGAAAGCTAGTACCTCAGGAGAGATATGGGAGGCCTTGCAGCACCACCACACAGCTCAGCAGGATAGGACAGAAGGCGAGGATCACAGCAACTGACTAAGTCATTTCTTGGCAGCAAACTGGCCTGTAGCCAGGTTTCCTAAAATACAAAATCCAACAAAGGAGCACATATTTCATTTTGTGATGAGTATAAAAATTCTCTCAAAACCAAAAACTGGAAGGCTATTGTGGGTGTGGAATATTTTACAGGATGAGCAGAAGGGAATGGCAGGAAGAAGAGGTCAGATGACTTTTGAAGTAACTGTTCCTTAGGGAATCTTTGAATTCTCCTAATTGGTCTGTTTCCATAAGAATCTCTCCCTCCCTCTCTTTCTTCCTCCTTTTCTCCCTCCTTCCCTCCCTCCCTTCCTTTCTCTTCTCTCTCTCTCTCTCACACACTCACACACACACACACACACACACACACACAGCTCTTCTGAAACGGTTTCAGAAAAAAAAACAAAAGTTTTAAGACTTTCCTAGTATTTTTGGTTAATACCAAGTAGTACGTTCTCTTAAATAGGAAACAAAACCTAGGAGAATATTTCCTTTTCTTCAATATTTTCTAGCCCTGTGCATCAAATGGATATGCCTTTGAAGCTATCAGAGTAGAGAAATCAGCTCAGTCGGGTGGCCAATACAGTGAGAATGGTTGAGAGAAAGGGGAAAGGGGGAGTAGAATGTGAGCCATGAACTGCCCCAATTCTCTGAAGCCTGGGAAAGATAATGGCAGAAAAGCCAATGAACTGAAGTGAAATCAGATAATCAAATAAATATCCCACAAAGGTACAAGACCAAAAATGAACAGCCACTGAACTGAGGGGGAGGAAAAAGATATCCGCCAAAGAGATAATCACTAAAGAATACCAAGTTAAGAGGATAGGCCCGAAGAACAAAAGGAAGAGAAAAGGCTAAGTGAGAAATTTGGGCTTAAAAAGTCATCTTCTCTACATCAAAGCAGGAGGACAAGGAGGTTTCCAGCTATGTGGCAGTCTTCACAAATCTCCAAGATTTGCTCCTGCCAAGGAAATCAGCTCCTTTCAGAGCCCAAGGCCCGGATGTGAAAATGGAAAAGCATCAGCGACTGTTTGCACTGCATCATTTCAACATCTGAGTGGCAAGACTCAATATTGCGTTAACTCCCAACTACAAATGCTTCATGTATTTTGAAACATTTTTGTCTTAGTTAATGATGAGTCTATTTAATCACGTTATGCCAGACAACAGGGCAAACAAAGAGACGCAATATTGCCTGGCTTTATAATAAGAGAGAGTTTGCTGCAGCCAGTGTATGTATGTATGTGTGTGTGTTTTATTATATAATTATAATATATTAATATATATTTTTTTCCATATATTAGGTGGGTGCCAGCAGTTGGGCCCTGCCATGGGCCATTTCCACAACAGCCTTCCTAAAGGTGAGGTGGCTTGGTCTTGGCCGAGGGGGTAAGTCTATAGAGGGCTCTCCTTCCAGCTCTGCCCCAATTTGTGGTTATGGGAGATTCACTAGGCTACCCCACCTTCTCTTTGGAAAGTTGCACCACATCACATCCCCTCTACCTCCTAGAACCCCTGGATTCCTTTAAGACTTAGCTGATGCCAGCATCCACACGAAGCCTTTCTGATCTCTCCAGTTTTTAGTGTTTTGCCCCTAAAATGTCCTTATTTATTAACATGTTTTACACTTACTTATGTGTATAATGTTTCTTTCCCAGACTATAAGTTCCCTGAGGGCAGGGACTATTTCCATTCAATATTTGTGTTCCCACAACATAGCATTTGCACTCTTTATTGTTTGCTTGCATTTTTGTTTTCCTTCTCAGGTTATTTTTATCTTCTTTCTAAACCCGATTTTTCTTGCGTAGCAAGACAACTGTATAAATATATATACATATATTGTATTTAACATATACTTTAACATATTTAACATGTATGGGACTACCCGCCATCTAGGGAAGGGGGTGGAGGGAAGGAGGGAAAAAGTTGGAACAGAAGGTTTTGCAAGGGTCAATACTGAAAAATTACCCATGCATATCTTTTGTCAATAAAAACCTATAATAATATAAAAATAATTAATTAATTGTCAATAAAAAGCTACAATAATAACAAATTAATTAATTAATACCATTTGTGTTCCCACTATCTCGTACCAAATCTCATATAGAGTAGGCGCTCTATCAATGCTTGTCAATTGATGTGTTTTCCTTTGCTTTCAGAGAATAGCAATTCTAGCTGACAGCTGCAGAGACTGAGTTGATTCTCAGCAAAAGCAGAGGCTGAATAGAAACAGGCCTTTTTAGGTGCCTCCTTTCCAGGACCTTACCAACTACAGTGTCTGATCTTGCAAAAGCAAAATGCAAAATAATGTGGAAGAGCCTTTGGAAGATGATCAAGTCAGTGGCATCTCCAGGTCTCCAGTTGAGATTGAGTTAATAAAGGTTTAGAGTTGGAAGAGATCCTAGAAATCAGACAGTTTAAATTCTATCCCTACCCCCCCTCACCTTGGTAGGGGAGGAAATTAAGGAGAGAAGTCACATAGTTAATAGGTAGTAAGGCCAGGATTTGAGCCCAGGTTTCCCACGTATATACTGAGGGCTCTTTCTACCATAGTACTCACTTCTTTGGTGTTGATTTGAATCAAGATACAGTTTATGTGGCATATGAACCATATGGTCCATGCCCATAAGCTCATGGGTTTGCAGAATCACAGACTCAAAACTGTAAAGGCTATCACAATGCCTCCTAGTCTAACTTCTTTTGGCCCTGAGCTTTGTAAGCATCTGGCCTATGTCTTAGAATGGCCAGCATTCACTCTACCCTGGTGAGCTCTGGGTCCTCTGGGGAATGGCCACCCCAGATTCAAGGTACTCTGGAGACCTGCCTTCCCTGAAAACATAGCTCATGAGTTTCTGCTGGTGTGTTCACCTTGAATAGTTACCCAGAGGACAAAATCACTTCAAAGCAAAGGCATTTAGTGAATTCACATTAAAAAAGTAGCTACAAAACATATCCCCCATAAACCTGCCATACTCACCTACCAACACACCCGATTACAATAAATAGGGAAAATGAATAGCAAAGACATACATAAAGGGAACTCCGAGTCCAGCCAGCCTCCAGCCCACCTGAGCAGGGCCCGCTTTAACAAGAGCAAAGTGCCTACCAAAGGGACAGAATTGGCAGCTATCAAGACACATGCTCATCTAGTTGTACCTGAAATAAATCAGCCCATCCATTCCCCTGTTGTCCTGAGCAGCTCATCGGAGACAAAAAAAAAAAAATTGACTCCACAAAGCTGCCCATGTAGAGTGACAGAATTATTCCCAGATAGACCAAGAGAGATATGTTTGTGACTGGGGGGCATCTTGTGATCAGTTGAGTGTGATCAAAGACTTACTACCCACCATATCCCTGCTGTCAGCAGTGACAATACTGAAGCTAGACAATTTGCAAGGCATTAAAGCCAGCAGATTTGCCCTCCAAGTGCTCTCCCTCCAGCTAGGCGGGCATTGGCCACTTCGGGGTTATGGTCACTTCGGAAAAGCAAGGAGGCCCACGTCTACAAAAAGCAGTGCTTCTATGTCCATTTGGGTCCTGGCAACTCTATGCTCTGATTATTAACTATGTCCACATGACATTATCATGGCAAGAGAGTTGACAACCCCTAATTAGTCTCCTAACTCTCCTGGAGACAGCTTCCTAATAAAATGGTTACATATGCAAGGCCACCCTCAGCCCAGTCTCAGGAGCAAGCAAAATTAGCCAGGTGCACCTCCTGCAGCCTTCTTTCAATGAGTCTCCTTTGCCTGCCCAGGACCCACTCCCCTAGTTGGGGAGCCCTTCTTGGATCTAATCCCTAAACATCACATCCTCCCAATCTCTTCCTTCCTCCCCCACATTTACTCCCCTTTGCCAGCGTGTTAGCTAGGGAATATGATCCATATCCCATTCCCCATCTCAGATAATGCCAAGTCTTAAAAGTCAAATAAGGAAGAGAAGAATATCCAGGGGGGCTACTGAGGGAACAACTTTTACTTATTGTCTCTTCAGTGGATCTTTTCAGTGCCCTTCAAATCCTACCACACAGATGCCTACCAGAACCACCCAGGCATTTGGCACAAATGGGACCACAAGAATAAAGAGATGAGGAAAACCCAACTCACTGCTGTGGGCAGAGGGGGAAGCACTTTAATATAGATTCTCCTCACAACAACCCTATGAAACAAGTCCTTCAAGTATCGGTATCCCCATTTTATAGATGTAAAAACTGAGAACCAAAGAAATAAACAAAGTGGCCAACAGAGAATGGCTTGGTGCCAGGGATCCGTATGCTTCTCAGAACAGAATATCTAGCTGAGGCCTCAGTGTTCCCACATAGGATAAATCCCCTTATCTTCCCAACTGTCCCAGGGTGAGCATACTTCCGCACCCTCCTAATCCTGGAGATGTACAGACTTGTTACAAATAATATAGGAGATAGTAGTGTACATGTATAACCTCCATCAGATTACTTGTCATCTTGAGGAGGAAAGAAGGGAGATAGGGAGAAAAAAATGGAATTCAATGTCTTATAAAAGTAAATGTTGAAAACTATCTTTACATGTTGTTAGAAAAAATAAAATACTCTTAAGTGGGGAAAATAATATTTATAACATGTGATGCTCAAAAAATAAACAAACAAAAAACCAAATAATACAGGAGCGGCAGAGCAATACGGGATCTGGGTTCAAATGGCAGTCCTGACACTCACTGGTTCTGCTAATGGCCAAGTATTTCATTAGACTTCTCAGGTCCTCTCCAGCTCAAATCAGATGATGTCAGGACATGACAGCAAAGGAAAGCACAAGACTCTTGGCAACCAGGCAGGAATCCACAGACCAGAGAGTCCCTTGCTGGCTGCCTGGCCCAGGCACTCCTCCCTCCTGGCTCCAGTGTTCACAGTCCCTCGGCCTCAGCAGTAAAAGACAGGGGACAGCTAGCAAACAGACACCTAGCTGGTTTGGAAACAACCTGCTCCCATCCCCAAAGTATCTGAAGATTAACAAAATATTTGCCTCCGACAATCTACAAGGTAATTAGCATCAATCCTGTTGTCCCCATTTTACATCTGAGTAAACAGATTCAGCGAGCAAAGTGAAGGGATTTGCTCAGGCTGACATGGCTGGGAAGGGTTCGAGGCAGGCCTCAAAGCCTGATCTTCCAACTCTGGGTCTATTGATATTCTCAACTCAAACCTGAAAGACCTGGTACCTTGTCCAGGTCAACTTTAAAAGCCACTGATAAATCAGAAGCTCCTGCTGCCAGGTATCAGAGTTATAGGTGGTCTTTAGAAATGAGCAGCCCCCAAATCAGCAAGGGGCAACAGAGAGAGGACTTGCTTAGCAAACCTGCCTCAACCTACCACCAGCATGTATGATCTTGGGCAAGTCCCTTCCCTTCTCTGAAGGACCCTGGATTCCTCCTCTGCAAAATGAGGGAGTAGGAGTAGATAACCACCCCCATCCATTCCTGATCTAAATTTATAATCACATGAGAAAGTGTGTCCTTCCTCTTAAATAAGACACAGGGGCAGTCACAGGGCACAACTCAATAGTGAGGAAATTTAGCCACTTCCCTCACAGGTAGGCTTCAGTTCAAATTGTATTCATTCAGAAAACAGACTGCAAACTCCTCAAGGGCAGAAACTATTTTTTTTTCCTTTTACCTCAGTAGAGAAGCTGAGCCCAGAGAGGTTACAGGTGAAGCACTAGGGGAGAAAAACAAAGAGAGGGGGCCCAGGAGCCAAAAGCCCAACTCATATGTCTGCTGTGGCCTATCTTGGTCAAGCCAAACTCTATATGCTCCCTCCTTTCTACTATCAAATGAACTCTTGCTCTCCCCTTCCCCTTCCCCCCAGCGCTAAGACAAAATCCCAACATTTAATTCCTCCTCTTCAGAGTGGCTGAAGAGTTTCTTTGGGTTGGAGGAAGGGAGGTCATGGTGTGAGGCTTTTGAAGATGGCTTTCCTAATTATCAGCTGGAAGGTCATTTGTTTCTGCTCCCAAAGGCAGAATAAATTCCCTGCAGCCATCCAAACTAGAAAGGGGTTCTGGGAATCAGGCCTAGTTGTTTGCACTCCAAGAGCTATCCCCTAACCAGTTCTGAAATTGCTTGGAGCTAAAGTGTGAGTGATAAGACACCAAGGGCCTTCTACAGAAAGTTGAATGGCTGGAGGGCACACACTGTGCCCTTGGGCAGGTGAAATGGCTGCCCTTCTAACAGGAGGCAGGAGAGGGTTAGGATGTATGGCTTCATGCTTTGATTTCACATACAGATATCAGACTACCAGCTTGCTACTTAGTTCAAGAGTCACAAATCCATTAGGCATGTCATTCAAATGTAGTAAGATCTGCAGCCTCTCCGCCAATAAATTGGCAATGGTGTTCTGCCTATCCTGAGTGCATGGGCTGAATCCCAGTGAAACCATTACAGAAGCAACTTCCAAGATCAGTGGCTTGGAGCCACTTAGGAAATAAGGACTGTATTAGGGAGCTAATAAAGGCTCTCGCAAGCCGCCGTTTTTGGCACACCTAGCCCTTTCAACTATAGAAGATAAATCTCCTTCTTTGCAGGAACTGGTTTCTCATTAAGAAATGCGTTATCTGTTTGCTATGACTGATGCATAATGGGTGATCCGGATTCATTTCAGCATCTCCCGCACATTTCCTCTCTATGTGACAATGCAAAGACACGGCAACCTTCATGAAGGCAGATTTCTTGCAAATTGTGCTAATGACAATCCTGTCCCCAAATTGTTGCTCTCGGGCCTTAGGAGTCTTGAAAGCTGTACCAACAGAGCTTAAGTCCTGGCAGGTCCTGTTCAAATGGAAAGGCATCAATGGCACATCCAGGGATGGACTGCTCATCTGTTATCCAAGGGCCAGAAAAAGATGACCACCTCCTCAAAAACCGTCTACTGAGTCACAGAAAGGTGTCCCACATCCCTGACATACACAACACATAACAAACCCGTCTGTCAATAAGCAAACGGTTTCTTATGGGCAAAGCTCTGTGCTAAGAGCCGGAGAGAAAAATCAAGCAAAAACAGTCATGATCATACCAGTTTAGCAGGACTCATATTCCACTAGCAGTCTCTGAAAGCTAGCATGACCTCTGACCCCAGATGAGGTTATGGATAAGGGATTGGAAGTTTTGTGTGTGTATGAGTATAGGGCTACACTGGGGCATCTAGGTGGCTCAGGGGAGAGAGCATGGAGTCTGTAGTCACAAAGACATCTGAATGGGAAGATGAAATCCATTTTTAAATCATGAATGTGGTAGCAATAGCAAGCAGCCCCAGCTGGGAACAAAGCCCTTCCTCAAGGTCATTTGTATGTGTCTGGCATAGACAAAGACCTAGGGTAAAGAAAAGTGCTTGGCCCAAAGGCCATGGGTGAGTGTGTGGAGTGCCTAAAGATTCCATGAATAGATTTCAAGAGGTCCATGAACTTGGATGGGAAGAAAACTCTATTTTTCTTTTTGCTAATCTTTTACCGAAATTCAGCATTTCCTTGATTATGAATGTTGACTCCAAAACATTATTCTGAGAAGGGGCCTAGAGCCTTGCCTAGACTGTAACAAAGCAAAGGGGAAGAGCCCCTAGACTAAAGAGTCTTTAAGGTTCCTTTCAATTTTGAATCTAGAACACTCTGGTTTTGAGTCAGACGGAGGAGCTGGGGTTGAACACTGTTCATTTCCACTGTCTTCTGGCCAATCCTCAACATCACTTCTTTGGGATTACAATATTCCACTGCTCACAGCCTGAGGACACTAAGGGCCTTTATTTTAAAGAGAAGCTTGAAGTCATCAAAAGATCTACATGATTTTCCAAAGTATTCTCTTCCTCCTGTTCATTTCCTGTCCATATGCAAAGCTCTGTCCAAGAAATATATACCAATGGATGAATTCTTGAGTTGTCCACTCAGCTGATTCTCATGATCTAAACAAGAAATATTTTATCCACTTGAGCTGTTGGAGAGGAGAAAATGGTCAAATTTTTGAGGGGTTATGGATCACAAGAGGCTCTCTCATCCTCCAAAGCTTGATACAATCCGGGGCAGATGATATCTGCATCTGCAAACAGAAGCATCTGGAAGAACTCACCATCTACACAGAAGGTCCTCTTTCCTCTGGACTCTTCAAGAGTCTTCCACTGTGATAACGGCAAGCATCTTTGGTGAGTAATAACCAAAGCAATAATGCTAGATCACATTTCTACATTTTATACTTGACAAAGCACTTTCTTCACGACAAGGCCACCAGGAAGAAGGCACAAATGTTATATCTATCTCAGAAGTGAGGTCACTGAGTCTTAGGTAGGTGGATGACCTGATCTGCTCAACGTCTTATGGTCAGAAAATGGGTGGAACCAGAACTAAAAACCAGGCCTTCTGACGCCAAGTCCTATGTTCTTTCCACTGTGTTAAATCAACTACTTAACGAAAAGTAAAAACTTTCTTCTCCAAATCAGAAAAATAGCCCAAACAGCCCTTTATATTTTAGCACAAGAAACAGTGCTATTATATTAAGTTTGTTTCCAGCTCACAATATGAACAAAAAACATAGTATTCCTTTAATGTTTGTCAATTATATGCCAAAGAAAACAATTTATCGGCACTCTTGCTCTTAATAGACTAGAATTTTTCACATTTAGGGTATCTAATTACATTTGCTCCTGATAGTGATGTAATGTTTAGGTGCTGAGGCTTGAAAAGGAAGCTGTAATGTTTATATATTTACATTATTAAAAAGTAATATGTTACCCAGACAGTAGCTTCTATAGCAAGCTTACCTTGTAAATGTACTCTCAGAGCAAATTCATTACCTTCCACCCCCTCTGCAAGATTTCCAAAAGTGTGATTGATTGACATTATTTAAAATGAACATGGAGGATATATTAACTAGTAAGATCAAGATTCAATGTAACAAGCATCCTAAACATTCATTAAATGAAATGGCTGGCCATCTCTGTGACCTGAGCCGAGCAAAGAACTGCTCAGGGTCACTCAAGAGAAGACAACTAGCACTCCCCACTCAGGGGAGGAAGTAAAGAAACATGAGCAGGCAGCAGAGGTGATTTTCCAGCATCCCTCTCTCCAGGCACTAATGCCAGGTAATCTACCATGTATTTTTGAAGTACCTACTATGTGCTGGGCAGTAAGCTAAATGCTAGGGATCCCCAACACAAAAACTAAGGCTTGAGATTGATGGTAATGATACATAAGGCACTGGGAGATTTGCCAAGTGCTTTCTCATCAAAACCCTGTGACATAGGGGATACAAGCACCATTATCTCTATTTCATAAAATGGGAAACAAAGGTTTGGGAAGGCCCAGTAACTTGCCCCTGAGATCTCGTACCCGGGAAGCAGCTGAGTATATGAGTTCAAGACATTTGGCCTAGAAGTCCCTGTTTCTTCCCCCCAATACCATGCGCCCTGACAAGTAAAGGAGAAGGCCAAGGCTAGGTTTCCTCACCAAGGAGGACAGGAGTAAAAAGTACCAGAGGATCGGCAGGCTAGAAGGCCTCAGACTCTCCTGGGAGAACAGAGTAAAGAAGCATCGAGAAGGAGAATTGGGGATCTACACGAATGCAGTCACCTCATTATAGAGGTTGTGATTATTCTGTTTCTCTTCCTCTGCGACCTTTGCTTCTCCTCCTCCCGCCTGCCTGCCTATCTTTTAGTCATGTCTCTGTTCATTAACAGCTGCACCACAGGGCAGAGAAGGAAAGGGGAAAGGAGGCGAAACCATATCAGTATGGTTTGCTGCTTATTAGCTGCTCTGGGGTGAAAAAACATGGAGAAAGCAGGACCAGAAACTATTGGCTAAAATGAGGTTTTCCAATTATCTATGGGTTTCACTTGAGCGTACCAGCCAAAGGACCACAGGTAGCCAAAAGATGAAGCTCATTTGGGAAGAGTGAACTACAGGCCAAGCATGGATCATAGGAGCAGAGAATTGAAGAAGAGGGGGAGCACTTAAAGGCCACTTTCTCCAAATTGAACACTCCTCTCCATATACATACCTGGCTATCTCCTTACCATGAAACAAGACATGGAAAGAACTTAACAACCCTTAAAGCATTATGTAAGCACCCATTGTTGAGGTGGCAGTGGGGAGCCGGAAGGAGAACAGCTTGGGACTTCAGGATCATTTTCATTTTTAGAAACATTTCCTTACATTTGGCCTAAATCTGCCTCTCAGCCACTTCTGCCATCACTACTGATTCAGCCTTCTGGGTTCAATTAAATCAAGTCTTATCTCCCTTTCACACAACAAACTTTGGAATACCCCCAGTATGCCATCATGTCCCTGCTGAGCTTTCTCTTGTCTCAACTGGAACGTCACAGCTCTTTAACTAGATCCTGGTATAGTAGGATTTTGAGGACATTCAAATGCTTTTCTTTTCTTTTGGGGGGGAGGAGGGGGTAAATGACTCAGCCAGGATCACATGGCCAGTAAGGGTCTGAGGTGGGATTTGAACTCAGATGCTCCCGATTCCAGGGCTGGCTGCTGTATCCACTGTACCACCTAGCTGCCCCTCCAGATGCTTTTCAACATCCAGCTTTCTAAGCTCCAGTTTGCAGAACTGAACTATATCTTCCAGGTATATAGCAAACGAGGTCTCCTTCAACATAGCCTCATGCCACATTTCTATTCCACTACACCCACAGATCTTTCAGGGAGAGTTGTCATCTGGACAGGTCCCCCTTCTCCTGTGCTTGGAACTAATAACTGGAACTTTCGATTGGTTCCTACTAACTTCAGCTTATTTCATTTGGATCTCTCTAGCATGTCTAGATCCTTTGGAATCCTGACGGTCAGCAAATGTCATGGCTGTTCATTCAAGATTCATGCCATCTCTAAAACTGTTAAGTATACCATCTATGCCTTCATCCAAATCTGTGGTACAAATGTTGGGGCCCCTCCCCAGGCCTTGGCAAAGTCCTTCATGAGCCCACACCCCCTGAGGTGAATCTGAAATGCTCACTGATGGCTATTCTGGGCCCAGACAGGCCACCGATTCAGAATGCAGCTGGACTCTCAGCTGGTCCACAATTTTCCAGGCTTTAGCCATTAGAGGCTCTCTCAAAGCTTTGCTCAAAAATAAGTTGCTAAATAAAAATAACTTGGAATTGGTCTTTGAAACCATAGAAATTAGAGCGTAAAACACCCACTTTGCTTCTCGGTATGAGAGCACTGATACAGGGAGTGTTGTTTACTAAAGGGTTTTCTCCATGCCTCGTTCAACTGGGGTTGGTATAACTTTGATAAATACAAAATGCAGCTTCTTCTCTTGAGATAATGACTCAGGGATATAACTTCATTCTCCTAGAGGAAAAAGCAGGTGTGAGCAGTGGGATTCTTTGCCCACTTGCCAACTGGAAGCCCAAATATACTCATTACAAGAGAAGCCCATTGCTGTGCTCCATTCACCCATCCTGAAAGATGCAAAATTATGCTTTGCTATATTATGCAGGTTTAAGATGTGGATTTTACTTTTGTTTTTGGTGTTGCTGTTGTTGTTGTTCAATTGAGGTGGGCAGTAGGAAAAAAAGAGTTTAAATGCACGCAAAAATAAATTTGTTTTAAAAAAAACTAAAAGGCCAAATAAAAGCAGGAGCAAGTAGACAGACCTAGGGTTGCAGGGGAAGTGGAAGGTCAAAGTTCTTCATGGGGTCTGGTTAGGGGCAGGCGTGGACTAAATCAAAGGCCACGTGACCCAAAAGAAGGTTCCTGACAGCAAGCAAGGACTCTGCCACAGAAATAAGGTTTTTCTGTAGCGGGATTCATGGTCACATCCTTTGGCAATACCAGCCACAAGTTATGTTCTTTCCTGTCTTTTGAATATCTGTTCAGGAACTACATGAGAATGTGCACCCAAACTCAAGATGTTGGAAGGTTACTTTGAGGACTCCAAATTTAAGGAACGAGCAATAATCAAGTAAGTACAGGACCAGCTAAAGCCGTGGCAGTAGAGAAGATTCCAGAGGGAAGGAAGGGGGAGGAATATGGGAGGGAGAAGAAAGGAAGAAAAGGAGCCAGACAGTTGAGAGCCCACTGTCTCCTGCGGCAGCCCAGGCAGCTTGTGAAGAGATCTAACTAGTAGGAGTTTATTTGGGTTTCCCCCCCTGATATCAAGCCAAAATGCATTTGTCTATAACTCATATGCACCGTTCACTCCTAGTTCCACCCTCCAGATCCAACCAGAACAAAGTCCAATCCCTCTTTCACATAACAACCCTTCTGAGAGAAGAGAATGGAGTTTCAAATTTGCATGGAGGGGAGTCTAGGGGAATGAGAGGGGAGAGCAGAAGAAAGGCCTCTAAGAGGAAGAGATAGAATAGCTGTAGGAGTGTTTTGGGATCAAGGCCCTGAGGACACTTGAAAAACGAAGGGCTCTGCATTACATACATAGAAGGCTCATTTCATAAGTGGAAGGACAATGGAAGGTTCTGTGTGGCTGGTTCCGTGATGGCATTCTGCTTGCAATCTCAAACACAGAGCCATAACTGGGGTAGGGACAAAGGGCTTTGCCAGAGACTGCCAAATATAGGGGCTACTGACAAGACTTATGGCCCATCGGCAGGAGAGAAAGGACAGTTTTCTTCATGATTTAACAGGGAACACTCAGTTCCCAAGAATAAAGTGTCAAAATAAGAAATGACCAGATAGTGGGCTAAGGTAAGCTAGCTCCCTCTCCCTGCCCAAGGGCAGCTTCTCTCCAGCATCTCTGCTTCTTCCCAACTGAGGGAAAACTTTTTGGTACTTTCCAAGGTCAAACATTCCTAGTTATATAACTCCATTTCCTTTCTAGTCCAACCCTGTTCCCAAACACAATCTGTGGTATTACTGGGCATACTTCTTCCTCTCCCCAATGTCAGCTCAATTCTTCTCAAAGCAACTAGAAGCCCCAGAGTGCACAGAGGCCTGGGCCTACGATCAAGAAGATGAGTTGAAATCCAACCTCAGACACTTACTAGCTCTGCAGCCCGAGCATTTAACCTTGGACATTTTAACTTTGTTGGCTTCAACTTTCTTAAACTGTAAAATGACCTACCTCCCAGAGCTGTTGTGAGGATCAAATGAGATTACATCAGTAAAGCATGCAGCACAGTGTCTGGCACCCAGTGGGTACTAAATACTTGTCTCTTTCCTTCTGACCTTCCTTTATTTTCCCTCCTTCCTTCCTTCCTCCCAATCTTACTTCAACATGCTCCCTCACTTCAGCCTCCCTGTCAGGAAGTCAATCAGTGTCTCCTTCCCTTTTCTTTGGCCCATGCACAAAAATTGTTACTTACAGCTCTGAAAAGGCATCCTTGGGCAATCACTCCATCGCGGACACAGGGGGAAAGCGTGGCCATTAACACTCTCTCTTCGGTAGCCATGGCCCTGAAAAATTTACATTAAGTCAACCACCAGGGTGAATTTATTCAAATTTTGAAAAGCTTTATTTCTGAAACTCTTAACCAAAATATTGCCCTCTGTCTTTGACAGAAAGCAAAGCAATACTAAAGTACGCATTAGAGATAAGCATCACCTGTGAAAGATGAGAGAAGCACCTCCCATCCTGATTCCCCCCTCCTATTACAGAAGCCATCTCCCTCATTCTTTATGTTGTTCCACTAATATGTTTTCCTCTAAATGTGGCTCGCATCAATTCATATTATAGCTAAATTCTGACATGCTCTGATCTATGAGTTCTATACATAACAGTGGTCTGAACACAATATGATAAAGGTTAGAATTAATCTGTGCCCTTCTATACTCAATAAAACTAGTCAAAACGTTCTAAATTAGCATGCTGCTTAACCTTCATTTTTATCAAGTGTTCAAAATCAAGGGAGAAGTAACTGTTCTATGGGCTATGCCCAGTGCTGTTTATACTTTCCCTCCCAAAACAGGAACTGATGAAGTTCTACTGAGTTCCATACAATGGCTGATCACAGTATGCCATTCTTAATTTCTTTCAATTGTCTCCATGAAAACACTTTGCATTTTAGATGACATGCTAAATCCACAAAATCTGTGATGAATAAGTTATTTTCAAGCATTTGCGTTTCATAGAAAACATTTTAAATTGATTTGTCAAGATTCTTCCACCCAGAGATTAAAAATGAACAACCAAATTTCTTCACAGAAGAAAGGCAATTTGGTATTGTAAATGGCTCCCTGGAGTTGGGTTCATAGACCCAACTCCAAAACCTGGTAGTGGCTTAAGTTTGAGCAGGGTATCTCAGCCCTCTAATCTTGTTTCATGTGTCAGAGGAGGATAAAAATATATACCTTCCCTATCTCATACTGTTGTTGTGAAAATCAAATGAGAAAAGGTTTTGTAATTATAAGAACACCATAGAAAATTATCATAATTATCCTCACCATCACATTTGAGTTTATATTTTATCATATATTTATCAGCTTATCTGAGTTGGAACACTATTATATAATTAACATTTTCCCTACTGTGCAAGAGGATAAAATAATTAAGGCCTATGAGAGGTTATCCATATACATCTTAACTTCAGGCTATATGGCCAGGATTAAGAGAAAAGAATTAGGCCTTAGGGCAGGAGGTAGACTCCTATGTTCTGGTTTGGGTGTTCTTGTTTTTCTCAGCTCTGGTTCCCCAAGGACCCTGGATCTGAAGGCCCACTCTGAAAGAGCTATGGCAGGAGACTTTTGTGTAAATGGCTGGCATCCTTCTTTGACATGAAAGAACCCTTGTTTACTAAGGTAGGGGTGTTTCATTTCCCCAGAACTAAGGAATTAGGAATATATTAATCCTATTTGTATATGATACTAAATTTGATAGAAAAGTAAGATTGAGCTTGGACCCAAAGAGAGAATGTACTTCCTACCTTTCTGAGTCAGTAAGGGCCATCCAAAGCAAGCACTTTTTTCTGCCTTTTGCCATACTTTCACACACGTCTGTCAGTCCTCTTTTCTGCTTCCTTCTCTGGAGTCTGAGCCTTGCTCCTAAGCAAGGTCAAGCCCTCTATTTTTACCTTTGTTCTTGATCCCTCCAGGGTCTCCTCCAAGAACTTATTTTCTTTCTTTTGCCATCTTCAATTTCTCCTTATCCATTGGCTCCTTGGAAGCCCAAAACCAGGTTCCTCCCACTTAAAAAAAATCCTTTGACCTTGCCATCTCTTCAAGGTATGGCCTCAAGGTTCTCATGCCTTTCACACCCAAAGTCCTAGAAAAGCCATCTCTACCAGTTGCCTCCTCCACTTTTTTACTTTCTACTCAGTTCTTAAGCTCTAACAACATGACTTCTGGAGAGGGAGGAGGTAAAAAAAAGGAGGGAGAAAAATTTGGAACACAAAGTCTTAGAAAAATGAATGCTAAAAACTATCCTTACATGTATTTGGACAAATAAAATATAGTATTGAGGAAAAAAAATAAAGGAACCGCAAATATGTAAAAAATTGGTTTCTGACCCAGAAATTTGTCTGAAACTGCTCTAACCTTGGTTTCCCATGATCTCAACAGCCCAAATCCCATGGTTTTTTTCTCCATCTTCATCATTCTGAAGTTTAACGCACTGTGGGCCATGTATTTTCCACTGATATTTTCCCCTTAGTTGTCTTCTATGAGAGTACACACTAAGTTGTTGATGTCCTGTCAACTATTTAACCTCCTCTTTGCTGCCATCATAATCCATCATTCTGCTAGGCAAAGGTGACCTCAAAGTTCTGTCCTGAACCCTCTTGTATGTCATCTCCTAGTGAGTTTTCGTACTTAATATATTTAAACCTATTTAAAATGTTATTCTCTATTTTCTCCCAAATCCATCCCTCTTACAACTTCCTACTTCTACTGACAGTACCAACATACCTCCAGTCAATCAGTAATCATCCTCAATTCTTCTATCCGCCAAATATCTAATCAACTGCCAAATCTTGATGATTCTTCTACATCTTCTGTCTCTCTCCTCTGTCCTCATAGAGTCATCATCATACAGGTTCAGAAATAGAAAGCTCTCCTCAAAATAACTCTCAGCAACTTTCCTAGACTTTTGTCACATGACTCCAATTCCCACTTTTCTTCATTCCAGATAAACTTGTTTAGTAGCTATTTCCTGAATTTGACTGATCTTCTGCCTTCTGCCTGACATGTGTTTCTTCCTCACTCTTACATGTCAGAACCTTTAGCTTCTTTCAAGGTCCAGCTCAACTACTAATGCCTTAGGAAAACTTCCTTTGATTTTTATCCCTGCATCATTCTCATTTATCAATAAATGGAGTATATTCCAATTACAATATGAGCTCCAAGGAGTGCAGGAACCTTTTTTCCTTTCCTCCAGGTCTATCATGCATCCATCCATCTCTCTATCTGTCTGTGTGTTTATCTGTCTTTCTATCTCTCTATCTGCATCACTATAGGGTTGATCCATCTGTGCCTTAGAGAGTAGGATTAGGTGTCTATTGACTTGAATTGTGGAATTGCTCTCCCTGGAGAACTTTAAGGAAAGACTAGGCAAGTCTATGTTGTATCCAGTTCCAATACTCACCTGCTTGAAGCCAAGGAAACGGATCTTTTAAGGGTCTTGCACGATTCCAACACTTTTCACTGATGGTGGCAGAGAAGAAACACAGTGGTTAGGAGCTTCTTTGTTAAATCATTAATGAAGCATACTTTTTTGATTTCACCACTTAAAATTCACACATTTTGTGATGTTGTGACGAACAGACTGTTCTATCTTTTGATTTATCTCTTTTAATGATCACAATTAAATATAATCCATCACTGTAATTTCATCAGTATATCAAGGGAGAGCACCATGAAGCAAATGATAAATCATCTGTGCTCTAACACCATTCATGATTTCTGAACCTCAAAATAAAGCCTAACAAATGGGAAGAAAACCATCCTGGTCCTTTTGGAAGCAGCCCGCTTTTGAGGCCACAGAGGTCTGCTACACATTTCCAAATACACCTGGCTTAAATGAGGCAACAAGACTGCATAGACTTTCACATTTGATGGAGGGTTGTCTATTAAGGGCCCGGATGGATACCAGTGGGCACTAACACTACCCTAATTGATAATAAATTTAAGTTCTGGAAACGTTTCTTCCCCAAAGTAAGATATAACATTGTAGCCCCAACGGCAGTGAGTGGGCAGTAGGCCCCGACGACCGACCACACCCTAAGCAAACTTACCACATGCCCGTGCTCCTCCCTTTGGCACTCCCTTCACACACACCCCCCACTTTCATCCCCACCCTTCCATACCGGACCGTCAACTCTGACTGAGGAGACAGAGGAGGAGCGCGACAAGTTCCACAAAGAGGCTCAAGCTCCGCGAGGCCAACTGCGAAGTAAAGCAGGCGCGCGACAGCAACGGCCGGCGCCAACCGGAATAGGAATAGGGGCGGGGCTCCGGACACTTCCGCTTCTGCGCAGTCTGCGGCTTTCCCCGTTAGGTCGTGCTCGTGCTCCTCTGCAGTCTCTGACCTTCTTCTCTCCTCTCCCTTTATTCCTTTCCACTAGTACTGCCCCTCGTAGGAGTGGTTGGAGGCCCTGTCCGTTTGGAATTGCACATAAAAGATCGGCCCTTGGCCATGACGCCTTGAGGCAAAAGCGTTGTAGAAAAAGGGCCCTGGCTGCAAATCTTCATGGAGTAGCAAAAAATAATGGCTGTGGAAGACTTTGCAAGGGGCATCCAAGTATTGCAGTGGATGGAGCTCGCACTCTGCGTTGGGGATGATTTGAGTTCAAATGCCACTTGACACTTAAGCCCGATTGCCTCAAATAAACAAACAAATAAATAAAGACTTCATAAACCCTAAAGGGCAATTATTCGTCCGTGTGACCGAGGGCAAGTTACAGTCTCCCTGGGGCTTCAGTTTCTTTTTGTCACCCTTTGGAGGTCTGAGATTCAAATTTGGAGAATGAAACATTCAGACTTAAAGGATTACTGAAGTCCCTTGCAGATCTCCTTCTAGCCAAATGTAAACCCCTTGAAGGCAAGGAGTAGTTCACCTTTTTATTTTTATTCCCTGCCACCTGACATACTACCTACCTAGTATGTTGCAGCAAATTCAAGATGTTTATTAATTGACTGATGGTCCCACGGAATTATTTTTGATTGCTCTATTCTCAGTGAAAATTGCCCCTTGACTCCTGTGTTGATAATCTTTATTAAAACTGCAGCAACTCTTATTTATTATTATTATTATTATAGTTTTTATTTACCAGATATATGCATGGGTAATTTTACAACATTGACAATTCACAAGCCTTTTGTCCAATTTTTCCCCTCCCCCCCCCCAGATAGCGGTTAGACCAACACTAAATATGTTAAAGTATATGTTAAATACAATATATGTATACATGTCCAAACAGTTATTTTGTGCAGCAAGTCTTTTATATACATGTAGGTCTGACAAAATCTAAAGAATGTGGATGTGCATCACATTCAACAGCTGGCGAGAGCTCCAGTGGGCTTGGTACAGTGTATACAGATCATTTGGAAAACACCTTTTTAAACCGAATTAGCATCAAAATTACACCGGGGGCTCCTAGAAGGCAATCACTTTGTTTCTCTCTCTTTGTATCTTCCCTGGCACCTACGCCCATTTTAGAAGCAGCAACTTGTCTTGTTAGCTAGAATACTGGACTTGGAGTCCATTTATATCCAGCTTCTGATACTCAGCCGAGCTTCTGTTTCCTCATCTGTATAATGGGGATAATCATACCTCCTTCTCGAGGTTATTGAGAGCCTCCAAGGAGAGAATTTACACCCCCCCAGCAAACTTAAAAGTGCTAAACAAATGCCAGTTTGTGTCCTCACTATGGCACCCCAAAATGAAATGCTTGTTCTGGAAATTTGGGCAAAGGGAGAAGAAGATTTGCCATTCCCCTATCCCCCCTTTTGTTGTTTTAAATGTTCCTGCAAAGTAAACAAAGAGTGGCAAGAGCAAGAATCCTTAGGGACTTCAGATGGATTTTGCCAGGCCTAAAATAATCTCATTGCAAAAGAGAGTGATGCAAGAAGGCAGGAACAAACAATACAACCTGGTAGAATTCTCCCTAGCTGCATTCAACTTCTTTCTCAAAACACTTTTTGCTAAATTAGATTCTATAGTTATACAGTTAAATTAGGAAGATCAGAAAAGTCACAAAGATGGAAGATCCACTTTCAGTTTTCACAGTAACTTGATGGAACAGCATAGATATACTTTGCAACTACAGAAAAAGGTCAAAGAAATGAAAGAGAGGCACACACACATTCAATCTTCCTATGATGACTTAGTACAGAGATGGCAAATATGCCGCTCTCACCACCGTGCTCCCCTGTGCAGGTCAAACCAGATTAAAATGTAATTGGCAAATATTTAATAAAATAAATAAGAATAAAGTGAAATAGATACTATTAGTATGTGGGCTTTTAAGTCAATATGTGACTCCTCATAGGTGGTTTAGTGATCGCCATTTCTATCTGAATCTGTAGCTGAGTGGTGCACTGGGCAGAGCCCTGAACCTGGAACTAGGAAGGCTCATCTTCCTGAGTTCAAATGTCGCCTCGGATATTTCCTAGCTGTGGGACCTTGCACAAGTCACTTAATTGAGTTTGCCTCAGTTTCCTCATTTCTAAAATGAGCAGAAGAAGGAAATAGCAAACCACCCACTATCTTTGTCAAGAAAGCCCTCAATGGGGACATGAAGAGTTGGACACAACCAAAAAAAATCTGGACAACAATAATTTCTATTTCAGTTTGCCACCACTGACTTAGTAAATGCACACCCCTGGGGAATTTTATTTTCCTTTCTGATCATGTCTAACTCTTTAAGTTTCAAAAATGAGATGTGAACTCAGATCTCCCTGATTCTAAATCCACCAACCTAGCCATTCTGCTAAGGCCCCTCTCATTAAATATTGATAAGGGAAAATTATAAGATAGATTTTCCTAATTCAGGGCTTCTTAACTTAGAGTCATGAACTTTTAAAAAAACATTTTGATAATTGTATTTCAAAATAATGGCTTTCCTTATTAATACCATGTATTTAATTTTGTGTCTTTAAAACATGATTCTGAGAAGGGACCCATAAATTTCACCAGATTGCTAATGTGAACAATGACACTGAAAGGCTTAAGAACCCCTGTTCTAATGCGATCATGTGATTTTCACACAAGTATTGTGTGTTAGGATTGGTGCTACAGGGACTACAGGAACAGTGTCTGCTCTCCAGAAGTTTACATTATAGAGAGGGTTGTGTGCAACATGTACTCAGGTGAGTAAAAATAAAAGCAACATAAATTAAGTGAGGAGTATTTGAGGGATGAGAGGGAGTCAGAAAAGGCTTCAAATCAGAGGTGACACCTGGATGGAATTTTGAAGGAAAGTTGTTAGGGACAAGCCTTAAACCAAGACAGAAAAGCCCAAGCAGGCCAATTTGACTGAAATTTCAAGATAGTGGGAAGGAGTGTGAGATTTCTCAGCAGGATAGTCAAAGGAAAGTTTGATGGACATGTTGGGAAGGACTTTCAATGCCAAAGGCAGACATCAGCACATCCCATGAGCACAAAAAGCACAGGAAAATGAAGATTTCTCTTCTTGAATCCTAAAGTCACATATAAAAGAGGCAAATGGACCTGGTTAAGAAGGTGACCATTTTATTTTATTTTTTTTGCAATCATCTGATATCAAGACATCTCTTTTTTTTTCTTAATAGTATTTGATTTTTCCAAATACAAACATAGTTTTCAACGTTCATTTTTGTAAGATTTTGTGTTTCAGATTTCTTTCCTTCCCTCCCCTCTCTCCAAAACAGCTAGCAATCTGATATAGGCTAAATATGTGCAATTCTTTTTATTATTATTATTATTTGTTGTTTTATTGTTATTATTATTAATTATAATTTTTATTTACCAGGTATTTGCATGGGTAATTTTACAGCATTGACAATTGCCAAACCTTTTGTTCCAATTTTTCCCCTCCTTCTCCCCATCCCAGATGGCAGGTTGGCCAATACATGTTAAATATGTTAAATTATAAATTAAATACAATATATGTATACATATCCAAACAGTTGTTTTGCTGTACAAAAAGAATCGGACTTTGAAATAGTGTATAATTAACCTGTGAAGGAAATCCAAAATGCAGGCAGACAAAATTAGAGGGATTGGGAATTCTATGTAGTGGTTCATAGTCATCTCCCAGAGTTCTTTTGCTGGGTGTATCTCATTCAGTTCATTACTGCTCTATTGGAACTGATTGTGCAATTCTTTTAAACATATTTCCATATTTGTCATGTTGTACAAGAAAAATCAGACCAAAAGGGAAAAAAAAACCTCCAGAAATAACAAACACACAAAAAAAGGTAAGAATGCTATGCTTGTTCCACATTGAGTCTCTATAGTTCTCTCTCTGGATGCAGATGGCACTTTGCATCCCAATTCTACTGGAATTGCCATGAGTCATTATATTGTTGAGAAGAACCAAGTCCATCACAGTTGATCATCACATAATCTTATTGTTACTGTGTACAATGTTCTTCAAGGCATCTTTTTAAATATCTGAGAAAAGAACATTTAATATTCTCACAGATCCCAAACTCTTCTTTCCTCACTAACTCTCACATGAAGCTGATGAGGCAATAAAAAGGAGCTCTCAAGCAGCACAAAAACAACTGCACAAAGCAATACGCCCCAGCCTCTGACAAAGGAAAGGACCCCCGCTATCTCACCCACACATTCTCATTTTGTCACATTTGTTTAAAGCAGATTTTATTTCAACAGAGATTTTACATTCCAAACATCAATGTGGGGTTTTTTTGGTGGTCTCCTGCCTGCAATAAGCTTGGGAGGCCCAAAAGGCAATACTTCTCAATCTCAAAGGAAAAATAAAAGCAGAATAATTAATAGGACATAGGCCAGCTTTGAGAATTATCTCCTCATCAAATGCTCCAATGGATCCTCGAGCCTATCAGCCCAACCAGCCCGACCAACCTTCCTCCTTGCCTTCCCATAAGTGTGCCGCAGGGGTCCACCCAACATGGTAGATTCTTTCTTCTCCATCCCATTAATATTTCAAGGATACATGGGGGCCATCCACTGGCTAACCCTGGCTCCCACTGCATGACTAGGCTTTTTTTTTCCCTTTTGGTTGATACATTTCTCTGGTGTTATCAGCACATTCAAAGCTAGGAAGTATTTGGAAGGAGCAGAGATGCCTTGCTTCGAATGTGCTGCCACTGGCTCACATTTCAGTCATCTGTATGATGGTAAAGATGCAGACCTTTGTTAAATATTGCTTTGCAAGCTTGCTTGTTGCCTTTTAATACAATAGCCTCATCAAGGACACCCTGAATATACGTACATATTCTCCTATAAATGGAAAAATAGTCCTAGTAGAAAAATAAACTCAGTAGTTTTAATGTTCTGGCTTTTTTTTGTTTGTTTGTTTGTTTGGGGTTTTTTGGTTGTTGTTAGGTCTTTGGGGGGGTTGATGAGGCAGTGAGAGGCGGAGGTGAACATCGCATAGCTAATAGATGTCAATGTCTGAGGTTAGATTGAACTCAAGTTCTGCCTACTCCCCAGCATTCTCTTGGCCATCTTTGGAAGAGAACTTTCTCAGTGTCCCCAGCTGCTAGTGCCCTCTATTCTGAAATGTCTACTCTGTATGTATCTTTTATGTATACAGCTGTATGCCTACGGAGCTCCCTGAGGGTAGAGACTGGTTTTGCCTTTCTTTCCATTCCCAGTACTTTGCACAGTGATTGGTATACCACAGATCCTCAATAAATGCTTATTGATTGATTGAAGCTATTGATAGCTTTTGATCACTCTTGGATATAGTCTCCTTTCTCGGCATCCATATTGCTGCTTCTTTTAGGACCCTCCTGTCCAACCATTCCTCAGTCGCCTTAGTTGAATCAGTCATCCTCCATCACCCATCCTCATAGTGTAGATATATTCCCCATGGTTTCTTCCTGAAACCCTCTGCCCTGTTTCCTTAGCTCCAGTTATGAATTCTATTTCTCTCCTCAAATCATCTTGTATTATATTTATTTGCGTACAACATTATATCTCTCCTCTAGTGCCTACCTTTATAACAGGTACTGAATTGAACTATGAGGTACAGAAGATGGCCTCAACTTCAGTATGGGAAGAAGCGATTTCAGATGATCTCATGACTGACCACTGATGCCACAAGTGAAATCCACTCGTGTCCTACACCCACAGCTCTTTATGAGCACTATTATAAACAGAACAAAGGAGACAGGTAGCCCTTCACCCTC
Source organism: Sminthopsis crassicaudata (assembly GCF_048593235.1). Classification (NCBI taxonomy): domain Eukaryota; kingdom Metazoa; phylum Chordata; class Mammalia; order Dasyuromorphia; family Dasyuridae; genus Sminthopsis; species Sminthopsis crassicaudata. The sequence goes on along the minus strand of NC_133623.1, from coordinate 11,585,089 downwards.
TAGATATTGGCAAGCTTGCAATTTACTGTCCATCAATCTATGTAAAAAAGGCAAACAAGCACCTGCCGTGGAGATATGAGATAAATTTGCTTGGGAAATTATTAGCAGTTGGGGCTAAAACATCAGAGGAGAGTTTCTATGTAGAAAGGGGTGTCTGAGGTCAACTATGAAGGAGTGTGTGTGTGTGTGGGGGGGGTTTCTACAAGTCAATAGACTAATCAAAATCATTTGATTCCAGGAGGCCCAAACCCATATGACAGCTCCCAGACCATATCCTGTTAGATTCTGAAGGACACACACTCTGTCCCAGTGGCTCCCTTCCCCTTCCAGAATCTTCACTCTGCATCTATAAGCTGAAGCTGAAGATTGGTGTTCTAACTCTCTGTAGCCAAAGTCACTCAGGCTTGGGCTGTCCAATATCATGTACAGATCTTGCAGAACAGTGACTTCGAGGGGCTGCTGGGCAATGCTTAACAGACTCTTCTCCTGGAAAAAAAATACATACATATAGACACACACATATCAGGACTGCACTTTAAAGTTTCACCTGCATTACGGTATATCTTTTTAAATCTGGAAAATGACCCAAACAATCAATCAAGTCCTGTTTTGTAGTGTTGATTTCTGAGGTGCCAATGCTCACACCAGTAATTTAACAATGGGGAAGCCCATTTGGGCCCTAGCACTTCCATGAGTTATTTTTTATGTTCTGCATACCTTGACAAAAATTACTACCCTTTAAGTTATGAAGGACAGAAATTTCCCAAACGGTGGCATTGAGGTAGACGGGACAGATTGCCATTTTCTTTGTGAACCTGAGATTTCTGCCCATCAACTAATGATACTGGTAAAGTATGCTTCTAAAGATCCCATTAATTCAAAGATCTCACTCCTGTGTGAAACAGGCCTGGTGGGGGATCACGTGATTAATAAAGCATAGGTTTTGAATTGAAAGTTACCTCACTAGCCATCTCACCCAACTCACCAATTTTATGGATGAGGAAGCTAAAATCCAGAAAGGGGACTTGCCAGAGTCACAAAGGAAGTATTAGCATAGGCAGGCTTGAAACCCAATGCATTTGACTCCAATTCCGGGGTCCTTTTCCTTTCTACCCCTGGGATCTGCTCTTGCCATAAATAGGGTCCCCCGGCACATGTCTCTTACCCACTACTTATTTGTTTTCAGAAAGAAGGCAAGTCTCTTTATGCAAGATTTCCAGTAAGCAGGTGATTGCCATAACTTAAAGGTTTCGATTTGCTCCATGGCAGCATAAGGTTACTCAGGGTCCAGGGTGGAGGCCATTTTCTATTCTTTACCAAAGTGAATGCTTATTAATAGGGCATTGTTGAAGCTAGTCTCCCTGCAATAGCTTCCTAGCTTTCTAATCATGATGGGTATAGTATTATATACTAGAACGGGAAAGAACCCAGTGCCTGAACTCCTCTGGAAATCTCTGTAGCACACAACTCAAGAAAGTACATTAAAAAATCCCAAGGAACTCAAAGGGAATAACATCACTGGATTGCCCCACAGAGTCCCATACTTTAGGCTGCTTTTCGTACAGGCATTGCAGTCTGATCGATTCATTGGCGTAACCCGTTTGTCATTCAGCAACGGAAAGCTCCATACTCGTTCACATCTAGACTGGAGGACTAGTATCTCCGCAGGATCTTCCTAAGTATCTTTAACCCATCTCCTGCCTCCTGCCCCACTTATTGCCCAAGTCTGATCTTTCCACCTTGAGCCCTGCCCCACTTATTGCCGAGGTGTAATCCCTTCCCTTACCTCTAGGCTGAAGTTGATCTTTCCCCGTTCGCTTGAGTTCACCACCTCCATGGCAAATGTCTGACCTGGAAAATAATTAGCAGCTTGGCAAAGAGAGTAGTTACAAGGCATTTTAGCCACTTTCTGAATCAAAAGATAGGAATGTCGGCCCTTTGACCCAATGGCTGTTAAGTCTTTGCTGGGTTTCTGATGAGCCGTGTTAAGAAGTCTCCATTTGCTACTTTCTTGCAAATTCAAACAGATGTTTCCCATCCTATGACTCAATGACGCATGATGTAAACCTCAGGCAGTAAAACAGAGGGCACGGATGTTTTTAATCAAATGAAAAGTCCATGACTAGACTTCTGCGGCAGATTGAACCTTGGCTCAGAGGAGTTTCATCTCCACCTTGCTGGAGAACGAATAGCCTGTTTTCTTTGAGAAATGTTTTGCCTCCATGGCTGACTGAATCATCTGGAGGCTACAAATGTGAACATCAGCTAGTAAAAGTTATATGGTGGATCTTGTTGCCTATTAAATTTTGACCCTCCACTTCGCTTCAGATCAGAGGATTGTAGCTTTACAGCTCGAAGGGACCTTGGAGGTCACTGAATCCAACCCCTTTGCTTTAGGCCCAGAGTGAGAGACTTGTCCAAGGTCAATTAGATAGTGAGTGCCAGAACTGGCAATGGAACCCAAGTCCACTCATATCCTTCCACTCATCCCTGCTGCCATCTCCCATTTGACTCTTTAAAATAAGAACTGAAGTCCCCTGAGATCATTCCACAGTCCAAACAGATGTTGGATTTACCATTAGGGTAGCTAGTTTCAAATAGCGACTATTCTCCCCACCATCTTGTGAACTTGTCACTCTTCTTTGCTCTCAGTTTTCTCATTTGGCTGACTGGCTGTCCACAAGCATGTATTAAGTGCCTACTTTGTGCCAGGTACTGTACTGGAGATACAAAGAAAGGTAAAAAATACAGTCCACAGTTTCAAGGAGCTCAATCTAATGGAAAAGACAACATGTAAAAATGTATAGACAAGATATAGCCGGGATAAATCGGAGGTCATCTAAAGAGGGAAGGCACTAGCAATAAGGGGTAGGGAAGGTGGCAACCAGGAAAAGGCCTCCATTTGTAAAATGGAGAATTTAGCTTAAATGACCTCAAAGGTCATTTATGATCCTATGAAATATTTGTTGAATGGCTACCCTGTATCTTCACATGACTATTTTTTTTCCCTTGGGAAAATTTCAGAATGAGCAAGTGGAAGGAAAAAGAAATTTGTCTTGTCTAATCTACGCCCTTTGTACAAGTCAAAAGTTCTCCAGTATACTGGCTGGAGTGGTCTTGGGGTGTAACTCCTCCAGGTTAGGTTAGATGCTTGCTTGGAAGGGGAGTGAAGGAATTGAAAGCGGGCCAGAGACAAAGGAGTCATTTATATGATTTAATGAATCAAGGCAAGGTACCTTGGGCATAAAAGGACAGAGCAAGACTCAGAGTCCAAGACCAAATTGGGAGTCAGAGAAAGTCGGAATAAGTCAGCTCAAAGAAGTGGTGAGGGCCATCTAAAGAGCTTATTGCAACTTGCACCGTATAGGGAGAATGCAGGAAAAACCAGGAAATTGATCCATCGGACCCATATGATCTGATCTCCCTGATGGGCTTATTATTGGGAGCAAAGGATCAGGGCATGATCTCTTGAGCTATGAAGGCAGCTATGTTGGAACAAGAGGGAGAGAATCAGGATGTTGTGAAACCCATAAGCACAATATTTATTATCTCACAGTCCATATCTTTTTTTCCCCAAGACCCATTAAGTCTCCCATGTAGCTTAATGCACTGAGTTTCCACAATTTGGCACAAATTTCTCAGAAAATGCTGAGGAAAACAGCTCCATTGTTTGCTGTGAAACTAACCTGAAAAAGCAGTGATTTTGTGTTGCTCAGTCCACAATACCTTATTTACAGATGCCTTCCATCTCTGTGGGCTCCTCATACATGGTAATCCATTTAGAGATGACCTCTGGCCACATAGCTTGGCTCTCAGAATTAAAGAAGCAGATAGAAGGAGCCTCCCTGCCTCAGCAGGAGGCCTCTGTTGGATGCTTCCAGTAAGGAGAGCTGCTTATCACCCTTTTTTCTTAAATAGCAGATTATTTTTTCCCAATTACAGGTAAAGATAGTTTTCAACATTCATCTTTGTAAGATTTTTGAGCTCCAAATTGTTTTCCTTCCCTCCTCTTTCCCCAAGACAGTAAACAATCTGATATAGGTTATTGTGAAAGAAGAATCAGAACAAAAGGGGAAATCAACAAGAAAAAAAAAAAAAAACAGCAAAATGAAAATAGTGTTCTTTGATCTGCATTCAGACTCCATAGTTTTCTCTGGATGTGGTCAGCATTTTTCCACCACAAGTCCCTTGGAATTGCCTTGGATTATTGCATTGCTGAGAAGCGCTAGGTCTGTCATAGTTGATCATTACACAATGTTGCTGTTACTGTACACAATGTTTTCCTTCACCTTGCATCAGTCCGGGTTTTTCTGAAATCCACCTGCTCTTCATTTCTGTTAGAACAATAGCATCCCATTACATGCATACACCATAACTTATTTAGCCATTCTCTAGGTGATGGGCCTCCACTCAATTTCTAGTTCTTTGCCACATCGATAAGAGCTGTTAAAAATATTTTTGTACGTGTGGGTTCTTTCCTCTTTTTTATGCTCTCTTGAGGATACAGACCTAGTAGTTGTATTGCTATGATGACCCTTTTACTCATGGTTTAAAATATGTTCTAAGCCTGCTGATGTTTGATTACAAGCAACAGCCTAATCAATGTAATGGCTCCTTATTGCCTTCAGGATAAAATAGAAACTCTCCAACATGACTTTTAAAGCCTTTCATGACATGGTTCCCATTTACCTTCCCAGTCTTGCTCGTTTCATATTGCTATCTTGAACACACTACAGATTCTAGTCAGACCGACTTGCCGATTGTGCCTGGCATCTGATATTCTGACCTTTGCATTCATACTTTGCATGAATGATGTCGAACATCCTGAAGGGGAAGGAAAGCAGCATTTATATCACACCTACTGTGTTTTGGGTACCGTGCTAAGTGCTTTTACTGTAGAGCTTTATAACAATGCTGGGAGGCAGTTATTATTAGCCCCATTTTACAGTTGAGGAAACTGGGGCAAACAGCAGTTGAGTGACTCACCTAGAATTATATAGCTAGTAAGTGTCTGAGGCCAGATTGGAACTCCAGACTTCCAGAATCCAACTCTAGCCGCTGAGCCAATACGAGCCATCAGGCATACTCGAAGTAGAAACAATTTACTGTACACTTTCACTGTGCTAAGCAATATGTTTCCCAGCTGTGGTGATACACAAAGTGACCAGAGCGAATGCCTATTCAGGCAGATGATATACCACTTGGTATAATTGGTTCACAAAGATTTTTGCAAATTTCATCCAGGAGGTTAGGGCGAGCTGTTAAGCTTTAGGACCTATTATCTAACCCATATCTTTTGGTGAGGCTCTCTTCCCTGCTGTATGCTGTACCTTGCCAAGTGGCAAGACAATGGAAGGCACTCCATTAAAAAATATTTTCTTTCCCACTCTTTTGATCCCTCATCTAGCATCAGTGCTTCCTAAATCAAATAATCAGATTTCACCATAAATCAGATAAAGAGATACAAACAAGAGAAATCCACTACCTACCTTTTCTTTCTAATAATGTGACTGAGGCCAATATAGTTGTTTTCCTCCCCGTTATGAAAGTGAAGTAAATAGATAAATATGCACAATTGTCACAAATTGCAAAGATTACAGGTTTACCAGGACTTGAATGATTGGTGAGTTACTGAACTGAGCACATCTCTAGTTATGATGGATGGTGCTGCATAAAACAATGCTCTGTGGGAAGTTTTAGGTGGAGCAGGAGGCAAAACATTAAATATCTCCATGTCTGTTCCAGACATACTAAGCCACTAGTCATGTTATTCACGGCAGGGGGGGGGGAGGAATGATGGAGGGGACATGCATGTCTTTACAAGTAGGGACTAGAAGCTGCAATAGGAAATGGTGTCCCCAAAAGAGAGGAGAGGAAACGAATGTCCCTCTGCTGGGTTCCCTGGCTATATTAAATAAAGGTAGAAAACAGAAGGCACCTTGATCAAGCGGTAAGCAGTCTCACATAGAGTTACAATCAGCCAATAAACAGGAGTGATAAAATATTTCAATTTGAGGTAGTTTGGGATATTTCCAAGACAACAGCATTTTGTGTTGAAAACATCGAGTACATTTAACGAGCTATGGATTAGACCATAGTGTTCACTGGTTTTAAATTAAACAGAATCAAAGTCAGATATTAATGAGAATTTAGGAAAGGGATGAGTGAATTATTATATTAAAGCTTTTCCTCTTTTCTTTTTTGGGAAGTTTGTCTTTTCATAGATTTCTTACATGCCATTAATTCATTATAATCTTTGCTGCTGTCCTCTGGCATTTTCTTGTTTTGTTTTGATATCAGTATCAATCCTGCAGTCTACTTGACCAACATGTCAATGCCCTGCTTGAGTCAACAGTTGAAGTGACCAGCCTTCCCACCTACAGTTATGTTCTCTTCAGAGCCTTCAAGCTGAACACTATCCAGCTAGTTATTATCTGACCGGGAAACTTCTAAACCGTACTAAAGAGATGGAGTTTGTGACTTGGTTGCTAGTGCGCTTCCTCCTAAATCAGTTTCCACAGACTGCATGGTTTTTTCTATGTAGAAGCTCAAGGCTAGCCCCCTCAGATGTAGATTAGAGTATCCTCTGGATCATCACAGCTTATTCTACATGTGTAAACATTGAGGGACAAGGAAGAGGTAAACCCCCGAGTATTGTAATATTATTCTCACCTCCCTTTTGTATACTATCATTTAAAGAATTCATTCATATAGCAAATCATCCTTTGTGTAACACTAATATATGTATAATATTATTTTAAAGCTATCAAGAAAGAAAATAGAAACACTCAAAAAATAAACTACTAAGGGAAGGATTCCTTGTTTACCAAGAACTTCTGGGGAAACTGGAAAGCAGTTTAACAAAAAAACAGACTAGCATTTGATACCATATATCAAGATAATCCCCAAATAGATAGGCAACATAAACAGAAAAGCTCACATTATGAAAAAAAAATTAGAGCAGAGTAGAAATACCTTTAAGTCTATGATTCTGGAGAGAATGAATAACCAAACAAATGATAAAAGAGATCATGCAAAAGAGATCATTTTGTGTATTTAAAATTAAAAACCTTTTGCACAAACAAAATCAATGCAGTTAACATGGAAGTTGTTTTTCAAACTGTCAATAGTCACAAAGAAAAATGTTCTACAATGCTAAATTAAAACGACTATGAGATTTTACCTCACATGCATCAAATTAGCAAAGATAATAAAAGATATATATAACCAATGACAGAGAAATTGTAGGAAGAAAGGCATCATAACATATTGTTGATGGAGCAAGGATTTTAATCCTAGCTTTCTAGAAAATGACTTGGTATTATGCTGGCAAAAAGTTACTAAACTGGAATTCCTCTGATCTAGACATCCAAATACTAGCTCCATGCCTCAAGGAGGTCAATGACAGAGAGTTCTTATATATGCAAAAATACTTATAATAGTATTAATTGTAATATAGTAAAATGCTGAAAATAAACTGCATGCTCATAGAGTAGTGAATGATTGAACAAAAGAATACTTAAATATGCAAAGGATCTGGATTTCATCATCCTGAGGAAGTGCTTCTATAACCCTCTCTGATTTAATAGGTAAATTCTAAGGAGTTACATGAGGCACATTGAGGTTAAGTGACTTGCCCATGGTTACACACGTTAAGTTTCAACCCAAAACTCTATCTACTGGCTCTGAGATTCTTAACCTGGGATTTGTAAATATGGTTTTTAAAAACTGATAACTGTATTTCAATATCATTGATTTCTTTTGTAATCCTCTGAATTTTACTTTTCACATTTAAGAGCATCCTAAGAAGAGCTTTACCAGATTGCCCAAAGGTTCATGATATACACACAAAAAATAAAGAACCCTTACTGCCTCTGTATCCAAATACAATGCATCCATAAAGCATTTGTTAAAGGTAGTGGGCTACATAGATTTAAAGTCACTGCACCAGAGTGGGAGGGTTTCTGAGCAAGGTTTTCAGTGACTAGGACTATAAGAGGCAAAGTTGCCAAGGAGGCCAGCTCCAAAAATAGCAGCTGCGGCCACAAATCAAAGCAGAGCATTTTACCTGCTCAGTATGAAGAAACTACTCAGCTCTCTGCTTCTCTTTTCAATCACACCCAGAGATCCTCCTCAGCAGCAGCAGCCTCCCCAATAGGGTCTGGAGCTACTGAAGATGTATCTTCGAGAGCTTCAGTTCAGAGCTGTAATTGCCAAAGCTCAAAAGCCATTCCCTCCTTTCTTACATACCTGGAAACTCAGGGTGGAGTCCAAATTTTGGCTAGACTCCAGTAAATAATGCACACCTGCACATTCTTTTCTTCCTGTTGGCAAGGGCTCACTTCATTGACTTCGACATTTCCAGTTTCTCCCATCTCCGACCCATCCTCACTACCAATCCAATGCTGACTTACTCTTCCTAAAGCACAATCTGACCACATCACTCACCCACTTTAAGAGTTTCCTTATTATCTGATTCAAATATAAACTCCTCAGGTTGGCTTTTAAAGCCCTTCACAGACTGGTTCCAATTTATCTTTCCAGACTGATTTCCTATTCTCTCTGTTCCAATTCAACTCATTTAGTTGTTGTTCCCCATAAATGATCATTTCTCTCTCCACACTGTGCCTTTTGTACAAGTGATCCCCTCTTATGTCCACCTAATAGAATCCCAGGCTCCTCTCAAGGCTCAATTCAAGGCTCATCTCCTACACAGGTTTTTCCTATTCAAACATGCCTTTGACCCATCCTGGCTATGTGACCTTGGGCAAGCGACAGCCTCTCAGTGCCCCAGACTGTACATTGCAGAGAAGGTGTTGGTGGAAGGAATTTCCTCCCTGGGAGTTCCATTCAGTAAAGAAATCATAGATCTAGTTCCTATCCCTTGTTCTTGTCCCTAGTTCAGTACCTTACATGTTATAGGTGATTATAAATGCTCGTTGAATTAATAGGCTGTTTTTAAGTTTGTACTGAATTCGATTTAATTGAATCTATTCTCTATCCATTAACGAGCACTTATGATGTGCCAGATACAACACTAGAACGTCAATGTAAAGATCAAAAAAAGAAAGTCTCTACCCTCAAGGAGAGTACGTTCTAATGGTTATTCATTAGACAATTCATTAGACAAAACTAGACACACAAGAGGAAATGTCGAATGTAGTTTGCAAGTAACCCTAATTGATCAATCAACAAACATCTATTAAGCAGTTATCATGAACAAGACACTGGGCGAAGCCCTGAGAATACAAAGGCAGAAGTGAACCAAGCTCACAGAGCTCACATTTGAATAGAGGCACCAACAGGAGCATACAAGGTCTAGACATATTTTTTTCTTTCTTTTTTTAAATTTAATTTTTTAAAATTAATTTTATAATTATAACTTTTTTTGACAGCACATATGCATAGGTAATTTTTTTATAACATTATCCCTTGTATTCCCTTCTGTTCTGAATTTTCCCCTCCTTCCCTCCGCCCCTTCCCCTAGATGACAGGCAGTCCCATACATGTTAAATGTGTTATAGCATATCCTAGATCCAGTATATGTGTGCAGAACCAAACAATTTTCTTGTTGCACAGGAAGAATTGGATTCAGAAGGTAAAAATAACCTGGGAAGAAAAACAAAAGTGCAAACACTTTACACTCATTTCCCAGTGTTCCTTCTCTGGGTGTAGCTGATTCTGTCCATCATTGATCAATTGGAGCTGAATTAGATCTTCTCTTTGTTGAAGATTCCATCAGAATCCATCTTCATACAGTATCATGATTGAAGTGTATAATGATCCCCTGGTTCTGCTCGTTTCACTCAGCAACAGTTGATGTAAGTCTCTCCAAGCCTCTCTGTATCCGTCCTGCTGGTCATTTCTTACAGAGCAATAATATTCCATAACCTTCATATACCATAATTTACCCAACCATTCTCCAATGGATGGACATCCACTCAGTTTCCAGTCTCTGGCCACTACAAAAAGAGCTGCCACAAACATTTTGGCACATACGGGTCCCTTTCCCTTCTTTAGTATTTCCTTGGGATATAATCCCAGTAGTAGCACTGCTGGGTCAAAGGGTATGCACATTTTGATAACTTTTTGGACATAATTCCAGATTGCTCTCCAGAATGGCTGGATTCTTTCACAACTCCACCAGCAATGCATCAATGTCCCAGTTTTCCCACATGCCCTCCAACATTCATCATTGTATTTTCCTGTCATCTTAGCCAATCTGCCAGGTGTATAGTGGTATCTCAGAGTTGTCTTAATTTGCATTTCTCTGTTCAGTAGTGATTTGGAACACTCTTTCATATGAGTGGAAATAGTTTCAATTTCATCATCTGAAAATTATCTGTTCATATCCTTTGACCATTTATCAATGGGAGAATGGCTTGATTTCTTATAAATTAGAGTCAGTTCTCTGTATATTTTGAGATGAGGCCTTTATCAGAACCTTTAACTGTAAAAATGTTTTCCCAGTTTGTTGCTTCCCTTCTAATCTTGTTTGCATTAGTTTTGTTTGTACAAAGGCTTTTTAATTTGATATAATCAAAATTTTCTATTTTGTGATCAATAATGATCTCTAGTTCTCCTTTGGACACAAATTCCTTCCTCCTCCACAAGTCTGAGAGGCAGACTATCCTCTGTTCCTCTAATTTATTTATGATTTTGTTCTTTATGCCTAAATCATGGACCCAATTTGATCTTATCTTGGTATATGGTGTTAAGTGTGGATCCATATCTAATTTCTGCCATAGTAATTTCCAGTTTTTGTCAAATAATGAATTCTTATCCCAAAAGTTGGGATCTTTGGGTTTGGTCTAGACATATTCTAAAGAAAATCAGTAAAGAGTAGTTTTGTGAGGAAAGCCCTCGTGTTGTGAAAGAAACCAAGGATCCCAAAAGGCAGGAGGATGGGGGGAGAAAAAGATGAAACAGTACTGATGGGGGCTCATGGGGAGTATTTAAGGTTATATAGGCTCCTACAAGGAGGAACAAAGGTGAGCTGGAGTGGAAATACTTGAAAACCCATCTCCTAGTGTCAAATAAAACTGCACCGAGTGATTATGATAGAAACCTTTCAAGTTACTGTGCCTTCCTGAGGCCATGACTCCAGTAGAGTGCAATCAGTAACAACTTCATATGGCCAGGAAGATCACTCTAGCCAAAAGACAGTCGAAGGGATCAGTGAATAAGTTAATGTTTTGAAAATAGGCTAAACCTGGGAACTGGAAGACAGCAAACTATTTCCCAGTGAGATGTCTAAGCTGCAAGTCCGAGTCCTGAGCATGTCTACACATTTATCATTCCACTCACTATGCCAGGGCTCAGGAAGCAGCAAATTGTGTCTCCTTAACAAGGAGCTGGAACAAGTCTTGGGACACTAGGCACCTGCCTAATGTGCCAGAGAGGTGGCAGAGAAGGGCACACAAAGAAACTGGGTGGGCAAACAGATGTGCAAAGAGTGAGGGGCAGGGCAGCCAGGTAGAGAGATTGAACTGCCCTGCTCCTCACTCTTTGCAGATTGGGAAGATGCAACCTGAGAACAGAGCCTGGCAGGAAGCCCGGAATCTGGCCCAACAGGGACCAAGATGTCTGTAAGAACTGAAGGAAACAAAAGGGAGACTAAAGCACAAGTAGCAGGGAAAGGCCTACACAGCTGGTGGCAAGAGCAGCTTCAGGCGTGGAGGGTTCTTATAGACCTAATTCTATAACTCAAGGATCCCTGGCATGGAGGTCTGTGGGGGAATAACTGCAAGGGCTAAGATGAAAAGAAAAGTAAAAGGGACGGGTAAGCGGCTGATGTTAGCCAATAACCTCAGAGTGCTATTTCTTGGGGTGTAGGTAAGGGGAATCCCCCTTACCACTTGAAAATCTTTTTTTTTTCCCTCAGGGTCAGAGTGTTAGAGTTGGAAGAGACCTCAGAGACCATCCAGTCCAAGTCTCTCCTTTTATAGAATGGTCTTTGAGGTCACAAGATTTCCCCACATCATACAAGTGGCAAAGCTAAAATTCAAACCCAGTTCCTCAGACCTGAAATCCGATATTCTTTTCATTGCTTTGCACTTCCTCCACCCAGCAGCTAGAAAACAAGGTGACTCCAGAGTTGGGGGCTCACTAATAGACATTTCCAACATAAATACACATAGAAGAGCAGAGAAGGTGGAGCATGCTGAGAGACTTCCTACATGTTTCAGTGAATCCATTCCATGCTCACTTAGACAACTCCTGGAAGCTCCAGTTCTGGGGTAGAGGAAGACAATTATGTGTCACCATCAAACAACCTCATTAAAGTCCTTTGTAGGAAAAACCAAATTAAACCAGAAAAAAAAAAACAAAGAGAGAAATCAAATATAGATAAGGAGTGCCAGCTTAGATCCCATCACTTCCGGCTTACGGCTATTTTGCTTTGTTTGTTATAAATTGACATGTTTTGCTTTAACATAACCAACACTTCCCTAGAATTACTGAAACATTCTCCTCTCCCAAGGGGAATACAAAATTGCCTTAAAACAGTTGAGTAAACTATTGGGAAAGATCCACATATGCCAACTTTGTTGTTGTCCTTCATTCTTGAAGAGGCTCATGACATCAGGGAGGTATGGTGGGACATGGGAGGGAATTGGATTTAAGTGTGGGAGAACTGTGTGAGGTCCCCTGCCTCACTTTCTCCTCCAGAGCCATCTGCGTCCAGTGGTCAGATAGAGATCAGGACAACCGGAGATGGCCCTGGATGCAGTGGGAGACCTGAGCCTTTTGAAGCTGAGTTCTTTAACCTGTCTCAATTTGACTGAGGCATTCAATGATTAAGGCTGGATAAGAGAGGAGGCAGAGAATGGCCAATAATCAAAAACAATCATTCAGAGAGGACAAGATCCTGAGTGTTTCTGGTCAAAATATAAAATAGGTGCTATTTACATTCACTCCGAGTCAAAAGGGGGACCAAACAATGACGAATTGGGGCTTGGCCTGGGACCTAGTATTGGCCAATCAATTTGAGCCAGAGTGATTTGGGTTTAAGGTATGGTCCTTAAGAAAGAGATCTAGCCTATAAACTCCAAGCTATCTTGTGATATCTCAAATAACGTGGCTCAGTACATAGGGATCTCTTTTTGCTGACCTTAACCTCTAGCAGTGGGATATCTGGATGTCTGGCCTCTTATTAAGGTTTCTGAGGTCAAAAGCAATAGGAGATAGTTTTAAATCTCAGAATCCAAAGAGAAACGGGTAAAAATGGCCTCTTAGTAAAGCAAGAATGATACTGCCGGTATGGCCTGGAAGGATGCTACTCATGTAGCATCGTCTGGTGGCTGCTCTCCTTGTTCAGGGCAAAGGTCTCTCTTGAACTTTGCTGAGCTAAAGGAATCTAGACTGGAGCTCTTTTGTCTCTGGAGATGGTCAGCCACAAAATGGCTGAGCTCCAGGGCCAGTTGACCTCTAGGCCTGTGATTGCTGACTGAATGCTTTCACCTAAATGTCACAGAGGCCGAGCTGTCATAGTTTTTCTGGAGGCTGCGGCGACATCCCATCAGCCCTTTCAAACCTCACCATTTGCTCTTTGCATGACACAGTTTAACCTGCGTCTTCACTGTCAAGTATCCTAATTGGTCAGCGGACTAAACTCCCAGCGGGAAACTTCGGCCAATTAAGAATGTGTGTTTCTGGAGCGGGTGGGGGGAGGAATGCACAGCAGGGTAAATGCCTGACTGGCGCTTCCCCATTGTCATTTGAATATCTGAATGCTACAAGTGAGTGTGGCAGCAAGAAAATGGGGGACTGCTTTCAGAGGGGCAGGATCTCTAGGGCTCCAGGGGCGAGTGTCTCACTGTCCTCAGCCCTACTCAGATATCATCTGGAGGACTGTGCTCTAGTCTGGGCACTATGGTGTAAGGACAACGATAAACTGCAAAACACCCAGGAGTGAGCAGCCAAGATGGGGAAGGGAAGGGCCTAGAGTCTAGGTCATACGAGCATCAGTTGAATGAACTAAGGACATTTAGGCTGGAGAATAAAAGAGAAGGGAATAGGAAGTGACCCCTATCTTCCAGTATTTAAAGTAATATCACATTCTGCTTGACCTCAGAGGGCAGAATCAGGAAACATGGGTAGAAGTATAAAACAGGACAATTCGGACTTGATGCCAAGAAATCTTCCCTAAAAATGAGGGCCACTTCTTTGAGGAATGGGGCTCCTGGGCGATGGATGGGTACTTCCCTTCAGAAGCCCTCAAGCAAAGGCCAGATGGCCACTGGGGTATGTTATGTGTTATGGGGATTCCTTTCTCAGTGACCTCTGAGATCCCTGGCAACCCTTCAGTTCTCTGAGCCTGTGTGAGACGCTGCTTCATCACCAAGCCCAATTCTTCCCAGACCTCTCAGAAGGTCTTATTCAATCCAATGATTTGCATAGACAGATATCCCTGAGCATTTAGCTTTCTGAACCCCACTAAGAAAACACATCCCCAAAGCCAAGCTCTGTCCCATGTGCAGCAAGCTTCACTTGTTTCTCCAAATGAGCTTATAAAGGAGCCATCTGCTACCTCTGTGTTTAACCAAGACTGCAATCATCCTTTTGTACAACCTGGCTGAGTTAAAACAAGAAAGATGAGGTCTTTTGCATTTCATGTAATTGTCAGTGCACATTTTGCAACCTTGATGTCCCATCAGGCTCATTGTACACTCGGTTTCTTAAATCTTTGGGAAGAAACCAAAAGACAAAGATGCATTGTGGGGTAAGGCTGGAGGGATCTTATGTCTTCGGTACTGCCTGTCCTTCAAGCTTCAGAGAAGCAGGAATTACTGTGAACAAGATAGGCCAGTCCAAGTCAGGCTGCATGGACTCCAGGTGGGAGCCCACTGTGTGGGAAAGCGAGGAAGGAAAATATGGCCTGACCTTCAGTTTAACCGGTTGCCATTCCAGAGAGAATCCACAAACTTCTCAGTTAAATCTTTTAAGGCATTTAAGAGCTCTTCAAGCAGAAATATCCCTGCGCAAAATGAGGAAAGAAGGACTCTTCCCAGCAACTACTAAGAATGGGATTCACAAAAATAATACAACAGATCTCATTCTTTCTCTCTTATTCTCTTTTCTTCTGCCTTCTCTTTCATTCTTTTTCTCCTTTCCTCTCTTTTTCTTCCTCCTCCTCTTCTTCCTCCTTCTTCTTCACCTCTGTCTCTCTGTCTCTCTGTCTCCCTCTGTCTGTCAGTCTGTCTCTGACTCTGGCTCTCTGGTCTGTCTCTGTCTCCCTCTTTCTCTCTCTTTACCCCCTCTCTGTTCCCTACACCCCTCACCCCTCAAAGGGAACTAGATGTTCTATACTCCCAGTATAGGGTACTTCCTCTGTAGGTCACTACACTAAGAGAATGTAGAATGATTTCAGGAGCTCTGAACTCCCCTCTCCCAGTTTCCAATAATCTCCCTAATCTGCATCCATGTTGCTTCTGCCTAGTAGAATGTAAGCTCCTCAGGTCCAAGAACTGTTTCGCCTTTGTCTTCCTCTCCCCAGAGCCTAGCACAGCGCCTCCTCTTTGGCTTTCACCAAGTACCTGAAGTTCCTACATTGTTAGCACTGGGCCGGGGGGCCAGGACGGATCAGCAGGGGCAGGAGGACTTAGATCAATGGAGTATAGAAGTCATGCAAGCTAGGGCCTGGGGCAGCACCATCCAGAGGCTGAAATGAAGGTCAGAGTACAGTTGGTAAGGAAGTGCCTAGGTGACACTGGGAGGTTCAGAGAAGGTGAACCAGGGGAGGAACCCAGATTTCAGTTGGTCAGTCGACAAACATTTATTAAGTGCCAGGCCCTGGGATATGGTACCTTGGCAAAAGACACCATTTCTGACTTCAGGAAGCTAACAGCTAAATGAGGGAGATCACCTGCAAACATCTGTGTGTGTGTAACATGTGCCATCTAAATGGAAGAGTCATTGAAGGGAGAAGGCACTGGGCCCTGGGCAAAAGTGGAAGCCAAGTAAACAAATGGCATTTAAGCCAAGCACAAAAAAACCAAGGAAAGAGCCTAGATAAATATCATCAGGACAGAAAGGTGCCAGCTAGTCTGTTCATTATTCAGCAAATATTTATAGAGGATCCACTTGGGGAGGGGATTCCTACCAGGTTTTGTGGGGGACATAAAGATTGGTAAGGCACAGAAAGATCTTGGTTTGAAGTCAAGGGACTCCCTCAGAGAAAAGGAAAGATCACAAAGGGAAGTCTGGGGGGCTAGAAGAACTGCAGAGGAAAGTCACAGTGGCTACCACAGGGATTGAGACACATTGCCATTTTGGTGGAGAAGAAATAGCCAGAATAATGGCAAAAGCCACCAGCCCCTAGCTGGCCACTAGTCCAGATCACAGGTGGAGCGCTAAAAGGGACATGAGAGATCATCTGGAAAACTGAGGTCCCATAGAAAGGCGGTACCATTCAAGAGACAAACCACAGAGGCTGACCTGCTGTGGGTACAGTGCCGCTACCCGGCTTGGCACGGCCAAACTGATGGCTGACTGGAAATGCCCAAGACGAGGCGGGTATTGTAGTTTGGACTCCGTCTTCTTTTTTAAACTGTCGCCCATGTGGAAGAGCTTGCAGACAGTCAGGCCCAATTTGGGCACCATTTACCCAGAGCTTGTTTTGTTAAGGCTTCCTGCAACCTCAAAAGTCTCAGATGTCTTTCATGGGCCGGGTTCTTTGAACGGGAAATTCCCACCATAAGCAACAGCAAAGACAGCTCCAATTATGCTCTTCTTGGGAACTTATTAACTAGCCTCGGCTCAGTCTCAAAAAGCCTCCGAGAGCTGCGAGAGCTGCGGCTCTTCGCCTCTGGCTTTCTGCATGCCGAGGATGCTTTCGAATTCATTTCCTCCTCACCACCTCTGCAAATTAAGAGTTGGTGCTTAGTATTCCCTCTAACAAGATCGGGCTGACTCAGCCCCCCCACTCTGAGGGAGGCCAAAGGCCCCCACTTGGTGGCTTCCTACCTTCAGAGAGGGATGCTTTGGGTGTGCCTGTTTTAAGGAGAGCCAGGTGAATTAGAACATGAAAGGCCAACCTTTTGCCTTCATTTATGTGAAACAGCAAGAAGCCTTTGGGACTTTTAATGAGGGCCTTTTCCTTTTCCCTTGGTAATTTAATCAACTTGTGACAGGTTCCTCTTTCTACTCTTTCATGCTCCTTCGGAGCCCCTTATTAATTTTTCCACTTTATTAGCTTATCTAACTGAGATCTGGAAAATAGGCAGACTCCCACACACCCACCCCGATTATGTCTAGCTTCCATTCTAAGCACAGTTAACCAACGGACAAGTAGTCACTTAGCGCCTGCTAGAGGCAAAGGGCCAGCTGGGAGGAGGGCACGGAGCGGTGGGTTTGGCCCAGGGCAGCTCCCTCCCTTGGGTGGGATGACTGAAGCTCTGGCTAAGGCTCAGTGACAGCACTTGCACTCCTTTCAAAGAGAGAAGCAACTCTTGAGCTTGCTTAGCTCAGTGCCTGGAACATAGTAAATGCTAGAACTGTTCTAGCTCTCCATTGACCTAGCTAATCCATATATCTAATTACTAGAAATAATTGGTTAAAATAGAAAGGTTCCATATAATTTACTACCTCCTTACTATAATCTTACTTAGGGTCAAGTGATCCCTGGCCTGGCCCCATCCACCACCTCATACTGAGCAGTCTCCTTGTAAGGAGCCCCTCCTCACCCCCCCAGAGGCATCTGAGGAGGGATTTCCTGGTGTTTGCCTCCAGCACCAAAACCGCTCATTTCAGCTGTGAGTTAGGGACCTGGCTTGGAAATTTGGCTCACTTACTATTTGCTTGATCTTGGACAACTTTTCCTCTCTCACTGGGCCTCTGTCCTCTCAAGTATCTATGATCCCTTAGACTTCCTTCAGCTCTTAACCTATAACCCTGTGAATGTTATGCTTTACTAAGAGCCTGGCCCAGTAATGGCAAAAACCCAACTGTCCAAAGAGAGAGGCTATCATTCTCCAATTGATAAATGGTCAAAGGATATGAACAGACAATTCTCAGATGATGAAATTAAAACTATTTCCGCTCATATGAAAGAGTGTTCCAAATCACTACTGATCAGAGAAATGCAAATTAAGACAACTCTGAGATACCACTACACACCTGTCTGACTGGCTAAGATGACAGGAACAAATAATGATGAATGTTGGAGGGGATGTGGGAAAACTGGGACGCTGATACATTGTTGGTGGAGTTGTGAACAGATCCAACCATTCTGGAGAGCAATCTGGAACGATGCCCAAAAAGTTGTCAAACTGTGCATACCCTTTGACCCAGAATTGCTGCTATTGGGCTTATATCCCAAAGAAATACTAAAGAGGGGAAAGGGACCTGTATGTGCCAAAATGTTTGTGGCAGCTCTTTTTGTTGTAGCTAGAAACTGGAAGTTGAATGGATGTCCATCCATTGGAGAATGGTTGGGTAAATTGTGGTATATGAAGGTTATGGAATATTATTGCTCTGTAAGAAATGACCAGCAGGAGGAATACAGAGAGGCCTGGAGAGACTTACATCCACTGATGCTGAGTGAAACGAGCAGAACCAGAAGATCATTATACACTTCAACAACAATAATGTATGAACATATATTCTAATTGAAGTGCATATCTTCAACATAGAGAAGAGCTAATTCAGTTCCAATTGATCAATGATGGACAGAAATAACTACACCCAGAGAAGGAACACTGGAAATGATGTAAACTGAGCTTGTTTTGCTTTTCTTCCCAAGGTTATGTTTACTTCTGAATCCAATTCTTCCTGTGCAGCAAGAGAACTGTTCAGTATTGCACATATATTAGTATGTAGGAATATACTTAACCATATTTTAACATGTTATAAGAATGCCTGTCATTTAAGGGAGGGGGAGGAGGGAGGGAAGTGAAAATTCGGAACAGAAGTGAGTGCAAGGGATAATGTTGTAAAAAAATTTACCCCACACATATGTTTTGTCAATAAAAAGTTATAATAAAAAAATAAAAAATAAAAAAGCTATAATAAAACAGATCAACCACACACTAACACACACACACACACACACACACACACACACAAAAGAGAGAGGCTATCTGGGAGGACCATGAGAATTAAGGTGAAAAAAATAATATACTACACTTTTAGAGTCTTGGTGCACACAGAATTTTGACTTCCCAAGTTTGGGATGCTACACTAATCAGAAAGTTCAGCTTCCCTGCAAAAAAAAGAAAATATTACCCCCATTTGTTTCCATGTATATCCCTGAGTTGGAAGTCAAGGGAAGGAAGGGGGGTCATTACCCCTCTAGTCGCTAACAGAATGAGCAATGGATGGTTTCAACTGACTCTATGATGCTGCAAAGAGCTATTGCAGTCTTCCCTGACATTTCATGTCCTCCAAATTGACCCAAAAGAGTGAAGGCATTTCCCTAACCCCTTGTTTGGAAGCAGAGTCACCAGGGCCTGGGTCTACATTGGGTACTAGCTGAAAAAAGAGTCCTCTGCATGAAGGGAACTTTAAAAGCCTTCTTTCTGATGGTTAGGGACAACTATTAACAGAGTTATTTTTTCCCGAATTACAAAGAAAATTATTGTACTTTTAATTTGCCCAACATTTGTGAGGGCCTTCTTCCCAAACTCTTGGTCCCCCGTGTAACCCAGATTCGTCTGGCTGTAACCTGGTTCTCTGGCTAATTCAGAGGCCGCTTCAGAACCCCCACCCCACTCCACCACATAACCAGTTTATGAGAGTGGATGCCAGTTCCTGGCTGGACCTTACCCACAGTCACCATCTCTTGAAGATACTCAATGCTCAGCTTTTAGTCACTTCAGTTCAAGTTAACAGATTAGGTACGTTCCAGACACCAGAATTGGGAAAATTGGTTATTTCCCAAAGTTCTGTTGTGTCTCCTTTTGTAACGCCAAAAATTATCCACTAATTGATCTTCTGTGAGAATCCAAGTTTTCAAATACTGATTGAGCTGAAAGGCTCGCCCATATTTGCTTTGTAAGCCTTGAGATCACACCAAATAACAATTGGTTGAAGGAACTGGAAAGGTTTAGTTTGAAAAAAAACAAAATTTGGTGGGGAGGGGGGGACATAATAGCGATTGTCCACTCTGGAGCATGGGAAGGGCCTTCCCATTTATATAAAGGACCTCTTTTAACTGGAACCCAGGTTTTAGCGCCTCAAGAGGGCAATGAGCGTTTTCATGGAAGGAGGAGGACTTTTGAGGAGGACATATGAGCAAATGACAGCAATAAGAACCACTTGGTAGGAGTGTAAACACTGCTGGGGAGCATTCAGCGTGTGTATCTTGCTGAGAGCATGCTACCCATTCTCCATAGTGCTGGAAGACAAGGACACTAACTTTCAGAGTGCAGAATTTGTCCACTAGGCCGAGAGCCAATAGTTCCTTCTTTTGTGGTCCAAGGCTAAGTTGGGGCCTGATGCTAAGTCAAAGAAAATCTTTGCAAGAGAGGAGGCTGCTATGTGCAATTGTTATTGTCTAGGGGAGTGAGTGGGACAGCCTCGGTTTCCACTGCAAATCCCAATTCTCCCTCAGCAGATGTTGTTGCTGAAAAGTGGCCATCATATGGTGGGAAGCTCGTCTGCCCCCAGACAAAGCCTGGACAGAGACAGAGAGCGGTTTTTGAGTCCTAGGAGAAAATTGAGCATTCTTCTCTATTGCAACATGCTTTTCCTTCCAGGAATCAGTACAAAAGGCACCCAGAAGAACATGGCACTCTATTTGATGCAGTGTAGCCTGTTGGGTTGAGTGTTAAACTCAGTCAGGGAAGCCTTGGGCTCAAATCTGACCTGTGTTATTGAATAGCTGGGTGATTGAGAGCAATTGATGTGACTTTCTTGAGCTTTAGTTCTTCTCTCTGCATAGTGGGGCAATACCAACTTCAGAGGCAGAACCCAGCTAGCAACTCTAGCACGCAAAGCAAGCATCACAAAACACTCCTGAGACACCCAGCCACAAAGGTAGCTTCCAATGGGCATTTTAGGACAGTTTCACTTAAGGTGGAGAACAGCAGGAGGCCTTTCAGAAAAGAGACCCCAAAACGCTTACTACGGTGAGGATGCTAAGACTCCTAGAGCTACCAGCACTGGGGAGGCCATCGACAGGGCAGGACCAGCACTAGAAGGGCTTCCCATTTTCACTAATCATTCTTGTGAACTAAGCTCAGCTCAGTTGTTTCTATCTGTGAAGAAAATAAGGACTTTCAGCAGCTTCTAAATGTCCTGACTCTGGGACAAAGCCCTTATAACTCTACCCTAGTTACAGCTCTGTCCCCAGAGAATGATGCAGCTTAGATAATGCATGTAAGGTGCTTTGGAAACTTGAAAGCACTGTAGAAATTTGGTGATTATGTACAGCCATATGATACAGTCTAAGGTCAAAATATGCCTCTTGTTCTATATTGCCAAAGCCTTCTCTACATTATATATCTGCATTCCTAAGAAGCAGCATCATATCGTGACTAAAGAGCCAGACTCCTAACAAGGAAGCCTGGGGATTAAGTCCTGCCCCAACACATGCACTAGCCATATGACCCTGGGCAGGTCACTTCCTCTGTAAAGGCTACAGGCAGCTCCCTAACACAGCTTTTGGCTATAGTTTGAAATGGTAGACTAGGGCTTCCCTATACTGATGAAATCATAGATCTGGTCACCAATACACACACACACACACACACACACACACACACACACACACACACACACAAAATCTGTTCTACTTCCCCTTTTCTCCCAAGATCCCAAAGCACTCTGAGAGCTTGAATGATTCCCCACCATCTCTGGCTTTCCATAGGCTGAGACAAGACCACAGGGGTTAAGAAATGTGTCTAAAGCTGCAGGGGCAAACCGGAAACAAGGTCCATTTGTTGTTTCTATGTTGGCAATAATGAGCAAATTAAAAGTGCAATAATTTTCTTTGTAATTCAGGGAAAAATGACTCTGTTAACAGTCGTCCCTAACCATCAGAAAGAAGGCTTTTAAAGTTCCCTTCATGCAGAGGACTCTTTTTTCAGCTAGTACCCAATTACCGTAAATTGCTGCAGTTCTTAATTGTTACTGCAAGGCAACTAAACATTGTTATGTTGACTACTCAAGAGTGGATTGTTAATGGCCTTAATCATGGGATAATCTGGTAATATAATCAATGTCACTGGCATATACCTTCCGGAAACAACAGGCTTGCTTGATGGACACATCAGCTGGGAAACACACATGGGTCCTTCGAGGGAGCCTTTCAATCCCAATATTTTTTCTCTTTCCTTGGAGAAGGGAAACGGCTCAGTTCTCATGCCAGGGAAAAAAGCCGGCTGTTGCTTTCTACCTCAAGTCACCACAACGCCATCTCTCTTCCCTAAACAAAAGCATCCAACCGCACCAAGTCTTCGACCCACCTTGCAATCATTTCTTTTCTTAAAAAGCAACACAGAACAAAACATGCTTCCATTGATTCTGCTCTTTTCTATTGCTGTCCCCTTCCAATGTCACAGATCGCCCCCTAACAGAACGATGGGACAGAGTTCTCACGTTCCATTCCTGATGTCATATTGGCTGTGGCTATTAAGCGAGAGGAAACTTCAGCTCCAATTGTTGAGTTGGCGTCATTCGAGTCTCTGATCTGAATTTTGCAGGCTATTGGTCTATTTCTATTGGCATGGTTGATCAATTCAATACAATGAGGATCTATTAAATGTCTACTAACATTTACACTAGGGACTGGGCCACAAAGACAAAAATGAAATAATCCTCCAGGAGCCTAGCTGGTGTAGCATATAGACCATTGGCCTTGTAAACATGGAAAAATCCTGCCTCTGTCACTTCTTAGCCCCGCGAGAGGGGGCAAGTCACTTAACCCTTCTCATTTTCAATTTTCTCACAATCAAGTATGACTTAAATTCCTGACAGATCTCTGTATTGATTGAATTCTAATTTCCTTCAGTATTTTTTTTTCTTTTACATTATCTGATCCCCAAATCAAATGTTCTTCACAGTTCTGCTTGGTTCAGGACACGTCGGTTCATGTGCGGCTTCCTAAATTTCTCAGAATTGCTCATATTTGCCATCCCTTCATGGAGGTAACATTTTATTACATTCATGCACCACAAGTCGAGCATGCAACTCCTGCTACAAAAAAAAATGCCATTATAAATACTGTTGTGTCTGTAAAGCGTTTCTCTGTCTTTGACCTCTATGGCAACAGCAGAATCGTTGAATCAAAGGGTATATTCATTTCAGTGAATTTTCTAAGATAACTTCAAATTGTTTTCAAGAACATTTGGACCATTTCACAACTCTACCAACAGTGCCTAAGTGTACCTGGCAAACATTTCACAGCAAATGTTTCACTTGAAGAGCTCAAATCATCTTGTATCTTTTTGTCAACTTCACGTTCTTCACAAAAGGCATTGTTGCCCTTGCCTTCAAAGTACACTTCGTTCTGGCTTTAACAATTCTGCTGTCTGGAGCAGACAACACAAGAGATGCCCTCGAATCAATTTGTTGAGACTAATGAGAGGTGGGTGGGGGAAACCTTAGAAATATCGCACAAGGCCGGGAGAGGCAGAGAGACTCAGAAACACCAGGGTGTGGGAGGACAACAGAGACTCCAGGACACTCCGTCTTCTGTTGGGAAGGACGTTACCAATGGAAGGAGCAGGTAAGGAGCGGGCCAGGAGGAGCAGGAAAAAGAACCTCTTACCTCATAGGTAATTTAGCTATACTTGCTCATTAGGTTCTAAGCTCAGTGGTTTCAGCCTATGAAAAGAATACAAGCATTATCAGTGTCCTAGAGAAGGGGTTCCATTTCCTCTACTCCAGTTACAACTGTGGATGAGTCAAAAAAAAAAAATGAATCCCAGTTACCCTGCTCTAGTTACAACTCAGGATAAGAAAAGCAAAAAGGGATCCAGCATTCATTGCGACTCTAACCGGTTCTACAATAAGAGGTTTAAAATGGAAATTCATTATAGCTAATGGAGTGGGGTGGGGAGGTGGTAAGGGTGAAGAGTTGCTGATGTGGACTTTGGACAACTAGTAACTAAAAAGAAACCACTGTTGTTCTTGTTTGAGGGAAAAAGAATCCAGAGAAGCTAAGTAGTTCATATTAAGAATTGATTCTACTGTAATTAATTGAGTTGAAGACAAATATCTATTTGGCTGATTTGATGTATTAAAAGCAAAGCAACAAAAAAAAGATAAGAGGCATATGTGGAGAAGCCAGAGCCTTGCCGTATGACTGCTGCTATCTGCTAGACAAGAACCAGGCACAGAGCAGAAGAATTGTGTTTTGGAAATGAGAATTGTGGTTTGGGCAACAGTTTGAGCTTGGTCTGGTAAAATCTTATGATGATTCCAGTTGGTTGAATGTTCTAAATACTTCTGTAAAAGTAAAAACTATGACATATCCTTAAAATGATTTTCTCTATTTATTTTATTTAACAGAAAACGTAATTCTTCCATCTCCATAAAGTTGAATATTTCTAGAATTTGCATTCATTCCAAAATCATGAATTGGCTATAAATTCAATAAGTACTCGTGTCTCCGTGATATCTTGGTCATGTTGCTTTATCTGGTAGGTGTTAATCCCTTTTTACAGATGAGCAAATTGATGATCACAGAGAATCATTGAGGTGTTCCAAGATGACAGTGGCAATTCTAACAGAGCAAGGAACCGGCAGCACTCTTGACCCATTGTCAATTGTTCTCCTCATTACCCTGGGCTAAGAAGGATATTAATTTATTCTCACTCACATGTACCTGATTCTTCTGCATTGCTTAACAATGTTTTAAAGGTTTTGACTCGGGCCTTTGAATCAAAAAGTCTTACTGTTTCTAACAGAAAATTAACCCAAACCCAGATTGGAGATTTTCTATTTAAATCTGAACCAAAGACCATATTGGTTTCTTGACTTTGCTGAAACCTTCATTCCAGCTCGGATTTGAATCAAAGTTTGGCAAAGTATGTCAGACTGGCAGTCAGGAGACCGGGGCTCGCAAGCCAGCTCTGTGACGTCAGTCAAGGCAATTTCCTTCTCTGAGACTCACATTCCTCCTCTGTGAAAATGGGAGGGTTGGCTCAGACCCCTACAAGTCCTTTCCCAGTCTCAACATTCTACAGTGAGAAGCTTTGAGTAGGAAGGGCTTCTTGGGGACTACTCTAAGAACTTTAAATGAGAGAAAACAGAAATCATGTTCCAATCAGAGATTTAGCTCGCAAAGGGAAGTTGGAAGGCAATGAATCCAAGATTGTCCTTTGGTAGAGGTGACTTGCCCAATTTACACAGTTTAAAAATAGCAGAACCCGGATTCAAATCCTGACTAGGTCAGGCTTTGTCACATAAAGCCCGGAGCCACCAGAGCCCATGAAATGGCAGTATGAGCTGGAGAACTATCACACACCAAGCTTCACAGTGCTCATAGTCTGTTATGTGACTTTTAGTTACAAGTGATTACAAATGTGGCTGCAAGCATAAAGATGGCTGACAGTACAATCTGATGCAGTGGCAAAAGGAGTTTGGGGCTGGCCCTTCCTTAAGAAGGAGACAGATTTTTTTTAGAGTTGTGTAGATGATAACCCATAGGAGCTAGCGAATGGGCTTCAAAGACAAACCAAAAAGCAATCCATACCCTCAAAGAGCTTATGTTCCACTAGGGAAGAGTTGGACATATTAACAGAAAAGTGACTACTCATTTTAGGAGGGGGTCAGGAGAGGTCTAACTGAAAGAAAGTGACATTCAAGCCATGTGGGATCTCCCATTCAAAGCCACGGCAACAGGAAAAGGAATGGTGTATATGAAGAACATGTCATCAAAAGGGCAAACGGACCAACTTGACGTGAAAGGGAGCAATATGAAATAAGTCTGGAAAGGGGTATGGGAGCCAGACCGGTCAGAGCTTTGAATAGCCATTAGATGTGGAGAGTCTGGAGGCTATGGGGAGTCACTGAAGGTTTTTGAGCAGAGGAGTGATATATGCTTTGGGACTATCAATTTGGCAGCCAGGTAGAGGATAGATTGGATATAGGAGAAATTGGAAGCAGGAAGACCAGGTGGGAACCCAAGTGTAAAGGGGGGAAGGACCTCAATTTGGGTAGAAGCTGTGAGTGGATAATGGAATGGATGTAAGAAGAGAAAAATATCTAAGACTTGACAATGAGAGGATTTGGGACTAAAGGAGAGAAAAGAGTCAAGGATGGTTAGTAGAATGGTCGCACCCTGGCCAAAAGCAGGCTAATGAGGCAAAAGGATGGACTTAGGAGGAAAGAGAATGAATTCTTTTCCAGACACACTGGGTTTGAGATACCGATAGAACAGATTGTGAAGAAAGACAGCTAAGCGATAGAAGTTACAAGGTCACATCACGTGGTACTATCTCAGCAATGTCATTCTATTTCTATGTGCTACTGGGGAAGAGGCAACAGCAGGTTATGGTGGGTACCTGATGCAAGAAAGGGTGGAACACCAGTGGATAAGACCACATGACACTAGAGACCAACCAGTAAGTAAGTTTCCCTGGTTTACTAGCTCGATACTAGGAAGAGGTGGGGACATGTACAGAGCTGTTAGTGGTGATGTTTAGACCTCCCCAAAATCAAGTGGAAGGGCAAGAGGTAACTCGGGTCTGTCAGAAAGGAATTATGCAAAACCACATTTCATTCCTTGTTGGACATTTTTTTTTAATAGAAAGGAATATTAGGTAGTGGAGGACATGATCATGGATTAGCTAGAATTGCCATAATATAGATCGTTTACATATACAACTAGTTAAAATAAATTGATTACAAGGAGTTGTTTACTAATGGTTCAATGGGAGATTGGGTGGAGGTGTCGAGCAGGCCCCTCAGGGATCCATTCTGAGTTCAATACAATTCAATATTTCCATTTGCTACTTAGAGAAAGGAGTTGAGAAGATGCTAATCAAATGTTCAGTTGCTCTTGAGCATCACAGGATAGGTATAAAATATGGGGTGATCAAGATAAAGAGCAGCTACATGGCATTGTAATGAACATGGGGCCAGGCCTGGAGTAAGGAAGACCCCTCTTCCCGAATTCAGATCTGGCCTCAGATACGCCCTAGATTTGTGACTCTAGACAAGTCACTTTACTGTGTTTGCCTCAGTTTCCTCATCTGTAAATGAGCCAGAGAAGGAAATGGCCGACCGCTCCAGTATCCCTGCCAAGAAAACCTCAAATGGGATCACCCCCAAATCAGACATGACTGGAATGAGTAACAACAACCTAGTGATTAGTAAGAGAGAATCTAGATGAAGTTCTCATGATGTGGTCGAAAGAGCATGCGACTAAGAATAAAGGTTCCCCTGAAAGCTTTGCAGGGCAATGATTTAACTTTTCAGGGCCTCAGTTTTCTCATGTTAAATAGGGTTGATGACCTCTGCCTCTCTTGCCCTCAAAGATTGTTGAAAGGATCACATATGTCATACCAGCATCAGTGAGAGGTATCCATGGGAAATAATGCAGTTATTAAGAGGCAGAAGACTGCATGGCAGTAGGAGACAATGGGGTATTTGGAGCAGGAAACCCAAGAGAAAGACATGGGGGAGAACATAGTGTGGGCACAGGACTTAAGGAGACAGAAGGAGAATAGTCAGGGAAGCAGAGGCAGAAAATAGGAAAAAAGCTGGAGATGCAGTGAAGGGGAGAGGAATGAGGCAGCAAAGAGAGCCGAGAAAAATGAATGAGAGAAGATGGAGGCTTTTGTGGCGGTGGACCTCACTGGCGCTCGCTACTGCCTGCCACTCATTTTCTCATGCCAACTTGGGTACTGCTGTACGCTCGTTTATTCCTGTGTTTTTGGTTTATGTATGAGTTAGTGTGTAAACTCCTTGAGGACAGGTTTTCTTTCTCTCAGGGTCTCTGGCGCTTAGTTAGCTCTACCACTGGAACATAGATCCCACTAAAATTGGTGCTTGTGGACTACCTAAAGCAACAGAGAAAGCAAAGGAAAGTCAGAGTCTGGGATGGAGAGGGAGGGATGGTGAGAGAAAGGGATGATGGGAAGAAGGGATGAAAAGAGAAACAGAATGTGTGAGAGACAAAGACAGAGAATGTGAGAGAGACAGAGACACAGAGAAAGAAAGAATAAGGAAGAGAGAGAATGAGAGAGACACAAAGAGGGAGAAAGAGTGACAGAGAGAATGAGAGAAAGAGACAGAGAGAATGAGAAAGCTAGAGATTCAGACAGAATGTGAGAGGGACAAAGATACACAGACACAGAGGAAGAAAGAATGGAAGTAAGAGAGAGAGAGAATGTGACAGAGACAGATAGAGACACAGAGAAAGAAAGAATGAGAGGAAGAGGGAGAATAAGAGAGATAGAGACACAGAGAGAATGAGAGAAAGAGACAGAAAGAATGAGAGAGAGAGAGAGAGAGAGAGAGAGAGAGAGAGAGAGAGAGAGAGAGAGAGAGAGAGAGATTGAGATTCAGAGAGAATGTGAGAGGGACAGAGACATCCAGACACAGAGGAAGAAAAATTGAGAGGAAAAGAGAGAGACAGAAAGGGGGAGAGACAGAGACACAGACAGAGTGAGAGAGAGAGAATGAGAAAGATTCAGAGAGAATGTGAGGGATATAGAGACACAGAGAAACACAGAGGAAGAAAGAATGAGAGGAAGAGAGAATAAGAGAGACACAGAGAGAGAGACAGAGACACAGAGAAAAAGGGAATGAGAAAGAGACAGAAAAAACAGAGAATGAGAGAGACAAAGACACAGAAAGAGAGAGAATGAGACAGAATGAGAGAGAGAGAGAGGGAGGGAGAGAGACAGATAGAATGTGAGAGAGAGAGAATGAGAAAGAACGAGCAAAAGAGAGAATGAAAGGGAAAGAGAATGAGAGAGAGACAGAGGAAGAGAGAGAGAATGTGAGAGAGACAGAGAGAAAAACACAGACACAGAGAGAAAGACGCACACAGAGAGGGAGAGAGACAGAGAATCACACAGACAGACAGACAAGGAGGAAGAGGGAGAGAGAGAAGGATTATAATGGGGGAGAAGTCAGAGGAAAGACGAAAAAACAAATTAAAATAACAAGGAATAAACACAAGGTCTAGTAAGAAAACAGAGATTAGGGTTCGGCTGAAAACAGCCATCTTTTCAAGAAAAGGAGCCACGGTATAATTGTTTCAGAGGTGATGGAGTTCTCTGAAGTCCACCTGGGAGGGAAGGGAAAGAAGGGAGAGAGTTTGGAGAAAAGAAGTGCCAGGAAAGACCTGAGAGAAGGAGAACGGGACAATCCTACGGGTGAGCTACATTGCAGGAGAAATTGTGGGTGGGGTGGGGGAGAGAAGACCACGGAGCCTGCCCAGGCCATCTAACCCCATTCTTTTAGAGGGAACTCTCTAAGAACATCCCAGAGAAGGGCAGCAACAGGGAGCCAAGTGGTAAAGGCAAATGGGAGAGGTACCAAGTCACCCGGATAGGGGAAAGGCAGAATTTCAAGGAGAAATACTCTATGTCTGAGATGCTCCCTGCAGGGCTTAGAGAAGAGAATTCCAAAAACCAGGAAAGGCTAGAGAGGGAAACCAATTGCTTTCTAAGCAGTTCAATGCAAACCTCTTCCTGCTGGGTCTTTAGATAAAAGAAGCATAGAGAGCAGCCTTTTTGTTTCAGGCACATAATTCAGGAGTTTATGACCTTGATCTGACCTCTGTATTGGAAGATATATGTTGGCAGTTGTGAACGGAGGAGAGCAAAAAATCAGATTTGTGAGTCTGTCTGCCTCTGCAGGCAAAGAGGCAGTGAGATGGGCCCGGCACCAATGGGAGCAGGAGGAGGAGGGCAGGCCTTTGGGAAATTGTATAGTTCTTCTAATGACCCTAAGCTTCTCCCCAAAATGAAGGCCCATCTTTTTAACATTATTCTTGATTTATTGTACGCTCCGAGTCATGGAACAGCATGGTTCTCAAAAGAGTTGGTGTTGAGGATTGCTCAGAGGGCAATGGAAGGGCACGTGTTGGGCCCAGACAGGCTGCAGGACGTTACAAATGAGAAACTGTACAGAGGCAGTGGCACAAGGGATATCATCAGAGGAACCGTGTGACAAGAAAGAAAGATGGGATAATCATGCGGCGAGAGCAAGGGCTAACTAATGGCCAGCCTGCAGACTCCACTGGTAACAGGGAAATGTCACAGAAAGAGGAGGCCCCAGCTCGGTGGGTGGAGCTCCTGATGAGAGGCCTTGGGCAAAAGTGGCAAAGGAAAGGAGCCTCTGGATAGGCTGCTATCTGCATCAGCAGAGAGAGCCCCCATATCTGGAGAGGGCTTTGCAGGTGGCGAAGTCCCCATCTCCAAAAAGTCATAAGATAGAGCCTCTTGCATGCAAGAAAAATGGGGTTGGGTGGGGATTCAAAGTAAAGGACAAAGATCTTTAGAATCAATCTGGGAATACAAGGATTTAAGGAAGCTTGTTTGGAAGTTGTCAGATTGAGGAAAGCTTCAAAAAGGATGGGGAGGCGGGCTGATTGATTTGATAGGATCTTTGTGTAAGATGGACTATGGACGATCCCATGGTCTTAAGGAAGGGCTGTGCTCTTCCATATGTTGGCCGGAGTCTCTAGTATTCGATTCATGAGAGGACATAAAGAGGAGTCGGCTAGGTGACGAATGCAAAAGTAATCAATGAAATGAAAGTCTCAAAAACCAAAAGATAAAATGAAATCAGATGGCTGAGGCGTGGGGAGAACAGACATCCACTTGTTTAGACAAAAAGAAATGGCAACTCTAAGATGGCTGACAGAGGAGTGCTATCTGGAAGATGCTGGGGCATAGTGAGCCACGTTTAAGGTGGCCATCCAGGGAAGAAGTAAAGCCGAAGGCAGAAAGGATTATTCTCACCTGCCAAAGCAATTAATGGAGACAATAGGTAGGAAAAAACCAAACCAGCTTGTGTTTAAAGTGTGGCAGCAGCAAATAACAAAATAGCTAAACTCATAAAGGAAATGAGAGAAATCTATATAACGAGACACAGTCAAGGTCATGAGGAAAAAAGGAAAATGTCAAGTGGGAATAAAGACACTGGCAAGACAGAAGACAATGTGTGGCAGTTGGGTCTATAAAAGGAGATGTTTCAAGAGAGGACCAAGAGAAGCCCATGCCGACCGATGAGGTTGACAGAACTGTTTTAAGACAGGGCCGGGGATGGAGATGGGCTTTGGCCGGGGGACCCGTCCAAAAAAGAAGACTCAGGTGATCTCCAAGCAGACACCCAGCCACAAGATCAACCTGCCAAAGAGGGAACACGTACTTGGGTCTGCTGACTTCCCTTACTCTTGAGATTTCCAAGATTCAAGGCCGGCCTCACCCAGTCTTCCAGGAGCATGTGGGCTGAAAGCTTAGCCCATTGAGGTAAAGTTATTCCCGAGCAGATTTTTATAAGAGGAGGAGGTTATTAGAAACTGGAGGCTGCTGACATTACTAAGCACCGACTCCAGGATCTTTTCAGGAATCCTGCTACAAAGCTGGCCAGAATGGCACAGGGCAGAAGGCAGAAGGCTCAGCGGTGGGTTGGAAAGGGGGCCAAGGAAAAGCCAACCGGGGAACTGCAGAGGACTTGCAGAATGTGCCAGAGGAGGGAGGCCTCCCAGCCATTTCTTATGTTTGGCTCAAGCAAAAGCTTTCGACTTGAAAAACTATGGTTTTCTCTTCAAAACCACGCAAGGGGATGGAGTGCCAGCTAAGCCGCCGAAGGATGAGGATGTGATGAGCCAATTTGATCCCACACTCAAGAGAGACGCGAAGCTGCCCACGAGCACCAACAATAGCCATAATTCCATCTTTCTAAAGTGCTTTATAATTTGCAAAACACTTTGAACACAAGTGTTCTTTCCCCCCTCCTCCCTCCCTCCCTCTCCCACTCTGTCTCTCTCTCCATCTCTGTCTCCCTTTCCCTCCCTCCCTCTTCTCTCTGTCTCTGTCTCTCTATCTCCCTCTGTGTCTGTCTCTTTCTATCTCTGTCTTTTTGTCTCTCTCTGTGTCTCTGTCTGTCTCTTTCTCTCCCTTTCCCTTTCCCTTCCTCCTCCCTCCCTCCTTCACCCCTTCCTCGCTCCAATTTATTAAGTATTTCTGAAATGCCCTTGCCTTCAAGGAGCTTACACTCTCCTGGCTCCTGACAGAAACTTTGTGGTGCATTATTGGCCAGATCTTTCAGAGAGATTCGATGCTTTGCCAGCTAAGGACTTGGAGAAGATTGCACAGGACAGAGCAATGAACGGAGAACTGGATGACCTGAGTACAAAGTTCGCTCTTTACTGCTTGTGGAGCCTTGAGTCACTTAACTTCTTTGGCCTCTTCTGTAAAATGATAAAAGGTTTGGATTCAATAATCTCTAAGATCTCTTCTAGCTCTCAGTTCCTGATCCCCTTCCAGCTCCACATCCAGAACACTTTTCCTTAGACCACATGGCCTGTAAGAGTCGAATGTAAGATCTTTGAGTACAGGGACTCTCTGGTTTGCTTTGTATCACCACAATGCAGCATAGTATCTGACAAACAGTAGTAGATGCTTAATAAGTGCTTGCACTAATCTGGGGTGCATTCTGCCACAGTGAAGGACATAGCTTCATTCATGACATCATTTCACCAATGGCGAAGTTCTCTAAATGCCCCAAATGCCAGATCACATGGCTCCAGGTGCACTGAGACCTAGAACATAGGCCTGCATAATATTCTCAGTTCAAACTATATAAGAGATCAGTATAAGCACCCAGGCTGAAAAAAAAGAGAGAAGGAAAACAATCTATGAAATTCTCATTGGGCCACTTCACACATATGTGTCAGTCATAGCAGATCTGCCTATTTTGGAAGAACTTTGTTTTTACTTTAGTAATACCTTTTTATTTTCCAAAATCTACACGCCAATCATTTTCAACATTCGCCCTCGCAAAACCTTGTGTTCCAAATGTTTTCTCCCTCCCTTCTCCCAGACAGCAAGTTATCCAATATAGGTTAAACATGTGCAATTGTTCTATCCACGTTTCCATATTCATCACACTGCACAAGAAAAATCAGATCAAAAAGGGGAAAAATGAGAAAGAAAACAAAAAGCAAACAAAACACCAACAAAAAAGGTGAAAATACTATGCTTTGATCCACATTCAGTCCCCACAGCTCTCTTTCTGGATGCAGATGGCTCTCTTGGAAGAACTTTAAACTGTAAAATGAACTGAGTCTAAATTTGAATGGGAGGAGTAGAAGAAGCTGGATAACTGAGGAATACCTTCAATAATCAATGATCAATGAATAATTCTTTTCTGTGACCATGAAACCTCTGTGTAGAGTGTGTGTGTTTGTGTGTGTGTGTGCTTCAAGCAGATTATTTAGTCCAAGAAACAATGTGCATCAATGTACACAAACACAAAAGGAGGAAACCAGAATTAAATATGTAAAGGAAGAGATTGGGTCAGAGAGTATCATGGAATGCATTGTGGAGAGAGAAGCTATGAGGAAAGTAGAAAATAAAACCAAAGGAAGCCAAAAGAGAAGGGGATGTGGGGTTATGGAGGGGTAGAAGTCGTGATTAGAAAAGATGGTGAGTCCTTTCTGGAGCCAATTTTCTTTCTTATTAGCTATGACTTGATCAGACCAGTGGGAAATGGGGACCTACCAATGGGGGCCTGTCCTGTAGCCTGTGGAACAATAGGGCAGACGCAGTCAAGCAGGACTTCATATGGCCATCTGCCAGCTGAGGAAGGAGACTTGGGCTTGACCAGTTCTGCATGGGTTCACAGTTGGATGCTTTTCTGTTTCCACATTAAGAAAGCAAGATGATAATAATTAGAGTGCAGGCTTCAAGTGCCACCTGTCTATGTCAACAGCTTGGAGGGAAGGAGGTGGGCCAGGGAAACAAACAGAAAGGACCAAATTAGGAAAAGATAGTTGAGTGGCAGACAGAAGCTTAAGGGTCTAAATTGATAAACCAAGGAAGCATTGAACAAAGG
Organism: Sminthopsis crassicaudata; assembly: GCF_048593235.1. Taxonomy (NCBI): domain Eukaryota; kingdom Metazoa; phylum Chordata; class Mammalia; order Dasyuromorphia; family Dasyuridae; genus Sminthopsis; species Sminthopsis crassicaudata. Next base: position 11,551,123 of record NC_133623.1, on the reverse strand, counting down.
AATATCACCAGGGACGACGTGGTTAGAAAAGAGAAAGCGAGGGATTTGTAGGATGGAGACATTAAAAATATCTTTAAGAGGCTGCAGGAAATACAAGTAGGACAACCAGAGGTGACCGGTGGAATATTTTACAAGATAAATTATTGGGTAGAGTCAAAATGGAGATCTGGGCCAGGAGAGAGAACACCCACACAGGAAAAGGGCAGGGAGCAGGAGCTATAACAACATCTGGACACTAGCTATGCTCTAGCCAAAGACTTGTGTAACCAGTTAGTCCAGACTTTGAGTTCACAAGCTTTCAAGCTGCAGAGAGCCTTGAGAATATCTAATCTTAGGATCAAAGTGTGAGCGTTGGAAGGGAACTTGGAGGTCGTACAGTCCATTACTTTCATTTTACAGAGGGAGAAACTGAGGCCCAGAGAGATGTGAGTTGGGACATGCTTACTTAGTAAGAAGAGAAGATCTGGGTTCCAAGTGTATGAGTCCAGACCTGACTCCTTTTCTCTGCTGGAGTGAATCCATCTGTACCTCAAGCCTTATTTGAGTCTCCTTTGCATTTCTACCTTAGGGAAATACAGGTCACTCAGGACTGTTCCTGGGACTCAGTTTACAGATGTGTCCTTGTAGAAAATAAAAGATCACATTTAGAGGAGTTAGGGGCTGGAGAGAGAGGATGATAATTTCTTTCTGGAGCATCTCTCAATACCCTGGGGTTCATTAGTCATCAGTGATTCAGCCCACGGCCCCAGTCTCCATCCAACACAAACTTTCCCTTTCTTACTAGCCATATAAGACACGTATTGATCCAATAACAAAAACTAGTTAGCATGGGAACCAATATAATAAACAGGAAAGAATGAAATAACACCCAGATACAAAGGGCTACAATTTCCCGTAATTTCCCGGCAGTTAGGAAGCAGTTCTCCTTTCATTCTCCTAATACCCGACCTCTTAATTTTATAGAGGTGGAAACTGAGACTCAAGGAGGGAAGCTGACTTTCTGTAAATCACACAAGTAATAAGCAGCAGAACCAGGTCTCAAAGCCAAGGGCCTCAGGGGGGCCATATAACAATGTTCAGAATAATTTTACAGGTGCAGCTAGCTGATGCAGTGGATAGAGCACTGGCCCTGGATCTGGAGAACCCAAATTCAGATCCGGCCTCAGACACATAATACTCACTAGTTATTTGCCTAGCCAAAAACAAAACAAAACAAAACAAGCCCAACATCCTCATAATTTTCCAATGTTTGAACATTTGCCAAGAGCTCTCAGCCAATCAACCCCATTGGGTCGATTACTTACCTGGTCTTTCCCTGTAAGGGGAAACAAGAGCATTAGTAATATTCCTGGTCTCTCTGGGAAGCACACCCTCAGACATTAGAGACCTGACAGGAAGAAAAAGGAGAAGAGGTAAAACAGACAGAAGAAATGAGTAAAAGAAAAAACAAGTCAGAGTTTCTAGGAAATTGATACCATAATGTTCATAGAAATGCCGTTGCTTTGGGAGTGGGAAAGAATTGTAAATATGTAAATACCTTTTTATGATAAATAAAACCTCATGAGAATAAAATGAGATAATAGATATGAAAGTGCTTTGAAAAGCTAAATACCTTCTAAATGAAAGGTAATAAAGCCTTTCCTGGGAGCAGTTCTTAAATATACCAATCTTTTTTCTCCAGAAACATTAAGCTTCCCCATCTATCTGATTTTATCTGCCCCAATTTACTTCCTTTCTACTCTAAAAGCCAAAGATAAGGCTAAGAGGCTGTTGCACAGCTCAACTAGCTAACACGGGACTTGGCCCAGGCAGGATTCCCTTCAAAATAGAAGTTCCAATGTGCTCCAACAAGGTCAGTGGTTCCGCTCCCCCCCCCCCATTCCGGCACATTCTAGGTGGGGTATTTAATTTATTTTAAATAGCCCCACTCTGACACAATTTAATCAAAACGAAATATTTCTTAAAGGCCTACTACATGCTGGACACGGTCCTCCTCAAGAACAATGGACAAACAATGGAGATGACAAAAATAAAATGAACTTGTCTCCAGGGAACTGACATTCACCCAGCACAGAGGGGGTATGTCGAGGATAGAAGTAAATAATCATTTCAAAAGGGAAGAAGTGTTAAGGAAGGCCAGGAAATGTCTCATGGTAGAGATGGCAGCTGAGCTCAGTCCTAAAGAGATTGGAAAATGACAGAAATGGTGAAAATTTGCCCCATCTGGATTTTCCAGACAGAAGATGTAAGTTGGAGTCTGGGGTGAGCATGACGCCCCATTCCAGGGGAGCAGAACAGAGGCACAGACTCCAGGAGAAAAAGACTGGCTTCCAGGGAAGGCCAGGTTTTCCACGCTGAGGAGGATGTTATTAATGACAGTGTCCCCGATATCTAGGTTCACCAGCCATCGACCTGACTCCCTTCTCACTCCCCCCCCCAAGCTTTATATCTAACCTCATTCAAGAAAGAAAGAAAAACCTGCTTTCAAAAAATGACTCCTTGATTTTCTCAGCAATCTATGCTCAGCCACAAACTTGGATTTCTGATGCTTGGCTACATGGCCACCAGTTTTCATACTTCAGCCATCCAACCCTAAGTCCCTATAGGCACCCCACTGTGAGTAGCCCTAGACCCCTGCCTGGATTCCCAAGGATCTACAGGTTGACTTCTGAGGCGGAAGGCCTTCTTGGGCCTCCCCAACTCCTCCTGCTTTCTCTATACACTCCTCAGTCTCCCTTTGGTTTGCTTTTTGAAAAGTTGAGATGACTTTGGGAATCCGGGTCAAAAGAAATTCTCTTGTCAGAATGGGGAACATGCTTTACATGTTAAGGATATCACCTTTAGGCAGGTCTAGAAAGGGGAAAAATGGAAATGAGAGGCTGCAGCATCCAGGATAGAACATCTTTAAGCAATCCACATTGACTTGGATCCTTTCAAAAGGTCGATTCCTCAGAAGATTTATTCCCAAAGCTTTGGCTTCTAAGATAATTGAGCTTCTTTATCCTTATTGTGGGGCACAGCCAGTTCAGTGGCACCTGACTTCACTTTCCTGGGCCGTGGAACTGCAGGTAGAAACTGTGGGGGGAATGGGTACAAACTGTATATGAAGGCCTGAGATGCCAGAGCGAGGAGTTGGTGATTTTTTCCTTGCGTTCCTTAGGTTGCCACAGCATGGCTGGCTCTCTGGCACAGTAAAGGCTTTGACAAGGTGGGCCAAGAAAATGGTGGCTAAGCAAGGGGGAGCAAAGGGAAGCTCTCCAATAGCCTGTCCCGGTAGCTCTCGCCACTTCTGCGAGACTGGAACGCTGTCTACGCCAAATGCTTCTGATTTATTATTTATCAATCAACATATGTGTTCGCTTGACAAACACATTAGGGAGCTTTCAAACAAAAGCAAAACACAGGAAGATGACACAAACATGAGATAGCAAGCGAGAGAGAGAGGCCGCTCCATCACTGCTTGGAGGGGGAGCTTTGGGCGTCAGGAGAGCCGCCACTCCCAGTTCCAGGCCCTCGGCCAGGAGCAGCAGGCATGGGGAGGGGGATGCATAAGATACCATTTACAGACCTGCCAGTGAAGGAACCTTCTCACCCTCTTGTTCCTACCTCGGCCTCTCATCCTTGACGGGCAGACAGATCAGTCCAACCTTTTTTCATGGTCCACTTCCACTCATGTCCCACATTCATATTCCAGTCAAACGGTCTGTACGTCATAGATGTTCTGCACATGCGGACTCAGTCCCGCCTCCCCACTTCCCTTCAATTCAACTTAAGAAGCAACTTTTAGATGCTAGCATGTGCCAGCCCTGTTACCAGATGCTGGGCAGGCAAAGACAGAAGCAAAATGTGTCCTGCCCTCAAAGAGCTTCTACTTTGGCCAGGAAATATATTTACAGATATAAAAAGACAAAGTTTATATGGAGTAAATGCGAAGTGATTGGGAGTGGAGTGAAGGGGTCACCCCCTTTTAGCATCACTTGAAGGCAGTGCTTCAAAGGCAGCCCTGGAAGTGTGGGGAAGGGTGGTCTCAGAACACTGTATCTAATGACAGATTTCTTCTACATCTTGATGGTTTTGCTGATTTTTTAAAATTCTTTATTGCAAGGGACGATGACTGGGGAGACTATAGGGAAGAAAGAAAGAAATCGAGGCCAAAGTGAAAATAAAAGCTATCAATACAAATCTAGATCTTTTCAAATGAAAAATTTAAAAAGCACATCAGGGAGGGTGGTCTGAGGCCCATGAAAACAGAGGAGCTGTTGAAATGATCAAAATGGTGAAAAGGTGAGAATACTCTCCCCTCCATGGAGTCCCTGGAAGCCCCCAGATGCTCACTAAGGTAGGATGACCAAGTGACAGAGGCCCTGCCCCCTTAAGTGGTACCTCTAGCCCAAATTTCTTCCCAATTCCATGCTCTGCAGGTTGGCCATCTTCCCTTGACCTAGCTGATGCCATTTCTTCCACAGCATCTGTCTCCTCTCCTGTCCTGCCCATCCTTACCAGGCTAAGGGCTTGCTGGCACAGGTATAACATTCAGTTACTCGCCTCAGTCACAGATTCCTATAAAAAAAGAGAGAAAAGAGACAGTTGGTGCTATTGGTTTGAGCACACTGCTTACAGTGAAAAGCCTTCCCCAGGAATCTCTTGCTTTTGATCATCCCAAAAGCTAGGACTTCTTAAAAAAATTTATTTTAAAAAAATTTAATAGTTTTTATTTACCAGATATATGCATGGGTAATTTTACAACACTGACAATTGTCAAACCTTTTATTCTAATTTTCCCCTCCTTCTCCACCCCCCACCCTGATGGCAGGTTGACCAATACATGTTCAATATGTTAAAGTATAAGTTAAATACAATATACGTATACATGTCCCAACAGTTGTTTTGCTGTTCAAAAAGAATCGGACTTTGAAATAGTGTACAATTAGCCTGTGAAGGAAATCCAAAATGTAGGTGGACAAAATTAGAGGGATTGGGAATTCTATGTAGTGGTTCATAGTCATCTCCCAGAGTTCTTTCCCTGAGTGTAGCTGGTTCAGTTCATTACTGCTCTATTGGAACTGATTTGGTTCATCTCATTGTTGAAGATGGCCATGTCCACCAGAATTGATCATCATGTAGTATTGCTGTTGAAGTATACAGCAATCTCCTGGTCCTGCTCATGTCACTCAGCATCAGTTGATGTAAGTCTCTCCAGGCCTCTCTGTATTCCTCCTGCTGGTCATTTCTTACAGAGCAATAATATTCCATAACCTTCATATACCACAATTTATTCAGCCAGTGGATGGGCATCCATTCATTTTCCAGTTTCTAGCCTACAAAAAGAGCTGCCACAAACATTTTGGCACATACAGGTCCCTTTCCCTTCTTTAGTATTTCTTTGGGATATAAACCCAGTAGTGACACTGTTGGGTCAAAGGGTGTGCACAGTTTGATAACTTTTTGAGCATAGTTCCAGATTGAAAAGCTAGGACTTCTTAAGCCCAACTTTCCCAAAGCTCCCCTGCCTCAATCATTTGTGCTCATTCCACTGTTTACCTGGAAACCAGTTGATCGTAAAAACATGCTACATTGTTCTTTTGTCTTCTCCACATAGCCACAGAGCATGGAAGAGCAATAGCAAGGGCCACAAAGCCCTGGGTTCGAGTGCTCCTTAACACAGCGCCTGCCACATAGCAGGGGATCAATAAATGTTTATTGGCTGACCTGGACAAGGCACTTCTCTCAGTGTCCCCAAACAACTCTAAGACTTAGTCTGGAAAGGTGCTAATCTGCATTTGTAGAGAGTTGCCTTACACATAAAAGTACAGATGTAGATCTTCCAGACCTTTTCCCTTATCCAGCCTGAGCAAGGCCAGTGTCTTGCCCTTTCCATTCTAGAATTTCTCATTATTTGGGGGAAGTAAATTCCCCACTCTTTTTCTATACCCATTTTGAAGATGGGAGACTATCACATACAATGCACTGGAAACTGATGGCCAATAACAAACAGGTTTTGCTTCAGACAATAATAGACCACATTTCTATGATAACACCTAAAAGTTTGCAAAACACCTGATAGACATTACTCATTGGAGCATCACAGCAACTTTGGGAGGCGAATATTATCACTATCCCCATTTTACATATGAGGAAACTGAGGTGGAGAAAGGCTAAGTGTCCAGGGTCACACAGTTAGTAAATCTCAAAGGCAAGATTTTAACCCAGTTTTTCCTTAGTTCTCAACACACACCAAGGACCCCTGAAAATTTGTGTGTAATTCACATGTCTGTAAACCAAATTCTATTTTAAATGTATTTGGGGACCCCGCTAACCAAAACTGGTGGTAAGACCCTTTTCTGTTTGCACACCTCAAATGTCTTAATGTGTCTCTGTGATTTTGTCAGACTCCTTCTTCCCCTAAAGCAGACTTGCAACCTACACCCCGTCAGTAGCTCCTGAAGTGGAAAAAATATAAAGAAAAGCCCATAATGCTTCACTTTGCAGTCAAGAAAGTAAAGGGTTTTTCCTATCCTTTTTTAACATGACTAATTGGTCACTAGTTCTAATTCACTAGTGAATTTGCTAATTCTCTAATTCTCTGTTACGTAAGTCTGGATATTTATATATATTTTAAAAAGAGACCTACTTGTATAGTTCTGGTATTGTTTTCTTTTAGAGCATTTCAGCATCATACTGAATTTCCTTTCAATATGGCGTTGGTAATGCATATTCAACTTGTGCTCACCTAGGACTCTCAGGGCTTTTTCCATGACGGCTGATCCTATCTACTCTCTGTGCTGATAGGTTTTATTTTTTCTCCTCACCATGAAAGACTATGACAGGTATCATGGGCAAAGTGGAGAGAGTGCAAATTTTGGGGTCAAGAAGACATTATGTTCAAATCTAACTCTCTGATATACTCTATGATAATTCTAGCTGAATAATCATGCAGAAGTTGCTGAACCTCTGTGCCCCTAGCCAATTATATAAGGCTTTACTTTATGGAGGATTTGTTGATCTGCATTACTGGAGAGGAATTCCACACCTGGAGGGCCTACATTAATGTAATCACAGGTATAGATTAAAAAATGAAATTCTGTCCTATTGGTTATTTTACATTTTTTTCTTAATGATCTCTCTGGAATCATTTAGAATACTTAGAAACCACTTTGATAACCATCCTGGAAATTTAAAGAGCAGCCAACAATCTGCCGCCATCTTTCTACCCATTTTTCCTCTACCTGTCAAGTCTGTGACAACAGGGGGCCAGCTCTAACAGATGGCCAAAAGAGAGGATTCATCCAGAACTAAAGCAATACTCGGGCAGCTCTGATCTCAGCAGACAAGGGAGAAGGCTCTCCATCATGTAGGAGGGCCAAGGGCAGCAACGTACTTACAGAGATGCACACAGAGCCCAAATGTCACCCAAGCTGCTTTCTGTACATGCTAGGTATAAGAGGAAAAGGGTTTTTGTGGGGGTCTGAAGTAGAAGGATGGGCCTGGTTCCAGTGCTACTGTCAAAGCAGGAGATATATCTCTGGATAGAAGAAGGCAGCCTGTAAGCTGGTTTTGAAGAATGGGTAGGACTCAGATACAGGAGGTGAGGTCATGCCAGGTCAAGGAAACATATGGGACAGACCTGTTAGGGTGTAGAACCTGGTTGTTTGTAGGGGGCAGAGCTGATGGAGGTACTCAAGATGACTTGAATGGTTGTGTCTTGTTGAGGGATGGAACCATGTCAGTGAGAGTTGATTTTTTGGAAAGATAGAAATGGTTTGGTGAAAAGAACTGGGGATGTGTGCCTTGGAGAAGAGAAGATCCAGGAAGGACACAAAACCTATCTTTGAATACTCGAAGGACTGCCATCGAGGAGAAATTGTGGTTTTGTTAGGCTTCGAAAAGAGAGTACACTAAGAGCAGTGGGTGAAATTGGAACAAAAAGGAATAGCCTTCCTGGAAAAGAAATGGTTTCTTCTTGTTGAGAGTCTTCAAGTGCAGGCTGGATGACAACTTGGTGAGGGCCTGATCAAGGGGATTCTTGGTCAGATGGGGTTGTCCTGACTGGCAGCTGGAGGTCTGTGTGAGTCTGAGGTGATCATAGGCAATAGAAATGGAGCAGCTATAGATGGTGGTCTGGACTGCAGGAGAAAACGGAAAGGTCACCGAAACAGGTGAAGGACCAGGATGATGTCATGGCATGGAAAGCCAAGAAAGCTGAAAGTTCCCAGAAGGACTCTTGTGTCAGAGGTTGAGGAGAAATTCCCCTGAGAAAAGTGGGAGATTAGGAATCTGTAGAAATATAAGGAAGAACAATGGATGGTCTGGGAGCATGAGCTGTCAAATGGAATCAAACGTGTTACCTTGACATGGACAAAAAGAGGTGTGTGTATGTACACATGTGCATGGATGTCCTGTGTGCATGTGTGCATGTATGTATATGTGTCTATATGCATTGTATATATGTATGGGTGAGTGAATGTGTATATATGTGTATATGGGATATGCATGTGTATGCAAGCACACATGTATTATGTGTATTGTGTACATGTACAGGGAGTATGTATGTGCACATGTGTTAAAGGTCTATAAACATGTGTGTACTTGTGTGTTGTGTGTATTTGTATATGTGCCTGTGTACTGTGTGTGTATGTATATATATATATATGTACAGGTGAGTGCATGTAGGAATGGATGTATGTATTGTGTATACATGTACATATATGGGTTGTGTATGTGCCTGTGCTTTGTGTGTATGTGTATATGTGTACATACATGTGTGTATGTATTTTGTATATATGTATATGTATTTGTACCTGCATATATATGTACAGGTTTGTATATTTATGTGCATGTGTTTTTATGTTGGGTGTGTACATGCATGTGGATGGGAGGTATGCAAGTGCATGTGTGTGTGTGTATGTGTGTGTGTGTATTTTTTCTTTGTGTGTGGGGTTTTGTAGTTTGGCAAAGAAATTACATGTAGAGGAAAAAGCAGAAACTAAACTCCAAGGGATCAAGGAGAGAAGGAGGGGAAAGGCCAGGCCAGCTTAAAAACAGGAGCACAGGCCATTGATCTGGAAGGTAAAAGAGTGAGAGATACGTGTTCATATAAATGTGAGATTGCCTTCAGAGGAGCCAAGCTAGGAAGGAGAGAATCAATGCTACACGGGGTTGGGTTCCAACTGATATTATTTATACATTTTTGAGGTGGGGAGAGGGAAAATGCACCAAAAAAGAGAACGAACTTTGCCCAAACTTTTCCAGCAGCCTTTTGACATGTTTCTGCTGGGCTGCTCCCATTTTCTCCAAGGTGCTTTGAACACTGCCCTGTGCCAGCCCCTGAAGTCCACCAGCCTGTTGCTTTGAGGGTTTAGGTCCAAGGAACCAAACAAGCTACAGCAAGAGCTTTGGAGAAATACAACAAAACAGACCCAGTATGCTTTGCAAGGCTTCTATCTCAATGCAGCATTCCATGCTTCCCCTCCCTAATCTAAGAGTAGAAAGAGAGAAGTTCAAAACTCTTCCTTTCTAGCACTACAATCTCTTGTTGGCTCAAGGGGTCCAGGCCCTGGTCAGCAAACCAGCCAAAGGCCTTGTTAGGTAGCTGAAAGGCCACCCTTAGTAGCATCTGTCCCTCATAGCTCATAGCTTTTTTAAAATAGTATTTTCTTTTTCAAAATATGTGCAAAGATAGTTTTCAGTATTCACCTTTGCAAAACCTTGCACTTCAAAGTTTTCTCCCTCTTCTCCTGTCTCCTCAAGATAGCAAGCAATCTGATAGAAGTTAAACATATACAATTCTTCTAAACATATTTACATATTTGTCCTGCTATGCAAAAAAAAAAATCAAATCAAAAGAAAAAACGAGCAAACAACTACAACTGCAACAAAAAGGTAAAAGACTATGCTTTGATCCACATTCAGTCTCCGTAGCTTTCCCTCTGGATGAAAATGGCATTTTCCATCCTAAGTCTATTAGAATTGTCTTGAATCACATTGTTGAAAAGTTGATCATCACATAATGTTGTTGTTACTGTATACCATGTTTTCTTGCTTCTGCACACTTTACTCAGCATCAATTCATGTAAGTCTTTCCAGGCTTTTCTGAAATCAGACTGTTGAGCATTTCTTATATAATGTTCCATTACATAAATACACCACAATTTATTCAGCCATTCCCTAACTGATGGGCAGCCACTCAACTTCCAGTTTCTGGCCACTACAAAAAGGGCTGCCACAAACATTCTTGCACATGTGGGTCCTTTTCCCTCCTTTTATGATCTCTTTAGGATATAAGCTGCATTGGTCTTATTTGTGCAAAAATATTTAATTTAATGTAATCAAAATTATCCATTTTGCATTTCATGATGTTCTCTAGCTCTTTTTTTGGTCATAAATTCTTCCTTTCTCCACAGATCTTAGAGGTAAACTATCCCATGTTCTCCCAGTTTGCTATGTCTAAATCATGAACCATTTAGATCTTATCTTGGTATAGGGTATTAGGTGTTGGTCAGTGTCTTGTTTCTGACAAACTGTTTTCTAATTTTCCCGGCAATTTTTGTCAAATAGTGAGTTCTTCTCCCAGAAGCTGGCGTCTTTGGATTCATCAAACACTAGATTAATATGAACAGAACCTATTCTACTGATCCACTATTCTATTATCTATTCCTTAGCCAGCACCAAATGGTTTTGATGGTCGCTGCTTTATGATATAGATTTGGGTCTGGCACAGCTAGGCCACCTTCATTGGCATTTTTCCATGATTTCCCTTGAAATTCTTGATTTTTTTCTTCTTCCAGATGAATTTTGTTCTTATTCTTTTCTAGGTCTATAAAGTAATTTCTTGGCAGCATGATTGGTATGGCACTGAATAAATAGATTAATTTAGGTAGAATTGTCATTTTGATTATATTAGCTCAGCCTACTCATGAGCACTAGATATTCTTCCACTTGTTCATATTTTTTGTGAGTGTGAAAAGTGTTTTGTAATTTTTTGTAATTGTGTTCATATAGTTCCTGGCTTTGTAATGGCAGATAGCATGATTTTTTCCCCAGCGATGGTTTTTACTTCCTTGCCTTGTGTTTTGACAGTTGACCCCTTTTCCATTTGCATCTGGTTGTGGGCTTTCTTTCCCAGATCAGGTGAGCTTCGTGACAGCGCCACCAAAGGCCTTGACCCCCGGAAAGCCTAAAGCAACATGACAGACCTGCAACCTAAGAGCAACAAGCCCGAGTAGCTTCCCCTAGACCAGACACTACAACCTCATAAGGATTTCCTACAATTTTAGACCCTGGCCAAAGAACTCTGTAGCAAAACGAAGCTCTCTTGCCCTGAGGTAGACAAAGTCCACCTTGTCACTGAGTCCCTGACTCCTGAGGCTTTCTAATGATAGAAGTAAAGAAAGTAGCCAGTCATAAATGTGAAAAGGTGTAAGTGGGCCAGAAGAACAGGAAGTCTGAGAGGGGCCCACATATTTCTTCTGTTATAAGTGACCATGGCTAGGGCTTCATAGAGGTGGGTGTTGTGGCCTCCCTTCCCAAGTTTTCGGGCACTTTCATGGTGACTAGTGTCTAGGAGTATTTGGGGTTTTTTTCCACTGGAAAAAAGGGAAGACTTTCATATAGGACACCAGGTAGCATACTATAGTTATGCTGTTGATGAGGCGTCAAGCAGTAGGGGTGTTGGGGAGGTGCCAAGTGGAAACAAAGGAATAGCCATTTGGGAGAGGAAGAATCACCTTTGACAACATTTTGGCTTCCCACAGATGAGGGAACACACTACTCCATGGTACTACCAGAAAAGGTAAGGAATCGTAGACTGTCAGAACTGGCATGGACCTCAGAGGCCATTTAGTCCAAGAGCCACCTCAGTAGCCTGCACCTCTAATGAAGAGGAACCCATTTGTTTCTCCAGGTGGCCCATTCCACTTTTAGATTGCTCCCATTGACGAGTCATCAGGCCAAATCTGGTCTCTCTGCATCGTTCATCCATTGCTCTTTGGGGCCAAGAAAGCTAGATAGGATGCTCCTTCCATATGGCAGTCCTTCAAGTATTCAAAGATAACTCTCTTGGCCTCTTTTCTCCACATCTTTCAAGGGGCCCCCACAGGGAGCATTGCACAAGCCTCTTGCCATCCCAGTTGCCTGCTTACTCCGACTGTAAAGGCTTAGAAATTTTCACAGTGCTCATAACCATTTCCTTAATGGTATACTGTAGGATTTATTTATTAATTTCGTTATTTAGTTTGGGGATTTTGCAGACACTAAATGCATTCCTTTCTTCGATGTTGAAACAATATTTGCCCTTTCCTTATTCTACAACATTTCTTCCCCATTCTCTATAGCCCTTAAAAGATCCCAAACATCAGGTCAGCATTCACCTGAGCCACTTCTTCCAGTAACCTAGTCTGGATTTTCTCAAAGATATCTGATGACTCTGAGGGCAATCAAATATTAACTGACATCCTCCTCTCTTGTCTTGGGTTGCCATTCCCTGCTAATTATTTTCTACTCTCTTTCTTGAAGCAAACCGAGAATTCTCGGTGTTGTTCATTACCATCATCTTCCCATCTATGCTCTTGCTCCCCAAATTGTTTTTTTTAAAAAAGGATGGACAAATGGAAGCTACCTTTTCTGTCATCCTTAACACTTTTGGGAAGGTACCTCAGATCATGTACATGTAAGGGAGATTCATAAATTCAAAGTCATCTAGTTGGGCCCTCTCATTTTAAAGATGAGGCAATTAAGGCCCAGAGAGATTAAATAACTAGCCCGTGGTCCCACAGCTAAGAAATGGGAGATTTGTGACTCATTGGCTTTAGCACATTCTGTCCTTTGATATTTTTATCGAAAGCATTCTGCTATTCTTTTATATTCATCATCAGATACTTCCATCTTCTATTTGTGTTTATATAAACTATCACTTTGACAGTGAGTTTCCTCTGGGGCCAATTCTATCTCCTTCAACAGCTTCTCCTTTTCCTGCTCACTGGAATGGTTTCTGCTCATATCTTCCACATTTCAACCCTGAGAGCCCCCCATCCATCCCTCCTGAAATGTGGTCTCCTAAAAAAACAGAAGGCCCAGACATCCTTTCTCTAGGTTGCATGGCGAGACTTGACGGTAGAAATCACAACCATAGCATCGATTCCTAGCTTGGGCCTCTTTCCACCAGGTAGTTCTACTTCTTCTAAAGAGACCACCATGTGCAGAGAAATCATTTGGAAACATCAGCTAATGAAGGAAAATACACGTGCACGAGGGGGGCATCAGTGACTGTGAAAACTGCTAGAACATTAGTTCAAGATTGATGCTATTCACTTAAACTCATTCCTTATGTGTTGTAGACACAAAAAGTACTACTGCCTTTTGGAAAGTCATGAAATTTTCAGAATGTACCTAAGTAAAAGCAGAGCTGAATAAAAACTGTCTATTTCTCCTCCTTCAGCTTCATGCCAGGGCTTTGGGGTACCGGGTTTGATGATGTAATTTTCCTCTGCCAGTTTCAGGTTCAAATATATCTACTATCTCCAGGAAAATTTCAGTCGACTGGCTAAAATGTGCATGTTTTGGGTTATAGCTAGGATCACCATTCATAGATTTGAGAGCTAGAAAGGACCTTCAAGGCCATCTGATCCAACCTCCTCTGTAGCCTCCCCAATGAGGATCTATCTGGCCTCTGCTTGAAGACCCCCAGAAAGGCCCATTAATGGATGAGTTAGAAGAAAGGTCATTTTATGGATGCCAAAATGGAAGCCTGAAAGGGGAAAATGACTAGCCCAAGATCACCTAAGCACTAAAGGGCAGCGTCTTAGGTGCAAAACTTGATTTCTGCTGTTCCTTCTTCCTTCTCCTTGTCCTCAATCTCTTTTGGTTCAAGTCCTTCTCCATCTCCTTTGACTTCTCTCTGAAGCCTCACAAGTATCTTCTCTCAAAATCCAATCTCTGACCTTCTTCCAAATTTCTCAATGTCCCCTTCTCAGACCCTCTACTTACTTCAGCTTGAGTCCCGGGGCATGGGTCAGCTATGACTTGGAATGTCAGTAGCACGTCTGGTTACCCACTTTCTTGGTGCCGCTCAGATTCCTCCTGGGGCACCCAAGGCAACGATGATCCCAAAAAGGATGCCCTTAGGCTACATTATTCTTCAATTTGAAAAAGAAAAACAAATTCAAGGGAGACAGTATGACTCTCTTAATTCCTCTGCCTTCCAGAATTAGAAACATAATAAATCAATACGGTATTGATCAGTCTATTACTTAACTTCATGAGCATTGTTTGTGATTTTACATTTTTTATTGCAGTCTTCAGCTTTTAAATCTCCTTCACCTCCAAGCAGATCCTTCCCAGTCCCCAACCCAGAGAGCTGCCTCCCAGACTTTTTTAAAAAGTAATTTTGTTAAAAACTAACCCACATACCAACTGAATCTGACAGTACTTAAACAAGATTCTGTACCTATAATTGCTCACCTCTCCAGTGAGTGGGAAAAGGCTCATTTTTCTCATTACATCTTTGGGGCCAGTCTTCTTTCTTTTCATTAGATGGTTTGGGAGCGTTCTTTCATTTAACTTTATTTCCTTTTACATTGTTATAATAATCGGATAATTGTTTCCCTGGCTTTCCTTACTTCAGTTTGTATCTATTCATATACATCTTCACTTATTTCCTTGGATCTTTCAGTCACTGTCCCTGACAGCACAGTGACATTCCATTCCATTCATGAATCAAAACGGGTTTAGTTGTTCCCCAAATGATTTCCTTGTTTCGGGTTCTTTGCTCCAATGGATGTTGTTGAATTCAAAGAAAGAAGCACATCCATGCGGATGAATCTATAGCCTTGGATTCATGTCAAAAAAAGAACGAATCATTGTAAAAATACAGGTAGCTTGGTGGCAGTCAATACGGTGTGGAATTTGGAGCTAGAAAGATGTGAGTTCAAATCCTATGTCAGGTACTTATTAGCTTTGTGACTCTGCCTCAGTTTCCTCATCTGTAAAATGGGGATAATAACATCTCCCTCACATAGTTGTTTGGAAGATCAAATGAATTAACATAGGAAAAGTCATTTGCAAACATTATATAAATGCTATTATCAGCAGCAGCAGCAGCATTATTATATTATATTATATTATTATATTATTATTATCAAGTAGACCATGGCAGCAGTCTCCTAATTGCATTTCTAGCTTCCAAATTCTTCCCTTTCTGAGCCATTTTCCACACAGCTGTTCCAATCATCTTCCTAAAGCACAAACATGGGCCCATTTTTCCCTTTTCTCAAGGACCCCTTTTGTAGAGTTCCTGCAGCCTCTAGGATCAAACCTAAACATCTCAGCTTAACATGTAAAGCCTTTTAATAGAGGATTGTGGCCCACTTTTCCAGACTTCTATCTCACACCCCTACACACGGCTTATATTGTGGGCAAACCCAGTCCATTTTCTATGACCTAAATTTAACATTCAAGCATATATATAGTCCAAAAAGTATTCTTGATCCAGAGATTGAAAGGGACCAGAGAGGTGATCTAATGCAACTCCCTAATTTTACAGATGAACAAACTGAGGCCTAAGAGGTTCAGGGATGTGCTGGTGATTCCTCAGTGCTAGTAAGTCCTATGCTGGGGCAATATCTTTCCAGTACAATGGGAGCCATGGCCCTGTCCCCCATCCCTATCCCAGATCTAGAGCTATGGGCTTTATTGTCATTGCATCCTGGGTACCTCGCACATGATAGATACTTGAAAATGCTTAAGTTGTGTTACATTAGATTAATGACTAACCTGCTAAGTGCTGCTAACCTACCTAAGGTCCCCCCCAATGGAGGAAAAGAGAAATTGACCTACTACCCAAAGAATTATAAATGTCCCTTTGTTGAGGGTTCCTGCAAAAAGGCCCCCAAGCCTTTGGATCCCCCAGAAATGCCCTCAAGTAAAGCTTCCATCTTTTGGAAAGCCAGAGGGAAAAAGGAAAAGAAAGGCAGGAATGATTCGGGAAAATCACACCAAGGAGAGCTAATGAAGGGAGCTAGACTGAGGAGTCCTTGATGATAAAAGCAGGCTTCATTTCCTGTAGGTGTTGGGGGGAAGACTGGGAAGGACCACAGTCATCTCATTCGGTCCCTTAATTCTACACAAAAGAAAACTGAGGGTCAAAAAAAAGAAAGGTGACTTAGAGAAGGTCACATATCTAGTAAGGGGCCGAGCATCCTAGATCTAGAGCTGGAAAGCACTTAGAGCCCCTTTAGTCCAATTCTCCCATTTTCCAAATAAGCAAACTGAGACCCAGGGATTTGAAATAATTTCCATAGCTCAGAGAGACAGTAAGTAAGGGTCAAAGACAGCATTTGAGTCCAGATCCTTTGACTCTAGAGAGCCAAGGATCTTTTCACTGGAAGCCTGGAACTGCATCAGCCAGTTGGGCCTTAGGAGGTTTGGTTGATAGAGCAGAGCATTTTCTCAAAGTCAGAAAAGTAGCTTGTTATTTAATATCTTTTTTGAAGTTATTTTAATTTTATTTGGGAGGATGGTAGTTAATCTCTATCATCAGTCAGCTCAATGCAGCAATTGCTGCTTTCTGTGCTGTTGCCTCTGCCCTAATCACCCTAGGAGTCCATAATAAAGGAAAGGCCCATGAGAGTCAGGAGCCTCAAGCCCAGCAGCAGAGAGAGCACTGCCGTGGTCCCGAGTTCAAATTGGGTTCCCAGTAGCTACCACTTGTGTGACTTTAAGCAAGGCCAGACAGCAACACAAAGAGCGAGCTGCCTTCCAAGCAGGCCTGCTGGCAACCAACTGGAGCCCTGACAAAAGCCTCAGAGGAAAAGAGATGACCATGGGATTGCAAAGGCACGGCTAGCAGAGCTAGAGGATTTTTTCCCTTCGCACATGACCTTTAAAACTACCTGATAAGCTATTTGCACGGCCAGCCCTGGAAGTTTCAACAGAGAGAAGATGAATATTAGCCTTAATGGCTAAATTACTGGCTGTCACTCCAAAGCCCTTCCCTGTAGGGAAGCCAGCTCAGCAGGCCAGGCCCCAGCCCCTTTGTAAACCGGCAAGAAGGCCCCAGTACAATCCAAATGCCGCCTTCGCCAGGGCTCACGATTTTAAAACCAACATGTCATCTTTGAAGATGGACGTGCTTTAAAGAAGAAGAAAAAAAAACCCTATCATGTGGTCAGATAATTAGGTGAAATCCTGTGAGGCTGCAGGCTCCCACGCATGCCCACTTGTAACCTGAAGGAAATTTTCAGCATGGGGCTGATGAGATGGACAGAAATGCCTTCGCCCATCCTGGGAGGGGGGCAATAAAACAACTCTGTAAAAGGGGGATCCCATTTCAGGGGCTCTGGGGTGTGATCTTCATTCTCACATCCAATGAGATTATATTGGTAAAGTGCCCAGCCCACCACTCTGCACACAGTAGGTGCCCTTTAAGGGCTTCTTCCCTTCCCCTTTTTGGCATCAGCAAAATTCTCATGCCAGCACACATATATACACATGCACGCACACACATGCACACACGCTCTGCCACTGGGAACGGGACAACATTGTTGGACCATACATCATGCCCCAGGCAGTAGAAATAGTACTTGGTATACAAACTAGATCCAAATGGGACTTGGGATCACATGACTAGTAAGGGTCAAGTATCTGAGGGCAGATTTGAACTCAGGTCTTCCTGAGTCCAGGACCAGTGCCCTATCCATTGTTCCACCTAGCTGCCTTTGGGCAAGAAGTCATTCCACTTTCCTGGGCCTCAGTTTCCTCTTCTTTAAATAAGGAATTGGTGACTTCCAAGTTCCCACACAACTCTAAATCTTGAACTTGATAAAGAGTTCAGGAGCCCTGCTAGCCAACAGAGGTGTGATGCCCCCTCCCACCCTAGCTCGAACCGCTCTGTGCCCAGCATCCCCAGCCAAGGTCTCCCATCATGCCCCTCCGGCCGAAGGGAGAGTCAAGCACGGACATCCTCGCCTCACTGGCCCTGGGAAGTCTGTCAAAAGGCTGTGGGTGAGACTCTTCAAAATCTGGCTCAAGCACACTTAGCTGCCCCTGGGGCTGAGCAAAGACTTCTCGACTCCCCCCCCCCCAACTTTTGAAATAGTCGGAGAGACATAATTTATGACAAGCAGCTGATGAGAGCTACTGCTTCACCTCAGCCAACCCTACATCAAAACACTTTACTCCACCTAGGGAACTGCATGTGTGAAGAGCTGAGCGGGCTGAGAAAAAATAATAATAAATACTGCATAAAAGGTTGCTCCCATAATCCTTTCAAATCATCAGTTACAGGGGAGGAAGGGAAGTTCCCCAGATATTTTGGAGGAGCAAGGGACCACAGTCAGAACCCTGATTTCATTCCTGTGAATTACTCCCTGTGTGGAAACTTGCTCCACTGCTGTCAACTGGCAACATCTCTAGAAGTTTTGATCTTAGAAAGTGGCTCAGGAAACAGGGAGGTTGAGAGATGATGGGCCCCAAGTTGAGTCAGGATTGGTAGCTGAATTATCCCAACTCCAAGGCTAGTCATCTATCCTTCATCATCTTCCCTCTCTCCCCAGGCCAGTAAGCCAGATTCCTGTATTGCTAAAAGACATAGGAGACGGAGAGGGAGAGAAAGAGACAGAGAGACACAGAAAGAGGAAAAAGAGAAGGAGAAGGAGGAGGAGAAGGAGGAGGAGAAAGAGGAGGAGGAGGAGGAGGAGGAGGAGGAGGAAGAGCAGGAAGAGAGAGGAGGAGGAAGAGGAGGAGGAGGAAGGGGAAGGGAGAGGGAAGGGTTGAGGAGGAAGGACAGAGAGAGGAACAGAGACAGAGATGGGGAGAGAGAAGAGGGAAGAGGAGAAAGAAAAGAGGGTGAGGGTGAGGGTGAGGGTGAGGGAGAGGGAGAGGAGAGAGAGAGAGACAGAGAGAGAGAGAGAGAAACAGAGAGAGAGAGACAGAGAGAGAGAGAAGAGATAGAGAGAGAGAAGAGAGAGAAGAGATAGAGAGAAAAGAGAGAGAGAGAAGAGAGAAGAGAGAGAGAAAAGAGAGAGAGAAAAGAGAGAGAAGAGAGAGAGAGAAAGAGAGAGGAGAGAGAGAGAGAGAAGAGAGAGAGAAGAGAGAGAGAAGAGAGAGAGAAGAGAGAGAGAAGAGAGAGAGAGGAGAGAGAGAGAAAAGAAGAGAAGAGAAGAGAGAGAGAAGAGAGAAGAGAAAGAGAGAGAGAAGAGAGAGAAGA